>NW_026652293.1:13543488-14141968 GCF_009828535.3 Hylobates moloch
GAGTAGCTAGGATTACAAGTGTGCACCACCATGCTTGGCTAATTTTTGTATTTTTATTAGAGACAGGGTTTCACCATGTTGGCCAGGCTGGTCTTGAATTCCTGACCTCATGCAATCCACACACCTCCATCTCCCAAAGTGCTGGGATTACAGGCCTGAGCCACCATGCCCAGCCTCTTTTTTTCTTTTTAGATGTGGGGTCTTGCTCTGTCACCCACGCTGGAATGCAGTAGCATGATCATAATTTACTGTAGCCTCAAGCTCCTGGGCTGAAGCAACCCTCCTGCCTCAGCCTTTGGAGTAGCTGGGACTACAGGTGTGCACCACCACGCCTGGTTTATTAAAAAAATTTTTGGCCGGGCACGGTGGCTCATGCCTGTAATCCCAGCACTTTGGGAGGCCGAGGTGGGCAAATCACGAGGTCAAGTGATCGAGACCATCCTGGCCAACATGGTGAAACCCTGTCTCTACTAAAAATACAAAAATTATTCGGGTGTGGTGGTGTGCGCCTGTAGTCCCAGCTACTTGGGAGGCTGAGGCAGGAGAATCGCTTGAACCTGGGAGGTGGAGGTTGCAGTGAGCCAAGATCACGCCACTGCACTCCAGCCTGGTGACAGAGTGAGACTCAGTCTCAAAAAAAATAAAAATAAAAATAAAAAAATATTTTGGAGGCAGGGTCTTGCTATGTTACCCAGGCTGATCTTAAACTCTTGGCCTCAAGAGATCTTTCTGCATCTCCCAAATAGCTGGGATTATAGGTGTGAGCCACCATGCTCAGTTCATTTTGGAGTTTCTAGAACATCTGGGCACTTTTGGTAGTGTAGGAGCTGTGGTATCAGCTTAAAAGATGCTGCTGTAAGTCTTGAAACTTGACAGCAAAAATTGGAGAGAGAGCTGGGAAGCTGTAGGACACGGAAACTGCAGAAACTGCAGAAACCCCAGAAACTGCAGGCCTGCGGCCCTGAACCAGTGCTCTGCTATCTCTTCTCTTCAGCTGGCTGTTCCATGAAGGTGACTTGTAGCCATAGCAGAGATTGCAGAAAGCGAGGAGGAAGGGTAGGCTGCCACTCATCGCAAGTTCCACCTCTCGATTGTCATCACTACACCCAGTATCAGGAGGCCTGGGACACTGGCCTCACTCTCAGAGACATGTCCCTGACACAGCCAATAAGGAGACTGAAAGTTTTGCTTCGAATTTTCTGCATTTTGCTTCTCTCCACTTTTATTTTATTTTATTATTTATTATTGTTATTTTTGGGATGGAGTCTCACTCTGTCGCCCAGGCTGGAGTGCAGGGGTGTGATCTCCGCTCACTGCAGCCTCCGCCTCCCAGGTTCAAGCACTTCTCTGCCTTAACCTCCCGAGTAGCTGAGATTACAGGCATGCCCCACGATGCCTGGCTAATTTTTTGTATTTTTAGCAGAGATGGGGTTTTGTCATGTTGGCCAGGCTGGTCTCGAATGCCTGGCCTCAAGTGATCCACCTGCCTCGGCCTCCCAAAGTGCTGGGATTACCGGCATAAGCCACCGTGCCTGGCCTTCTCTCTACTTTTAAAGCCACTTCCCCTTCCATTCCTGCATGTAACTTGGGAGCCTGGGTTCAGTGGCTACTTGGTGACCCTTGGTGTTCTTTTCAGGCCTCCGGGTTGGCTCTGCCCCCAACCCCCATGGCAGCTCTCCTCTACTTGCTCCTCTCCTCAAGCTCACAGTGCTATCTGCCCCCTCTCTGCAGGTGACCTTGACTGGAGTTGTACTGAGACAGCGAAAGCACACCAGGTATGGAGAGTTCCTCAACTTCTCTTCCTCTTGCAAGCAGATCTATTTTCATCCACTCATAGATCTCTGTTTCCTCCCTCCTGCTGCTGAGAAAGCAGTGGCCCTGGACCCTTCTGAGACACATTACTCCTCTCTGCCTCGTGTGAGTCAGCATTTGCTGCTGTAACAAACAACCCAAAACCTTAGTGTTTGCAATTAACAGGCTTCGTTTTGCTGTCAAGGTCCTGGGCTTGGCAGGGCTGGGCTGGGCTGGGCTGGGCTCCAGGCTGCAGGTGTGGTTCAGGTCTGAACCACAGCTCTCCTTAGGGGTCCTGGCAGACTGTCAACAGCTACCTGGCCTATTATTCTCAGGGCAGAGGTATAGTAGGGACACAAGGCCACGCCAGGCCTCTCAAGGCCTCCGTTTGGAGCTGGCACATTGGCACTCTCTCCTGCATCCCACCAGTCAAAGCAAATCATGAGCCAGAGTCAATGGGGCAGGAAAATACACTCCACCTGTGGTGTGGGTTTTTTACTGAATGATAGATAATACAGTCTACCACATGCCTTTTCTAAAATCTTCACACACCCCCACTGCAATTATATTTATTCTCATTCATTTTTTGGTCCATCTGTTTCTTCTCATTCTGCTTTCCTTTTGATCTCTTCTTCATTGGCTCTTTCATCCTGACAAATAGATAAATATTTTCTTGTCCTCAAGGAAAAAATTTCTTTCTCTTAATTGACTTCCCTCCAGCTATTCGTTACTTCTTTTCCTTCACCCCGTTATAGAGAGTGTTTTCTGCCACCTCATCATCTCCCACTTCTTCCTTAGCTCATTAGGGTCTCCTGTTCCTAGTGCCCTTTCTTGTCCCACTATAATTTCCCATCCCCAGGACCCCATGTAAATAAGCCTTGTGAAGTTCTGTAGACTCCATATTCCTAACTCCAATGGCCTCTTGTTCTATTTCACTTTGTTGCAACATTATATATGGTTCATTCCCTCCTTTTGGAATTTTCTCCTCTTGGATGCCATACATCTACTCTTTTCTAGCTCTACTCCTTCCACTCATAGCTCCTTCTCTGTCTTCTTCACAGATCTTTGATTTTTTAATTCACTAGTTTGGCAAATGTTTATAATGTGCCTTGCATATGCTGCACAGAGATAATGGGTAACATCCTTGCCTCAAACTCCAATAAGATGACAGATGATTAAAGAATTGCAACACAGTGTGATCACTGACATGATTTGCCGTGCTGTCGGAAACCTAACTCAGCTTGGAGGTTAGCAGGTGATACGATTTGGCTGTGTCCTCATCCAAATCCCAACTTGAATTGTATCTCCCAGAATTCCCACGTGTTGTGGGAGGGACCAAGGGGGGAGGTAATTGAATCATGGAGGACGGTCTTTCCTGTGTTCTTCTTGTGATAGTGAATAAGTCTCATGAGATCTGATGGATTTATCAGGGGCTTCCGCTTTTGCTTCTTCCTCATTTTTCTCTTGCCACTGCCATGTAAGAAGTACATTTTGACTCTTGCCATGATTCTGAGGCCTCCCCAGCCATGTGGAACTGTAAGTCCAATTAAACCTCTTTTTGTTCCCAGTTTCAGGTCTGTCTTTATCAGCAGTGTGAAAATGAACTAATACATCAGGCTTTTGCTAGAAAGAGGTGTCATTGAACTGGATCTTGAGAGATCCAGACTCAGAGAGCAGGAATGGCATTCTAGAAAGAGCAAATAGCAAACACAATGGCTCAGAACCATGCTCTCCTCTTAGATTGGATTTCCCAGCATTTCAGCTTCATCTCTTAGCTCTGCACACCCTTTCCCTCCTGGCTGGTCCAATGAAGCGTGCTCTTCTGAGTGGGAGTGCTGACTGCATGTTGGATATCTGGCGAAGCAGCCAATGATACTCCAAACTCAGTTCTAAAATCACTATCTAAACTTCAGCCTTGTTTCTCCTCACTCCATGACTGCATCATCACCACACTGGCAAGGGTTGACACTATAGAGTCTTCTTGGATGCTTCTTTCTTCCCCACCTGCCATCTGTTTGCCACATCACATTTAATGCATGGCTCATCTTGCCAATTCTGCCTCTAAATGCTGTCTCAAATTGTTCCACTTTTCTCGGACTCTCATTGCTGGTTCTAGATATTGTTCATATTGTTCACCAATTTGGTCTCATTCACTCTTAATTCTTTCCTGTCTTTCTTAAGCCTAGATCAGCTTAAAAACTCATATGATATACACAAATGTTCACAGTAGCACTATTTCTAATAGCTAAAAGGTAGAAATACTCAAATGTCCACAACAGGTGAATGGATAAACAACTTGTGGCATATCTATAAAATGGAATATTATTCAGCTATAAAAAGGAATGGAGTACTGATACATGCTACAACATGAACCTTGAAAGCATTATGCTAAGTAAAAGAAGCCCTGCACGAGAGTCCAGACTGTATAATTCCATTACATGAAATGTCCAGACTAGGTAAATCCATACAGACAAAAGTCAGATTGGTGGATGCCAAGGGCTGGGGAGGTAGCAAAGAAGAGTAACTGGTTAATGGGTACAGTACAGGGTTTTATTTTGGGATGATGAAAATGTTTTGTAACTAGAGGTAGTGGTTGCACAATACTGTGAATTTATTAAATGCCACTGAATTGTTCACTTTAAAATAGTTAACTTTATGGTGTGTGAATTTCACCTCAATTGAAATCAAGACAAAAACCTTATGATGCTCTTAGAAAGAGAAGATCACACTTCTGAGTTCCGTGTCCCCTTCCCTCCCCTCCTGGCTCCAGGCTCTTTCCAGGCTCACTCCACCCTCCTCTCTCATATTCCATCCCCATTTCCTCCCTTCTTTTCCCTTCTCTACTACCCCCTAGTGGCCTTCATTGAAAGTCCGGGCACCTTCTTGCTGCTAAGGCTTTTTAAAAAGCCGTCTTCTCTGTAAGCCCTCTTTCCTTACTCTGTTTTCGGAAGGAAAGTTGGAGGGAGTACTGAACATAGGGAGTACAGGGAACCTGGGATCTGGGGAGTAAAAAAGACCTAAGTTCAATTTCCTATTTATTACTTACTTAGCTGTATGACCTTGAGAAATTTAATTACCTCTCTGAGCCTCATTTCTCTCATTTATAGTACCTGCCTCGTAACATTATTGTGAAGAGTAAATTAACTCCTATACACAAAGCTCTTAGAGAATACTGGTCACCAACCAGGCTTGCCATAAGCATTGGCTATTAAGATGTCTGTTAGTTCATCCTTCAAGGCCCAGATCAAATGGGAGGTCTTCTTCATCTGTGAGGTCTTCCTTATCTCCCCCAGGCAGAATCAATTCTGTATTTATTATTATTGTACAGCTTGTGTACCTCTGTTCCTGTTGTATGGTGTGTTGTACTTGCCTTTTCCTATAGGGGCTGTGTCCCCACCAAAATTTCGTCTTTATTTATTTATTTTTGAGACGGAGTCTTACTCCATTGCCCAGGCTGGAGTGCAGTGGCTCAATTTCAGCTCACTGCAAACTCCGTCTCTCAGGTTCAAGCAATTCTCCTGCCCCAGCTTCCTGAGTAGCTGGGATTACAGGTGTGCAACACCAGGCTTGGCTAATTTTTTTGTATTATTAGTAGAGACGGGGTTTCACCCTGTTGGCCAGGCTGGTCTTGAGCTCCTGACCTCAAGTGATCTGCCCACCTTGGCCTCCCAAAGTGCTGGGATTACAGGCATGAGCTACCTCGCCCAGCCCCAAATCTCTTCTGGAATTGTAGCTCCCATAATCCCCATGTGTTGTGGGAGGGACCAGGTGGAGATAATTGAATCATGGTGTCGGTTTCCCCCACCCTGTTCTCGTGATAGTTAGTTCTCAGGAGATGTGATGGTTTTATAATGGGCTTCCCCCTTCACTGGTCACTCATTCTTTTTCCTGCCACCCTGTGAAGAGGCTCCTTCTGTCATGATTGTAAGTTTCCTGAGGCCTCCCAGCCATGCAGAACTGTGAGTCAATTAAACCTCTTTCCTTTATGAATTACCCAGCCTTGGGTAGGTCTTTATTAGCAGTGTGAGAACGGACTAATACATTCCGTTGGTGAAATGATTTGAGTTTCTTGCACCCCTCCCTCTCTCTATCTCTACTGTTTTCCTCGAGAACCCAAGCGGGTTTGGTGGCTGCTTAGTGGTGTAGAAGAGGACTGGGCAGCTAACCTTGCCTCTTATTGTGCCTTTGAACCTGAGTGTCACCAGAGTGACGACCCAGCAACCCGAGCTGGTAAGGTGCTGGGTCTCAGTTCACTTTAAAATTTCTAAATGCATCAAGCCTCGGTTTTGCTTCTGGATTCCGGGGCAAAAAAGTATGCAAACAGTTAATATCCTTGATTTATCATTTCATCTTCCCCTTTTGTACTTTACCCATGGCCTGGCATATATGCCGAGTAACTGCTGCTGCTGGCTGGATTACGATGGTTTCTAGATCCTTCCACACAACTGACCACAGTAGGTTACCATGGCAGGTCTCTTGTATTTAGAAAGTCCAGTGCCAAACGAGGACCCTGTGACAGTCCCAGGACGCTGGGCAGAAATCTGCTGTTATTCCAGAGCATTCATTTCACACTCCTTCCATGCGCAGCAACGTCATTAATGATCTGACCGCATTTCACATGGCTCCCTGAGGCCTTTCCTTTGCGAGCGAGGCCTGGCCTCTTCCCCGAACCAGGAAAACTCTGAATTTAACCTATAATCATGCTGTTCTTGGTAACACCAGCATCTTCCCACAAAAGCTCTAGAAATTGGTTAGACTTTCCAAGCTTTTTGGAAGATTAAGTCCATTAATTTTCATTGAGAAGAATATCAATTTTCAGTGTTCTCAGAATCCCTGGATGAAATTTTAGATCGAAAATCTTGTGATACTCATGTACTTTCCCCACCCAACCCCCATGCCCCTTAGGAGACCTTTTCTAAAAAGTGAGACATTAGTTTGGGTTGCGGTTCACAAGAACTAGTGGGAAGGGCCAAGAAGACCTGGCTTTGAATCCCGTTCCCACCATGAGTACGAGGAATGTGTTTAATCTTTCTGGCCCTTGGTTTCCTTATCTGGTCAATGAGTAAACTATTGCCTCCAAAGTTTACATTGAGAATCAAATAAGATTTTTGTAAGGTGCTTGACACAGATTTTCAACAAATGCAAGTCCCCTCATTCCTGTGATCTCCTTTTTCTTGTGCCCTGTTTGCTCATAACAGTTTTCCAAAATCAAGTCTATTGAGAGTTTGAAAAAGCAGGAATTACATGTTTTCTATTTGATGCTTTATTTATTTATTTATTTATTCATTCATTCATTTTTTATAGAGATGGGGTCTTGCTGTGTTGTCCAGGCTGGCCTCAAACTCCTGGGCTGAAGAGACCCTCTTGCCTCAATCCCTGTAGTAGGTGGGACTACAGGTGTGAGCCACCCCACCTGGCTTGGTGCTTTATTTTTAAGCACATTAACCTTTCAGTAGTAGTTAAAAAGTATCTTACCCCCTGTGCTGCTATTAAATACAGGCATCTGGAGACTGATAGGTTAAGTGAACTGGGGGCGCACTATGGAATACTGTGCAGTGGTTAGAACCAACATATTAGGTCTGCAAATTATAACATGGATAGATATTAAAAGCATAGTACATAGTGAAGAAATAAAAAATACAAAGTGGTATTTAACTTAATACCATTTATATAAGTAAAAAATTTATGCACACTCCTGGAAATCTACCCTATAGATGTAAAAGTCCCAGTATTTATGGATTCACGTGCATAAATATGCAGTTTTGTTTGTAGTGATACAACTGTGTGCAACCTAAATGCCCATCAGTAGGGGAATGGTTGGGTGAACTGCTGAACATCCATTTATTCCATGAATTACTAGACAGCTATTTAAAAAGAATGCCAGAGATCTGGATCTACTGCCCTGAAAGGATGATCATGACATATTCTTAGATGAGAATAGCAAACCACAGAGATATGGATTACAAATCCAGTTCATTAAACCAAATCTCTCTCTTCTCTCTTTCTCTCTCACTTTCTCTCTCTCTCTCTCTCACACACACACACACACACACACACACACACACACACACACACACATTTCTGTAACCACCATTTTAAAGGATTGAGTGATCCTGGAGACATGTGTGGAGAGATAGACCCTGCCCATGCTGTTAGCAGTGGTCACCTGCTGGGGGTGCAGGGAGATAAGAAAAAAAGACTATCAAAGACTAAAGAAAAGAAAAGCTCGTTATAGAAATGTTAAAAATCAGGACACAAATATTCTATCATGGATATTACTTACAATGCGTAAACAATGAAAACGCAGATGGACAAGGACCAGATTGTAGCAGGAATAAAAGTAATACTTGGGTAAGAGGATTATGAGCAAAAGGAAAAATACATGAACACAAAACAGATATCCAAACAAACAAAATAAACATTAAACACCTTAGGATAGTAGCCTGTGTGTGGGAGGAGAGAGGATGGGAGTGAGTAGGAAGATCAAAAGGAAATTTAAAAAATATTAAAGAGAAGGCACGCGTATAGCCCAGTGACATTGAATGGAGGTGGGAGTATGATGAACTCAACACTCTGCACCTAAGGTTAAAAAAAGTCAAATAAGAACTTTCCCCTAGAGTAGCTTATGTAAAGAAAAGCAACACTAGAACTTACATAGAGCAAGATGTACCATCAACTTTAGGGTCCACTTTTCCACAGAGCGTAATTCAAGGATGACTGCAGTGAGCCACGTCCCCAGAGGTAGAGTAACTAAAATTTAGCAAGGGTCTGAGTACGGACTAGTAAGTGTCATTATTATTCCATGCATGGGAATTCCCAGATCTGTCCCCCACGGACTCAGGCTAGCATTACCTATGATGATCAGCAAGAGAAGGAACGAACATTCAGCCCATCAATGCCTTTGCTCTTGTAAACCAGACTAGATCACTCTGGGGAGAATATTAGCTATTAATTAGTTCCTTTAAATAGTGGCTTTGAACTTTTGGAATTAAAATTAATTGATGGTCTAAAGGAATTCCATGTAATTTTTATGGCATTGAGACTTTCTCCCCCTGGGATTAATCTGACTTTGTTCTTTCCCCCTCATTTTCCCAAGCTTGGATCTTTTTAGCAGCCGATTGCACTTATCTTTTGAGCTTTGAACCCTGCCCCAGTGGATAAGTAATTTCATTTAGGTAAACAGTCTCCAGAAATAGATTCAAACAGTGAGCAAACAGCTTGTTTGTGATAACAGGCCCTGCCATGCAGCCTGGTGTGGGAGGCTAACGGTCTCACGTCTGCTGATGGCGGTAGCTGACTTCCCCTCTTTGTAAACTGTCCCCCAGATGTGTCGCATTCTCTCAAGGTGCAAGGCAGGTCCTCTAAATAAACTGGGTTTCTCCAGGACTGATGCAGGGACCAGAAGAGTCACATATAACGGCAGAGTGGTTGGTCCTGTCGGGAGGGTCTCACTGTCTGGTGTCGACCATCCTTGTCATGAGCCCAGGGGTTGCTCAAAGACCGAGATAACACAGTTGCCTTCCCTCCGCTGGAACACGTCCTATATGATGACACTCATTATAGTTAATGGGCTGTTAGCTTTTCCATTAAGGGATTCTTTTAAGGGTTTTTAACCTGGTAATAACAATAATTTGCTTCAGGCGGAAACTCCTGTAACAGGTATGAACAGCCCAACTCTCATCAATGTTGCTTGGGCTGGGGGAGTTGGGTCTGCTCCATGCAGCACGCAAAAGGAAACTTGTCCAGGAACTAGAGGTTTTTCTCTTATTTATTTTCTTTTACAATCACAATTAGTAATAGCTGTATTTGGTATAAAACATTTCCAGAGAGGACGGTGTCATTGAGAGTCCTGAATGGGGCCAGCACATCTGCCATGAGAGCTCTGGGAATATTGTGTGATTGGTGGTTGTGAGAAGCCAGATGCGGAGGTCAGTCAGGAAACCCGAATGCTGATTCCAACTCCACAGTATATTAGCCTGGCTACCTGAAGAGCAGAGAGAACCCTAGCCCCCTTCTTAGCACAACTCACAAAGGCCTGAGTGGTCAGGCAGCGCAGCCCACACAAAATCCATGAAGGATTCACATTTATCCAAATACTGAAAGCTCCGGGCTTTGAGGAAGGCCATCCAGCATCCTATAGGCCACAGGCAATGTTCTTGAGTGGCTTGGCCTGAGACACCTATTAACATAGGGCTAGGCTTCATGCTTGAAAAGAATGTTACATGGTGTAATATTATGATATAATAATGTAATATTATGATATAATAACCAAATATATACATTTGGTTTCTGCTTCTGGTTCCTGGCACACAGCTCCTAAAATCCTTGGAATCTCCAAAGCGATGTGTATTTGCATGCTGTCATGATGAACTGGTATATGTGTGTGTGTTAGGGTGGTGGTGGGGCCTGGATAGCCTCAGGATGGAAGCTGGTTGCCAGAGGAACCAACTATGTGATTAGAGGGTTGGAACTTATAGTCTTCTGTCCTCAACCCCCACCCTCGACCTCTGCCCCGAAGGAGGAGAGAGGGACTGAAGGTTGAGTTGATCACCAATGGTCAATGATGTAATCAGTCATGCCTGTGTAATGAAGCTGCCATAAAATCCCCAAAAGGACAGGATTCGAGAGCTTCTGGATTGCTGAACACATGGAGGTTCTTGAAGGGTGGCCCATCATGAGGGGCCATGGAAGCTCTGTGTCCCTTCCCGGGTACCTTGCCCTGTATTACTTCATCTGGATGCTTATCTGTGTCCTTCGCAATACCCTTTATAACAAATAGGTAAATGTAAGTAAAGTATTTCTCTTGAGTTTTTTTAGAATATGAAGAAAAAATGTATACATATAGAAAAGAGTTTTTTTTTCTCATGGTTCTGCGAGCTGAGAAGTTCAAGGGCATGGTGCCAGCTTCTGGTGAGGTCTTACGTGCTGCGTCATGATGTGGTGGTGGAGGTCATGGGAGAAGCAGACGTGTGTGAAGATGGAAAAACCTGACAGACACCCTTGCTTCCCTGAGTTCTGTGAGCTGTCCTAGTAAATTAATCCAATGTGAGGAAGGGGTCTTGGGAATCCTCAAGTTCTGCTGATTGGTCAGAAGTACAGGTAATACAACACAGGGCTTGCAACTGGCATCTGGAGAGGGGGACAGTCTTGCGGAACTGAGCTCTTAACCATTAGGATCTGACTCTATCTCCAGGTAAAGAATGTCAGAGTTGAGTTAAATTGTAGGACACTCAGTTAGTGTCTTCTGGAGAATTGCTTGATGTGTGGGGAAAACCCCACATACATTTTGGTTATCAGAGGTGAAATATCTTGTGTTGAGTGTATGAGAGTGGGAAAAACAGTTTAGTTTTTCTTATCTCTTACACAAGGCATTAGGAGAGCCTTGTGCCTTATGAATATGAAGAGTCCCTAAACTGAGTGGAAGAAGTGGTTAAAGAAGGCAATCAGGGAGGTGAGGAGTTCATCCTGGATAAGAGATTGACAGGACCAAGGACGTGAGGAAGGGTGTTCTATCTATGGAGGAGGTGAATGGCTCAGAGTCCCACATGGCACAGAACAACATCAATGGTGCTGTCAGGAATGAGGGATCTTGGGACAGCCCTGAAGAGGAGAGGCTGGTTGGGAGAAGCACTGATTTCATGTTCTAAGGTGTGCAAGCGTAAGTTACCCTGTGTATGGGCTTCCAAGAGGGTGTGACAAGAGGAAAGAGGTGGTGCCAGGACCTGGGAGGCCCAGTCCTCACACTTTCTGCTGACTATTGGGGTAATGCCTGCTGGAGTCAGAAAGAAACCTGGAGTGTCTGGGGATCCAAATCCTGGACAGGTTTTAGAAGGATTGGTAGGTCAGATTGCCCTTTCACCTCTACATCCATGTTTTCCTGTGGAAGAGCTGGTCCGGCCCTGGGCAGGCTGGCTGCCATCCTAGTGAGGTGAGCTCCCCTTGACCTGGAAGACATGCTTAGCAGGAGAGTCTCTGACCTAATTAAGAGGCTTTAAAATTTAAATCTGAGTCTTGAACTGTTTAGTATGTAAGAAGAGGTGTTTCAAGATAGAAAAAAATAGTAAATGGAAGAGGCATGCATTTTTCAAGAGAAAAGTCTGCTGTAGGGGCCATTGCCAAGACAATACTTATGTTCTCGGATGTCTATGTGTTAATTGCACTTTTAAATAGGCTTCACCTTCCAGTTTTAAAATGATACATGTTGACTATAGAAAATTTAGGAAAATATAGGTAAGGGTAAGAATGAAGCTAAAAGAGCTCATTATCTCCCCTTTCCCCCTTTAGCTGTAACTACTGTTAGTCACTTGCTAGATTTATTTTTCATATTGTGTTTTAAAATGACATTTATACCACTAAAAATTGTGATATTTTAGATAATGGGAAAAGCACAAAGAAGAAAAATATACTCATTTACAATGCCATCTCCATGTTAACATAGTTTTTAACTTTGTATTTTGGAAAACTTCAAACATATAAAACCTTTTAACATTTTTTTTTTTTTTTTTTTGAGATAGGGTCTCCCTCTGTCAGCCAGGTTGGAGTGCAGTGGTGCAATCATGACTCATCGCAGCCTTGACCTCCCTAGGCTCAGATGATCCTTCCCCTGAAGCCTCTCAAGTAGCTGGGACTACAGGTGTATGCCACCACATCCAGCTCATTTTTGTATTTTTTTGTAGAGACAGGGTTTCGCCATGTCGCCCAGACTGGTCCTGAACTCTTGGACTCAAGCAATCCTCCTGCCTTGGCCTCCCACAGTGCTGGGATTACAGGCATGAGGTACCACGCCTGGCCTCCTGTTAACATTTTGATATATTTTATTTCTGTCTTGAGTGTGTGTGTATTATCTGTATATGTATATACAGGCACATATCCATAGAGATATACACACAGACATATAGGCAAAACTAGGATTATATCACATATTAAAGGGTTTTATTTATTTATTTTTGAGACGGAATCTTGCTCTGTCGCCTGGGCTGGAGTGCAGTGGTGTGATCTTGGTTCACTGCAACCTCAGTCTCCCAGGTTCAAGTGATTCTCATGCCTCAGCCTTCCAAGTAACTGGGATTACAGGCTTCTACCACCATACCCATCTATTTTTTTGTTTGTATTTTTAGCAGAGTCATGTTTCATCATGTTGGTCAGACAGGTCTTGAACTCCTGACCTCAAGTGATCCTCCTGCCTCAGCCTCCCAAAGTGCTGGGATTACAGGCATGAGCCAGTGTGCCTGGCCAGATACTAAACAGTTTTGTATGCTACTTGTGCTGCTTGAAATGACATTGTGACATATCTCTAAATATTCTTGGAAACATTTGAATGGGGGAAGCAAAATTGTTTCTCAGATTACCCTAGACTTGGTGGGAAAAGACTCATAATGACAGTCAGCAGTAGTGAGGGGTGGGTATTCTGACTCTAGAATGTAGAAGGCACTCAATCCATGTTGTTGAGTGAATACATTATTTGCTCAAGAGAAGTAGACTTAATATAAGGAGTAGGGAGGCCGAGGCAGGCAGATCACAAGATCAGGAGATTGAGACCATCCTGGCTAACACGGTGAAACCCTGTCTCTACTAAAAATACAAAAAAATTAGCCGGGCGTGGTGGCGGGCGTCTGTAGTCTCAGCTACTTGGGAGGCTGAGGCAGGAGAATGGCGTGAACCTGGAAGGCGGAGCTTGCAGTGAGCTGAGATCACGCCACTGCACTCCAGCCTGGGTGACAGGAGTGAGACTCTGTCTCAAAAAAAAAAAAAAAAGCATTGTAAGTAAAGACATACCATATGATAAACCTTACGTCTTATGGAACTTGAATTTTTAGATCATGGATTTTATATTTTCAGCCTAGGAAAGGGACAGAAGTAAAACACCTCCAACTTCTCAGCTACAATGTTGATTTCTGGTGGTCAGGAATATTTTATTTCCCACCTGCAGACCTTTCTTCAGGGCCTGTTATTCATGTTTCTTTGTGCAAAAGACCACCTCAGTCCATGGCTGTAGTAGGTCATTCTGGGCTGCTGGAATCCTGGGAGAAAATGGTCACATCAGGAAGGCAGTGAGGAATGTGTAGTTGCCTTTGGAAGGGTATTCTGGATGGAGTGGTCTAAAATAGCAGCCTAAGGAAATTTTCCTCTGAGCAGAGTGTGGCCCCATAATTGTGATGATGGGTAGAGTGGGGTTGCTGTTTTGTTCATTCATTTTCCATCCAACATGTATTGAGCACTTAATATGTGCCAGGGTCAAGGGATGCAAGGATGGAAAAGACAAATCCCTTTCTCAGGCAGCACAGAGTAAAGTATAGGTAATTGCAAAACACAGGAAAGTGCTCTGAAAGAAGTGTGTGAATACATCCTGGGGCATAGAGGAGAGAGTGTCCAACTCTGCCTGGGTTGGATGAGAGGAGGTGATGCTTCAGCGGCCTGTGAGCTGGCTGGAGGAAGTGCCTGTATGGTAGCAGCTGAAGAAATACCAAGAACACAGTGTGGCGCTTAGTTGGGGCCAGAGGCTATTGATCAGTGTGTGGTCGATCTGTATCCTACATCCTGATTAGTAGCTTTATTGTGTATCCAGACAACAGTCAGAAATCTGAGCATCTTCCTAGATTCCTATTCCTCATGCCTCTGATATTGATGGATGATACTGTGGCATTGGATTGGATGGATGGATGATACCCATCCCATCATGTATCAAGCCCTGGTGCTCTCACCTCTGGAGAGCCCTTGAGACAGCCTTATTCTCTTCACCTCCACTACCTCTGTCCTTGTTGAGGTCTTCATGCCTTTTTAACTAGAATACTGTGCCTTGAAACTGGCTATCCTACCTCCCATCTCATATTGCTTTCATTAGTTATCTATTGCAAGGTAACAAAACATTTCAAAATGCAGCACCTTAGAACAACGGGCATTTATGATCTCACAGAGTCTCTGAGGGTCCGTAATCTGGCTTTGGATAGTGGAGAGGAGTGATTTAGCTGGGTGGCTCTGCTTTTCATGAGGTTGCAGTCAAGCAGCCAGCTGGAGCTGCAGCCTCTGAACTGTTGACTAGGACTAAAGGATCTATTTTGATGTTCATTCACGTAGCAAATAGCAAGAGGTTTCATTTCCTTGCCACTGGGCCTTTCCATAGGGCTGGTTGTGACATGGCAGCCAGCTTTCTCTAGAGTGAGTAAGGCAGAGGGTGGGGGCTGAGGGACAGAGATTGACCAAGATGGAAGCAGCAGTGTCTTTAGAGCCTAGTCTTGGAACTGACATATCATCCCCTCTATTGGTCACACAGACCAACGTTGGCACACAGTGGGAGGAGAACCAGACAAGGCTGTGAAGGCTGGGAGGTGGGGTGCATTTGGTACCATTTTGGAGGTCCCTGTAACCCATCTTTTTCATCATTTGCCCTTGCCCTTTGGATCTAGTCCAGACTCCTTATCACAGCACTTAAGGCTTTTCATGACTGACCCCTGATGAAAATGTCCCCTTTCATTTATTCATTCAGAAACTCAACACGGCTGGGAGCGCTGGCTCATGCCTGTAATCCCAGCACTTTCGGATGCCAAGGCAGGAGGATTGCTTGAGACCAGGAGTTTGAGACTAGCCTGGGCAACATAGCGAGACCCTGTCTTTACAAAAGTTAAAAAAAGTAGCCAGGGTGGTGGCCCATGCCTGTAGTCCCAGCTACTCTGGAGACCAAAGTGGGAGGATAGCAGGAGCCCAGGAGTTCAAGGCTGCAGGGAGCTATGATTGTGCCGTTGCCCTCCAGCCTGGCGACAGAGTGAGACTGTCTCTAAAAAAAAAAAAAAAAGAAAACTCAACAAATGTTTTTTGAATATGACCATATTTTAGACACTGGAAACAAAATAGATTAAAATCTTCCTTCTTGGGGGTTTTACAATCTCATGAGGGAACACAAACACAATAAGCAAATATGTAAGTGATATATTTATGTAAAAGTATATAATATAGTAGAAATTAACATTCTTGGCCATAAGAAGATGATAACTACCATCTAGGGAAAAATAGATTGGGATAAGAAGGATCAGGGTGTTCTTGGGTGGAAGTCTGGCTGGCAATTTTTTTTTTTAGATGGAGTCTCGCTCTGTTGCCCAGGCTGTACAGTGGCACAATCTCAGCTCACTGCAACCTCTGCCTCCTGGGTTCAAGCAATTCTCCTGCCTCAGCCTCCGAAGTA
The DNA here is from genome assembly GCF_009828535.3 of Hylobates moloch. Lineage (NCBI taxonomy): Eukaryota > Metazoa > Chordata > Mammalia > Primates > Hylobatidae > Hylobates > Hylobates moloch. Next base: position 13,559,456 of record NW_026652293.1, read on the forward strand.
GCTGGGACTACAGGCATGTGCCACCACACCCGGCTAAGTTTTTGTATTTTTTGAGTAGAGAGGGGAGGTTTCACCATGTTAGCCAGGATGGTCTCAATCTCCTGACTTCATGATCTGCCCTCCTTGGCCTCCCAAAGTGGTGGGATTACAGGCATGAGCCACCGCACCCAGCCTGGTTTGCAATTTTTAAAGACAGGGTAGGCCACTAAGTGGGAGACAGTTAGGTACAAATTGGAAGTGGTGAGGGCATGTGCCATATGGATGTCTGGGGAAGAAGCTCTGCAGAGGCCCTGAGGTGGGTGTGTGCCTGGTGAGTTCACAGACCAGCCAGGAGGTCAGTGTGGCTGGAGTGGAGTGAATGATGGGCAGAGTAATGGGTGTGAGGTCAGAGCAGTTGTGGGGAGGGGAATATCAGGTTCAGGGACCTTATAGGTCATGGAGGACTCTGAGTGAAGTGCAGAGAAGAGTCATGATCTGACTTCACATTTGTGGAGGCCCATTCTGACGCTATGCTAAGAATGCAGCTAAGGGGTCAGAGATTGAAGCAGAGTACCCTGTTAGGAGGTTATTGGAAGAATCCAGGTGAGAAAGGGCAGTGGTTTGGGTCAGAGGGTTGGCCAGGGAGGCGTGAAAAAGGAAATGGTACCGTGGTACTGCAATCATTACCTAAAATCCTATTTCTTTTCAAAGTGGTGCTACTTGTTGATGGCATAGGGTGGCTCCGATGTTACTGAAAATCACACCCAAAGAAGATGCATTTCCCTAGTACTGATTGATCAATAAAGGATTCTTTATACCTTAGGGTTAAATTACTTGTTTGTTGAAACCTCTGTAGCTAAAGGCTACCTCTTTGGAAAATGTTAGTTATTTGAGGGCCTGAAGTTGCACAATCAGTTTTTAACTTCCCCTGTCCTTTCAAATGAGAGAGAAATACAAACGTAGTTACTTGGGTATGCAGTTGTGGTACCTGGTATTGGAAGCTGTATGGGGGAGGCTGAGAATGTTGATCATAACTCACTGGCTTTGTAATTAAACTCTCTTCTTATTAAAGCTGAAATTCTTAAAGGCCCCTGCCTGTGTGGGACTGGAAATTATTTATCATAGAAATTGTCTGCTTTGCTATAAAAATGTTGATATATTATTCTGTTCATGAGATCTAGACACTGTTTTTTAAAAAATATCTAGCTGTAGATGCGCAGACATCGTATGAACTTTCTTACTAATGTCAAATTTATTGAGCTCTGTATGTGTGTGTGAGACTAATGTCTCAACCTTTCTTTTAAAATTTTTACTTATTTGTTACAATGTTAGCTATGGCCTTGTAAAAAAATAAATAAAATAAAATGTTTAAGTATTGGAAGCACCAAGTGGATGTTTCAAACTCACAAGAGTGGTTGGGGATCAAAAAGAAGTATACAACATAACATATCCCTTTGCCAAGTCCAGTCCATTTCATTCTGTGTCCCTAGCACTCCAGTGAAGGTAGCAGCCATCAGTTAAATAAACAAGCATTTCTACTGATGGCAGCAGCCTCAGTATGCTTACATCCACCATGTTACTCTCTACTCAGGGACTTTTGCTGATGGAGCCTTAGTTGAGATTATCTAGAGAGTTTTTTCTTCTATGTGGAGCCAATTACCATGTAACACATATGAAACTACAACAAACAGACATGGAAATATATTTAAAAAGATCTATTTTAAATAAAAGGATGTGAAATGGTGGACAATGTCCTTGTTACTGATGCGTTTCTCACAATTTTTTTTTTTGCCACCACTTTAATTAGAGTGTTTAGTATGGTTGGATGCAAGTCCATCACGTTTGTTTTGTATTTGTTCCAGCTTGTTTGTTTCTTTCTTCCTCCTTTCTTGCCTTCTTTTGGGTAAATTGAACATTTCTTAATATTCCATTTTATCTCTTCTATTGAGTTTTTAACTATACACACTCACTGTGTGTGTGTGTTCAAGTGGTTGCTCTAGACATTACAATATGCATCTTTAACTTATTACAGACCACCTTCAAATAATATGTTACTTCTTTACCATTACTGTAGATAGTTAATTTTACACATGATCACAAGGGAAAAAAATCAATACTATACCTGTTATATTTATGCGAAGATTAGCTGTATTCAGATTTGCATTTTACAATCAATGTGGGTGCAGAGCTCTCCTCTGCCTAATCACAGAATTGATTATGTAATTCACAGACATTTGTGTGGTTGTTGGTTGCCCACTTACCTGAGTATTTCATTTCTTTGAGACAATTACTCTTTTGTTTTTCTCTTTTGAAATAACTAATGCAAATTAAGAAGAAAATGAGAAATGTTAAGCAGAAATCTTTTTTTTAAAGGGAAGTTGAATCAGTGCTGGTGAAGTAGCAACCACGGTTCAATGGCCCTTTTCACAATGAAGGCGATGAGAGATTTCACCTCACAGTCACTGGTACCATTTTATTGAGGTTTGAGTTGACTTAACTCATAGTCTGAGAATGTAAACGGATTTGAGAGGTTCATCTTAGGGGTTGACGTCCCTTGGCATAGATCTGTGTGTCTTTTGCAAATAAATCCCTTCTTGCCATCCTACATGACACATGTGCCATATCATATTTAGCCCCTATGTGTCTATCACAGAAGTCAGTGTTATATGGATCAGGGGGCATAGGTGACTTCTGGCCCAGTGTCATGTAGCTAACTGGTTAGCACATATTAGTAATCAAAGGTGGATCTTAATGAATCCACTATTTTATTTGGATATATTGAATGCTCTCTTTGCAGACTGGTCCTCTATGGAAACCAGTTCTCTTGACTCCCAAAGGAATAAATTTTAAAAAAATGGTACCTATACAAATAGCATGGTGAAATGTTGCCTTTGCTCATAAAAGGCTGGGTTGGAATCTCGTGTTGAATCTTGTAAAATTCCATTTGTTATTTTACAATGCACAGGAGTTCATGTTACATATCACTGTGTGTGCATTTAATTTTCAAAGTTGCATTTTAGTGGCCTGTCATATGGTAGGTTAGACATGAGGAGTAGTTATTTTGGCTGATTAGCAAAATTAAAGGTAGAAAAAGCTATACACAGTGAGTGTGTATAGCTAAAAACTCAATAGAAGAGATAAAATGGAATATTAAGAAATGTTCAATTTACCCAATAGAAGGCAAGAAAGGAGGAAGCTGTAATTGGGATGACTAAGAAAGGAAGGAAGGGTATGCCTTATTATTCGGAATTGACTTTTAAAGCACTTTTGCCTGTTTAACACATGTACACAGTCAGGGTCCTAATGTCATCTGATTACTCTTTTGCTTTTAACTGGCTACCTGGTGTAGTTGCTTTCCAGGTTCTTATCAGGAAATACAATCTCAAACTCACTGCCATTAATACCTTTCAAAAGCTCCGCAGAGGGAAACTATTTATGGAGGATTGCCTGAAGTATTTGTTGCCCATCCATTTTTTAGATAAGTCATCATCAACCTGTTGTCTTACAGACCCCTGGGAGAATGCGGAGTTATTGCAAGGTTGTCTGCAAATCCTCTACTGAAGGTATTATTATTTCTGTCATAGTTATCTGTAAGGACACAACAGTGACATTGAATATTTTAAGGGAACAGAGTCTTTTCCAACACCTAGATCTTTACTTAAAAGGAGAAAATCATGTGATACATGCAATCAATAATGGGATCTGGAATGGGAGTTGCCAGGCTTTGAACTTAACTACTTGTGCTTTGAGCCTCACTTTAGCATCACAGGACCATGGAACATTAAGTGCTGGAAAGGGCCCCATGGGGTCTGTTAGGCCACTGATGGCACATCTACATTGTGAGTGCAGGCAGTGTGGCATTGCCTACTGGCGGTGGTGCATTTTCTGGGATGCTCAAAGCTGTTATTTGTAGTTGACAACAATAGTGATAGCAAAAACATTTGCTTTAAGCATTGATTTTTACGATGTCAGTAAGGAAAGTAATTTTACTATTTTATTTTATTTTATTTTATTATGTTTTTTGAGATGGGTCTCACTCTGTTGCCCATGCTGGGTCTCACTTTCTCCTATTCAGTGCCATTCACGTTGGCTCCTGGTGATTATCATCACCACCAGCTAATCTAGATCTTAGAATTCAAGATTCTTGGATTATTGTTCTGTCTTCCAGCTATTCATCCTGCCTCCAGATTCTTTCCTCACTAGTCCATTCTACACCCAGCTTCCAGAATAATCTTCTCTCTCTCTCTCTCTTTTTTTTTTTTTAGTGAGATGGAGTTTTGCTCTTGTTGCCCAGGCCGGAGTGCAATGGTGTGATCTCGGCTCACTGCAACCTCCACCTCCTGGGTTCAAGCAATTCCCCTGCCTCAGCCTCCCGTGTAGCTGGGATTACAGGCATGGGCTACCATGTTCAGCTAAGAATAATCTTCTCAAACACATCTTTGTATGCGTTCTTTCCCATCTTGCCAGCCCCCATATGGGATAAATTCAATACCAATAAACCTGTTTTTTACCGTTTTCAAAATTGCACACTGACCTTTCCACTTTATCCTTACCTGTGTGCATTCCAACTCATTTTCCCTATTCTGAACAACTGACCTTCTAGCTATGGGTTGTTGAATATGCCAATTGCGTTTCAGCTGCTTAGGCTTTGGAACCACCATTGCCCTGTTGTAAATTTTTTACTCCACGTGACCGCTTACTTGCAACCTGTTCTTTCTGTATGAATCATGTCAAATTCTAAATACTCCAAAAACCATTGTTGAAATGAAACTTTCTCCTCTGAACACCTGTACCATTTTTTAGGCATATATGGTCTTATAGTCTTATATATTTCCACACTCACATCTAGGTCAGTATGTGCTATGGTGCCCTAATGAAAGCCTTAACTTCATGGGGCCAAAGATGGTAGATATTTGGCAAATATTTCTTGCCGATGACCAGAACTTGATGTACTTTAGAGTGGGGTACTCCCTGATGGAGTTGTGTTATTTGACCAATTAGTTTCAATACATTTTTTTGTCCTTACTGTTTATTTCTTCATCCCTAGCTTCTCTTTTAATGGATGGAAATATGAGGCTTCTTTGCACATTGCCTTTTGTATCAGTCTACTTGGTCTGCCCTGACAAGATACCATGGACTGGGTGGCTTAAACAATAGACATTTATTTTCTTACAGCTCCAGAGGCTGGAAGTCCAAAGTCAGGGTGTTGACGGGGTTGGTATCTGGTGAGGGCTCTCTTCCTGGCTTGCAGACAGCCGCCTTCTCACTCTGTCCTCACATGGCCTTTCTTCTGTATTTGTGAAGAGAGAGAGGTCCCTGGTGTCTCTCCCTCTTTTTTTTTGTTCATTTCTTTTCCCATTTTTTTTCTCTCAGCAGAAATAACTTCCTCTTCTTATAAGGATACCCCTCCTATCAACTTAGGCCCACTCTTTTGACCTCATTTAAACCTAATTACCTCCTTAAAGTCCCTATTTCTAAATACAGTCACAATGGAGGCTAGGGCTTCAACATATGAATTTTAGGGGGTATAATTTAGTCCATAACATCTTTCAAATTGAGTTGGTATTTTTCAAAATAGCATTTTATTTCCCTTTGATTATAAAATAATACTGTATCTTCCTCTCCTCCACCCCCAAAACAAAACCAAACAACTAAGTGAATTTATTATTTAAATCAAGAACAGAAAGGCCCTGGTTGTGGGGGCAGCTGCTGTGCACCAGTAGCAGCAAGGAGGCAGTCACATGGTGGTTTGGAGCACAGGCTTCCCAGCCGCACTGCTGTGGTTTCAACCTGACTCTGCCATTTGGCAGCTGTGTGACCTGGAACATGTTACTTAACCTCTCTTTGTTTCTGTTTCCTTATGTCCAAAATGGGAATGATAACAATGGTTCTACCTCATAGGAAAGTGTTGAGTGTTGTAGGGGAGATTAAATGAGTTAATATGTGTAAAGCCCCTGCAACATTAGCTATTGTTATATTTACCTTAGATCTCTCCTCATTTTAAATGCCCGTAGAAGTATGTGTGTGTCTCTATACCACCCCAGTCAGGCAAGCAATAGCAGGGGAACATCACTGAATGCTTGTGTTGATTCAAGGGTACCATATTGCTTTCAAAAAAGAGCCAGTCTAAATCAGTAGAAGCCCTGATGGGGAGGAGGATTCTGGCCAAGGTCACACATGCCTCTCCCACCACGTGTGCCCAATTCCCCAGAGTTCAACAAGTGTTTATTTATAACTAACAGGAAGGATTATGGCCAGCTCAAAAAAAAAGGTGTGCACAGTTACCACTGTGAGCACAAAAGAGGAGCTCTTGGGCTTAGGTTGAAGGTGCTGGTGGCATCCGGAAGGACTTTCTGGAAGTGGTGGTGTCTGAGCTGAAGTTTGAAGAATGAGTAGAAATTGGGATTAAATTATCCATTACCAATAATATGCTGAATTGATATTGTTTTCAGAAAAAAATTCAACAGTAAAAAATTCAATAGTATTTCTTTGCAGTGAAAATTATCATATTAGAATTAGCAGCTGTTTAGAAGTAGACAGCAGAAGATTCCGGCAAAAATAGCAGACACCATGACTTTTAAAATATTCCTAATTTTGGCCAGGTACAATGGCTCACACCTGTAATCCCAGCACTTTGGGAGGCTGAGGTGGGTGGATCATGAGATCAGGAGTTCGAGACCAGCCTGGCCAACATGGTGAAACCCTGTCTCTACTAAAAATACAAAAATTAGCTGGGCGTGGTGGCGGGCACCTGTAATCCCAGCTACTCGGGAGGCTGAGGCAGGAGAATCACTTGAATGTGGGAGGTGGAGGTTGCAGTGAGCCGAGATCATGCCACTGAACTCCAGCCTGGGCAACAGAGAAAGACTCCATCTCAAAAAAAAAAAAAAAAAAATCCTAATTTTAAAATTGATTTGTTAAAAATGAGTCAAAATCTTATTTTTACAGGACAAACAGGAGAAAGCAATCCTTTATTTAGTTGGTAATTTTAGATGTCATCCAACTATGAATTTCATGTATTCATTCCATGGATATTTTTGGCTACCTACTGTGTACCAGGGGACTGAGGATAGAGTGGGGACTGCATCAGACTTGTGGTCTTTGCCTTCATGAGTGTATGGGAACTAGAGGAAGACAGATAAAAAAAAAAAAGTATGATGACTATTAAACCAGGAGAAGCAGAGGACATAGCAGGAGAAGGTCCTGGAAGCCTTCAAAACATGATAATAAAAATTACTCATAATTCTGTTGCTCTAACCACACTTAATTTCTTCTCTATCTCTTCTGTTTTGCATTTTTTTTCCTCTTTGCATGCTCACTTTTTACACTCTTCCAGTCCTGGTGTAAGGCTTCCTCGGCATTCATTACCGTGGCTTCATTACTATGGCTAAATAAATCCCAGCTGTTACCCTGGAGCATGTTACAGAGTTGCCAAAGCGAGAAGCATCTCCATTGTACATCAATTTTCGGTGGTGGTTCTTATTTGTGACTTTGAATTTGGGACTTACATTTGATACCATTGTTTGTTGCCTCTGTTCACAGTGACTTCATAATTGCTGCATGTCTCCCCAAGCTGGCAGTGACCCTGGCATCTCGTTTTGCCTCAGATTCAATTGCTTTGGAGCATGACTGTCTGTGATCATTTAAATTATTGTTCAGCAAATAATCCCTCCTCTCCCCTCCCACCACAGGCAGAGTATACTTCTCTGTCTTGTTGACTTTGGACTTGGCCATGTGACTTGCCTTGGCCAAAAGACTAATAGCAGATGTACCATGAGCTGAGGCCCTAAATGTGCTCGCGCATTGCTCTTGGATCTTGTGCTCTGGGGATCCAACCTGGGGAGTGATTGTCCCAGGTAGCCATCGGTCTGGGGAGGACGAGAGACATGTGGAACAGGTCTACACTCAACCCATACGCAAGTCCAGCTGATCTTACCTAGAGTGGAGTCACTTAGGGGAGCTCAAATTCAGTCAGTGTTTTGCTGTAGAACACTGAGTTTGGACAGTTTGTTCTGCAGCACTGTGGTGGCAAGAGCTGACTAAATTCAGTATCTCTTTGATGCCCCTCTCCAGGGCACCTCTAAGTGAATTTTGTACATGCCATAGAGTCTGCATATTAACACTATATTTTGAATGAGTCTAACCATTTTTACATTATGTAGTACTATGAATTTATTCAACAATCATCATATTAAACCTTTACTAGAGACAAGTACCATGGAAACAAGAGAGATGAAGAGTGCAGCCCCCGATCTCTTGGACTTTAAAGTCCAGTAAGGGAGTTGGGCTTAAGTGACCACATACATAAATGCATAATTACAATGTGAGATCAACCCCCTGAACACAGTTCTGTGAGTGCATTAACAAGGAAACCTGACATAGACTAGGGAGTCCAAAGGTTTGCTATGGAAATCCATGGGACTAAGTTCCATATTTATCCATATGAATGAGGAATAATACTAATATTAGCAACAATAATTAATTTAAATAATACCTTACTTTGGGAGGCTGAGGCGGGCAGATCATGAGGTCAGGAGATCGAGACCATCCTGGCTAACATGGTGAAACCCTGTCTCTACTAAAAATGCAAAAAAATTAGCCAGGCGTGGTGGCAGGTGCCTGTAGCCCCAGCTACTCAGGAGGCTGAGGCAGGAGAATGGCGTGAACTTGGGAGGTGGAGCTTGCAGTGAGCTGGGATCACACCACTGGACTTCAGCTGGTGCCACGGAGCAAGATTCCGTCAAAAAAAAAAAAAAAAAAAAAAAAAAAACCTTACTTGTTGCTGGATGTTGCTTTAAGGGCTTTAAAAATATTGACTTGCTTAGTCCTCAGAACTCCTTTGTCACTGGCAATTAGTCCAGCAAAGAGCAAGGGTGGTGTCCGAGGCCACATCCTGGGCTGAAGGAACCACAGAAGGAAAGGCCTTGGAATATGTGGGAACTCTGCACATTTGGGGCACTGAAAGATATGCATTGTTGCTGAGAGCAGAGAGCCTGACGGAGAGGATGAAATGGTGAGGATGGCAGGGTTAGCCTTGGAGGGCCTTTGTTTGCCTAAGCAAGGATTTCGATCTTCCTGAGAACAATGAGAAACCACTGAAGGGTTTTAAGTAGGACTCGGAATAAGTGGTGTGATAAGATTAACATTTAGTACAGATAGTTTAGGATGCTCATTGGAGAATGAATCAGAGAAACTCAAGGAGGGGTGAAGGGAGATCAGTAAAGGGGATCTTGCAATAAACCAGGTGTGAAATAATGATACTTACATTAGGGTGATAGACATGGAAATGAAGACAAGACATATTTGAGTGGTATTAGGAGATGATATTTGCAAATTTAATTATCATCATCATCATCATCATCATTATTCTCACTCTGTCGCCCAGGCTGGAGTGCAGTGATGTGATCATAGCTCACTGTAGTCTCAAACTCCTGAGTTCAAGTGATCCTTCCACCTCCTGAGTAGTTCAGACTACAAGTGCATGCCACCATACCAGGCTAATTTTTAATTTAGTCTATTTATTTATTTTTTGTAGATAAAGGGTCTCACTCTGTTGCCCAGGCTGGTCTCGAACTCTTGGCTTCAAGTGATCCTACTGCCTTGGCCTCACAATGTGCTGGGATTACAAGTGTGAACCATCGTGCCCAGCCAGAGTTTAATTATTTACTAGAAACTCTCAGTATTATTTGTTAGATTCTCTGTTGAATGTCAACATTTTACACATATCTGTGTAATCTCCATGTTAGGCTTCCCACAGGAGGCACAGAGCTTGGAGAAAGAAGTGGTTTTCTGGTTCCTCTTCAGAGGACGGAGAGGAGACCTTCTGCCTGAGTGAAGGTTGGTGCTGGTGGCATTGAAGGTAGTGAATGAATCTCTGACTGGAGAGAACACGTTCTGTGTTTGCCCCTAGTGGTCACCACTTGGAAATGATACAAACCTGACATATAGAAGTGCATAACATTTCCACAGTTCAATATTGAAAGCTCCATCTGTTATTTATTTATTTATTTTTTTGAGATAGAGTCTCGCTCTGTCGCCCAGGCTGGAGTGCAATGGCTCAATCTCGGCTCACTGCAAACTCCACCTCCCGGGTTCATGCCATTCTCCTGCTTCAGCCTCCCAAGTACCTGAGATTACAGGCACCTGCCACCATGCTCAGCTAATTTTTGTATTTTTAGTAGAGATGGGGGTTTCACCATGTTGCCCAGGCTGGTCTCAAACTCCTGACCTCAAGTGATCCACCTACCTCGGCCTCCCAAAGTGCTGGAATTACAGGTGTGAGCCACCGTACCTGGCCTGTTCTTGAAATATTATCATTTTAGATTTTCGTGAAGGAATCAAAGGCTTACGTGGAGAATACTGAATAATCTTGAAGGATGTTTTCAGTGCTGAGGCTTCCCACGGTGATTTAGGATGGATTTCATGTTGCTTTTCCAAGGTTTGGGAGGGTATTCAGCTTTTCTCTGGGAGCTAAGTGTTTGTCCACTTAATGTTCCTTAGTCTTAAAAGTGTTCTTACCTGAGTGTAAGCGCTAAACCTAAAATAAATGCAGATTTAAGTGAATTTAACTCCATTCTGTTTGCCTTCTCCATCTAAAAGGAAATCTGATTTTAGATTAAAAGGTATTTTGGAATATATTATAATATTTTAGGTGATAAATAGGTTATGAATAGTTCGCTTCTGGTAGGTTTTTCCTGAGCATTTAAAAATTGAATTTCCAAGTAGAGTTATTTGATTATAATTCCGAGATACCAATACCATTTCATATAACACCTTTAATACAAAGCTTTCTAAGAAAAAAATGGGAATGTACCTAATATACAAGGCATTTTGTATCAAAAACATAGTTTTAATATTGAAATAATGATATTTGTTATATAAATATATGTACATCATGTATGTATTAGTTTCCTGTTTCTACGACAACACATTCCTGCACATTTGGTGGCTTAAAACTAATATACATTTATTCTTTTACTGTTCCGGAGGTCGTAAGTCTGAAGTCAGTTTCCCTGGGCCAAGATCAAGGTGTCGGCAGCGCTGCACTGCCTCCGGAGGCTCAGGGGAAGCATCCGTTTCTTGGCTTTTCCGGCTTCTGGACCCACATTCCTTGCATTCCCTGGTGCGGTCCCCGTTCTCCATCTTCAAAGCCAGCAGCGTGGCACCCACTCTCTCTGACTCGGCTTCTGCTGGCTGGCATCTCACAGCTTTCTTCTCTTCTGTGTCAAATCTCCTGCCACCTCTCTCTTATAAGGACACTTGGATTGCATTTAGGTCCCAGCTAGATTATCCTGGATTATCTTCCCACTTCAAGATCCCTAATCACATCTGCTAACTTTATTCCGCGATGAATGGTAACATTCACAGGTCCCAGGGATTGGGACGGGATGCTTTTGCAGGCCATTACTCAGCCTGCCGCAAGGTCTGAAGGCAGTGCTGTCTGATTCCATTGGCTAGTTATGACTGTGCACCGAGGCAGACTTGACAACTAGATACCCTTTTATAAAGATGTGGTAACATGCGCATAAGATTTCCTATTTTTACTGTTTCTAGGTTTAAATTCAGTGGCATTAAGTGCTTTCACATTGTTGTGTAACCATCACCACCATCTACCTCCAGAACTTTCTCATCTTCTCAGACTGATACTCTGTACCCATTAAACAGCCATTCTCCATTCTCCCCTCCCCCAGCCACTGGCAACCACCATTCTGCTTTCTGTTCCCATGAATTTGCCTATTCTAGGTACCACATATAAGAGGAATCATATAGTATTTAGCCTCTTGTAGACACATTTTTAAAAGATTTTTTTGAACTTGTTCCCTTAATGTTCCTTAGTCTTAGAATTGTTCTTACCTAAGTGTAAGTGTTAAACCTAAAATCTATATGTAGAAATACAACAAATATTCTCAAATCATTTAATTTGTGACATGCCTGCGGGTCAGGGCAACATCTAATGTAAAAGATGCAACTGAAAAGAGTCACCAACATTCCTGCCCATTAGAATTTCCAAGGATAGGCAGGGCGTGGTGGCTCCTGTCTGTAATCCCAGCACTTTGGGAGGCCGAGGCAAGCAGATTACCTGAGGTCAGGGTTCGAGACCAGCCTGGCCAATATGGTGAAACCCCCGCTCTACTAAAAATACAAAAATTAGCTGGGCATGGTGGCACATGTCTGTAGTTCCAGCTACATGGGAGGCTGAAGCAGGAAAATCGCTTGAATCCAGGAGGTGGAGGTTGCAGTGAGCAGAGATCGTGCCACTGTATTCCAGCCTGGGTGACAGAGCGAGACTCCGTCTCAGAAAAAAAAAAAAAGAATTTCCAAGGATAATTTCTAGAATCCGCAGGAGGCCCTGACTTTTATTATCCCAATAAAGAGAAGGAATGTCAAAATTTCCTTTTATTTTATTTTTTGAGAGTCTTACTCTGCCACCCAGGCTGGAGTGCAGTGGCGTGATCTCGGCTCACTGCGACCTCCACCTCCTGGGTTCCAGTGATTCTCCTGCCTCAGCCTCCTAGTAGCTGGGATTACAGGCACTCACAACCATGTCTAGCTAATTTTCCTATTTTTAGTTAGGGATAGGGTTTCACCATGTTGGCCAGGCTGGTCTCGAACTCCTGACCTCAAATGATCCGCCCACCTTGGCCTCCCAAAATGTTGGGATTACAGGCATGAGCCAACACGCCAGGCCCAAATTTCCTTTTAAAGACAGGATTGATGACAATGGCAAATACTATTTGTGAAAACATTCCCAGGTTTCCCATAATTTGCTTTTGCTTTCTCTGTTAGAAGAATTGGATGAGGATGGGATTGGCCTACAGCACAGGTGCAAAACAAGTAGCTCCAAAATAAACACAAACTATCCCAGTATTCCTCATGCTCAGTAGAAGTGTGGAATAATGATGTAAGCATAGATGGTCATGAAAACTCCTGACAGCTGTTTATCTGGTAAAAGGAGAGATAGGCAAAATTTCCTCGCTTTTTGACTACGCGATTTACACAAGTAGACAGAACACGTTCCATCTACCTCCACCAATAAAAAGTTATTAGTGGTGAATTTGTTGAGCTAGAATGTCACATTGTAGGTTATTCAAAAATAAAAAGTGGGTATCAATAGATTGATTGGCTGCTCATCCATTCATTGATTCTTTTATCACATATGTGTTGAGAGTCCACTCTGCCAGGCTTTCTGTCCTAGCTCTGAGGATTCAGCAGTAGAGAGACAGGCAAGGTCACAGCCCTCATGGAGCTTACATCCTTTTAAGTTAGAGAAAGATAGATACATAAACAGGCAATAATTGAACATATTGTGCCAGACTGAGATAAGAGCGGTGAAGGAAATAGGGTAGTACACCAGGAACCGTGTGGGTTGAGAGGTGAGGGGTTCTGTTATAAAAAGAACAGTCCTGGCCGGGCACGGTAGCTCACGCCTGTAATCCCAGCACTTTGGGAGGCTGAGGCGGGCGGATCACGAGTTCAGGAGTTCAAGACCAGCCTGGCCAACATGGTGAAACCCCGTCTCTACTAAAAATACAAAAATTAGCTGGGCATGGTGGTGCATACCTGTAATCTCAGCTACTCAGGAGGCTGAGGCAGGAGAATTGCTTGAACCGGGGAGGCAGAGGTTGCAGTGAGCCGAGAGCATGCCATTGCACTCCAGCCTAGGCGACAGAGTGAGACTCTGTCTCAAAAAAAAAAAAAAAAAAAAGAAAGAAATCTAAATCCATATCAATTATTTCTGTTGAAAAAGTTGAGATGGCCTGTGAGTATAAAATCTGTATTTTGAAGACTTTGTATGAAAAAATATCATAAAATACCTAATTCATAATTTTGTATATCTTTTAATAAAATATATTGGTAAAAATTCAACAGTTTCTTTTTACCTTTTTACAAGAAAACTTACATTACGTATGTGGCTGGCATTGTATTTCTACCAGACAGAGCTACACTGGAACTCAAGGCATCCTGGGTGAGATGACTTGTTATTTGTACATCTTTCTGTCATCCATAGGGACTGACTTGCCTCCTGGAAATATGGCTGGAATTAGTCTGACACTGTAAAGAGGCACTGTAACTGTGGGCTATCCAGTTTGGGTCAGACCTTGTCTGCACACCGTGGGTAATATTTTCGCTGAACCTAAGACATGAGTGAGAGACAAAAATATAAGCTGAGAGACACATTCACAATGGAGGCAAAGAAGAAAAGAAGATATCTATCTCACTTTTTTTTTCCTAGGAAAATTTTTGTTGGGGAGTTTAAATCTCTATATTCATTGCTGCTTGAGAGTGATCAGGCCTCTATGGGGATATCTCAAAATTCTGGTATAAAAAGCCCTTCTTTGTTGAAAAGAAAAGGAGACAGAGGACATTTTTATAAATGCTGACATTAAGTAAGCACAAATTATATGCAAATAGAATTCCTTCGAGTACGTAATATTGAGTCTAGAGTTGAAATAGCTTTGGTAATGTGGCTACATTAATTGGTGCTTGTGAGGGGCAAACTGAGGGACTTTTGGATAAGAATACAGCTGATGTGACTTCTAAAACTTTCTGCATTCATCAACAGACTTTTTTAGGCCCAGGGCCAGGCAGGGTGGTTGGAGGAGGGGCTTAGGGGAACCACCCTGATCATTGATTGCTCTGATTTTTTACCATACTTACCTGTGAGTCTTGCTCTGTGGCCCAGGGTGGAGTGCAGTGGCCTGATCTTGGCTCTCTGCAATCTCCACCTCCCGGGTTCACACAATTCTCCTGCCTCAGCCTCCCAAGTAGCTGGGATTACAGGTGCCCACCACCACGCCCAGCTAATTTTTATATTTTATATTTTTAGTAGAGATGGGGTTTCACCATGTTGGCTAGGCTGGTCTCGAACGCACGACCTCATGATCTGCCTGCCTCGGCCTCCCAAAGTGCTGGGATTACAGGCGTGAGCCACTGCACTCGACTTCTCGTCTTTCTTCCCAATTATGTGTGCGAGTCTACCTATAAAGGCATTGCGCGTCCCTAAGGAGTTAGGGGGCTGGCAGGGCTGGCTTGGGTAGTGGCTCTTAACTGTAGATAATTTGCAGTTTTGTGTTCTCTGTAAGAGGAGGGAGGGGTACTATGAAGTCTGTGTCTGACCCACACTGGATGGCCCATAGTTACACGATAGGAATGAGTGAGGAGGGGTGGTGGGGGGTCTACTCCGCTTGGGTTTCTAGTATTGTCACTGGGAGAGCAATCAATGATCAGAAAAGCACCACCCTTGTCTTCTAAGTGAGGAAAAATAAATATAAGCCAAAGGAAAAACTTAGAGAAAAGGAAATTATAACACTTAGGAGTAGCCTAGGTGTTCCCTGACATCATTAATCATTCATTTGGCTTCCTTATGGTTCTTCTCATTTAAAAAAAAAAACAAGTGTGTAAGAGTGAACAAGGAATTGGCCGTCGGGGTTGAAGGAAGAGCCACTTATGATGAATGGTGGCTCCTTGTGGAAAGTGCTTTATGTTACAATTTTAAACTTATTTCACTGAGGATTTCAAGCAAAAAATACACCCTTTATCGATGTGCTTCAGCCTCTTTTGCTTCTTTATTCACCTGGCTCCTTGGGGGTAACAGAGGTCACGCTGGGAAATAGATTATTGACTCGTACTAAAATGTTACTACCAGAAATGGTAAGGCTGGGTCAATTCTAGTGAATGCTGGTCACTTGGAAGAGTTCTAACAAACACGAAATTTAAACTATGTGAGTGTAGTCCCCTAGGTGATTAATCAACAATCAGTTTGGCAAGGAATTGTTTTCTTCAATTCATCGTACTTACCTGTGAGTGGTGACGTCCTTTCCTCTTTCTTCCCAATTATGGGTGTGAGTCTATCTATAAAGGCATGGCATACCCCTAAGGAGTTAGGGGGCTGGCAGGGCTGGCTTGAGCATTGGCTCTTAACCGTAGACAATTTGCAGTTTTGTGTTTTCTGTAAGAGGAGGAAGGGGAACTATGAAGTCTGGTTCTGTGGCACTGCCTCCTGAATATTAGCTCATTCTGCTCAGGGCGGATTTAAACTGTGCTTACACCTCTTGTAGCCTTGCTTCGGAACTAGCATGGAGTGTTTTCCGAAATACAGTGTGTGCACTGTGGGCATACAAAAGGAAAATGTTAGAATTTCCTTTTCTATTTTTATCTCATTCCCCTTTATCTATTTTTTTTAAGCAAATGTTTTATGCTGTACCTAATCTAGTAGAGTACAGGTTCACAATCCCTTATCCACGATCCTGATGTTTAAAAAGCTCTGAAAATCTGAAGTAATTCATTTGGCTATGCAGCCTGAACTGACCTGAACTGAAGTGTGGCAATAGTCTTTATTTAATGCAATTGGTAGGCATAATTAGAATAATCATGCATTTCTTTGTAGAACTCTAAATGTGTTTCATTATGTGATGCTGTCCTGGATCCCCACTGGGGTGTTACATAATGTATGCTATTTGCACCCTATTATCTTGCTAAAATTGGAAAAATCTGAAGCATATTTCGTCCTAAGCATTTTGGGTAATTATTGTGGACATGTAGTTGAATATAACTTATAGATGAAAAAATAGGCACATGTTGTGGGTGCAAGCTCAAGGGTTTTTTGTTTGTTTGTTTTTTACTAACATGGCGTGTGAATCTTGGAGCCCACTGCACCAGACCACGGTGACTCTGACATTAACCTCATCAGTACCCAGGCCTCCTAACTCATCCAGCAGGCCAGGCCAGGCAGTGACTCTTACTGAGCGCCCTTTGCTTACCCACCTTGGTTAAAGGCAGGTGGGAGAAGGACAGATGTGCTGTGAAAACCAAAGACAAAAAGAATGAAAGGTTCTACGTATCTTTGTTGGAAGAGTCTCATGGCCTAGAGTCTGACAAGACATTTCTTAGGATGGGGAACTCATGGCTGAATTCTAGAAATTAAGATCTGTTTTCTACCCATGCAAAATATTGTGATATCTTTGGACAATTAATGGAAGCAATTGTTTATATTTTGAATGAGAGAGAGAGAGACAGAGAGAGAGAACAAGAATATAGGTTTGTAAATTATGAATTAAGTAGAAATTTCCAGTTTCTTAACTCTCATAATGTAATGATGAAATCATAGTAACAAGAGGAATTGAATGATTTAAAGCAATGTGAACAATTGGTACAGTATCTCAAAAATGGTTTTGTTTTTTGTTTTTTGTTTTTTGTTTTTTTTTTGAGATGGAGTCTCGCTCTGTTGCCCAGGCTGGAGTGCAGTGGCGTGATCTCGGCTCAGGGTTCACGATATTCTCCTGCCTCAGCCTCCTGAGTAGCTGGGACTACAGGCGCCCGCCACCATGACCAGCTAATTTTTTTGTTTTTTTTTTTTTTTTAGTAGAGACGGCGTTTCACTGTGTTACCCGGGATGGTCTCGATCTCCTGACCTTGTGATCCACTTTCCTTGGCCTCCCAAAGTGTTGGGATTACAGGCGTGAGCCACAGCGCCCGGTCTCAAAAGTGTTTTTAAGGAGACTTCCTCAGCTTTTTCATAAGTCATCACAATGTTTATTTTATATTCAGTGCCTAACAAAAGAAACTTGGTGCAATTCTGAAGGATTTTGCCTACAAACTTTTGCATTTTGCCTTTGTGGCCAGCAGGATGCAAAATACTTTCTGCTAAGGGGCTTGGACATTTGTCATGGTATTTATTCCATAGTAGCAGAATGCCTGGTGTGGTATTTGCTCCTGGAGTTTTTTGGTTGACTTTGGGGACACCGAGTGTCACTCTGACTCCAGTAAGTAATGCCAATGGCACAGGTAGATGGATCTGACAGCCCTGAGGACTAACAGCGTCTCAGCCGCCTTTCTCCAATGAAGGCTATACATCAGCACCTGGAATCTGCTGGAGCCGAAGAGGGTGACAAGGGAATAACATCCCTTTCTCTTCCATCGACAGGGGTAATAACTCCTCACTCCCTAGGGACAGATTGTAAAAGCCAATAGCCAGGAGCTGTGAAGCAGGGAGGGTAGAAGAATTGAAAATTAAAGAGGGAGTGGAAATTTTGCGTAAGGCTTTAGTGAGATGGAATAAACCATCAAACGTCAATCTTTTAATTGCCTTGTTGTTGACACAGGGGTTTGCAAATGTTCATTTTGATTGCTTATTTTAAGTCGACTGTTAAAAGTCATGTATATTACATAAATGTGGGTTTTTGCTTTATTGTGTATGTTTTACTAGTGAATGTTATAATATCCTGATATTTAATATCTAAATTTCTTCAAGTCATTGTTTTAAAGTCCTTATTGACGATATATTTTAAAATATCTTTCTAAAGTAAGATGCATCAAATGCATTAGGCTGCTTAGTTATTTAATCTGATGTCTTTATTTCCTCTTGCATACCTGTGTATTTATTACAGCTGAACATGAGGGTATTCGGTATATGCATATTACATACAGTATTTCCTGAAGGTTAATAAGAATTTCAATTTTCAAGTAACCATCACAATGACTTAAGTGCCCTGTGGACATCAGTCTTCTGGTGGGAACCAATAGCAAACAGATAGTTCTTAAGGTCTGTAGTGCTAAGGAGAGTTTCACATTCATGGCACCACATGAATAAGTGAGTTTCGGGACCCAAATATTGCTTTGAATTAAATGTGGTGCAAAGAAAAATTTGACTTTTTAGAATATCATATGGTTTGGAAACAGATGCCTTTGGACGCCGCCTGCTTTACAGGAAACACACTTATTTAGTTTTTAAACTAGGACTGGTGTTTAGTTAAATCTCCTGCGGACTCAGTTCACTGAAGGTGACAGAAGTACTCACTCGAACTCAATGAGAAGCCGACGCGACTGTAAATTTTTCAGGCAGCGACAGGAGATCTTGTTATAGGAGTCAGAACGGGGGTCAGGGCAGAGCCTGTTGATGATTGAGGAAAAGAGAAGTAAATTCATTCTGCTTCAGGCACTTTGTCAAGTGCCAGTAGCTTACCATTGAGAGCTAGTCACCCGTTCTAGTCGTACAGCCCTAGAGGTCACTCATTTGATATAAATCATAGCACCGCATAGGCGCGGCAACCTATTGCCACTTGGGATGAAATAAAAAAGAGGAATGCTGCTTTCGGAATGGAAATGACTACGAATATCCCACCACATGTTGCTGTTTAATGCAATATGTGGTTAGATATTGATCTCCCGAATCAAGTCATTAAAATGTGCAGTTTTTGTTTATTGGAATGAAGCAATTAAATGGTTCAGTTATGCCAGACCTTACCTTTTCTGATGAAAACTATTGATTTCTTGCCACAGCTTTATAAGCGACAATGTTTTTGATTACTCTTGACAAACCTCCTTGGAGTGTTAATTAAAATCGTACCAGATGAGCAGGTGTGGGAGATCATTAGATCGCCCGGATCACACATCTCCACTTCATATTCTGCAGCCTTGCATAATGAATAGGGCACAAGAGGGGAAAAACAATATCTTCATCAGCAGAATTAGCATCTTCACTTTTTAAAAAACTAGGTGACATTACATTTTATAGTACAGATGCTGTTGAATCATTGGCTCATTCCTACCACTACATTTGATCAAAATTTGCTTTTTATGTTTTGCTTTAATTTTTTGAGTATCTAATGAGTTGCTGTTGTTGGTTCTGAGGTAGAAAATATTTAAACACTTATTTATACAGAAAATTGAGGAATCAAATAAAGCTCTTTCACTGCTTATGCAGATGAAGTCATGAATATTAATGTGGTTCATTTAACACTTAAATCCCCTCAGTAAGATAGCCTCTATGTGATTTTTAAAAATCTTTTACTACTTATTTTTGGGACCTGTATAAAATATGATTATTTAGAAATATGCTCTCTTGAAGACTGCAGTCTGTTGATTTATAATAGAACTTTTTTTGTGGCTATTAAAAGATTGTTGCATTTGAAAAATCAAAAATACTTAAAGGATAATTTATAAAATCAGAAGCAAATGATATTCAGTTTTTGAGAAATGAATAATCTTTACATTGATGCCATTTATTATGGAAGATGATTTAATTATTACTTCATTAATATGGGCATTGAAATGGACTTTTTTTCATTTTTGTATAATGCAAAGAATTTAGATAATTGGAATTAGATTTAAAATCCTCTGTGAACTGGTGTCTATAGATAGCAAGACAGCTTGTATTTCTCAGATTCATAGGGCCTGAAGAGAACTTTAAGAGGTCATCTAATCCAATCCCCTGCTGCCAAAGTAGCTGTTTAAAAATGCACTATTTTTCATTAGTCTAGAATTTTAAAAAGGATTAATGAATTTATAAATGTATTATTTACAATGTTCTGATCATGTATGTCTAACTGGAGCTGTTAGATTTTGAAATAATAAGTTGTATGTGTGTGTTTTAAAATATTGACTTCTTCTAGTAGAATGATTTATGGTTTACAAAGTGTTTTTCCATTTATATTCTTTCATTTGATTAATAACCAAGTTTTACATCTCAGGAAATATCTTATAATTTTTTAAATGAAACTCTGGCTCAGTTTACCCAACTGACTTAGAAATATTTATGTAATCAAATTATTTGATGTTACATTGTTGTTTCATAGCTGCTATTATGGATAGCTTCTAGAAAGCATAAACCCTAAATTGTTATTTCTATCTTATAGGTGAAGGTTATTTATGTTTTGTAGGTGAAATATAAAGTTCAGATAGAGCTTCAATCCAATTTTCTAGTACTAAAATCTCATTTACTATTTCTAACAAGTCCCACAAATAGTAATTGTGCTCTACCAACCACTTAAGCAAAATATTACAAATAATATACATACAACTTTGTAGAATCTCAGAATTCTAATCTTAGAAACTATATGTGCTTTGTATGTCTGCATAGCAAGCCACCACAAAACATAGTCGTCTATAAGAAAGAAATTATTTAGTTTGCTCATGAATCTTCAGCTTGGAGCTCATCTCTGCCCCACGTGGCATGGGTGGGTCAGCTGACTCGGGGCTAGAGAATCCGTTTTCAAGATGGCTCACTCTGATGGTTGGTGAGTTGGTGTTGAATGTCATCTAGGAACCAAGCCAGAGCTGGGGCCAGGGACTTTCCATGTGGGCCTATCTGTGAGGCAGCTCGCGTCTCCTCCCAGCCTGATGGCTGGATTCCAACAGAACAAAGCAAAAGTACATGGCTTTTAAAGAAATCTAGCCTTAGAAAGTGCATAGCATCATTCTTACTATATTGTTGGTTGAGGTCATCGTAAATGTCTTCTCAGGTTCAAAGAAAGGGGGCACAGACCCCAGCACTTGCAGAGAGGAGCACCAAGGTCAGAGAGTCAGAAGAGCTTCTGGAATGGGAGATGTTATGGCCGTCTTTTGAAGACACAATTTGCCACAGAAACTATTTGTTCACTCCCTTCATATTACATATATTGTCTTGGATATGGCTTAATTTGAGAGAGGTAAAAGTAAATGGAAAAAAACCAAACATGATTCTAATAATTTAACTATAGTTATTCTTTAAAACTATATGCTTTAAGTTTTATTTCAGAGAAAAGGGCATAAAGATAGGCCATTTTAAATAAGTTTTGAGTATAAAAACACTTTGAAATCTATTATGTTAGATACAACGGCAATAAAGACTATGAATTTTTAAAAAATCATAATAATTGCTTAATCCACATCTACTTCACCATCCTTTGGAAAATCAGTTAAGTTCTGATGAAAATTTCTGTTTCAGAAAATTGTAACTATTTGGTCATTTGTTGTTGTTGTTTATTGTTATATTAGAAACTCATAGTGTTTTTTCTTTTGTTGTGGCAATTGTGCTTGATGTTTGCTAAGACTCAAGATTGCTGCATTGTAGAATTACAGATGTAGAACCCTTAAGGGTTTTTTCATTCATTCAATGAACATTTATTGTGCTTCTATGATGTACTGTTCTAGGCATTTCAAAAGTATCCTGAGAGTAGTGCACAATACATGCAATAATGCACATATACACATATATATTTTATTTACCAGATGTAATAGAGAATACACTTCCAGTAATCTTCTCTGTGCTCTTTTTCTTTTGAACTATTGAATAGGGTTTTTTGCTTAATTTGTAGTCATGAAAAAATTAGGAGATAAACGCAATCTTTAGAAACTATTGGAAAAGTTGTCTTGCTCTTGATATGTAATTAATCCATAAATGGAACTAAGAATCTTTGGTATAATTTGTTCAATACAACATAGAGATCTCCCTCAAATATAACTTATTTATCTGTTTATTAATGTATCTTAAAAATATATTGTCATGGATCCTTATTTGCCTATATAATGACTTTACATAATTAAATTTTCAGTAGATTTTTGTCTAGTGACTAATTTTGACCAACAACCATTTGTTGAAACATTTCACTGTAGCAGGCACCTTTGCAATGCACTGTCTCGTTTAATCCTTAGATGAAATCTATGATGGGATATTAGTATCCCCATTTCATAGATTAGTCTATCTGGTTCTCAACATTTCCCCTTTTCCTACAGGCTTTTCCTTACCTGTTTCATGCCACCTAAGATAAAGAAGGAAAGGGTGACGACTGTGGTACTTGTTAGAACCAAATGTTATCTAAATCATGTGCCCAGAGTTATATCAATCATAGATTTCACCTATACATAAAATTTCTGCCCTTCATTTCGACTTTTAATTGAGATCTGGCAGGACACCAAACACAAGAGGTATCATTATGTTTCCAGCATGAACAAGAATCTGAGATCAAGTTGTTACAATACAGGTTGAGCATTCTGAATCGGAAAACCTGAAATTCAAAATCCTCCAAAATCCGAAACTTTTTGAGCCACCGACCTGATGCTGCAACTAGGAAATTTCACACCTGACCTCATGTGACGGGTTGCAATCAAAACTTTGTTTTATGCACAAAAGTATTAAAAATATTGTATAAAATTATCTTCAGGCTATCTGTATAAAGTGTATGTGAAACATAAATGAATGTTGTGTTTAAACTTGGGTCCCATCCCCAAGAGACCTCATTATGTATATGAAATATTCCAAAATCCAAAAGAATCTGAAATCCTAAACACCTCTGGTCCCAAATATTTCACATAAGGGATACTCAACTTGGACATTATCTAGTTTCTATGTTTTCTGTAGTGAAGTAAAATTGCATTTATTAAATCATTTTTAAATGATGTAGTAAAAAAAAAAAGAAGCCAGAAATATATTTGTATCTCAAGCGATCCCAGCTCCATCGTGCCTCATCTGTGTTTCACCAGGCAGCAGCAACAGCAGTGGGTTCGAAGAGCTCCAGAAGTGCAAATTTAGCATTTCGCAGATGTTCCAATAAAGCCAAACTGGCTGGTAAGTGAGTCAGGCAGATTTTTAAGCCCTTTCTTTGCTCTGCAGGGCACCAACTGTGCTTGTGTAATCTTTATACAAAGTAATGTTGATCTGTTTCGTTCTCTCTCTTTTTGCAGTGGCATTTTTCACTTGAATGGTTCTGCTTCGTGCAACATCACGATGAGCACGCAGAGGCTTCTTTGCATTAGAAAGTAAACATACATATACACAATTGCACACCACACAGTGGTTTGTGCGGGTGGAGGAGAATGTGCTTTTAAGGAATAATCTCTCCTCTTCAGAAAACTAACCACTTTATATGTTTATTGGGCAGATTTTCTTTGGTGGTGTTTTAATGGCTTGTTCGTCAGACATGTTGCATATTAAACAAGCAAAGTCTGGATTCTCTCAGGATCCAAGGTCCTCTTTATTCTCTCCTCCATATTGGAAATCATTCCTGTCAGCTCGTGCTCTCCAAGCTGCCTGGAAGAACTTTGGCATAGTTTTCCTAACCTTTCAAACAGTAAAAGCAAAACTATCCTTTGATAAAAAAGCCGGAGGACTTTGGCATGTAGCCATAAAGGATGCAGGCAACTCGGCTGCGATCTGACAGAATAATCCACAAAACACTGAAAAGTTCTCGTTAAGGTCCCCAGAGTGGGCTGAGGCACTTTGCTTGTACTTAACATATATCAACTGTCACCCGGCGGCAGTCAGTGTTGAACTGAACACAATGGAACATCCAGATGGTCTAAACAAAGCGAACAAATGTTCACTGCTATTAAAAGCTGTTTACATCAACTTCCAGGATTTCATGTAGTGAAGTTTATATTGTGTCACTACTGAGGTGCTTAGCTCTGTCTGCATTGAAGACCGGCCTTTTAAAAACTGTTGCTTGTATGCTCATGCTCTCAGCACCTAGTGGAAAGTGAAGTTGAATAGTAAGTTAGGAAATTGCATAATGTCAACTAGTCATGCAATTTCAGACATTTTAAGTGATTTGCCCCCATTCTGTTATATCGGTCGTCTATTGCAGCCTCAGCTCCGGACCCAATAAACACAAAGCAGACCCTCTTCTCTGATGGGGGTGTGTCATGGATGGATGGATGGGTGGCCGCTATCTGCTTCTGCAGACAGGGCCTCCGAGTCTCGTTGGCTCCTCACTGGGGATGTTTACGCAATAATGGTTTTGTTTTCTTCCTCCAAGATGCGGCGATATCAGATCCTGTCTTATTGGGGATTAATATACATGAGCGATAAACCCACACTTTTTCTGTCTTCTTCCTTTGACCTCTTTATGGCATCTCTTTTACAAATTCCAGACACACTGCCTACATTGTTAAACATTTGTTGTTGCCATTAATAACAATACTCATATAAAAGGCGTCCAGCTTATTTATGGTTAAAGAAGAATCTACAAAAACTGTCCTTCTTTATTAATCACTACCAATTCCTCTTGGCATAACATAGCTAAACGAATAAGTAAATACTAAAAGAATACTATTTATTAATTTGCTCTACAAATCATAGTATAACAAATTAGAAAAGACTCTCATACATGCAAGCTCATTAATTAAAATAATTATTTTCTATATAAACATCATTTTAACTCAATTTTATATTACATTTGCATTAAATTTTACACACCCCCAAAATAATTGTATATCATTTGTTGTGTCATTTTTGTTGTTACCATGCTTTTTTGTTACCATGAAGACTTTTTAAAGAGACGTGATCTCATAAATGATTGAACTCAAACGTTTAAGAAAATATGATTTGTTGGCTTTATTTTCTCCAGAAATGAACTTTTGTTTTAAGTTAAGATCAAGATGGATATTGAATAATGTCATATGCCATGATACACAGCTGAATTTTACTGATGATATGTATGTCCTCAAAGAAAGATTGATGTGGGCTCCTTATGAGCTCAGTAAAGGTGGGTTGATCTCTATTGCCATGGGGAAACTTCTGTCTTCACAGTCGTTCTGGTAAATGGGATCATTTCAATACATTTGGTAAGGAACAGGTTTGGATCTGTATTTTTTATAGGGTTATAGGCCTCCTTCCTTGCATAATCACATGAGATTCAAAGTTTCAGATCCCTTGCTTAAGTTTAGAGAAAAATATATTGTCTATAAAAAGCCAACCTAGTATAGTAGACGGTGCGTACACAATGATACTAATACACAAGGAACAGCACAGCCCTCTCTAGAGAGCTTTTAAGAGTTGGGAACTTTTCACTGACAATAATTTTGTTAAATACTATGTCAAGAGGCAACATGAAAGCTATGGAAACATGTGCACCTCTATAATTTGGATTAGGGAGATACTTTAATTGGTTGTTGGTATGTGTGGTATTTTTCACAAATGTCTCACAGCAATTCGATAGGATTTTGGAAATATGGACCGTACAGATGTGAAAATAAAAAGTAACAAAACAAGAGCTTCAGCTTTTGTCAGGGGTCAAGCACTATGCCCACTTCAGACAAGCCATTCCAAGCCTGTCTGTCAGTCCCAGCGCAAGCTGCTCCATTTCCTGTTTATGCCTGTGCAGAGTTCCACATCCCGGCGAGCTTGCCTTCAGCGGCAGGTTTTTCCGCACACCCCAGGAGAGCTCTTCCTTAAAATGGCTCATTATTTATCATCTAAGTAAGCCATTGGAATTTTGTTAATTCCTGTTTTACTTAGCACATGCAAAATGCTATCATTATCTAGGAGAAGATAATGTTAACTTAAAATTGTTACCCAGAGTACTAATTAAGTGACCTTTGCAAAACAAATCTGGTCAGGGAGTCTATGAAGTAGAGAAGACGGATGCCAAGTTTATTGCCTTCCAGGCCCTTGGGTATATAACCTAGGGTTAACAGCAATTAAAACCTGGCTAGTTATTTGAAGAAATGCTGGCACTTTATCTTTACTCAATTGCTTAAAATGTAGAAATCTCTTTGGTTTGGCCAAATATTGAATTAGCTGAAATTTACCTGGCATCCTCCCCATTCATCTTGTCTCTTTCTAACTCATAGGTATCCAGGTTCTTCATTATTTCCGTCCCATCAACATGTGGAGAGATTAAGATAAACTAGTTCACACCCCAGTGTAAATGACGCTTGGCTTAATAGCCTTTCCTAGGGATATTTGTATTTTAAAAGAAGACAAAAGTCTAAGCTAAGAAAATAAAATTCTCAAATTTTAGGCTTTAGTTTGCTTGGTAGGAGAGGTATTTCTGAGGGTAAGCAGAAACTTCTTAGCACCCCTGTATATCAGTCCCCCCATAGATCAGCCCCTGAAATTAATCCTTAAAGCCAGGTCTACATTGTATTGCCTTCCATTCATTAGATGGTATGGCACATTTAAAAAAAAATTCAGATTTAGAATTTAGTATATGTTTATGTAGTGAGAAGCTACACACTTGAGGTTTCTGTTTTTTCCCCCCTGAAAATCTTCTGATGACCTCATTTCTTATTTATTTAATTTATTTTGTTTTTTTTAGAGATGAGGTCTCCCTATGCTGCCCAGGCTAACTTGAACTCCTGGCCTCAAGCAGTCCTCCTGTGCAGCTGGGACTACCAGAGGGCACCACCTCACCTGGCTTATTTCTTAATTCTATCTCAAAAGAAGGAGTACCTTGTTTGCCATTTTTTTTTAACTTATTCTTTCTGAAACATACTACTTTTCAAACATTTTTTGAATTACATAAAATCATTTTTATGAATGTTACATTTTCTTTTAAATTTTATTGACTCTTTAAAAAGTACCACAATAAGTTGAATTATCACCCCAGTTTCCAATTTTTCCCTTTTCACTGACTCTTATGAGCCAACCAAGGGTGTTTTGGGTAACACGTGCCATTCAAAAATTTGGGGAATGAAAACGTATGAAGTGTATAAAATGTTTGCCGATAGGCTATTATTAAAAAGC
The DNA here is from genome assembly GCF_009828535.3 of Hylobates moloch. Classification (NCBI taxonomy): domain Eukaryota; kingdom Metazoa; phylum Chordata; class Mammalia; order Primates; family Hylobatidae; genus Hylobates; species Hylobates moloch. The sequence continues at coordinate 13,586,655 of NW_026652293.1, forward strand.
AGACTAAAATGAACATTCTGATTGAAGATTGTTGCTTATTAATGATCTTGATTCTATGATATTCACAATATTTGTTTACAGCTTCTGCCTTAATTATTACACTAAGAAACATTTTTGCTTTGTAGTAATTGATGGAGAAATCTTTCAACACATTGCACTCTGATTTATAAAAGAGCACACGATTAAAGTTGGGAAGATTGTATTAATCTGACACTAGGTCTCCCTGTAACACACCTGACATATGGTGTGACCATGGTAAACCTGTAATAAAAAGAGAGTATATCCCAATATAATTGCAAAAAAAAAAAAAAAAAAAAAACCACCAAAGATTTAGTGGCTTTGTAAATAACTAAAAATGCAACACCTATTTATCCTTTTTCTCTTTCTTGAATTTTTTTTTTTTTTTTACTTTGCCTTTTCCCACACATTCTAACACTCATTTATTAGGGCTGAAACACATCCAAGTCCAAATATAAGATTTGATGGAATTAAAAAGCTTATAGCTAGAATATTATGGTACCCTCTTGTTACTGGGCCTTGAGAATGTATTTAGTAATCAAAGGCTTGTGGTCTGTAAGGGGTCTTCTAGTTCTAATACTGTATGATTTGGCTACTTCCCCCAAGTTACTTCTCCGCTCATCTGTAGATCTTTTTTTCTGACAGTCCTTATTGTACCAAGGTTGCCCCATTATCTACAGCTCAGAACTATTTACATTTAGAATACTGGGCAGTATTCCTTACTTACTGTCTGTTTTTTTCTAAAAGATTATTCACGAATTGTCATGATTCTGTGTTATATGGCTAATTGATTAGAAGGGAATAAAAATTCAGTATCTCAATGAGTACTCCACAATCAGCCATATTTATAAACATTGTTTCATAAAAGTAGCGTATGATGCTCTGTTGGCCATAGAATGACTAAACACTGAAATCCTTCGAGAATCACACTCATGTTGCGTGACGCATCAGCACACATGTTTTATCATCAAAAGGGCATCCCATTTAAGGCTTTTCCCCATGGTAATCAAGGTTAAAGTCAGAGAAAAATTGTATTCCCTTCGGAGGGTACATCAAGATGAGCTGAATAGTTTCAGAAGACTGGCCTGCTGGACCAATTCTTTTTTATGAGAATATCATTTTAACGAAATTTGACTTTCCCAACTCACTGCCAAGCTGTTTGTTGACTCTTTTCTCGAGCAAGCCTTGATTTCTAGTAACTTTAGCATGGAGGCAGGAGTATAATAAATATTTCTCTTATTATTACAATTTATCTTTTTTCAATTGCTTGTTAAAAAGATTATTATAAGATTTATTTGGTTCATTGCTCACAGTTTCAACAGATTTTTAGTATTTTAAAATCATTTTAATCATTCTTATAAATGTTAGAAGCTGTAAAGTAAGTTGTAGTGTTCACAGGTCAATTCTTAGAAATGGCCAGTTTTCCTAACTTTGCTTTTGACACTTCACACTTCTTGTCCTTTGGAAAGCCATGAACATTTGTTCAGTCCATGAACAGTTATTTAGACCTATTATGTGCCATTCGTTAGGGACACAGTGCACAGTGGAGTAAGTCACAGTTTGGGAGCCTAATGTTTAATTAGGGGAGGCAACAACATTCACATTACAGTGTGAAGGCAAGAGGAGCAAGTAGGTGCTAGGTGCTGGCTTTTAGTGCAGGTTGAGTAGCCCTAATTGGAAGATCCCAAGGCTGAGACCCTCCAGAACATTTTGATCTCCAACATGATCCTCAAAGGAAATGCTCATTGGAGTAATGAAAACATTCTGGGCTGGGCGCGGTGGCTCACTCCTGTAATTCCAGCACTTTCGGAGGCCAAGGCAGGCGGGTCACCTGAGGTCAGGAGTTCGAGACCAGCCTGGCTAACATGGCGAAACCCTGTCTCTTCTAAAAGTACAAAAATTAGCCAGGTGTGGTGGCGGGTGCCTGTAATCCCAGCTACTCGGGAGGATAAGGCAGAATTGCTTGAACCCAGGAGGCGGAGTTTATAGTGAGCTGAGATGGCGCCACTGGACTGCAGCCTGGATGACAGAGCAAGACTCTGGTCCCAAAATAAATAAATAAATAAATACATAGGATCCTGAAATCAGAATTCTGAAGCACTTCTGATCCCAGGCATTTCAGGTAAGGGATACTCAGCCTGTACCTGGAAGAGTTGGGGAGGAAATGAAACCTGACTGAGTCAGTAAAAATTAGTCGTGTGAGTGTGCACAATATGGAATAAAAATTTCTGGCGGAAGGAGCAGCCTGTACAAAAGCATGAAGGTAAGAGTGCAATGTAAAGAACTAAGTATGATGCATGCGGGAGAAGAAGAAGAAAGGGCTTCAGTCGGCAAGGCAGGGCTTGAATTATGAAGGCTCTTTCGGCAAAATAAGGAGTCCCTGAAGGATTTTAGGTGATCAGGTGATGTGATTAGATAGGGGAAGTTTCGTAGTTAAGAATTAAACCATGTGGGTTCAAATCCTATCCCTGCCTGTCACGTTAAATGCTTTTGTTTTCCTACTTGTATACAGGGTATAACACTGACTCGAAGGGCTGGTGTAGGGATTAAATGAGTTAATACATGTAAAATACTTTAATAGTGCCTGGCACACATGTTCAAGAATTCTGTTGTTATTGTTATATTCTGGATTGGATGGTGAGAAGCTAGTGTGGGGAAATGGACTACCCTTTTGTATTAATCCAGGGGAGAAATGATGAGGATATTACTAAGGCAACGGCAATGAGGATGGGAAGAGATGGTAACAATGGATTAATGATGTAGAAGGTACAAGCAGCAGGATCTGGTGATCCACTGGACATGGTGTGGGGTGGCAGGGAGAAGACCTACTGCAAGAGAGGAAGGGTCACAGCTGGCTCCTAGGATTCTGGCTAGGGTTTCTGGGTGGGTAGTGGTGTTAATCAACTGAGATAGAGAATATAGGAGCGGGAGCAGGTTTTTGAAGAAAGATACTGAGCTCAGTTTCTCTTTGAAGTGTAGGTGCTTTGTCACTTAGCATCTGGCATATGGGATTGAAGCTTAGGAAAAAGGTTCTTGCTGGAGATATAATTTGAACTCATCAGCTATAGGTGGCAATTGAAGCCATATGCATCAGTTAGAGTACTTTGGACCGCAAGTAATTGCAGAAATACAACTCAAAAAACAGAAGAGATTCATCAGCTCAGAAAAAGTAAAGGGCACCAGAGGTAAGGTGGTGGTCAGTCTTATTTCACTTGGGGCTCCAGCCTTGCTTTTCTGATGTCCTCTGGCCTCTGCATGCCTTCTCCATGTTGCCTTCTCCTCTGGCTCAGGACTGATGGTTCCATTAGCTCCAAGCCTCATCAGTGGGTGCATTCAACAATGCCCCACAGAAAAGAGACCATATTTTGAAATGTCTCTCTTAAAAGAACAATGCACAGAAGGCTTTTCCAGGACACTGACCATGGGTCCCATGCTCATTTCTGAATCAATTTCCTGGGTCAACAGATCACTGCGGTTCCTGAACCTGTCACTGGCAAAGAAGACAAATTAGCCTAAGACCAGGCCCACCTCCCAAGCTCTGGGTGGGCCCACTGTTCTAGGCACATGAGGGAGAGATAAACGGTTGAATGAGAACTGGCATTCTGTTAGGAAAAGGAACAAGTTAGCTAACTCACAAGGCACACCATACTGTGGAAGTGGATGAGCTTCCCAAAGACACCGTGAAGCATGAGAAGAAAAGAAGGGCTAGGACTGAATCCAGAAAAGAGTCAAGCTTCAGGGGTGTTTGGAGAAAGATTCTTGGGTCATTTGGAAAATGCACCTTAACTTTTGTTTCACTCTCTGGTTATATCAAGCAGGGTTATTTTGCATGCTACAGAGTGGGTTGAGAAAATTAGCATATGGGCTGGGTGAGGTGGCTCACGTCCATAATCCTAGCACTTTGGGAGGTTGAAACAGGAGGATTGCTTGAGCCCAGGACTTGGAGACCAGCCTGGGCAACACAGGAAGACTGCTTTTCTACAGAAAATTTAAAAAATTAGCTGGGTGTGGTGGTGCATGCCGGTGGTCCCATCTACTTGGGAGGCTGAGGTGGGAGGATTCCTTGAGCTCACGAGTTTGAGGCTTCAGTGAGCCACTGCGCTCTAGCACGGGTGACAAAGCAAGATCCTGTCTCAGAAAAAAAAAAAAGAAAAGTAACATAAGAAATAGGTCATTGAGAAAAAAGGGTATTATTGAGTACAGCGAATCATGATAACTGATAGGAAATCCTGTTGGGTCATGTGCTAATATATGAGTAATAACTGCATTCATTGAGCTTATGTGTTTACAATATTAGTAATACCTGCATTTATTGAGCTCTCTATGCTAGGTTTGATGTCAAGTCTTTATTTAGTCTTTCCAGTAACCTTTGGGAATTTTGCAGTCTTAGGAACACCATCATTTACAAGTGACAAGACTAAGGCTCACAGATTAGGTATGTAGCTCAAGGTCTCATACTTAGTAGATGGCAGAGGAGGACTTGAACCCAGGTCTGACTGCCACCAACATGTGTTCCTAAGCACTGCTCTTCTGCATTTTTGTAGGAGGAAATTAGCTCGTTATTTAGGATCTGCTGTGTCTTCCTAACTCTCTGATCTCCTTGGAGCCTTTGCCTTGGCCACCTGTAGGGTCTTTAGGTTGATGCTTACGTGTTGGTGGAGTTTCTAGGCATTCTGCTTCTCCCTCTGATAGGTCACTACAGTTCTTAAAGTTGAAGGGGAGGCAGAGACTATTGGCAAAGGAAAGATAGTGTGTGGGTTTCAGAGTTCCTTGCCATTTGTTATATTTTCAGTCTGAACAGAAACCAAACTGAAGTCTCCAAATCCCAGGATTCGAGAAGGAGGCATTTTTGCAAGGAGTCTGTGATTCCCTATGTTTGCCAAGCATTTAATGTGGAAAATCAAAAACCCATGGCCTGGTATATACAGAGCTTTCAGGAAATGGCAGCTGTAGGCCCATGACTGAGAAGTTTGGCTTCCCACAAAAGCTGGGCCTTGTGCTGAATGTGACTGACACTGATGGAGTTTCAGAAGGATTGCAGTGGAGAGGAGTGTATGGTCAGAATTACATTTTTTAGCCAGATCATCAGAGTTTATTATGCATTTATATGGCCAAGAAGGGAGGCAGAAAGAGCAGTTGGGAAGCAATTTGTGATAGTGTAGGAGAGATTTTGGGGGCTATTGTGTTTATTGTAAAGATGGAATTGGTGATCAGGAGTAGGGTGGGGAGAGAGGGTACAGATTCATGCAACATTTGGAAGGTAAGAGGATTCTAGGCTGGCTTTCAGATTTCTGGCCCAAGTTACCAGGGGAATGGCAGTAATAACACTGAACTATCTGTAGAGAGAGGCTGGGGAGATGACAGCGAGGTCAGGTTTGGACAAACTGGGTGTGAGGAACCCATAGGGCAGCCACGTGCAGGGGTCTGGGCAGAGGTGGCCTCGTGGACAGATCCTGGGCTCAGGGGAGCAGGTGGAAAACAGTGCTGTGCCGAGTATTTGCCGTTCAGTGAATCTGGGCAGGATGAGAAGCTGGGCCTCTAAAACTAGTTCTTGACTCAGTTATTGAATTGGCTTGAATTTTCTGTTTAAAAACTTCTGGAACCCAATACGGCACCTTTCGGAGAGGAAGCAGAGGAAGAGAAGAGTTTACGTTGTTGATTGGCAAAGTGATAAGAGACGCCTGCCATTTCTTCTTTAAAAATGCAAACCTTTAAAAAAAGCCCTCCATAGGAAGTGGTGGGTGAGGTGGGGAAGCGCGTGTGTGTCTGAGCTCCTCAGCATGGCATGTCCCTTGGGCTCCAGGACAGTTTCTTTCTCTTCTTGGAGGCGATCAGCAGGTCTCTTTCTTTTTCTCAAGTGACTCAGCTGTCTCGGCATGTCGGCTGTGGTCCAGAGCATGATGCGTTATTCTGGGGAGAGCCCGTGAGCACATTAAAGAAAGACAGAAGATTAAAAACTTGCTGTTTTTGTTTTCCTTTCAGGCTCATTTTTACAAGGTTGCAATTCTTTAAAATGCCGTATTTTAGAAAAATGAAATAATCTCCTACATACCGGAGCCTAGCTTGTAAATCAGTACCTCTCCTCCAGATTTGGGGATAAACAGACTTCTCCACTCACACTGACAACCGTGTGAGGAAGAGCCTCGTGAGATGATGGAACTCCATTGATTTTTCATAAAAGTTTAATAAGATGATACAGGTCAAAAGCTTTGTAAAGTTTGCTATAAATTGTAGTGAGGAATTGAGCAAGATGTAATTGGATAAGAAAACGTAAATGAAACTTGTACAAGTGCGGCAGAGTTGATGGAGAATAATGAGAACAAGGCCCCTCTTGACCATCTCAGTGGTATTTTTCTAAACAGGTATCTGACCCTTAAGTGCAGGGGCTTTGACTCCAGTCAGCCCCTTATCATTGATGGGTTAATATATTGTTACCCATCGGTTTTTTGAATGTCATTAAAATTCAACAGATACAGTTTATGGGTGCAGATCAGATAGGACAATCAGTGTGTTTGCTTCTCACTCAGTTTTAAGGTTGTGCTTGTGGTGATGTTGTCCAATGCCATGTTAAAGAATAGTGTAAATGCTCTTTTGTTAACCAGCTACTGCTCAATTTCTAGTACCTGTAATTGATGTAGTATTGATTTACTTTAGATTCTCTGAATAAATGCAAATATATTTCATTTTTATATGATACTATTTCTTTTTTAAATGATTACTATGCTTTTCACTCTCATAATGTATCTTTTTAAGATTTTCAAAAGTGTATTTTCTTGCAATGGCATTGAGAGTGATATCAATCCTAGCATTCCTTTTTTTCTTCTTATTAAAAAGTGATGCTGCTCTCTTTAAAGATTGTTGGATAGTGTCTGTCATTGATTTAAATTTTATTGCTCAACAGTGTACACTATACCTAATCGATGTCTTTATAATCAATTTAACATGAAATGTCACGCACCAACTAATAATATTTCTTACACACACAAACTAATGATATTTCTTACAACTGTTGTTTCTGAGGAGGTATGAAAAAGGTTTGTTAAAGCCAATTCCATGTGAATTTGTTTGCCATACTCTTTCTCGATTGTCACATAAACTTTCTCTTTCCCTTGTTGGTGAAATTTAGGACATCGTAATATGGATGATTTCAGAATCTGTTGTCTGATCTGTAAAAAGCAGCTAATTCCTATTCTAGTTTAAGAGACCCAGACTTAAGTGAGACTGAGAGGGAAAAATGACTCAGGCAAAAACATTTTCAAATAGCAGCCTTATAATTTAGGCTACCAGTAAATTACTAGGAAGTTGTGCAACTGCTATTTAATGGACATGAACTAATTATAGCCTAAGAGTGGTGAGTCTCATCCTGCGGATATACAATATAATTCCTTTTAGAGAAGCAATAACATATTGTTCATAACATGCCATATTAGCTTATATACCCAAAATTTCAAAGAGATTTCTCAAAAAGGGGTATGGCAAAGAATTAGCATGTAGCAATCTGAGCTTTGGACTTTGAACTATTTTTTGGTAGCTCTTTTGTAAATGGATTCACATAACTAAAAGTTCTGAGACACAATTCTCTAGTCTCCAATATTTGTATCTATAACAACCACTTTTATTTACAAATGACAGCAATAATTACAATAGTCACCAATGATTAAGCCTTTTCTCTTTGCTAAGGGCCTGATACACCTTGGCTCACTTAGCCCTGCCAATAACCCTGAAAGAGTATTATTCCATTATTTTATAACCGATGGAAAAAATAGTAGCTCTGCAAGGTTAAGGAACTTGCCCAAGTTCACACAGTAAGTGGAGGAGTCTGGATTCAAACCCAGGTCAGTCCATGCAGTATCACTCATTTCAGCTAGGGATGGGTAATTGTAATTGTACCATTACTAGTTCAGGGGTGTGACAGTGACTTTTCCTGTGCCTTGTAACTTTCAAGGGTTTTGGATGCTTTTGGAGAGATAGAGGAAGGTTTCCTCTTAAGCTCCAAAAGTGATGTGTTTTGTAATCTTGATCAAAGATTGTCCTCAGAGCAGGAGTTTCATGCCATTGTGTCTCCTGGGTGCTGCTCAGGTCTTGGAACCTGTGGACAGGTTCCAAGAGGAGAAAGATTTCTAATGTCTCCCTAGTGGAAGGCATATGTATCTAGATACTGCATTTATGTCTCTCAAAATCCAGGAAATACCTAGGAGTACAAATTTCTGAACCTGTTGGTTGATTTGAGATATTCTGGTAAAACTCAAGTCCTTTTGGCTCCTGTAAGAACTCAACTTCTCTGTAGTTCTTCTTGCTAAGAAACTTGGCCATTCTCGACATCGATCCTTTTCAGGAATTGAGATTCCTTTTTGCTGCTTTGGGTAGACCCTCACTTCTTTGTGTGTTCAGGTACAGGTAGAAGATCCTTTCTCCAAGGAGTGCTCCCCTTCTACCAGGTCAGCTCCTCAGCCATCACCTGGGCAGCTGCTGAATGTCGCCTAGAGTTTATTCCTTCCTTTCAGAGTGTAACAGCCTTAGTATACTCCAGGGTGACTTGGGTGTAAAAGAATGCAAAGTGAATAATGTTATTATCAATAGGTGTCATGTAAACCTAGTGGTTTTTCTAGCTGATTTTAAAGCATGTCTGGAATTTTTCATGGCTTTATTTATTATTTTAATTTTTGTAGAAATGGGGTCTTGCTTCATTGCCCTGCTTGGTCTCAAATTCCTGGCCTCAAGTGATCCTCCCGCCTTGGCCTCCCAGACTGCTGGGATTACAGGCATGAGCCACCACACCTGGCCTCATGATTTTTTTTTTTTTGAGACAGGGTGTTACTCTGTCACCCAGACTGGAGTGCAGTGGCATAGTCATAGCTCACTGCAGTCTTGAACTTGGGCTCAAGCAAATCTCCCACCTCAGCCTCCGAGTAGCTGGGACTACGGGTGCATGCCACCATGCCTGGGGGATTTTTTTTTTTTTTGTATTTTTAATAGAGATGAGGTTCCTCCATGTTGCCCACGATGGTCTCAAACTCCTGAGCTCAAGCGATCCACCTGCCTTGGCCTCCCACAGTGCTGGGTCGTGATTTTTAATTGTTTAAATTTTTAGCTATTTTAATCCATCCATCCTTCCTTCCTTTCTACCTTCCTTCCTTCCTTCCTTCCTTTCTTCCTTCAGCATCTACTATGTGCCAATGAAGTTTTAGGCTCTGGGGACATGGCTGTGAATAAGACAGAGAAGCCTCCACACTCATTGAGCTAACATTCTAAGTATGGTGGAGTGACACAATAAATGTAGAAATAAAAGATCAGGTAGTAATATGAGCCATGCAGAGAAGTGTGACAGGTGAAACAATACCCAATGCTTCGGTAGTGCATTTAGACTGAATGGCCAGGGGAGGCCTCACTGATCTTTAAGCTGAGATATGAATGGCAAGAAACATCCAGCCATATGAAGCCCTGGAGGATGAAATTTTAGGCAAGAAAGAGCCATGTCTCTCTTTTTCTTTTTCTTTCTCTTTTTCTTTTTTTTTTTTTTTTTTTGAGATGGAGTCTTTCTCTGTCTCCCAGGCTGGAGTGCAGTGGCACAATCTTGGCTCACTGCAACCTCTGCCTCTCGTGTTCAAGAGATTCTTCTGCCTCAGCCTCCTGAGTAGCTGGGACTACAGGTGTGTGCCCCCATGCCTCGCTAATTTTTTTATTTTTAGTAAAGGCAGGGTTTCATCGTATTGTCCAGGCTGGTCTCGAACTCCTGACCTTAGGTGATCCACCCACCTCGGCCTCCCAAAGTGTTGGGATGACAGGCGTTGAGCCTCCACGCCAGGCCAGCCATGTCTCTTTAAGGAATGGAGAGAGGACAGGGAACTGGAACCTGCTGGATGACGAGGAGCAGAATTTAATCGAGGTTCAGCTATTTGTGTAGGAATAATTCCCCACTCCTCTCATTGTATGTACTAAAAATTGAGTACATCATGTTCACTTATTCCACAAAAACGTAGTGAGTGTGTCTGCTATGTGCCCAGCACTGTTAAGTGCTGAGTGTATAGTGGTAAGAAAGATGGAGTCCCTGTCCCCAAGAAACCTCAGCCTGGGGAGGGGGCTTGAGAAGGAAGCAGACATTTACAATGAAGGGTGATAGATTGTATGATAAGGACAAGTGCAGTGGGCTGTAGGAAAAGCATCTACCCTCATCAAGCGCTGGACTATCGAGAAAGGCTTCCTGGGGTAAGCAAAGCCTAATTTGAGACTTGAGGTACGAGTAATAATTGACCAGGCAAAGGATGGAAAGAGAACATTTTGGTGAGGAATCACCTAAGCCAGGGTCAGGATTTGAATGAGAACAGAACTTATTTTGGGGATTGCATAGTGCAGTGTGAATGGAGCAAAGGGGGTGGGTTTTACAAGATGTGTTAATTGCACTTAATAATGTAATACATGTATCCTTTTTTGTTTTGTTTTATTTTTTTGAGACAGAGCCTCACTCAGTCACCCAGGCTGGAGTGCAGTGGTGCCATCTTGGCTCACTGCAACCTCCACCTCCTGGGTTCAAGCGATTCTCGTGCCTCAGCCTCTTGAGTGGCTGGGACTAAAGGTGTGTGCCACCAAGCCTTGTTAATTTTTGCATTTTTAGTAGAGGCAAGGTTTCACCATGTTGGCCAGGCTGGTCTCGAACTCCTGACCTTAAGTGATCTTGGTCTCCCAAAGTCCCAGGATTAGAGGCATGAGCCACCGTGCCCAGCCCATGAATCCATTTTTAAATTCCAGAAACAATATCATCACGAGAGATTACAGAGCATAAAAGGAGGAAAGAAATTTAAAATATTTGTAGTTTTCATAGCAAACTTTTACTCTGGGGTAATTCTTGTATCCTAGTGACAGTTTTATAGGCTCAAATTTTCTTCATGATAGAAGTCAATGTTCAGAAAGGGGAGTCTTTAGTTTCTTGCTCGATCCTGGCATTTACTTTTGTAATACACCCCAGGTAAATCATGTGTCACTTGTTTTCAGTAACTGATACAAGCACTTTTATAAACAAGTTATCTTGGTAACAAAGGATATAGCACCAGCAGGAAGGAAGGTCAAGAAGAGACGAGGGTAACTGGGGAAACATATAATCCTGACCACGTTTTTTTTTTTTTTTTTCCTGGGGAGAAGTGTTTTGCCTCAGAAAAGTGTCACGTGGGCATCACTTTGTTCCATTTAATGTATGCACTGATGCTGAGATTTTGGAAGTACAGGGTTCTATTGTTTGTATCTGCCTGACACACACAATCATTGGAAAGTGAAAAAGGAAAAGAATCTGTTCATTGTATGTGAAGCAAAAATGCAACATCCTGACCCTGACGGGAAACTCAATTTTCGTGTTGTTGTTGTCAAGCATTTGAGTGCATTGGAATGCTCCAAGGGCTGAAGGCACACATTCGGTATGGTGAATGGAATTAGGTTTAGTGAAACTGATTCATTGTGCAGTCTTGCTAGATTGGAAAACCATGGTATTTAGTCTTCTGTTAATATATGCAATACATTAAGAGAGTAGCTGGCAGATTCTTTTTGAAAATGTCGTCTCACAAGGACATGTTTTACAAATTTAAAGATGAATGCTTTGCAATGAATATGCCTTTTCTTATATCGTGAAAATTCAGTTGACTCTGAATGATTATCTGAATGGTTTGCAGGAAAAGTTGGAATTAAGGCAGAGTCTTCTGTTGATGAGTGTGAACTTTTGTTTACTAGAAGTAATTATCCGTTTATGTGTGTACAAAAAGACAAGTCTCCTTAGGAGACTGCATATAGAAATGTTTCCTAATAAGAGTTCCAGAAAAATCCACTGATTTCTAATTTTCTATGAAGAGTCCAGATGAAAATTACCAAGTATTTTGTAGTCTTTATTTTACTGTGTATTTTAAACTATTATTTATGAAAGATAAAACTGCAGTTTTGTATATATCTCTATATATCTAACTATATCTGCATATACCTGACTATATATAAAAGTGATATGGTACCATTTCAACTTAGAACTTTAAAAAGAAATGATTATAGTAGAATGGTGAAAAGAGGAGCCAGAAGTTCTGGGATACAAACGTTTTCTTTTGCACTCTGATTTCGGGGACTTATGTCAGAACTTCCTTCATTTGTACAAATAACCAACATAGTCAGGTGGTCCATATAGTCTGGACCCAGGCAAATATACAGGATGGCATTAAGAACATCTTCAATCTTTACTAAGAATTGTATTATATGATTTGTTTCCTGACTTTATGGACACCCTGTATTAAACAGCTGCTTTGTGAAGGTGCTTTGCAAGGGAAGCACACAGCATGTCGCAGGCCTGCTCCTCCAACCAAAAGGCTGTGTCTTCACCTGCTCCCACCACTTTTCTCCCTGCCCCGGGCAGGTGCATGTACCCTTTCCAAAGTTTCTGAAGTTGAAATTATTGGGCAAATACATCTTAGAAAGGGAAAATGATAATACAAAGTAGCAGATAATGAAAATGAAGGGACAGTCAACTATAGGGGATCAGAGGCAGGGGGAAGTCATCACAGGCTTGGGGGAGTCAGGAAGGCTTCCTGGAGAAGGTGAGACTTAGACTGAGCATTTTGGGTCAAGTGCAGATGATGAGGATGGGGTGGCCCTTCTGGGCAGAGAAAAACGTATGCTCCTGTTTGATCACCACTGAACGTAATTTGTGAGCTTCTCTAAAGGTGCGCCAGGAATCTACCACAGGTGCTACCCAGCACTTCCTGTGCCTCATTTGTAAAATCAGGGATTGAGTCTAATCTCAGAGGCCCCTTGTAGCTCTGTGGTTAATTGTGATTTATAAGCAACAAGGCTTCCTGCCTCTGGTTACCTTCAAAAACAAACGACAAAAACCATTTGACACATTTTTTTCTTCAGTCCCATCTTATTGCAAACCTCACATTTCTGATGCGAAGATCTTTGTCATTCTTCCCTTTTCCAGGGCAAATGTTCTTGTCCCTTCCCTGGGCCTTTTCTTTATCTGCTGATTGAGACTAAACTGATCATTTAGCACATGGCAGGAAGCTGTGGGTGCTGAATCATCATTTCTCGCCTAATCTATTCTCATGCAGCTGGCTCCCTTGCAGTCCTTCAGCCTAGATGAAGAGAGAAAAGAGGGTGAGAGAATTCAATTCCCAAGTCAGGCACTCGAAATGAGAAAAGGCTTTCCTGCCTGAGAGGTGTTCAGAGGAATCTGGTATGACAGATTTGAGCCAAAGCTGTGAAAAGAGTGAAAGACACCAGGATAGAGAAATCGGGGTGTTGCAGAGTGGTTGATGGGGTGATTCTAAATTTCACAACGTGAAAAACACTGACAGTATAAAGCTATGTCTTAGAAATCAGAAGTAAGCTGTCACCTCTGCTTAGAACTGCATTACCCCTCCCTAAATAACACGAATTCTGAATTTTCTGAAGAATTAAACTTTTTTTTTTTTTTTGAGACAAGGTCTCACTCTGTCACCCAGGCTGGAGTGCAGTGGCACAATCTTGGCTCACTGCAGCCTTGACCTCCCCAGGCTCAGGTGATCCTCCTGCGTCAGCCTCCCAAGTAGCTGGGACTAGGCATGCGCCACCATGCCTGGCTAATTTTTGTATTTTTTGTAGAGATGAGGTTTTGCCATGGTGCCCAGGCTGGAGAATTAAATTTTAAAAGTTGAATTCAAGGGAGTGTGAGTATTAGAATATTAGGGCCTTCTTAAGAAGGCTTGCTTTGGGGTCAGATCTCCGGCCCCAATGTCTTGTTCTCCCATTGTGTGTGTGTGTGTGTGTGTGTGTGTGTGTGCATGTGATTGCTCTTCAACTCATTTTCAAGTGACTCTTGTTAGTCAAGATTTGTCACGAAGATATGGACTAAAACATTTTCCTGTTTTTATTGATACTGATACTGTTGCAATTGATGCAACTCCACTAATCTAATTTCTTGGTCAATTTTCATTGTATAAAATTAGTGAATGCTCAAGGCTGTCACACGGAAGAGTTGAGATTTAGGTCTATCTCTAAATCCATCTTACATATTGGAAATCTCTCAGAGAGGACATACAATGTTATATACAACACACACACACACACACACACACACACACACACACACACACACACACTCTCTCTCTCTCTCTCACATACACTGATATGCCAACAAGGAGGAGAAGTTAGAGATACAGGGGATTCAGACACCTTATTATACCAAAAATCAGACTTGCCCAAAAGTTTCTTGAAGGACATTTTGGCCTGGACAGTGTAGAATCCTTTGGAAAGGTGGGTAGAAAATGCTGAAGCTACCATTGGAAAAACAACTGCTCTATAAACGTGCAGCTGTAACATTAAATTGGAGATCCCTGGGGCACTTATAGAATCATAAATTCAGTAGCAATATTACTTTTAGGAGATTTGGATGAAGCAGTTTAAAAGGAACTTAGAAGCCAGGTACGTAGTAGACAGTGGGAGGAGGATGACCAAGGAAGCATCTCGATGCTTACTTATCAGAAGGCCTTGCATCCTCGCATTTTGTTTGAACACATATTTTATTGTGGAAACTTAAAAAAAATTTATATTTACTGGGAATACGTTTTAAAAATATAAAACTTATCTTGATCTTTCTAGCTGTTGCTATGGTTTTGAGTAATACATCATTAAAGCTGTGGCACTCCAATGATGTATTAAAGTAATATATCATAACAATGCCATGGCTTTGATGATATATTAATGTAATACATCGTTAAGGCGCCATTGGCCTCATGATGTATTACTCAAAACACTACCAATTGGTTAGATCAACACGCAGAGACCTGTGTGTTAGGAACAGAAGAATGGCAAATGATTTTGGTCCAAAACACAGTTGAACTTCTTAGAGATGTCTCACCCACAAAAGCAGTTCTGTTAAGATTGGATGGGCTTCAAAGTCTTGCGCAAGAATGGTGGGGTTGAATCGCAGTGAAGGGCAACAAAGACATCTGCTCTGACCATATTGGAAACCTGTGCCTGGGACCAAGTTTTCACGCGGGGGAAGAAGAACATGCCTATGTTTTACCTAGCAACAAACAATGTGGTTTACTTGCATGATTTCATTAAATCCCCACTGAAATACTATAAACAAACTCAGTTTTAGAGATCAGGAAGCTGAGGTGCAGAGAAGTAAAGTGAGGTCTCATAGCTGATAACTAGTGGAACCAGGACTTGAGTCTATCTCTACCTAACTCTAGAGCTGGGCTGGGTGGGGTCATTCTAATTTTGTGCCCCCAATTTAGGAAGTTATTTTTTCTATCTTTAAAGAAAAACTTGGGAGTGAGCTGGCTTCCTGTCTTCTCCCATACCCTCCCTCATCCTCCATCCTTT
Source organism: Hylobates moloch (assembly GCF_009828535.3). NCBI lineage: Eukaryota > Metazoa > Chordata > Mammalia > Primates > Hylobatidae > Hylobates > Hylobates moloch. The sequence goes on from NW_026652293.1 coordinate 13,602,006, forward strand.
TAGGTATACAATATGCAGAGAAGGTACTTGGAAAAGTAGATCTGGAAAAACATAGGCAATGCTAGACAGGTATTTGGCAGTTGTTTTTTGTTTTTTCTCAGGGTCCTACTAAATGCCTGAACTGTGATTGAGGGAGGAATGGCCCCTCGTAGGGGGGACTCTGCTGGTGACCAAAAACATACCTTTGCCCCAAGCTCCCCTATTGTTCAATTGAAAGGCCTCCTCCCTAGCTTCCTTGCTTCCACTCTTGCTCCCACTACAAATCCATCCTCTACACAGTAGCCAGAGTGATTACTTAAAAATGTAAAATGTCATGTCATCATTTTTCCCTAGTTCTTTTCAGAAACTTCCCACTGCACTTAGAATAAAATCCAAACTCATTACCCTGGCCTCTGAGGCCTGGACTTTCTTGTGGGGCTTCACTGGTCTTCTTTCTGCTCCTTGAACAGGCTCTTTGCTTTTGCACAAATCAATGGACTTTTGCACTAATCTATGAAATTGACCAGCTTTGTGTGGTTCTTTCTTGTCACTCAGGTGCCACTGAAATGCCATTTTTTCAGAGAGGCTGTCCCAGATCACCTATTCACTCTTGACCACATTCCCTGCTGTTCTCGTCTTCTCACGACCTAATATTTGATAGTTTATCTGTTTATTGTCTTTCTCCTGCAACTACCAGTGGAAAGCTTGGACCCTGCCCCTCATGTTCCTGGCTGTATCCCCAGGGCCTACCACAGCCTGGTACATAGGAGGGGCTCAACAAAGATGACTAAAACCAAAGACTCTATGTATATTGTGTGATTGACCATAGGGAAGATTCAAACATGAGGTGTTACAGAGCTAAACAAAAATGAGATCGAAAATAATACAAAAGGAGTCTGAAAAGGACATTTGACACATGTGTATAAAATAAGAAATGTGCCCTCTCCACAGGAATTAGAAGAGACTGAGAGCTGAACTAGGATTTAGTGAATGCCGAGGCAGACTTTGCAGGGCTCCTTCCATGCATGGCCCATTCTGAGCCTCCGGGGAAAGGGTGTGTGTGTGTCACATGGTTGTATGTGATTACATTTATGTTCACATGGTCATATATTTGTGTGACATTTGGTGAGAAATTTTAACCATACCACTCCACTCTCATACTTCTTCTCATGTTGGGTGATTTGGGATAGCTGTGGGTATTTTGTACCCACAACCATCATGGGCATTTTGTATTTGTACTTTTATACATTTTTCTTAAACAAGATCCCTGAATTATACTAGTTTCAGCCCCCCCCCCACCACCACCACCAATTTAGATCCATTCCTGGTTGAAAGTACGTTATGGAAAGTTTAGAATGGGAAAAAGGAATATGGTTGCTAACCTCTTGATCGATCTATATGGTAGAAACTTAATTAATTTTAAATAACAGTTTCATTTTACAGTGAAAAGGAATTATAGCTTATGACTTATTATAACTATTTCTTCTCAGAGAAAAAGCTCAAAGCCTGGAAAATATTGGGAAGTTTCTAGAACTTTCTTCCCCTTTACAACTCACATGTTCTTTGCCTTATTTTCTGGGGGTCTTGTAAAGCAATTGACTTTTTAATCTTGGATAAATTAACTCACATTAAGATGTTATTGATTTAGCATTTCCCTTCCCAGAGGAATTTGTGGTTAGGGAATACTCGAGGGATGACAATGGAGTACGAGTAATTTAGGGCAACGTGGTACTTAGAGGCAAGAAACATTTAGACAGTCCTCAAATTAAGATAAGTCCTGACTGAACTGGCCCTTAATTACTAAATGAACTAATTAAGGCAATATTTGCTGAGTGTCTTCCCTATGCCACCTGCTGGGGATTTAATAGTGACCTAAATCAGAAGCCGCCCCTGTTCTCATAGAGTATCCAGTATAAACTACCATCCCCACCCCCTCACCTCCCCAAGAGAAAAACCAAAAACTGTGTGATACAGACCTAGGCAGAGCTTGGCAGGCAAAGCCCAGGCAGGACTTTACTGGACAGTGACCTGGGCTGGGCACCTTTGTGCAGGGCACAAACCCAGTAGGGTTTGCTCTGCCCACAGTCAGCTGTGGGAGACACAAAAATCAAATAATTGCTCACTCACCAAAGCTTGGAGGGAAAGGTGTAGGGTCCCTACTAGCTTACGACCGAGATCCTTGCCTGGACAAGGGCGTCAGCAAAGGGCTCCCTGACAGGCTGCCCATGGCACGGAGATTTGGGAGATCAGGATGAGAGTCTGAGGAGAGTTCAAAGGGAGGATGTGGTTTGGAGGTGAGACCTGGCGGGTGTACCAGACAGAGGGAATAGCATGTGCAAAGGCCCAGAGGTGGGAGAGAGCACGACAAACTTGGAGGACTTCCAGAAAGCCTGTAGAGCTAGAGGGCACAGAGAGATCACGGAAGCTTGGGGAGAAGGCAGGGCCACAGCATGCAGTCCTGAGGCCCTACTCAAGGGCTTCATCTGAGGGGCAAGGGAATATTTTTTGAAGGAATGGTGACATTCAGCAGACATCAAAAAGATATACCTGGGCTGGGCGTGGTGGCTCATGTCTGTAATCTCAGCACTTTGGGAGGCCGAGATGGAAGGATTGCTTGAGGCCAGGAGTTCGAGAGCAGCCTGGTCAACGTAGCAAGAACCCATCTCTAAAAAATTTTAAAAAAAATTTAAAAAGACATTTCTGGCTTCAGTGTGGACATGTGGGGGTAGAGGTTGTGGGGAGACTAGAGGGAGGCTCTTACTGTATCATGGTTTGGGTGACAACACTGGCTTGGACTAGGGCAGTGACACAGGCAACCCCTTCAGCTTTTTGTGGTTACCTGTCATGGTCATTACGTGTATCCTGGACTCTTTTCGCAAACCAAACAAATCAATAAGACCTCAGATAATGAAGTCGTCAATATTATTTTCTTTTTTTGCTTGAGTTTTGAAGTATTTTCTTCATATTTCAGATATAAGTTCACTCAATCCATCTCACTACAAGAAACTCATTTTTCCCTGATCGTCTTTTCACAAGACTCTTTTGATCTGTACTTACAGCATTCTAGTTTGTCATAGAAACTCTCTATTTATTATTTATATGAAGTAAAAATTTCTATCTTCATATGTATTAGTCATATAGTAACATATAGCACATTACTCCAAAACTTAGTAGTTTAAAATAACAGTGAACATGCATAATATACAATTCTGTGGGTTAGGAACACAAATGGTTCTGGCTCCAGTTCTTTCAAAGTGATGTTGACCAGGCATGGTGGCTCATACCTGTAACCCCAGCACTTTGGGAGGCTGAGGCGGGCAGATCACCTGAGGTCAAGAGTTTGAGACCAGCCTGGCCAACATGGCAAAACCCCGTCTCTACTAAAAATACTAAAATGAGCTGGGCGTGGTAGCAGACGCCTGTAATCCCAGCCACTTGGGAGGCTGAGGCAGGAGAATCACTTGAACCCTGGAGGCGGAGGTTATAGTGAGTTGAGATCACGCCACTGCACTCCAGCCTGGGCGACAGAGTGAGACTCCATCTCAAAAAAAAAAAAAAAAAGTGATGTCAAGTACAGTTGAGGCCGCTGACATCCACAGATGTGGAGGGTCTGCTTCCAAGTAGCTCACTCACATGGTTGGCAATTCAGTGCTGGCTGTTGGCAAGAGGCCTCAGCTTCCTGTCCTGTGGACCCCTCTATTTGCGTGTCCTCATGACATGGCACCTAGCTCCCCAGAGTGAGTGGCCCAAGAGACAGCAAGGGAGAAGCTGCAATGTATTTTCTTTTATGATCTGGCCTTGGAAGTCACACTCCATCATTTGTACGATACCTTATTGATGATGCAGGCCAGCCCTACTTAATGTGGGAAGAGACTATGGACTACTTGGAGCATGAGTACCAGAAGGCAAGAATCTCTGGGGGCCATCTTGAAGGCCAGCCACCATAGAAGGTGAGACACAAAATAATACATCCTCATATGCACATGGACAAATATCAAAGATCAATTAGACAACGTATCTTTCCTAATCTTAGGAATTACACTTCAATTTCTAAATTGTGTATAAAGTACTCAATTTAGAAATAAATTAGTACTATAATTAGCACTATTTATAGTACTATAATTAGATTATAAATTTAGTACTATAAAGTACTAAGTTCAGTACCAAAAGGTCATGTTTCATGTGTCATTCACAATTGCTAAAAGATATAAAGAGAAAGCTTGACTTTCCAGTGTAAAACAATGTGAAATTACAAAATTCTAGCGTGCAAAAATAAACCTATTTGGCTTTAATTAATAAATACCAATTACCTATAATTAAACAATATACATAATTAGAATTAATTCTGGCAAATTATAATGGATGAATATTGTTTGTACTTTTTGTGAGACCTATTTAAGACTTTAGAGATTGTGGTAGGGAAAAAAAAATTGTATGGTCCCTGAAGAGATTAAGCATAAACTCATAAAAAATAGAAATAACATACCCACAAAAATTTTCCAATTTTTTTTTTAATTTAAAAGGCACAATACAATAGCAAAAGAATGATATCTCATGGTTTGTTGCTGAATGGATTGCACAGCCAGTAGGTGCCAATTCAAAAGAGGAAGGGATCCCTGCAGGCAGGCAGGCAGGCAGGCAATGAGCTCCTACGGAAGCGATGGACTCTGAGTTGTGTATCACAAGGCTGAAGAGAAGTCATCAATCAGTCAATCCAAGAATTTAATTAATCACCTATTATTCTCAAACATCAAGTTAGATGGGTATAAAATGATTCCTCCCTTCAAGGTGCTTTCAGTTCAGTACTGAGGTAAATAAAAACAGGAGGCTTTCTGGGTAAATGGAGTAGTATGAGCTGCAGTACAGTGGAATGGGGGTTTCATGAGTGATGAGGGAGAATCAGGTAGTGAATTGACAAGGGACTTCAAGATTTTTTTCTGCAGATGCTGAAGAATCAGTTACGTAATATGATCAATATATACTCTTTTTATTATATATATATATACACACACAGACTATATATATATGCATACACACACACACACACACACACACACACACACACACACACTCTTTTAAGTGCTCTCACCAGGTGGTGACCTGCTGACTGTGATGCTAACATATATTAGGTGTTGAGAGTAACATGAATAAATACAGGTCTGCCTGATTCCATGTATTCAGATGAGGGGCTGTTCAGGTAGAGGTGGTGGTGTGCAGGGTGGACCTAAGCAAGGAAGAACTGACAGCACAGAGGGCAGGTGCAACAATGCAAGTGAGGGAAAGAGGAGTGGATTCAAGAAACTATATACAGAGCAGAACTGAGAAAAGCATAGCTTTGAGCTAAATAGCATTAACAAAAAATTCCCAAATCTTGATCCTGAAAACAGGATCAAGGCTCAATTGCCAGTGGCTTTTCCTTGTAGGCCACCATGGCCAACATTTCAGCATTTTTCTTGGGTTCAGTGTTTTCTCCAGCCATCACTGGGAACACACAACTGGCATCCACTGGGCTGCCACCAAGGCCAGGCTTAGCCTTGCGTAAGTATCATGGAGTGTTACGGACTGAATGTTTGTGTCCCCCCTCCCATTTCTTTTTTAAAATATTACCCCCAATGTGATAGTATTAGGATGTGGGGTCTTTGGGAGGTAGTTTGTCATGAGGGTGCAGCTTTCATGAATGGGATTAGTACCCTTTTAAAAGAAATCCCGGAGAGCTCTCTAGCCTCTTACTACCATATGAGGATACAATGAGAAGACAGCTTTCTGTAACCTGGAAGATGGCCCTTCCAGAACCCTACCATGAAGGCACCCTGATCTCAGATTTTCAGCCTCCAGAACTGTGAGAAATAAATTGTTGTTATTCATAAGCCACTCAGTCTGTGTACTTTGTTACAGCAGCCTGAATGGACCAAGGCATGGAGCCGTAGGAACAGCTGAGTGAAATGTACTAGTGGTATTTTCCTCTTGGGTTTTCCAATTCCCTTTTGTGTCTGCCTTTGATTTTATTGATACTAAAAGATCGAACACTGAAAGGCGAAGCCTACAGCCATTTTGGTCCCCAGGACTCCTGCAAGTCTTGACAGCCAGAAACAGTCAGGGCTGCTGTTACATACTATATCTGCTGTGGGTCACAGCCAACCTGTCCTGCAGTGGAGGGATGAGAGAGCTGTGTCCAGAACTAACAAATGCCTCTTCACCGTGCACTGCGCACACCACACCCGCTCGTAAGGTGTCTCATTGTAAACTGTCACTTTCTGTTTCAGGTCTTGTTGGATGACTCTGAGTCTGTGGTAGGTGTGGCAAGGAAGTATGGTGTCTCCTTAGGGTGGGCCCCAGGCAGAGCCCCCAAATCTCCCAAGATTTATGGATGGTTCGAGGAGGCGGCTGGCAGTGAACTTTCACAGTGAGACAGTGAGTGGGTGCAGGGTGCCCAGAGCCAGCGCTGACCCTGGGCTTGGTGAATTAATGTGGTGAGCAGTGTCTCACTGAGCTCCTGGCCACTAAGTAGGGCATGTGGTGGTGACATCTGTGAGGAGATAAATGGGAACATCTTCCAATGAGGGATGAGGGTCCCTCCTGCCAGTCATGTTTCTGGGATGGTTGTGTTTGCAAATGGGTTAGAAATTCACATTTGAGGCTGGGTATAGTGGCTCACGCCTGTAATTCCAGCACTCTGGGAGGCCAAGGTGGGTGGATCACTTGAGGCCAGGAGTTCAAGACTAGCCTGGCCAATATGGCGAAACCCCATCTCTACTAAAAATACAAAAATTAGCCAGGTGTGGTGGTGGCTGCCTGTAATCCCAGCTACTCGAGAGGGTGAGGTGGGAGGATCACTTGAACCCGGGAGGAGGAGGCTGCAGTGAGCTGAGATTGCACCACTGCACTCCAGCCTGAGTGACAGAGTGAGACTCCATCTCCAAAAAAGAAAAAAAATTCACATTTGAGTGATAAGTAGTGAATATGCTGTTTCAGATGCAATGGACTGATATGCACCTTGGTTATTGAATTTCCCTGTGACATACAGCAGTTTCTTGGGTAGTAAGAGACTTTAGTGAGTGTTGACCACTGACACAGGATCAGTATTTGTATGCCTGGCATTGCAGTTGTCTTATGGCTACAAGAAGATGTTGAACAGCTATTACAACTACGAACTAGGAACTTTCAGAGAACAGGCCATTTTCAATTTTTTCCATTTCTAACATATTTTAAATTGCTAATGTTGTTTAAGAATTTGGTAACAAACTAGAAAGAAATCAAGAATGAGAGAAATAAAAGAAAAAATAAATGGGGCTCCTCACTTAAAGGTTTTTTCTGTCCTTATAATTCTCGCCTTTTTATAGTAATTTATAAATATATGGACATCCAGCATTAGAGTAGCAGGTTTGAGTAAGGCTTTGTGTGGTCTGCTGCAGAGGGCTGAGCTTGGTCCTTCAAGTTTCGCAAGGAGTTGAGGCTTAGGAATCTATGCTCTGCATCATCTATTCCAAAGTTTTAATATCTGCAAAGACCCAAAATGTAAGAACAAAAATGGGCACAAAAAGTATTCATGTCTTACATATATTTAAGACATATTTGTGTCTTACGCAGAGGCAATATTGGGATATTGAAAATTAGAATGATTGCCCCATGCAACAAACATTTCAAGGAGTTTCTGCTCTCTGCTCAATCCTGTACTAGGACTGGGTGGGAGCATAAGGAAACCACGAGCAAAATGATGAAAAATATTTATGGTAAGTGCTGCTGCCTGGGAGTCCACACTGTTGGGTAAAGGCTTAAAAAGGCACTATGGGCTCTGCTGGCTGTTGAAGAAATTACTAAGGTGCTCACATTTATAGAGACTCTCGGATGAAATTAATAGAATAATTCAAACCAGCTCAAGGAAAAATGAGAATTTATTAGCTCATATAAAGTTTAAGATAACAGAAAAGCAATTAAGAAGGCTTCTTCATGGCTGGATCCAGGTGCTCTGTGTCCACAGGAATCTGTCTCTCATCACATAAGCTCTGCTTTCCTCTGTTTGCTTTATTTTCAGGAAAATCTCCACCCAGTGGTGGCAACAATGGTCAAAGCAGTTCCAGACATTTGTTCTAGTACTCTTGCACTTAGAGGGAAGGGGAGAGCCTTGGTCTAAGAGCACTAGCCAAAGTACTGGAGGATGTTCTTATTGGTCATGCTTGAGCCAGTGCCCCTCCTTGAAGCCATTGTGATAGTTCTGTGGTGCCCTGGCCATCTCAAGGTCAAGGCCCACTTTTGGAACTGGAGGTCAAGGTCCAATTCCCAACCTGAAACATGGACTGAGGGGTGGAAGAAAAGCAGTTGCAGAAAGGAAAATGGGTCCTGTTACCAAAAGAAGGGGAAAGAAATACTGGGAAGGAAAAAAATAAAAGGTGTGCACCACAAGGGAGGTCTTAGTGTGTTTTCTGTTGCTATAACAGAATGCCTGAGACTAGGTCATTTATAAAGGAGAGTTTACTGGGCTTATAGTTCTGGAGGCTGTAAAGTCCAAGAGCACAGCATTAGCATACCACATGGCAGAAAGGAAGAAGTCAGAGGCAAAACATAGGGACTACCTCACTTTATAACAACATGCTCGAGATAACTAATCTAGTCCTAAAAGAAGGTGAGAGCTCACTTACTCTCATGAGAAATAACACACTCCCTGGAGAGTAGCATTAATTCCTCTTAAAGACCTAATCACCTCTTAAAGTCCCTACCTTTCCAACTGCCACACTGGGGACCACATTTCCAGCACATGAACTCTGAGGGACATGCTCAAACCACAGTGGTGCTTGTGTTCACAGAGTCCCATCTCCTGTATACCACATCGGCAGCCAGGGTCCAGACTGGCCTCAGGGCCAACATCCCCCCCGCAAGGCATCAGAGTACATGTGGTCATTCTGCAACATTTCCCTGCTACCATTTCTCAAGGCTGTTTCATGTTTTCAATAGATCTTTTAAAAAATTATAAATGTAAATGATTATGGCAAAAAAATTCAAATAGAAAGTATAAAAATATAAAATGAGAAAGAAAAGATGTCTCCCCCATCCTCTAACCACCAGTCCCAAGTCTTTAACATGACCAAAATGGTATATAGTTCTAGAAAATTTCTCTTTGAAAACAATTATCCATCCATCCAACCATCCCTCCCTCCCTCCATCCATCCATCCATCCATCGATCCTCCTGCTTCAGCCCGCTTAGTAGCTGGGATTACAGACATGCACCACCATGCCCCCCTAATTTTTGTATTTTTAGTAGAGACAGGGTTTCACCATGTTGGCTAGGGTGGTCTCGAACTCCTGACCTCCGGTAATACACCCGCCTCTGGTTCCCAAAGTGCTGGGATTACAGGCATGAGCCACCGTGCCTGGCCTTTTTCTTTTCTTTTTTTTTTTGACTTGCATCACCTTTTATTACACAAAATAGATTTCAACCGCGTTGCACATTCATTCTTGCTATAAATCTGGCTTAAAAATATCCCTAGGGATTCAGTGTCATCATGTCATGATTTTCCTTTTATTGGCATCATGTCTCTATTGCAGTCAGAGTCCTCTCAAAGGACAAAAGCAGATGTGGCTGCCTTGGGTCAGCTGCACCCAGTGTGCTCCCGGCCTGCCCGCTGGAGGCGCAGCTCCCATTATCATCTGGACCGCGACTGCTAGGGACTGTCAAAGCGGCAGCATGTCATCGCCTTCAGCCCTTCTCCAGCAGCACAACCAGTCCTCCCAGCTGGTCCTCTGGGGACCAGCCATCATAGCGCTGTGGTGGCAATGTCCCCAGGCAGCTGACAATCCTGGGCTTCTCTCTGGGCAAGCCTGGGCCAGGGCCTTAGGGGATCTCTGTGTCTATGGTATAAATCTGAATGAGATCAGACACAATATTATTAATGATTGGCTTGGTAAGGTCGTCACTAAACACCTGCCACCACGGCCTCTCAGCCTCGACCTTGGCGGGCACCTCGACTCCGTAGACCTGCAGGGCCAGGGAGAGCACCGCCACGGCGATGTGCTGGGCCTGGAAGCGGAGGCACAGTCCCCTGTGGTAGCTGTCCCGCAGCAGGGCCCAAGCAGTGACGGCAACGGGGGTCCGCTGCCAGCTGTTGCGGTTCAGCCAGTTCTTGAGGGAAACCAGGTAGTGGAGCAGGTACTTGTGTGGATGCTGGAAGGAGACCTGGAAGCGCAGAACTCTCAGCATGAGAAGCTCACACTGCACAATGCTGTCCCGGAGCTCCCAGAAGCGGGAGTCCAATTCCAGGGGTCCACTGCTTGGGTTGAAGTACCTGTTGGACACATTGATGATGTCACGAGCCCGCAGGTGCTGCTCTTCCACTTTGCCCGCCAAGTAAATGGAAGACATGGCAATCAGGAAAGGGTCATAGGCGTCCAGGTTGGTCTCGCAGAAGAACTTACGGTAAATGGTGCAAGCAGTGGCAATGGGAATGGACCGCATCCCTAGCTTGACACCTACCTCCATGATGAACCTCGCCACGCGTAAGTGCACCCTGGCTTCCGGCGCCGGCGGCCCCTCGTGGACTCGCGCTGCAGGGCTCCCTCCGCGGTCCTCTGGGCCCTCCATGAGGCCCCGCGGCTCCGGCGGAAGTAGAGGCAGGCCCAAGCACAGGCTGGCCTTTTTCTTCCTTTCTTTCTTTTCTTTCTTTTTTTTTTTTTTTAACAAGTTGTATCATATTATGCATATTGCTTTCCAACATGCGTTTTCACTTAATAATATTCTTGGCATCTTTCCCTATCAGCACACAAAATTAAAAACAAAAAAAACAAAAAAAAATAGCTGCATAATATCCCATACAATGGGCCAGGCACAGTGGCTCACGCCTGTAATCCCAGCATTCTGGGAGGCCGATGCGGGTGGATCACTTGAGGCCAGGAATTTGAGACCAGCCTGGTCAACATGGTGAAACCCTGTCTCTATTAAAAATACAAAAATTAGGCCGGACGCGGTGGCTCACGCCTGTAATCTCAGCATTTTGGGAGGCCGAGGCGGGCGGATCATGAGGTCAGAAAATCTAGACCATTCTGGCTAACACGATGAAACCCCGTCTCTACTGAAAATAGGAAAAATTAGCCGGGAGTGGTGGCGGGCGCCTGTAGTCCCGGCTACTCGGGAGGCTGAGGCAGGAAAATGGCGTGAACCCGCGAGGCGGAGCTTGCAGTGAGCCGAGATCGCCCCACTGCACTCCACCCTGGGCGACAGAGCGAGATTCCGTAAAAAAAAAAAAAAAAAAGCCAGACATTGCGGTGCATGCCTGTAATCCCAGCTACTTAAGAGGCTGAGACACAAAAATCCCTTGAATTTGGGAGGCAGAGATTGCAATGAACCGAGATCGTGCCACTGCACTCCAGCCTGGGTGACAGAGCGAGACTCTGTCTCAAAAAAAAAAAAAAAAAAAAAAAAATTCGTAAAATGGATGTACTATAATTTATTTAACCATTTTTTTCTGATAATGAGCATTTATGTTATATTCATGGTTGTTTTTCAAACAATTCTGTCCTGTCAATTTAGTTTATGGATATACTTGCAAAAGCACACTAAGCTATGTGTACAGGAATATAACCACCAGTCCCAAGTCTTTAACATGACCAAAATAATATAAAGTTGTAGACAATTTCTTTTTGAAAATGTACAGGAATGTACACATAGCTTAGTGTGCTTTTGCAAGTATATCCATAAGCTAAATTCCCAGAAGTGAAATTGTGTGTTCAAGGATATGTTGCCGTCATGCGCTGCATAACAATGTTTTGGTCAATGACAATCCTCATACACAATGGTGATCCCACAAGATTGTAATGGAGCTAAAAATATTCCTATCGGTGGGTGAAGTCACAGCCTTCATAATGCCGTAGCCCATGATAGACTCACACAAATCTAACATGAAAAAAGAAACAAACCACCATGAGCATCTTTCTGAAAAGAGTGATACCTCCTTAAGAACAGCCTCAGATCGGTCCTTCAGGAGGCATCCAAAAGAAGACATTGTTATGGTAGGAGACGACAGCTCCATGTGTGTTACTGCCTGCTGAAATTCATCTAGTAGGATAAGATATAAAGGTGGAAGACGGTGATATTGATGATCCTCACCCTGTGTAGGCATAGGCTAATGTGTGTGCTGGTGTATTCATTTTTAAACAAAAAATTTGGCCAGGCATGGTGGCTCATGCCTGTAATCCCAGCACTTCTGGAGGCCAAGGCAGGAGGATAGCTTGAGGACAGCAGCTCACGACCAGCCTGGGCAACAAAGTGAGACTCTGTCTTTACAAAATTTTTTTAAAAAAATCCAGCAGGCATGGTGGCTCATGACTGTAGTCTTAGCTACTTGGGAGGCTGAGGTGAGAGGATTGCTTGAGCCTTGGAGTTTGAGGTTACAGTGAGCCTTGATTGTGCCATTTGCATTCCAGCCTGGATGACAGAGCAGACCCTGTAGCTAAAACAAAACAACAAAAAGTTTTAAAAGTAAAAAATAATTAAAATTTTTAGAAACAGAAAAAGGTATATAGAATAAAGATATAGAGAAATTATTTTTGTATAGCTGTATGATTTGTTTGTGTTTTAAGCTAAGTGTTATTACAAAGAGTCAAATGTTTGAAAAAAAGTAAAATTTATAAAGTAAAAAAGTGATAGTAAGCTAAGGTTAATTTATTATTGAAGAAAGAACATTTAAAAAATCAATTTAGTGTAACCTACGTATACAGTGTTTATAAAACATACAGCAGTGTACAGTAATGTCCTAGGCCTTCACATTCACTCACTACTCACTCATTGACTCACCCAGAGCAACTTCCAGTCCGGCAAGCTCCACTCCTGGTAAGTGCCCTATACTATACAGACGTACCATTTTAAATTTTTTTTTTTTTTTAATTTAGATGGAGTCTCACTCTGTCACCCAGGCTGGAGTGCAGTGGCACGATCTTGGTTCACTGTAACTTCCGCCTGCTGGATTCAAGTGATTCTTCTGCCTCAGCCTCCCAAGTAGCTGGGATTACAGGCACCTGACACCATGCCCAGCTAATTTTTTTTGTATTTTTGGTAGAGACAGGGTTTCACCATTTTGGCCAGGCTGGTCTTGAAGTTCTGACCTCAGGTGATCCACCTGCCTCGGCCTCCCAAAGTGCTGGGATTACAGGCATGAGCCACCGCGCCCGGCCTCCATTTTTAATCTTTTACACTGTATTTTTTACTGTATATTTTCTATTTTTAGATATACAAATACTTATAATTGCCTGCAATATTAGTACAGTAACATGCTGCACAGGTCTGTAGCCTAAGAGGAATAGGTTATACAATACAGCCTATATGTATATAATATATAGTAAGCTATATCATTTAGGCTTGTGTAAGTATACTACGATGTTCACACAATGATGAAATCACACAACGATGTATCTCTCAGACATCCTTGTTGTTATGCGAGCATGACTATTTTAACTTTGGATACATATTAACAAGTTGACCTTTGAGAAGACCACCAATTTCCATTCATACAAACAGCATTAAAAGTACCAGTTTCCCTACACTCAGTCACCACTGGATATCTTTAAACTTTACATTGTTGCTGATCTGACAGGTGAAAATGGTATTTCATTGTATTTATTTGCATTTTAAAATTACAAATGAAGTTGAGCTCCTTTTAATAAGTCTGGTCCATTTTGATTTCATTTTTGGTGAACTTAAAATCTGTTCTTTCTATCCACATTACAATATTAGCATTTGGATGACTACATCATGCATTTTGCCCATTAGAGTTCATTTAACCCTGATCATGTAATATTATATTTGTAGATTTACCAGTGGTTGAATCCTAGAAAGGTAGAGCTCTAGATACACTTAAGATGATCCCATGATACATTCTCATTTTCGGATGAAGGAACTGGGGTGTCTAGGGAAGCAAAATTAGCTGTCCAAGGTCACACAATTAGAGGCTGGGCCAATACCAGAACGCACACTGCCTGAGGTATTATGTAAGTCTTTTACTCTGCTGTTTACTAAAGTGAGAGGTCTGTCTTAGAAGTTTAAACCACTTGTCTTAATCTATTAGCATCCCAAGGAGCTACTTATAACTGTAACCGCCGACCCAATGAGCCAGCTTCTCCATCCAATGTTTCACTTAATGGTGTAGTTTATTACAGTTCAGCAGTCCCAGAGACTGGACGTCTGTGCAACGTGTTAAACTCCTCTTCAAATGCTGCAGTAAAACTTCCTGCACGGCAGTGCCCGGTTCAGGGAATGGGAGTTTCTTATGCTCAGTCAATGTGAACTCAGGACAAATCAAGTGAGAAAAATCAGTAGTCTCATCTCTGCCATTACTTACAGATTTTATGGATTGTTTAATATAATGAAATAGTCACAGGGAAGAAATTCAATACCTCCGTATTACATTCTCATACTTTCAAAGAGCTTTTTCAAATTCCTCATGAAATGATATCCATTTAATTTCAGTCTTGGAATTAGAGTTTTATCTTTCTTACACTCCTTACGGGGCCCTTAAATAATTACTAAAATCCACATTAATCATTAGGGAACTTTAAAGATGAGAATTGCTCTGTCACAGGCTTTAACCCAGGGAGCCCTAGGTGCAGGGGTCCCAGCCTTCACTGTCTCTACGCTATCACGTTGGCTTTTCTTCCCTGTGAAAACACTAAGACTCTTTATTATGCTTATAATTTAGATACATCTATGTCTTCTCAAAATTTAGTTTTTAAGAAAATATTTAAAGAATAGCTGTTTTTTCTTGTTGTTGTTTGTTTATTGTAATTGTTGTTTTGAGACAGGGTCTCTCTCTCCCAGGATGGAGTGCAATGGTGTCATCACAGCTCACTGCAACCTCAACCTTCTTGGGCTCAAGTGATCCTCCCACCTCAGCCCCCTGAATAGCTGAGACTACAGGCATGTGCCACCATGCCTGGCTAATTTTTGTATATTTTTTAGAGACAGGGTCTCACTGTGTTACTCAGACTGGTCTCAAACTCCAGGGCTCAAAGCAGTCCTCCCACCTCACCCTCCCAATGTGTTGGGATTATAGGTGTAAGCCACCGCACCAGGCTCAACTATAAAGTTATTGATAGAACTTCCCAACTGATGGAAAAGACATAAGATTTTGAAGAAAAGAATCGAGAGAAACAAAAATAACTGGCAATTTAAGAGTTAAGCTACATGTTGCCACATCATCCATGTTAGGAAACCAATAAACCCCAAATAGATTAATAAAAATGAAAAATAGGTTTAAATTTTAAAATAGGGGATATGTATCTTCTAAATACTGTAATTAATAGAAAATGCTTTAGTACATGATCTTTAATTTTTTTCTTTTTCAGCCAAGTATATGCAGCTAACTGCAGTTCAGCTGTGAATCTGTGCTGAAGGACCTAAGTGCACTATTTCTGTTTTCCGAGAGAGTTTAAAAAAAATTTCCCCCGCTTTTTCATTTCCAGGTTATGTTCAGTTAATTATTAGAATGCTGAACATTCTGTCCTTAATACTCAAAAGTTCCTGACTTCTGGGTAGGCAAACGAAAGCATAATGGATCCAAGGGAAATTCTTCCAGCCGTATTTTACTGGCCTTCTCTTCAAGTACATTCATAAGAAATTGTGTTTAAATAAATTGGATTGTACCTTCAATTTCAGCTAAATGCAATTTGGAACTGGCTTATTATTTATGAGTATCTACTCATAAAAATGTTCCGGCTTTCGGAAGTTAACTTTCTGTGAAAATAATAGCAAAAAATGGGTTATGTTAACTATGTATTTGGGGAGGACTGATTTCTAACACAGAGGCTCAGGGAGGATGGAGCAAGGGGGTGCACACCACTGTCCTAGGGTGCTGCTTTTGACTGGGGTAGAGCAGCAAAGAGCCGACCTGGGAGTTGTGGGTATGCAGAATGTTTTGGCCTAAGAGAATGCTTAGTCAAGGTGCTGACAGGGTTGGTTTCCTTCTGAGGCCTGTCTCTTTGGACCGGAGATGGCTGCCGCCTTGCTGCTTCTTCACATGGTCATCCCTCTGTGCATGCACATCCCTCATGTCTCTCGTGTGTTCAAATTTCTTCTTATAAGAACACCAGTCAGAGTGAACTAGGGCCTGCCAAATGACCTTATTTAACCTTAACTACCTCTGTAAAGCCGTTAGCTCCAAATACAGTCATATTCTGAGGTTTTGGAGGTTAGAGTTTCAACATATGAGTTTTGGGGTGACATAATTCAGCCCATAACAACAGTAAAAGTGATTTTACATGGTGTGTGTCTGATTTCAAAGCCTGTGGTCTTCACAACATTACAGTTACTACTTGTGTTTGTGTAAAGCTACTAAGGAGGTTGAAGGAAAGGGAATTTAAGCACATCTTTAATCATCAAGAAAGGTTTAGGCTGGGCATGATGACTCATGCCTGTAATCCCAGCACTTTGGGAGGCTGAGGCGAGTGGATCACCTGAGGTCAGGAGTTTGAGACCAGCCTGGCCAACATGGTGAAACCCTGTCTCTACTAAAAATACAAAAATTAGCCGGGTGTGGTGGCGCATGCTTGTAATCCCAGCTACTTGGGAGGCTGAGGCAGGAGAATAGCTTGAACCCGGGTGGTGGAGGTTGCAGTGAGCCAAGACCGTGCCATTGTACTACAGCCTGGGCAACAAGAGTGAAACTCCATCTCAAAAAAACAGATTTAGCAAAGGATCTCTCCATGTGAGTAGAACTTTGAAGGATGAACACGCTTTTTTTCCATTTAAATTGTAATTGTTTAAAAACTTAATACACATTTTTCTTTTTTTTACTTTTTAACAATTTTTTCTTTTTATCACACTTTGTCCAAAACAAGGAAGAATTTTTCTTACTATTAAAGTAAATGTGTTCTTTGTATAAAAATTAGAGAATTAGATAATAAAATGAAAAAAGACACAGAATTGTGGCATCAAGAGAAATCTCCTTTTAACAACTTGGCGTATATCTTTTTAAAATCCAGTTTTCTTTATTTCAGATAGATAGATAAATGGGTAGATAGATGGAGAAAGCAAGAAGGAAGAAGCAGGATTCTACATTGTACTCACATATTCATTTTTGTTTTTTGGGTTTTTTTTACTCAATGTAACATGGTGGAAATAGACCACGGATTTTGAGGAGTGGGGAGGGCAGAGATATTTTTGGCAGAAGATTACTTTGCACTGGATCATGGCCACAGAAGGATTGTGAGGTCTGACTTGGGAGGAGTGGTGCAATTTGGGCTGGCATTTAGGGGGAAGGGCCATAAATTCTAGACCACTGACTTGGTTAGTTTAATGCCCTACAAAACATGGAGCCAGATTGTAGGGCTTTAAACTATCCAAGTTAGGAGTGTAGAATTTATTTGGTAGAAGAGATGAAATATAAAACTATTTTTGAACTTTCTAAAGCTCTGCTCTTTGTATAAAAATTAGAGAATTAGAAAATAATTTAAGGTTAATTTGTGGTAGAATGCCTAGTGGATAGGAATGTGAGGAGATTGAAGGGTTAAGAGCTTGCTAGAGAACTATCGGCTAGGGGAGGGGAATCAGGAATAAAAACTAGGTAGAAGACAGTAGGAAGACAAACGAGTCACAGACGAGGAAGAATTCATAGAGTAACTGGGTAACTGACTCGTATGTATGATGGGGAAGGGAAAAATCCAAGATGGGCGAGGGCAACAAATGACAGGCCAGCAATCGCCGTGGGGAGGTTAGAGGAAGAGTTGGCCCCTGGTGTAATAGGATAAGGTGTTGTCTTTGAGAGGTCAGTGACACATCCAGAGAAGAGGTGTCTGTCAGGCCATCACAAATATGAGTGTGTGGTAAAGTGGCACATGTCTCTTGATTATCCATAAAAAGCCTCTCAAAGCCAATGGTGGACAATATACCAAAACCTTTTGTCCAGAACTTTGATTTTTGTTGCGCTAAGAGACTGCCTCTTACAGAGTGTCCATGCCACCCATCCAATTCACTTGACCCCAGTGAACCCAATAACTGGTCATCTTTAACTGAAATCTACATTCATACTTGGTTCTGGACTATAATTTCATTTTCAGATCCCTTTTTTGGAATAAATAGATCATTTTGTTCTTCTTGAAAGTAGTGAAGCAACTAAACCCCAATTACTTACCTAAATGAGAAAGAAATATTATTTGAGCGAAAAGAGAGTGGGTTGTTAACTTGCTGGCCCTGCTTTAAGCACCAGACGGTCCACATTCTGGAATGATCATGTCTATCTCTAACTCTCCCTATTATAACACCCTTCAGCCAACTTTCTGCTTATAAAAATGGCATGAATCTTATCCCAAGTCATTAAAAAGATTTCATACTATAAACCCAATGTTTAATGAACCATTGTGAGATTTGAGATTATACTGGTGTCAACCAGGAAGATGTCATTAACTCTTTAAGGCCTTAGGGTCTGAACTAGCAAATGACAAGCTATAAAATGCTTCCACCATATCTCTGGAAAAAGATTCTCGAGGCCTTGTTTCCAGAAACACAGGCTGTGTGCAGCAAGTCCATTTATGGATTTGGCCACTGAATCTAAAGACTGGAGTTATGCTTTCTGTTGATTCTTAAGACCCAACCTCATATAGAAAAGGTTTCTCGAATCTGTTTTTGTGTTTTCCAATGATCACTGCTCTCTGGTTTAATTCAATCCTCTTAACTCTTCTTGACCTTGACTATTGCAATAGCAATAGCTTAACTGGCCTCTCTGCCTCTAGTCTCAGCCCACTTCATTCCATCCTCCATACTGCTGCCAGCATGATCTTTCTAAAACACAGCTCTCAACATGTCCCTTCCCTACTCAAAAGCTTTAAGGACTCATATTGCTTGTAGAAGAGAATGCATATTTGTTAGCGTACCAGAGCAAAACTTTCTGTGTCTTTAGTTACCTTTCCAACCTTGCCTCCAGCCGCTCCCTTATGGTTTTTCACACTTGTCATTCCTCCATGCCTTTATGCACACTGATTTCTGGGTCGGTGATGCCTTCCGCCTGGTGAATTTTTCATTCTTCAAAGTCCAGCTTGCATGTCGTTTCCGTGACTCTTTCTGTTTCCTCTTCCTCTCTCTCTCTCTGTGTTGGCTGAATGAATTCCTCTTTCATCTATGTTCCATTAGCTCTTTATTCACCTTATAATAATACACCTCGTGTTGTGGTGTATGGTTTGCTATTTACATGTCTTTTTCTCTGGCTAAGCTCTGAGCTCCTCAGGGGCAGGAACTATATTATATTTACCCCTTCACCTTTGATTTCATCTTTGATTTTATTTCCTTTTCGGAGACTTAAAGTAAGAGTTGTTAGAAAAGGCAGGAGAATCATATCTTAAGTAAACCTCAATCTCTAGTTTGAAGTTTGTTAGTTACAAGGCAAAGTGAATGAAAGGGTTAAGAGTTCTGCTTAACAGCAAGCACACATATTTATAAATCCCATCTTTCTATAAAACTGAGATTTTTTTAAGAATATTTAGAAAATAGGATATAATCTGAATGTTTTCTCAACTCCAAAATCCCCTCTCCAACCGTTCATTTAAAAATATTATATTTTAAAAATAAAAATAAAATTTTATTGTATACATTTAAGTTGTACAATATATGTTATAAGATACAGGAAGATAGTAAAATGGCTACTGTAGTGAAGCAAATCAGCATATCCGTCATCTCACGGTTACCTATTTTTTTGTGGAAGAGCAGATAAAATATATTCATTTAGTAAACATTTAATACAGTACAATGTTATCATCCATAGTCCTCATGTTGTACATTAGATTTCTAGACCTGCATATCCTACACATGTACTGTTTTGTATCCTTTGACCTACTTTTCCCCCATTTCCTCCCTCTCCCTGTCACCCCAGTTAACCACTGTTTTATAATCTGTTTTTGCATACTTAACATTTAAAAAAAGATTCCACATATAAGTGAGATTATGCAGTATTTTTCCTTCTGTGTCTGGTTTATTTCACTTAGCATAATGTTTTCTATGTTCATACACTTGGCAAATGGCAGGATCTCCTTTTTAAAGGCTGAATAATATTCCATTATAGATATGTAATATATATATATTACATATATAAACACACATATTACACACATACCCCACAGTTTCTTATTCATTCATCCATTGATGGACATTTTGCTTGTTTCCATATTTTGGCTTCTGTGAATAAAGCTGCAATGAACACGGGAATGTAGGTACCTTGAAATGGTGGTGATTTCATTTCCTTTGGGAATATGCCCTGAAGTAGGATTGCTGGGTCAGGTGGTAGCTCTATTTGTACTTTCTTTAGGAATCCATACCATTTTCCACTATTTCCACCAATGACTACACTGGTCTACATTCCCACCAACAGCATGCAAGGGTCCCTTTTCTCCACACCCTTGCCAACACTTGTTATCTGTTGTCTTTTTGATAATAGCCATCCCAACAAATGTGAGCCCACCCTTCTTTTAACTGTCATTTTAAACGTAGCCCAGTGGCTGGGTGTGGTGACTCACGCCTATAATCCCAGCACTTTGGGAGGCCGAGGAAGGCAGATCACCTGAGGTTAAGAGTTCAAGACTAGCCTGGCCAATATGGTGAAACCCCGTCTCTACTAAAAATACAAAAATTAGCTGGGTGTGGTGGTGGGTGCCTGTAGTCCCAGCTACTTGGGATGCTGAGGCAAGAGAATCTCTTGAACCTGGGAGATGGAGGTTGCAGTGAGCCGAGATCGCATCACTGTACTCCAGGCTGGGCGACAGAGCAAAGTAATTTAGTCTTTTGTCAATGATTGGGAATTTTGATAATATGTATTAAGAATCTTTAAAATGCTTCTACGTCTTGGTGGGATAATCTATAGTAATCTAAGGAATCAACTTTAAACACAGGAAAATATTTTTGTTCAAATACACACAAAGTTTGAGCTGAGGCCTTGTGGCAGGCATGGAGGTGTCACACGAGAGGACCTGGTGAGGGAAGTGAGTTGGCCGGCAGCCTCCAGCTGCTGCACCTTTGGGATCCAGCACAACATTCAGGCCGAGGCCACACGGATGCTGGTAGCCATCAAGCTGGCTGAGACTTTCTCAGAGCAGTTTGCTGCTCTTTGTATCCAGCCTTCCTTCCTCTCTTCTTTCCTTTCCCAAGCATCAGACCTTCATCATGCTCAAAGGCTCTCTTGGATTATGCCAGCTCCCTCCCCTTCATCCTTCAAAGAAGTTTTCCCTGCTAATTCTCCTGCACTTCTAAATCCGTCTTGGCCTCCACTTCCTAGAGGATGTGAACTAGCAGGCCTAGTTCACATGCATTTACACAGGTAAAGAGGTGGGTCTGAGAAGTCCACGCAGAGAGGAGCACCTGATGACCTCAAGGGACTGAGAGATGCCAGTGTGTTGAAGTGGAGTGAGTGGAGGGAGGGCAGGATGTGAATAAAGCTGGAAGAGGAGGCAGGGCCACACCCCACAGGCAGGGGTTTTTCACTTTATCCTATCAGCAAAATCTGTTAAGGATGTTCATTAGAGAAGATGATCAGACTTGCATTTTGAAAAGATTATTTGGGCACCCATGTAGCAAAGGTGCCAGTTTGAGAGGCCAATGCAGTAGTCTAAGTCAGAGTGAATGGTAGCCTAGACTAGGTTGTTGGTGGGGAGATGAAGCCATTTAGATATACTTGAGAGATAATTTATGAAATCAAATCCATGAGACTTGGTGATGAGTCAGAAATAAGGGGATGAGGGAGAGGAAGCTTAAAGGCTTCCATGTTTGGGCTTTCATAACTCAATAGGTGGATGTGCCATATGTTGAACTTGGGAACCCTTGAAGAGAACTGGGAGTAGAGGGAAGACTATGCCCATTGAATCTGAACAAACTGCATTTGAGGTGTTCAAGAGGTAACATTCAAGAAAGGAGTCAAGTAAGCATTTGGTGGTGGACCAGGACTGGTGAACAAAACATGCGCTTGCAAACGTAATTGCAGTTTTTCCCATTGAAAGTAATGGCAAAAGCCACAATTATGTTTGCACCAAGCTAATACACCTGTAGATCATTGGTGCTGCTGCAGAAGCTTGTGATCCAGGAGCCAGAGTCGTCTTTCCTGAGAGCTGGGGAGTGACTGAGAAGCTGGTAGAGGATAGCAGCTCCTCTGCAAGCAGGTGCATGGCAGGGGTGAAGGATTAGCCCTGGGGGAATAGGTGTTTGTCTTTGATGTCTTTTTGTGGCTTGGCAAAAGGATGAATAAAGGTCTGAAAGTGACCATGATGAACAGACACTCACACACACACACACACACGTGCACACAAACACCCCAAAAGATTTATTTTAAGGAATTGCTCATGCACTTGGAGCTGGCAAATCCAAAATGTGTAGGGTAATCCAACAAGTTCAGGCAGGAGTTGATATGACAGTCTTGAGGCAGAATTTCTTATTTTTCTGGGAAGCCTCCGTTTTTGCTGTTAAGGCCTTCCAACTGATTTGATGAGTCCCACCCACATGATTGAGGGTAATTTCCTTACATGAAGTCAATTGATTGTAGATGTTTACCACATCTATAAAATACCTTCACAGAAACACTTAGATCAGTGTTACTAAGTACCTGGACACTACAGCCTAGCCAAGTTGACACGTGAAACTAACCAACACAGGAACCGTGGTGGCTGTGGGGAGGTGGAACTCTTGACCTCAAGGTTCCAGTGAAGACCAGTGGGAGGGGAGAACATTCTGCTAAGTCTGAGGATTCAGGGAGTGTGCCAGGTAAGGATTAACAGTTCCAGAAAGCCTAGTGGAAGGATCTGTGAACTCAGTGAAAACTGAAGGCTAGGGAAGGAAAAGGGGTCGCAATGGAACCTCCATTCCAAGCCATCACAATGGCTATGGAGAAAAAATTGTGTCCAGGCTCCCCACTTCATCTTCATACCTTCAGGTGGGCTGAAGTCCAGCCTGCCTTCTCTGAGGTCTGGCCTGTCTTCAGGGGATTCTTCTCTGGACATAGTGAAATGGAGAGTTCCCTGACCCCCTTTGAAGGATGTGCAACAGGGGTGTGGCTCACTCTTCAGTTTCTGTGCACGCTCAAACCCCTTAGAGGACAGGGAGCATGCAGATGGGCAGGTGCAGGAACTGGGGAGAGCGCTTTTTGGACTCTGGCCCCACGATAGTGTCTAGAGGTGGACCCCTGTGACTCCCTAGTGGGCATGCTACAGTGCTTTTTTAGCTCTGCTGTCCACAGATGGCTTAAGTGTTAACCAGCTCAGTGCCCTCTTGATACCCGGGTTCTTGTCCAGCACCCAGGAAGAATCAGGTCACACATGGACTTGAAGGATGGTGAATGCAGGGGTTTTACTGAGTGGTGGAGGTGGCTCTCAGTGGGATGGATGGGGAGCTGGAAAGGAGATGGAGTGGGAAGATAATCTTCCCCTGAAGTTTGGCCGTCCAGCGGCTGATTTCCTCTCTGACTGTCCCCAGCAGAACTCCTCTCAACATTCAGATGCTCCTTCTCTTCCCTCCTCTCAGCTGCACCGTCTTGCCACTCTTCTGCTCTTCTGTTCATCTGCACGTCTGCTTGTCTGCCCATGGAGCCTGGGGTTTGGGGTTTATATGAGTACAGGATGGGGGGATGTGGCAGGGGAAAAGGCAACTTCTGGGTGCAAAACAGGAATGCCTGTTCCCACTTAGGGCCATGGGTTTCCAGGCTTGAGTGTGGGGCTTTTGCCAAGGAACCACCCTCTTCTACCCAGTATTTCCGTGTCTCCTGTCTGTATCAATAGTGCCCCGTGCCATGCCACCCCCCATCTACCACTGCCCTCATCATGTCTATTAGGCTGGACTTATAATTCTGCAATGCTGATTTTCTAGCACAGACGGCTATGTTTTTATATGGCATTCTAAATTGTTTATTAACTTGCCAACCTATGCTGTGATTCAGAAAGGAAATGGTTTTCAGGAGTGTGGAAGCCAATCAATCTAAGCAGGAATTGCCACCTGTGGGAATACAGCAGTAAAAATTGCCAATACTTTTGGTGGTATAAATGTTTATACTTGAAAAGCACAAACTTGCTTAGAAGGAATGAAGGTTTGCTCTATAATTTCTCAAGAACTAAATGTCACAGAGAGTGGGGAATAAAAAAAGTCTATTAGCATGATAGATTTGGTGCAAATTTCTTGTCTATAAACCGCAACTTAAAATTTTTTTATTATTTATTTGTTTGTTTGTTTTTAGAGACAGGGTCCAAGCTGGTCTCGAACTCCTGAGCTCAAGTAATCCTTCTACTTCAGCCTCCTGAGTGCCAGTTTTCTTCTCTGTAAAATGGGTGGAGAATCACTCCTGCCTGGATTATTCTAGAATTTTCTCAGGAATAGATCAAATTAACTGATAAAATTAATCTATTAGAAGAGTTTAAAATACTACGCAAATGGGAGCAATGGTTGCTATTACAATGGTTGTTGCTACTTTTATTATTATTCTCCTTATTTTCATAGAATCAAAATGCAATGTGGAATTTTAACGTGACCTCAACACAAGGGAAAACAGAATGTGTGGAGTAGTGCTTGGGTCTTTCCATATTAAAAATTGCTTATCATTGATTTAGATGTCTGATTTTTTTAATCAGTCTAATGTTTATTTAGATTTTCTCTCCACAGTTTGATTCTCACCCTGTTGGATTAAAGCCCAGGGTGGCCAGGCTTTTTGATGCGAGGGCCACGCAGTGGTTTCTGATTGAGCCTCTGGGCCCCCCTGTCCCAAGGCTGCTCCTGTCTGCTGCGGACAAATTGCACTGCCTCAGGATATTGACCATTTGTCTGCCAATTCCTTTTATTCTCTCTTGGTTCAGGAGGCAGAATTTGTCTATTGCTTCCAATTTGGGAAGCAAATTTCAGTCTTGGAATTATTAACCCTCCTCTAAATTCATTACACTGAAAGTTCACAGGAATTCAAATGGTAACATAAGTGTTAATATGGTTTCATTGGCCCCACAGTTACCTGAGCTGCTTGCAATCTAGCTGAAGCTGCAGGCTCTTAGTGCTAAGAGCAAACCATGCATCCATCCACCCTAGCACCTGCTTACACACAATGTCTCGACACAGCAGTATGAAGAGCAGGCAGGAAGTTATCATTTGCACCACGCTTGATTTGATGTATCCATTTGGAATTTGCGATTTTTAGGGCAGAGATTGTATTGAATTTTACTCTTAAAGCTTTACAAAGCAAATTAATTGTATTGGGTTAAACATTTTTGTCTTTATAGAATAAATCTTTTTTCCTCAAGCACTAGTAAATGACTATTTGGAAATCATTGATATGTTAATTCCATACCAGGTACTGGGTATACTATTTATGCAAGTAAGGTCATATAAGCTGCTTACTTGTTTTAAAATGTGTGTGTTTCATCTCGCGAGTTAGATACAAGGCTCCGGTGTTTCAATGGTTCTTAGAGCATCTGCCCCTCTCCTTTACTCCCTTATCCTAGATTGTGGCCAGAGTGGCCTCTCCAAGATACAAACCTGATTCTCTTCTGGAAAAAAAATCGTTCAGGGTTGCTTCACCACCTTCAGGTGCCTCCAGCCTCTCAGTGCTCCTTGCTGCCCACCATCTGCCTCATTTTCCGCCCTGCCCCCCAGGCACTTGTCTTCCAGTCTGGCTGAACAAACTGCAATTACAGAGGGTTTATGAGCTCTCAGAGCTGTGCCTGTGCTCCTGCAGCTCTCTACATAAGAAACATCTTTGCCTTCTGTGGCCTCTTCCTCCTGTGTTTCAAGGCACAACTCAAATGCCGTTTTTTTCAGGATGGTCTTTCTAGTTACGTGCCTCATCCTGCCCCACCCTTTCTTTGGTCCCCAAAGAGCCTATCTATCCTGGCACTCATGGCTGCTATAATTGTTTTTTAATGAAGTTTCTCTCTCAGAGGGAGAAAGCCCAGCATCTATCACATGTTGTGACTCTTAACAGGTATTCAATAAATATTCCTTGAATAAATGGTTCTTAACCATTTACTAAACTTTTTCGTAAAAAAAAAGTGTCTCTTCTTAGCCTTCACTTATATGTCTCTGCTTGTTAAAGCGTAGTTTGAGAACCAGCAGCATCAGCATCACCTGGGAACTTGTGAAAAATGCAGAATGTTGGCCCCACCGCAGACCTGCTCAACAGAATCTGCATCTTAATAAGGTCTCCAGGTGATCTGTCCCCACCTTCAGGTTTGAAAAGCACCACTAGAGGTAACTAAAAGAAATGCAATTTTATTTCACTTAAAATAATTTAGCCAGGCACGGTGGCTCACACCTGTAATCCCAGCGCTTTGGGAGGCCGAGGCGGGTGGATCACTTGAGGTCAGGAGTTTGAGACCAGCCTGGCCAACATGGTGAAATCCCATCTCTACTAAAAACACAAAAATTAGCCAGGTGTGGTGGCGAGCACTTCTAGTTCCAGCTACTCGGGAGGCTGAGGCAGGAGAATGGCTTGAACCTGGGAGGTGGATGTTGCAGTGAGCCGAGATCGCACCATTGCACTCCAGCCTGGGTGTCGCAGCGAGACTCCATCTCGAAAAAAATAAAAAATAATAAAATAATTCAGTCATTCTTTTTTTTTTTTTTTTTTAATACAGATTCTCATTCCATTGCCCAGGCTAGAGTACAGTGGCATGATCTCTGCTCACTGCAACCTCTGCCTCCCGGGTTCAAGCAATTCTCCTGTCTCAGCCTCCCAAGTGGCTAGGATTACAGGCACTCACCACCACGACCAGCTAATTTTTGTATTTTTAGTAGAGATGGGGTTTCGGCCATGTTGGTGAGGCTGGTCTTGAAGTCCTGGCCTCAAGTGATCTGCCTGCTTCAGCCTCCCAAAGTGCTGGGATTACAGGCGTGTGCCACAGCGACCGACCTAGTCATTCAATTTTTAATGCCTTTTCTGAGTATTAAAGTAGTCTAAGGCAATTTTAAAAGTTTATTAAAACTCTAGTATGCTAATTTTAGGAGTAATTTGTAATGAAAAATACAAATTGTCATTTACATTTGATACTACTGCAGATACAGGAAATTTTTGCTCATAAAAGGGACATAAAGACCACGAGGATGTGTGAAGTATGCCTAATAACAAAATTCCCAGAATTTCCAGGATCTCCAGAATTTCCTTATAGAAGGGGCTTAGGGAAGGCCACATGGTTGGAAGAACAGGCTGAGCAATTGGCCTTGAAGTTGTATCTGTATGACAAGCATGCATTTTTGCTTAGATTATGTTACCAAGTTCATATACAATTTTTCTAAACATGAATTTATCCATATCTTATATAGAAATGAGGAAATGTCAATTGCCCATAACAAAGAATGAGTTAACTTCCTCACCTCTTTTACTGTGAAACTCTACATCCGGTTCATTAGCAGATCCTGTAGGCATTACCTTTGGAATGTACCCAGAATGTGACTGCTTTTTTCTATTTTTCTCATCATCACTCTACACCAAGCCACCTTTACCTCTTGCCTGAATTATTACACTAGCCTCCTCTTGTTTTCCTCCTTCCACCCGACTTCCCAACAGTCTCTTCCCCTCTCAGTTGCCAGATCATGCCCTCCTCTGCCCAAAACCATCCAATGACTTCCTGTCTTACACTAAAGGACACTGAGGCCCTTGCTGAGGACTACAAAGTCTTCCATGGCCTGCCCTCCAACCCCCTCCAACTTTATCCTCTTCTTTCCCCTTGTTTTCCTTCCTTCCTTCCTTCCTTCGAGATGGAGTCTTGCTTTGTTGCCCAGGCTGGAGTGCAGTAGTGCAATCTCGGATCACTGCAACTTCTGCCTCCTGGGTTCAAGTGATTCTCCTACCTCAGACCCCCGAGTAGCTGGGATTACAGGCGCCCTCCACCACACCCAGCTAATTTTTGTATTTTTAATAGAGATGGGTTTCACCATGTTGGGCAGGCTGGTCTTGAACTCCTGACCTCAAGTGATCTGCCCGCCTTGGCCTCCCAAAGTGCTGAGATTACAGGCACGAGCCACTGCGCCCGGCCCCGCTTTACTGTCTTTCACTTTTGTGCTTGCACACAGGCTTCCTGGGCGTTTCTCAAGCCTGGCCAGCAATGCTTCTGCCTCAAGGCCTTTGCATGGATTCATTCCACTGCCAGAAAGCGTTCCAGATATCCTAATGGCCTATTTCCTCCTTCTTCAGGTTTCCCTCAAATGGCAGAGAGTCCATCCCTGGTCTCCTGCCACCCCTTTCACCTACCCCTCCACTGTCACTTTTTATCTCTTGATCCTATTTTATATTTTATCATGGCAGTTATCAGCATCATCTGATATAGTACTTAGTTATTTTATCTATTTTTGTATCTTTCCACTAAAATTCAAACTCCGTAAAGTAGGGGATTTGTCTTATTCACTGTTTTATCCCCAGTGCCCAGAACAGCCTTGCATATAGTAATTGCTTAATAAATATTGGTTGAATAAAGCCATGAATGACAGCACAGAGGGTCGGTGTTGAAAGGATGTCGCTGACGAAGGTTAGTGGAGAATGGCTCAAGTCCATTGTCACTACATCAGATGTTACCTACAAGTGTTCAATTCTTTCTTTGTAAACCTGAATACTGGAGTTGCTAATAAATTGCAATATTGTCAGGTTAACAGATCTTTCTCTCGTTATCAATGTCATACAGTACTCAGAAGACTATATGTTAGAGACAAAGGGAAAGAAAGAAAAGGTCTTAAATAATCCCTAGTGCTTAGTCTCTATGTGTCCTATCCTCCTCGTTTATTCTCTTTCCTGCCTAGTTTATCTTTTTATTTTATTTTATTTTATTTTTGAGATGGAGTCTTGCTCTTGTCGCCTAGGCTGAAGTGCAGTGGTACGATCTCGGCTCAATACAACCTCCGCCTCCCCTGTTCAAGCTATTCTCCTGCCTCAGCCTTCCCAGTAGCTGGGATTACAGGCGCCTGCCACCATGCCTGGCTACGTTTTGTACTTTTAGTAGAGATGGGGTTTCACCATGTTGGCCAGGCTAGTCTCGAACTCCTGACCTCAGGTGAGGAGGTACCTCAGGAGCCTTGGCCTCCCAAAGTGTTGGGATTACAGGCGTGAGCCACCACACCCAGCCCAGTTTATCTTTTTAAACAGTCTGTGCCACTTTGAATGGATAGGATATTTATTTTAAATCGAAGGTTTTTAAAGTGACCCAACTATAGTCCCAAACTATTAGCTTAAACCAAAGATCAGCAAACTTCTCCTGTAAAAGGTCAGATCGAAAATATTTCAGGCTTTGCAGGTAACATGTAGTTTTTGTGGTGACAGCGCTGCCATTGTACTGTAAAAGCAGACATAGGCACTACTTAAACATACGGGTGTGGTTTTGTTACAATAGCTTACGAAAACAGGTCTGCTGGAGTTGGCACGTGGGCCACGGTTAGCTGATCCCTGGCCTAAACCAAAGTCATACATCTCTAGACTGAGAACCCTTGCGGGTACGACAGTGTCTAACATGTATGCTAGGTACAAAGCAATATCTGTCAAATAAGGAAATAAATAGACACACCCTAAGAAATCCATTGTTAGTTTTAGATACTGTTATTCATGGTTGGAAAGATTGGTGCCATGATCCTGCCATGGCCTGAGCATTCGGGCTTCCGGAATGTGGCTGTGAAGAACCTGTAGCCAGGGAAGTGATGCGTCATCTCACCACTCTGAAGACACGTTTCTCACCATTTAACTTCCTTCAAGTCAGAATATATCGTATACCTTTCAATGATATCAGAAACACATTTCCTTTTCAGTGGTGCATAAGATAATGGTGTGTCTCACAATTGTTGGCATCTTAGATTTGAAGAAGTAAGGTATTTCTCACTTGGATTTTCAGATTAACAAGTGACCAAACAAAATGTCCAACTAAGAAAGAACTATGCTGTCTGTGATGTAATAATCGCCAGGGCTGAGGAAGGTAATAGTGTCTGGATTTAGGTGCAAAGGCTCTTGCTCACTCTATCTTTCAAGCAATATAGACTTCCATGGTGAACAGATAGACAATGAAAAGGAGGTTTCCATGTGTTGGACCTTAGTGGCTTTAAGAATTATTTTTCAAGTCATATCTTCTTTATCCTAGATAATCAAGAATTTACTGGCCCATAAATTATCAGCAAAAGTATAATTTTAAATGATTACGTTCTCTTTTAAAGTAGTTATAAGAAAGGTAAAGAGGAAGATTTTAATACGAATCAGATCTTTTCATGGTGACACGAAAAAGGAATCTTCCTTTTTCATGGTGACAGAGGTCATTAATGCTGCTTTTCAAATTATTTGCTTTCAAATACACATTAAAACAGGATAAAAGCAATTAAATATTTGACTCAATCTGAGAAATGTTTTTTGAGCATCCATTATGAGTAGGTATCGAGTTAAAATAAGTTAAAGCTGGGAGCAGGTTTAGGATCCCTGGTAGAGCGCCTGGCTCCCTAAAACTTCATGATGGAAGAAACAGAGGACGTTCAGTAGACTTCTGATTCCCTTTTAATTCTTCCCATGTGCTGACACATTACACTACTGAGATGTACATCTTATTTATGCTAGGAGATTTGTGACATTTTGTAAGCTTGGCTTTCTCTCTCTCTCTCTGAAAGTAAAGTAATTCACTAGAAAATAAGGTGGGAGAATGCAGGGGTGAGAGAGGGAAGGAAGGATTACTGCTTTTGGGCATCTGGGCCAGGTCTTAATTTCCTGACCATAGATGGGTAAATACCTGTTTACTTTCCTTTGACCAAGAGGAGTAGATAACTGAAATTGTCTAAGCGAAGATACAGCGTAGGATTTGGCAACCTGGGAATGGGCAGGGTACTTGATTTGGGGGGCATAATAACCTGATTTCAGGATGGCTGGCAACACAGTGGAGGGCAGGGGAAGAGGAGAGCCTTCCCTGTTGCCCTCTCCTTCCTCTCACCCTCCATCCCTGGGAGGCTGATGGTTTCTCTGGGGTGTTCCAGATATACAAGTGGCAGCTGTCCCTCCTCCATGTTTATATAGCTACTGTCACTCCCATCTTCCACACTCCCAACCAAGGGCTGAAGGAGGCCTTGACCACCTGAGCTGCTGATGTCACAACCCACCAACCCACCCCCATGTAGGCACTGATGGGATGGACGACTGGAGCTGTTTTCCATTCCCAAACACCTGAGGGATGGACAGAAGGAAGGGCACATGGCTTTATTCTGTTTGGAGAGCTCAGAAGCAAACAGATTATTAATAACGGGTATTTTACTAACCGATAACAAAATTAGTAGTTTTTGGCTTTCCCTATTCCTATGTAATCACAATGAATTGTGTTCAAACATATAAAAATGTTCGTAGTCCCACGTTCCCCTGAAGTTCCTTTCTTTTTCTTTTTTTTTTTTTTTGAGATGGAGTTTTGCTCTTGTTGCCCAGGCTGGAGTGCAGTGGCGCGATCTCGGCTCACCGCAACGTCTGCCTCCCGGGTTCAAGTGACTCTCCTGCCTCAGCCTCCAGAGTCATCGGGATTACAGGCATGCGCCACCACCCCCGGCTAATTTTGTATTTTTAGTAGAGACAGGATTTCTCCATGTTGGTCAGGCTGGTCTTGAACTCCTGACTTCAGGTGATCTGCCCGCCTTGGCCTCCCAAAGTGCTGGGATTACAGGCGTGAGTCACCGCTCCCGGCCTGAAGTCCCTTTCTTGAGACTACAACAGTGCGCCCCTACCATTGTGTTTTAGGTCCGCTCTCATATCTTTGCTTCTGCTCTGAGACTTTGTTGCACGTCACATTGTATTTGGGAAAGTTTTCTGCTGTGCTTGAAACACAGGACATTGACATCTCTGTGGATTGTAAATCAAAGTGTAGATGGAAAACCCCTTCCTTTGACTCCAGTAGTTAATAGTACCTGGATCTGAAGTGCAAAGCTCCAATTGCACTTTATGAAAATAAACACAAACATTCTGAGGATGCTTCAGTCGAGTTAAATATAAGCATATGTAATCATTTAATATCAGCTCCCAACACACTGATACCTTATCTAGCCAAAGAGTTTTCCACAGGATGAGGTAATTAATACAGGGACAGTTTTAATCTTAGGAAAAAAATTATATTTCTTATTGTTGTCCCCTGGTTGATCCTAGCTTGCAGTTGTTTTTGTTTTTTTGTTTTTTTTTTTTGGGATAGAGTTTCACTTTGTCATCCAGGCTGGCATGCAGTGGCACGATCCTGGCTCACTGCAACCTCCACCTCCCAGGTTCAAGTGATTCTCCTGCCTCAGCTTCCCGAGTAGCTGGGATTACAGGTGCCCATC
The DNA here is from genome assembly GCF_009828535.3 of Hylobates moloch. NCBI lineage: Eukaryota > Metazoa > Chordata > Mammalia > Primates > Hylobatidae > Hylobates > Hylobates moloch. The sequence continues at coordinate 13,634,204 of NW_026652293.1, forward strand.
TCGACTAATGGGCTACTTTTTGTATTTTTAGTAGAAACGGGGTTTCATCATGTTGGCCAGGCTGGTCTCAAACTCCTGACCTCAGGTGATCTGCTCGCCTTGGCCTCCCAAAGTGCTGGGATTACAGGCGTGAGTCACCATGCCTGGCTAGGGTGTTTCAATGTTGCAGCCTCATCATTACATTTCTTTCTTTCATTCTTTTTTTTTTTTTAAAGCCCTGCATGCCTTCAGTTCATTCTCTTGCTCCTTCTATGCCCTTGTCTTCTGGTCTCTTCTTTTCTCTATCTGTGGGTCGCCCTTGGCTTTCTGGTTCTCACTTCTCATGTCCCAGCAGTCATCTGTTACTCAGCCTTTTATGCCTTTGTAAGCAGCATCCACATTTAAATCTTGTACCTTCTGTAAAATTCTCTTTGGCTAATAACACTTCAGGCACAAATATATCTGGATAAAGAGCCTGCATGTTAGTGTTGAAGACAAACAAGCTTCTCATTTGAGTTTCCTTTATATTAAAATGAAACAAAGCAAAAACAAACAGAAAAGAAGCACAAAAAGCAGAAACCACTGTCATGCCACTTTTACTTTTTGCTTAGTTTAGCCAAGATGATTATTTTTAAAGATGTGAAATAAACCCATGATAATGGTGTGTTTTATTGCCTTTTCTTTTACTGAGGTTGAGGAAAACAAGGTTCTTCCTAAAAATCAGATGATGAAAAGGGAGAAGTGGAGTTTAATAATCCATCTCTTCCATATTTTGTTTCCTAGATTCTGCATTAATCCATTACATGCCTGTAATCCTCGCACTTTGAGAGGCTGAGGCAGGAGGATTTCTTGAGCACAGGAGGTTGAGACCAGCCTGGGCAACACAGGGAGACCCTGTCTCTACAGAAAACAAAACAAAACAAAACATCAGCTGTGCATGGTGGCGCACACCTGTGGTCCCATCTATTCAGGAGGCAAAGGTGGGAGAATTACTTGAGCCTGGGAGGTCAAGGCTGCAGTGAGCCATGATCATGCCATTGCACTCCAGTCTGGGCAGCAGAGAAAGCCCTTGTCTCAAAAAAAAAAAAAAAAAAAAAAAAGGAGATGACAGGCTTTCTCTGTCTCCCCAGGTGGTTGTGCCACTTCAAGACTTCTTAAAGGGAAGTAGAGAGGATGAGTGAGCACTGATCGGGCATTGCCCAAGGAGCTTGGCTGGAATCCAGGCCACACAATAGTTGCAGGAACATTTGACACTCAAATAACACAAGGCCACAAGGCAAGAGCAGAGGCGAAATAAAACCTGTTACAGCAACACTCAGGGGGAATGTAACACGTGTTTCCACACTTATTTATAGAAGCTTGTTCCACCTCTATGGCAGAGACCTTTTGGCAGTCTTAATTTACTTCTGGGGAAAATCTTTGGGACAAATTTTTTTTAAACAGCCAGTACCTTGCTAACTGCACTGATGGCAAAGTAATGTGAGCAGAAATGATCGACACAACATGTTTTCTCTTCTAACATAGTTGCTTTATATTTGTGTAGTCTCTAATAATTAATGTATAGAGAACATGGTTCAAGTGATTTTGTGATAAAATAAACAGGGAAACTACTAATCAAACCAAGGTATAAAAATTAGTATAGCTCTTATAGTTACAATGTAGTCAGGGCTAATAAGTGGTGGTTATGCCAATGTTTCCCTTTGAGGTGGTATAGAAAATAAAGGTCACCACCTCAAAATTCTTATTTATGTAAGACTCAAAGAATGTCTGTGTTGTCAGTGCTCCCATGGCACTGAGCAGCTGACCCTTGCTTTAGATGTCTGTGGTTACAACTGTGCTTGTCTAGGCTCTTGTTAACGTCAAGAAAATTTCTAGTTATTTGGTGTTGCAATTATTAGAAATGTATCTGTCACTATTGCTTCTTTTCTTTTTAATTTGTTATTATTATTTTTTTGAGACAGAGTCTCACTCTGTCGCCCAGGGTGGAGTGCAGTGGTGTGATCTCGGCTCACCGCAACCTCCGCCTGCTGGGTTCAAGTGATTCTCCTGCCTTAGTCTCCCAAGTATCTGGGATTACAGGCATGTGCCACCACACCTGGCTAATTTTTGTGTTTTTAGTAGAGATGGGGTTTTGCCATGTTGGCCAGGCTGGTCTCGAACTCCTGACCTCAGGTAATCTGCCCACCTCAGCCTCCCAAGTTCTGGGATTACAGGCGTGAACCACCGTGCCCAGCCCACTTCTTTTCAGTCCTAAAGAAAATGCTCAGTTGTTGGGGTGAATGTTGACTCTACAGGATACCTTGGTGTGTGCTTTCAGGAAGACACTGTAGCTAAGTGGTTCAGGTTCCAAACTCCTGAGGTTTAGAATCAGAACTGTTTTTGAACCCTCACTGTGTCACTTTCTAGCTGCAGGACTTTGAACAAGTTATGTACATCTGTAAGTTTCAGTTTTCATAGTTGCAAGAAGGGGTTGTTATGAGGATTAAATGAAATCATGTTTGCGTATTAAGGTAAATGCTTAGCTTTGGAAATAAAGAGACCCCAAGATATAGTGGCTTAAATAAGAGAGCAGTTTATTTCTCTGTCACCTGAGGCTGGTCTGTGGACACTACCAGGCCATTCAGGGACCCAAGGTTACAGCTCTCTTGATGCTCTTCTATCACTGGTCTTCTTGGATTGCTGTCTGCACCTTGGGTGCAGCCAGGGAAAGGGCTGGGAGCCAAAGACTAAGGAAAGTGACTCATTTTCACCGATGGAGAAGACTGAGAAGGTATGCTTGTCACTTCAGCTCACATCCCATTGCCACAGCCCCATCTTACTCACTTGGTCATGACTCATTACAAAGGAAGCTGGAAAATGTAGTCTTCAGGTGGGTGGCCATTTGTCCAGGAAAAAAAGAGAGGATACATTTTGGGGAGATAATTGTCTGTCATAGCATATAGCACTCAAAACTCAGCACATAGTGCTTAAACATAGATGCTATTATTTTCATGAATTCTCTCTAGTATGTGTTCTTTGGGTCATTTCCTCAACGAGATCATTGCCTGGAACAATTAATATTTCTCAAGTGAGAAATATTGGATATGGAATACATTGTTTTATTCAGTTAATACAAATAAAATTAATAAAAATATTAAGACATTTTTATGGATGTTCTGGGTTTCTCCAGTGCAACTTTTTCTTTTCTTTTCTTTTCTTTTCTTTTCTTTTCTTTCTTTCTTTCTTTTTCTTTCTTTCTTTTTCTTTTTTTTTTTTTTTTGAGATGGAGTCTTGTACTGTTTCCCAGGCTGGAGTGCAGTGGCGCGATCTCGGCTCACCGCAACCTCTGTCTGCTGGGTTCGAGCAATTCTCCTGTCTCAGCCTCTCCAGTAGCTGGGACTACAGGTGCATACCACCACGCCTGGCTAATTTTTGTATTTTTAGTATAGATGAGGTTTCACCATATTGGTCAGGCTGGTCTCAAACTCTTGACCCTAGGTAATCCACCCTCCTCAGCCTCCCAAAGTGCTAGGATTACAGGCATGAGCCACTGCGCCCAGCCCAGTGCAACTTTTTCAGTTGGCTCTCTTTCATCAGATGGTGGGGTGAGTTGTGAGGAAGGGCTGGGAGGACAAGTACCAGCAATGTTCCTAGGTGACATCATCTAACCAGAGAATGTTTTTGACCCTCACACAGAGGAGGCATGTGCATGTGGGAACCAGCACCTTGACCATGAGCTTCTTCCCACTACATATCAGATACCGGAGAAGCAGAGGCAAAGATAGGAATACAATTTTTCCAAAAGGTAGACACATTTTCAGAATGCTAACTCTTGCCTGTTTGTAAACATGAATTGGTCTAACATGTTTGGCAGGCTGTGATTTTCCTCCTGCATCATAAATAAATACCAAAACAAGCTTCGTAAATTTCTCTCTTATATACTTAGGTCTCTGGAGTTGGCTGGACTGCGCATCTCAGTATCTCGCCATTCTAGCAGACTCTAATAGCACAAGCAAATCTTCCCTGCGGGGAGAAGTGAGGAAAGAGGTCCTTCCTGAAGGTTTAGACCTGTCTGTTTGGTTGGCCCTGCTGGAATCTTGGACCGTCAGTTCTGGAGGGTCATTAAAGATTACCCAGCCACTCCATGTAGGAGTCACATTCCCAACACTGTTGTCAGGTCCAGCCTTAGGTGCAGCAGTTCCTAGGAGGTCACCAGCCTCTAATATACTTAGTTCCATTTTTGGACAGCTTTGACCATTAAGCTTTTTTTTTTTTTTTCCGCATTGTGTCAAAATCTTCCCCTTCAAAATACTTACCTACCTTACTACTACAGGTTTCTACTCTCTGAGCCACAAAGCACAGTTCTAATCCCCTTTGCAGCTCTTTCTTCTGATGTTGTGTAACGATGCTAAACACCTCATATGAATGGCATGATGCCACTTTCACTGCCTAGTTTTTGGATGAACAGCATACTTACAGTGGGAGCTGACATGCAGTCACACATGTGAATCACCACTGAAGCAAACATAAAATATGTTTGTGATACAGGGTGGGATAGAAGAGCATATTGGATGAGCACTGGATTATCCCAGTCTGGGCCCCATGAAGGTGTGTACATGGTGAAGTCAAGGAGACCATTGTGGAGCAATGTGGTCCACAACTCGGGAAACTTTGATTCTTTTGTGGAAATCATGTGCTGTGCCTGCTCTCTGCCAAGCACTGGGCCAGTGGTTTATAAATGACTGAGTCACTGCTCTTGCCCTTTCACTCACAGTTTAGAAGGGCCACCCTGGGAAACAAACACAACGAGACCAGAGCATAATGAACATCAGACGTCTGGGGGCCCCAGAGATGGGGGTGTGCTGGATGGGGAGGGGCAGCCTCCTCGCCTTGGCTTCTCTAAGCCTGGTTTTTGTTGGCTAGACCATTGGAGAACAGTGAACAGGAAGGAGCAGGCTGTGCTCATGGTGTGGTTGATGCACGAGTGGGCCTGGAGAGGAGGCTGAAAGGGGAGGCTGGGAAGGCAGGCAGAGGCTGTGCCAGGAAAGACCTGGATGCTGTGGTGAGAGTTGACTTTTTCCTGAAAATACCAGGCATTGGAGGACTGTAAGTGAGAGAATGACATGGTCAGCTCTGAGTTAGGGAGATGGCTCCGGGTGCTCTATGGAGTGAGGTTTGGAGTACTTTCAGATTGATAGAAGATCAGCCCGGAGGCTAGTGCATAATTCAAGGCAAGAAATGCCAAAGGCCTGCTCCAAATCCGCAGGGAAGGAAGGGGGAGACCTACTGGGGAGAAAAATAGGAAAAGTAACTGGTGGGGCTTGGATATTGAGGCCACATGGGAAGAAGGAGAGGTGAGGAAGAACAGCCTGTGATGGCTTCCATGCAGGAGATGCCCATGGTGGCAGGGGAGCTGGAGGGACTTCAATTCCTGTTACTAAAGTACTGAGAGGCCCCAGCCCAGGTATAGCTCCCTGGGCTGGGCTTCACCCTCTGAGGGGTAGGGTGCTCAAGCCCACTGAGGACAGGGGGCTGCTGCTGGGTCAGGTGAGACGAGAGAGTGGGCGTGCTCTGCAAAGTAAGAGTTAGACACGAATCAGGCGTTTACTCATTGTCTCCTTGGAAGGACGACTCCTGTCTCTCCTTGGCTGTGACTAGCATGATCCTAAGAACAGTCTGGGATCTGATCTAATGTCTATGGAGCCTGGACCAGGATCCCCAGTGCCTCCTGGGGCCGACTTACGTCTGATCTGTGCTCCCATCAACTCAGGAAGGGCATGGAGACTCCAGTGCTTTCAAGCCTCCTCCCTTCTTGATAGTTTAGTTTCAAACTCACTCAAGGGAATACTCAGCAATTAGTCTAATTTCATCCCCCTTTGCCCCTTTCTCTCTTTTCCAGCAACAAACATACAATGTTTCTTAGATTGGTTCTTAGCTTTTCTACAAACAAAACCACAATCACAGTCTGTTAGTCACCGAATTATTAATTCCTAACTTAACATAAAACAAATGCCTACATGAAACAGCAATAAAGCATTGCAAGAATATTTATTTTGAGTGACTAAACTATACACTTCCTGTTCAGTGTTAAGGAAAATTGGTCTTTATTATTCCAGGGAAATGTCAAAATCACTAAGTATTGTAGCATTTTGACCTGCGTTATGTTGAACAAACTTTCCACATGTTTCTCATAAAAATATACATCAGAGATGGCTTCAAACTGAACGTCAAACTTAGTTAAAAGTACAAACCTCTTCAAAGTTATTTTGAATATCAGATATAACAATCAAATGCACATCAGCATGGGCCGGTTTTTCTTAGAGGCTGCCTCATGCTGATGGATTTAGCATCTCAGTGCGTGGAAGGGAGGCCTCTGCACTCGTCAGAATGATCCCTGCCAATTGCCAGGTTGGGCTTTGGAGAAACGCTCTGTCAACTTTTTTTTTTAAAGTATAAAACCGCTTATAAAAACATTTTTAAAAATCCATGTGCTTTATCTTGCTTGACCTGTGTGATGATTACCTGGATGTATACATATGTAAATATTTATCAAATTCTACACTGTTCTGTATGATAATTATAGTTCATTTAAATATGAATATGTATTTTCATCTTTCATGGAATGTCAGCAAGAGTAATTTAAAAAGTTCTTTCTATCGCTTCTCGGCCTTTTGGCTAAGATGAAGTGTAAAAAGTTCTTTCTAGTTAGAGGTTGAAAAGGGGGATGCGTTTTGTAGCCCGCTATTTAGTTGCTTAAAAATCTTAGTTTTGGCCGGGGACAGTGGCTCATGCCTGACATCCCAGCACTTTGGGAGGCCAAGGCGGAAGGATCACTTGAGCCCAGGAGTTCGAGACCAACCTGGGCAATATAAGAAGACCTCATCTCTACAAAAAATAAAAAAATTAGCTGGAGTGTGGTGGCGCATGCCTGTGGTTCCAGCTACTTGGGAGGTGGAGGTGGGAGGATTGCTTGAGCTTTGGAGGCAGAGGTTGTTGAACTGAGATCATCCCACTGCACTCCAGCCTGGGCGAAAACAAAAATAAAAATTAAGTAAGTTTAAGTTTCATACTCACTAGACTCTAAGTGCAGTATTTTGGGTTGGACTCCATGGTATCTTTTTGTAGGATCCTAAGAAAAATTGGCATCTGCTTGGGAAAGAATGAGCACTTCCTGCTTATCTTGGCCCGAAGTAGGGATGGGAAGGGTGGAGTGTGAAGTGGGAGGCTGGACCGTAATGTTTCCTAAACATTGTTAAGTGTTTTGTGGTTCTTATACTATTTTGTAATAAAGGTTTTATTAATTTTGAAAATGGACTTCATAGTTATTTTATTGCCTTAAACATCTGCAAAGCCACAATGGCACTGAAGGAGGCTGATTTCTAGAACGTGGGCATCTTACTTTTTAGGCTTAACGTCCATAAAGTAGAAAGACTTTATTTTTATTTATTTATTTATTTATTTTTTGAGACGGAGTCTCGCTCTGTCGCCCAGGCTGGAGTGCAGTGGCGCAATCTCGGCTCACTGCAAGCTCCGCCTCCCGGGTTCACGCCATTCTCCTGCCTCAGCCTCTCCGAGTAGCTGGGACTACAGGCGCCCGCCACCACGCCCGGCTAATTTTTTTGTATTTTTAGTAGAGACGGGGTTTCACCGTGGTCTCGATCTCCTGACCTCATGATCCGCCCACCTCGGCCTCCCAAAGTGCTGGGACTACAAGCGTGAGCCACCGCGCCCGGCAAGTAGAAAGACTTTATGTTTGGGTTATTGATAAATATCTATATACTTTGAGGTGATCTGATGTCTGATTTTTCTCCAATATCTTTGCCTTTTTTTTTTTTTTGATGGAGTTTTGCTCTTGTTGCCCAGGCTGGAGTGCAATGGCGCGATCTCAGCTCACCACAACCTCCACCTCCTGGGTTCAAGCGATTCTCCTGCCTCAGCCTCCTGAATAGCTGAAACTACAGGCATGTGCCACCACGCCCGGCTAATTTTGTATTTTTAGTAGAGACGGGGTTTCTCCATATTGGTCAGGCTAGTCTTGAACTCCCGACCTCAAGTGATCTGCCCACCTCGGCCTCCCAAAGTGCTGGGATTACAGGCGTGAGCCACCGCACCCGGCCTATCTTTGCCTTTTGAAGCAAATCTGAAGTTTCCTCCTGGTCTAGAGATAGAATGGTGTAGTGTTTAAGAGTGTTGATTCTGGAGTCAAACTGCCTAGGTTCAAATTCCCGATACTCCTCTGACTAGTGTGTCGAATCCTTTTGTGCAAGGGGCTTTAGTATGAGAATAATAATACCTCCTGGATCTGTTCTGAAGACCGAGTAAATTAAGAAAGCACTTGGGAAAGTTATCAGGACAACATAAGCTCTACAAAAAAGTGAGATGCTATTAAGATTTTTCTGCTCATTGATTATAACAGTAAATGATATAAAATAACTTTGTTTCATGTGTAGAGATGATGCACAGATTGAATTTAATGCTTCAGGTATCCATGGAAGGACAGTCAACCACTCTAGAAGTTATCTAGAGGGAAAAGTATCTATTCCTGTGGGATTCTTTTGATTTCACTCCTAGTCAAGTTTCTTACTTAGAAGCTTTAGTATTCAATAGAATGAGGACAACATAAAAACTTTTAAAAATTATCAGGCTGGGCATATCAATATTTATTGAAATACTGAAAAAAAAAAATCCATTTTGTTGAGAAATTCCTGGCAAGAACTGACATGACAATATGTATTTCATTGATACAGTAAGAAAACATCAACAAGTAACCGACTTCACACTCTAAACATTGCATGGATTCAAGTCCAAGGCAGCTGCAGATCTGTGATACAAATAATCAGACATTACAGATTGTCTGTTTACAAACATAGAGCAACTATAATAAACCAAGTTAAGTTAAAAACCTTTATATTTGAGTCTGCTTTTACCGGTAAATCCTGTAATTGATAAGGCAGTTGCTAAGTAAATGCCAGGTTACAAATCGGCTAACAATCAACATTAGAGAAACTTCACTTGTCAACCTTGGGTGAACAGACGCTGGCTGTGACGCTTTCTTGCTTATCAGCTCCTGTCGTTGGTGTGATCAGCAGTGTGGATGTAACCCACTGTGTTGCCCATCTTTCTAATGATTTAATCTACCAGGTTAACAACATACCAATATGTGACATTTTTTAGGTTTAATTTTCAGTGGGGAGTACTGTATCTTTAAAATAAGAGAACATAGATTTTAAGAGTCAATGTTAGCCAGGTGTGCTGGCATGCACCCCTAGACCCAGCTACCAGGGAGGCTGAGGCGGGAGGAATGCTTGAGCCCAGGAATTTGAGGCCAGCCTGGGCAACATGTGAGATCAAGATCCTGCCTCTTAAAATAAAAAATAAAATAAAATAAAAATCAACATATTTGTTTTTTTGGCAATGTTAAAGACCCTCCAGATAGTTATGGCCAAATATTATAATTGTCTCCACCCACATTACACATGCATGATAGAACTGTTTCATTATCTGTTGACAACACCATTCCTCTCCATGTATCTTCTGGCCAACTTGTTTTTCAGCTGGGGAGGGCAATGATGCTGCTGTTCTCTGTAATGCTTTGGGTATGAGCTCTGATCGGTGATTTTGCATTGTCTTTTGAGCCATGAAGATAACACGGGTGACTGAGACTGCGCATGAGTCAACGCCCAGCTTACCTAATGTGTACCCTTCATGTGGATGAGTATTAGAGGTGATTAATAAACGTAATAAAATAATCCTCTTTGTACACACAAAAGTAATAACTAATATCTTTGGTATACAATTTACAATGCTTGGAAAGGAAAACCAGGTAAGACTCCACCTTGTTAAGTTTACTTGAAAACCAGAGGAAGCTACAAGTCACATAATTTACAATAGATATTAAATAAACTACAGTAGGAATGATGAAGATTTACAGACATTTAATCAAGTTGAATGATTTTAATTCATTAAGACTCTTCTATGTCCCTGAACTAAGTTCCACTAACTTGAAGACATGCTACAGTAAACACATATATTTGGTTTCTTCAGTCTTGGCTATATCTTATACAAAGGTGAAACCAAGGAACAATAAATTAGCATCATAATTGTCTACAGTTGAAAGTATGATATACAATATAAATACACTACTCAAAAGCCAGAAACATTTATGAAAAAATTAAGGGACTAGGAGATACTTTTATTTTTTACAGTTTCTACAAGTGATTGTGCCGCCGATAATCTCAAAAAAATTGAAGTCTAAATGAGATTCCCGTTTTTGATTTTAGTGTCTCACGACATAGAATAATTAAGTACTGTTAAAAATAATTACCAATCAGAAAAATAACATTAAGGAAATTACCGCTTTTGCTATTTTGTTATATCACAGATCCCCCTGCCCCTCAGGACCTAAAGAATGTAAACACTATATCTTATTTGACTTTAAAGTATTAATACTTTATTTTAAACAAATGTTGATCCACATCTGCACAGGTACCTTTTAAAATTGTGAAATAAGGCAAGACTTTCATACCTGTGGCATCGCATGTTAATAATACTGATAATAGTCATTTGAAGAATTTGCTATTCTTTGTCCTCCCATATTTGTTCTACAGCAGACTTTGGTCTATGACTTAGAAAGGTCAGTATCACTCTCTTCCTTTCCCTCTGGGGAAGATTTGAATTACTTTAATATCTTTCCTGGCCACATGTAAAAATCAGCATTTCCATCCCAAATTTTGAGGATGTTCAATTGCAGCAAGAATGAACCTTGAGTCAATACATCACCTCATCCTTTCCTTTCTCTCTGCAGAGATTAACATGAGTCAATTTTGTTTCCAACTACTTAGAACTGTGACTATTTGACATCCTAGCAAAATATGTTTAATGTTTTATTTTTAAATGAACTACAAACTTGGATAATGAAAAAGACTGATGTATACTAACAAGACTTCCTGCCAGAAATTTTTTATGAAATCCAACAATGCCAAAGCCACATTTCAGCAACAGTAGCAGAAATAAGGTCTAAGTTGCTTTAGCTATGGAGCGTTTGCTTTGAAAGTTTGTAGTCATTTCCCTTAATATTAATTAACACTTATATAAGATAGAAGAGGGATACTGCCTGCATTTTCTTAACATCATGAACACGTGACAAAACAAACCTCAGAACATATTTAAAATGGCAAGCTAACATATTAATAGAATTTCCTATTAGCTGTTTGCAGGTCTAAGACACAGACACTCAAAATTAGGCTGTTCATGATTTGGTGGAGCTACTACTGGGTGTGGCTGAACACAGGTCTTAGTACAGATTCAGTGACCACAGGGCAGAGGTGCTGGGGCCTTCAAAGGAAGAGGGAGGGGCTATTGTAGGTACAGCTGATGCATTCTTGAGAACTGTTTCAGTTCAGCTTTACCATGGAGGAATCCTGTAAGCTCAAATCCCCCGCTGTATAAGCCTAATTAATAAGATTAGTTCCTAAATTTCTTCATAGCGGAGATCAGTTTAAATATACAAGAACTGTTCTGTCCGTTTTTATTCTGATGGTGTTGGTATCCATCTGTGAGTTCAATCCACTCCATTACAATGTCTTTTATATGGAATCCTCTGGGGATGTGAAGCCTTTGATTCACAGTTTGCAATACAAATACCCTGATACATCATTTATTTGCTATTAAGTATTTGATTATTATGCCTTTTTAAATTCAATATCTTTAAAGCAAGTTTTTAATTAGTGTTGCTTGGAGCAGTTCAGAGTACTTTTTTTCTTCCTGTTCTTCTTCCCCCTCCCCACTCCCCCAATCTCTTTTTGTTTTGAAAGCAGAGCTCCTAGGGGTTGTAACTTATGCTCTTTTGGCATGCAACATTTCAATGAGAAGGTTATTATAGGGCACATCCCCGTTCAGGTGCTTGTAGTAGAGGTATTCTTCAGCCTGCATACTGATGGCCCGGATTTCGGGTAGTCGAAGAAGTAGCTGTCCAAATTTCTCTGTCTGCTGCGGGTAGTTACACATTGTGTAGTCCAGCAGGGCGGCATTGACTTGTTCCTGGACACCTTCTACCAGCTGGAAGTTTTCAAGGTTTTTGACATCTGCATTAAAAAAAAAAAAAGCAACATTTCAATATCATTTTAATTCCTGTTTACTAAAGCAATGTGTTCAATTAATGGATGTATTTTCCTTTTGACATAAACATACTTTACATGCTGGTGAATATTCAGTAAACCCCACTCACCAAGCTTCCTGGGAAAAGGATCACAAAAGAGCTTTAGAAGAATGTCTTGTTGAAATTCTGCATATACCTCAATCAATTAGACACCAATGGATTTTGAGCAAGGTCAACTCTTTTCATATCTTACAACAGAAAGGTTTGAGGATTCCTGAAGTAGAGGGATCTTAATATATTGCCAGCAAATGAGTCCCTGGAGAAAGACCTATCTTAACCCAGTATATTACACAATTCATATAATTCTGTATTAATTTTTCTGACCCAAGGTGAAATCTGTGTCCAGGGTATGATGTAGTTAATTCTAATAAAAAGTGACAGGATTCTTGTTTCTGTTTGACATTTTCTAAATGATTCTGAAAGTCTTTGACTTGTCTAGCCTATGCTAATGAACCATCTGGTACACTCCAGTGACTGCCAACGGAATATTCGCTACTGGGAACTCTCTAAAATATATATCTTGGTGACTAATGATCTTTATCAAATGAGAGCCTTGTCCTTTAGGCAGAACACAAGCCAGGATGGTCGGTGCCCTTTAACCTGCATGTGGTTTCTAAAGTCTGATACTTGGTGTTTCTTTTTTTCTTCTGGTCACTCATGTAGAGAAGATGAGCAAAGGCATTTCATTCCGCCTAACTCCTGATGACTATGCAGTTGTTTTTAGACATCTGCCCTAAAGGTCCTTATAAATACTGAATAAGAGAGAAAGCCAGAATAAAAAAAGACAGACTGACATACAAACACACACACAGACAATAGGCAAGGGAAAATGGTGTGCTGGAATTTCTCTTCTGGGGTTGATTTATGTTAACAGCATGACTTTTATATGATGTGTACATAGAAGCCTCTGGAAAAAACAGACAGATACATGTGTGTGTTTACATACACCCATGCTCAGAAAGTAAACAGATGCAGCCACCCTGCCCTGCTTTATTTTCTAATTGGACAAAAATAAATAAGAAAGCGATTCCGAAGAAAACCACACAGTACCAGGACTAAAAGGATAGATACTAAACTCGGTTGAAGTAATTCATACCCACTATATACTGTTTTTGGCATTATATGCTGTTGAACTTAACCTACATATGTGTACATGTCCATCTTGTTATTTCTAAATGGCTTTACACTGGGCTGTCATACATTCGCTGTTGAAGTGTGTTCAGGACAATTTCAGTGTTTACATTTGGGCCATAGCTTTTTATTAAACATGCTTCCCCTTTCCATCCCCAAGTCTCTGACCCAAATTAAAAACAGTGAGGAATTAGTACTGAAATAGCTATGTAGAGAGTTGGGACCACATCTCTTTCAAAGCGATACGGGAGACTCAAACGTATTTGATTATTCATTAATGAGTTGTATAAACAGATAAATACTACACAATAAGGAGCTCTGCGTCTTCTGGTGGCATTTAAGTTGGCAACCACATTGGTGTGCTCTGGACATTTTACACATGCGGCACTTTACAGTTAGTAAAGCATTTTCTACCTGTCTTATTTAATATATTTTAAAAATGATTTTAAGTTACTTAAAAATATTTATAAGTATGACTATGTATCCAGTCATACTTGGTTCAAAATTACAAAATATAAACAATCAGAAATACCTTCAATGTGTCGTACCTTGGTACATGACAGAAAAATCTACATTTGTTTTGCATCATAGTGATTAAAACATGACTATTAAAAAATCTGAAATGCGGTATTATTTTATGCTACCGTGAAAAATACTCTCACCAGCAAGCAAAGCTAGTAACAGTCAGAGATTAATAGAGAGGATGTAGAAATTTGCATAGAACTAATGTAAAATGTAAGAAAAATGAAGAACACCCTTTTTAGAAAGTTGTTTGACACTTTCCTTTTTTGATAATTGTATTTTTTTGAGAATCAGTTTTAACATTGTGTGATAAACTATGCTGCTCTGTTAAGGAAAAACAAAAAGAAAGAAAACTACCAACAAACATAAAACAAAGGCTAGATCATAAGTTTTGGTTTATCCACTTACTATTTTTTTTTTTTTTTTTTTTTTTTTTGAGGCAGGGTGCAGCTCTGTCGCCCAGGCTGGAGTGCAGTGGCGCCATCTCGGCTCACTGCAAGCTCCGCCTCCCGGGTTCACGCCATTCTCCTGCCTCAGCCTCTCCGAGTAGCTGGGACTACAGGCGCCCGCCACCACGCCCGGCTAATTTTTTTGTATTTTTAGTAGAGACGGGGTTTCACCGTGGTCTCGATCTCCTGACCTCGTGATCCGCCCGCCTCGGCCTCCCAAAGTGCTGGGATTACAAGCGTGAGCCACCGCGCCCGGCCTATCCACTTACTATTATAGAATGATAATTTGGAGTCCTCAGCTCAGCATTCGATGGTTAATTTCTTTCTTTTTTTTTTTTTTTTTTTGAGGCAGAGTCTTGCTCTGTTGCCAGGCTGTAGTGCAGTGGTGCGATCTTGGCTCACTGCAACCTCCACCTCCCGAGTTCAAGCAATTCTCCTGCCTCGGCCTCCCGAGTAGCTGGGATTATAGACTTGTGTCACCATGCCCAGCTAATTTTTGTATTTTTAGTAGAGATAGGGTTTCACCATGTTGACTAGGGTGGTCTGGAATTCCTGACTTCCAGTGATCCACCCACCTTGGCCTCCGAAAGTGCTGGGATTATAAGCGTGAGCTACTGTGTCCAGCCTCGATGGTTAATTTCTATGAATACTGGTCCAAACTGACACCCTTTTCCCCTAAAAGTTTGGAAATATATGCAATTTTTCTTCTGGCAGGAAAATATATAGGTGTCTCATATTTTGGCTAAATATACTATTTTTTGCTAAAGCTGATCAGAATTGAATCCACACACCTGAATTAATTATCCCATTAAGCTATTTTGATGAATGTTATCATGAAATAATAAAACATATGCTGCTAATTGTCCCAAAGATTCTTACTTGCTGAATGTCTATTTTGTTTCTACATCTATACACATGGCAATGATCCTGAAGAAGTTCTGACTGAATTCCTCTCATTTACTGACCATGCCGTTCCAGGATCATTGCTCTGCTGCCTGCCTTGGTGCTGGCTTCTGTCTATTTAACTGCCCATTTCCCTATGCAGACCGTAAGCTCCTGGGGATAAGGGACATGCTTTAGTTCAGCCATCCCCAGGGAATACACCAGTAACTCTTTGCTTCACATTCTTGGTGCATTTGTCCAAGATTGATACAATTGTGAATTTGACCTGTTAAATTATTTCACAAGCCAATTTCCTTTTTCTAACTAGAAACTGATTTTCAAAAATTTGGCATAAATGTAATGGATCTCTCCCTGAAATAAAATACTGTACTTTACATATAATAGTGTTTTCTATTCAAAAAGTCCTCTGATGAATCCTTTTGTGATCTGAATAATCAAGTTCTAATTTACATGTTTTGCATATGAGGATTTTCACTGGTCAGTTTTGTGTTAAGGGAAACGTGCCTATGTTCTCATTCGGATTGGAATCAGTCCCTGGGATGCTGCGGACTGGACCTGACAGACAGGTAGACCCTGGATTTCCCACTATAATCGAGGTAGTTCACACAGTTCACAAGGACCTAAAAGCAATGGAAAAGATTAAGTGCCAAAATACAAATGATACCACCTCCCAGAAGACCTGGAATTTTCACTCGTTTATGTGGTTCACTTGCATTTACTTTTTAGGAAGAGTTTAGAAACTTAAGTGTGTTTCCTCAGTACTCATGGAATTAGTGTTGATGAAAATGCATGCCTTTTCATGAAAATTAAAACATGAATCTCATTTAAATAGAAATTTAAATTCTCAGGACATGGGGATGGAAAGGGGAAGCATGTTTAATGCAAAGCTATGGTCCAGATGTAAACACTGAAATCATCCTGATTTCCATTTTCTCTGGAATGTCCCTCCAATAAAAATCAAACCCTATTCCATATTAAGTAATGAATGGTAGCTGGCAACTTGGGAGTCTGAACTCATCTATAGCAGGAGTCTCTAACAACAGAAATATACAAGTGAATTGACATTAAATTATATGAAAAAAACAAAATCTAGACAAATGATTACATGTTCTGGAGTTCCCAGAAATATATGTTTTTGAAATTTGCTGTTTGGTTCTCATATTAAATAGCATTTTCCCACATCTGGATCTTAGCAAAAGACCCCCAGCTGGAGGAAAAGAGATGGATATGAGATAAAAGTTTCCACCAGTTCTTCTGTGGCATTTTAGGCTGGATTGCAAAGGCTCCTGCATTTGGCACTCTGTGTGTTCCTTTGAAATTTATATAAGCTTCATTTTCATACAATTTTAAAACACCAGTTAATAAACCCTATCATTACAAATTCTGAGTTGGAAATAGTATGTAAACAGACAGAGGCATCCCCAACCCTTTCTCTACAGCCTTTAAATTTTGATGACTGGCAAGAGCATTTTGTGCTTCTCCTCTTAGTATCAATCTCTTATCATCTATTCTACTTTATTCACTCAGGGACTAATTACCAACTTTTTATATGAGGCAGCATTACGATAAGCTCACAGTGGGGTGTTCAGATTTTTTCCATCCTTATTGGAAAGTAAACCCTTAGGTCTTCTTGAATATATTATAGTGCTGACTTTTCAGTCACACACAACATTCAGGCTCTCTCTGAAGAGGAAGATACTCATCTCTGCCTCCTTGGTAGCTGCCATAATGGTGCAGCCTATAAACCTTGTCATTCAACACACTTTTTCAGAAATGGGTCCTCTGCTGAGCCAGGGGGCTGGGGGCTGTGAGGCTCAAATGGAGTGTATTGACTTTTGCCGATAAGGTAATTATCTTTGTTAATTTTTCAAAAGTGGGAAAAAATTCCTTAGTCTTTTCTGTCTTTTTAAAGATTTTAAATATTTTTTTAAATTACTAATATTATTGTCTGATTTTTTTTTTTAATAAATAGGGACAGAGTCTTGTTTTGTCACCCAGGCAGGAATGCAGTGGTGACATCATAGCTCACTGTAGCCTTGAACTCCTGGGCTTGAGCGATGCTCCGGCCTCAGCTACTCCTGGTCCCAGTAACTGGGAGTATCTGGGATTAATTACAGGTGCGAGCTGGCTTATCTAATCTTTTAAAGGACAAAAAGGTGGAAAAAAGAGGTACCATTTTGCACATAGAAAATACTTCTTTTCCTTGAGGTCTTTAGAGAGATGACAATCTATAAACTGTCACACGATTTGCCCTCAAAAGGCCCTTTCCTCTAGAAAAGGAGAAAGAAAATAGATTTTCTGTAAGGAGCTAATGTTCAAAATTATTTTTTAAAGGGCTAAATTAGGATAATCTGTATAATTTTGTAAGAACTTCTGGAAGTTGCAGAACATGTTTGTTCTTTTCATACGAACAAAGTTCACGTTTAAAAAGAAATCAGGGCTGTTTAGGGATTGGGGAGGGGAGGGCAGGATAATTTTGGTGCTGACACCTAAACTTAGATTCTATTTCCAGTTTCCAGCAAAATCCAAAACTCAAGATTTTAAATTCATTCCCATAAGTCCCTTAGAATAATATAGGTATGTACACACACACACACACACACATGCACACACACACTAACCCAAGAGTTATTTTTACCAACTAGAATGTATAATTTTGTGCTTTCATAGGCAAATTAATAATAAGAAAATACAGCCCTTGGCAGGAGCTGTCTACAAAAATGGAGGATCGCTTCAGCCCAGGAGTTCAAGACCAGCCTAGGCACCACAGCAAGACCCTTGTCTCCCCCTAAAAATAAAAATAAAAAGTTGGCTGGATGTGGTGGTGTGTAGTCTCAGCTACTTGAGAGGCTGAAGTAGGAGCATCGCTTGAGCCCAGGAGTTCAAGGTTGCAGTAGGCTGTAATTGTGCCACTGCACTCCAGCCTGGGCAACAGAGTGAGACCCTGTCTCTTAAAAAAAGTAGATATAAAGTGTATATACTATGTATGTACACAGAAATAACAGGCCCTTACAACTGATTGGTGCTTTGTAGTTTACAAAACATTCTTAACATGCTTTATTTATTATTTCATACCTTCGTGTATATACAATGTATACACATTCATTCATTCATTCATTCATTCAGTCTTAACAGCTCTGGTCTGAGTGTTGGAGATATGGAAATAAAAGGCACAGTCTCTGTGTACAGTAGCTCAATTAATGTGATACAGATAAGCAGTGCCTTTACAGGATGGGCAGCTAACACAGGGTTCAAGAGAAAAGAGGGGTCGCTGGGGGAGGTGACACCTGAGGAGTTTTGAAAGATGAGTTAGAACGAGCTGAGCAACACATGGAAGATAATGCACATCCTTGCAGACAGTGGCCTATATACAAACCCTAAAGAAGGAAAGAACAGAGAGGTCTTTGGTACACTGTTAAACAGCTCAGCCTTTGTGGAGAAGGAATAGGTGGGCAAGATGAAGATGGGCCATAAGATTTAAGACTGAAGAGTGCTGCATGTCAGACAGTCTGGATTTTGTTCTGAAAGCAAGGCAGAAACACTGAATGGTTTTAGGAAAGATGGAAATGGTCAGCTTTCTGATTTAAAAAAAGCATTCTGCCAGAAGTGTGTAGAAGGGACTAGTGTATGCAGGAGTGTGAGGGGAGAGCAGGCTCATGGAGGGAGACCAGCCAGGAGCCTGCTGCAGGAACACAGATGAGAAATATGGCAGCCAAGGAGGTGGGGAGGGACTTGAAAGGCATCAAGATGATTGATGCAACAGGGTTTGTTGGCCTTGGGTTAATAGAAAGTAGGAGAGACAGAGAGAGTGAGGTTCCTGGATGGCTTCCAGGTGTCTGTTAAGGGAAGAAGGTGGTGGCCATCACCAAGGCAAGAGGAGCAGCAGATTTGAGAAGCAATACTTAAGGAGTCTAGGTACGGCCATGTTGAATTGAAGGGGTACATGGAATATTGGGTGAAGATGTCCACGAAATGGCCAGACATAAAGGTCTAGAACTCAAGAGAAAGGCTTGGGCTGGAGGTATAGATTTGGGACTTATCAGTGTGCAGCTGATGGCTGATGGGTGAAATCCCAGGAGTTAGTGAGAGTGTGTAGAAAACAACTGGCCTAGGATGGGATTCAGGATAAGCTAAATTGTAAAGGATTCTATCCTAGAAGGTGTTATAGGTATTATGAAATTAAGAATCAGAGGGATTAAATGTCTTTCCCAAGATCTCAAAGTTAGTAAAAATGAGGGAGGAAATAACATTTACCAAACACCAATTAATGTGACAAGTGTCTTTAACATATGTTTTCTCATTTAATCCTCTTAAGAATCTTATGGGGAAGTTATTATTAATATCATTTTCCCGATGAAAAAACAGAGGCTTAGAGGGGTTGAGAAACTCATCTAGGATTTTAATGCTAGTAAGAAGATCTTGAATTTATGACCAGGCCTGTCTCACTCTAAAGTCCTTGTATGCTCTACCACAAGACTTCCCTCTGGCGGAGCAGGAATCTGAACCCTGCAGGGCTCATTATTTTAAAGTCCTGGAATTCTTTTTCCCCTATTGTGTCAACGCCTGCAAGTTTCTGTCACTTGCTGGAGTTGGAGAATGGGACGTGCTGGTTAGTCAAGTAGTTCCGTTTCTAAAGGGTCTCATGATATGCCAATGAATGGTTTTCAGATAATTTGAATGAAATAATATACATTTGACATTTAAATTGGAGTGTAATACAACTTAATGTTTGAGATTTTGAAGGAAATTTAACATCTTAAATGCCACAAATCACTATTATAAATAATAGTCTCACGATGGAGACTAAGCACAGTCTAGTGTCATGGGTCACCTTTGTGGGGACTTCTCTGGACAAGCCCTAACCCCTTCCAATTGTATTGTACAGGTGCCAAGGCTAAGAAATAAGAATTTCTCCACTTTTGCCTTTTTTTGTATACATGGTTTAGAAAAAAAGTTTCCACGGATCAAAAATGTTTGAAAACCACTTGATTTTGTGGTACAATACCAATGTTCAAAGGGAATGGTGGTCTACTCTGGTCTCTGTCACACTGAAGACATTATGCTAAGTGAAATAAGCCAGTCAGAGAAAGAAAACACTTATGAGTCCGCTTATAAGAGGTACCTAGAGGCACCTGTGTCAGATGAATTTGTCTTGTTTCAAATTCATAGGCACAGAAGATACAATGGTGGTTGGCAGGGATGAGGGGAATGAGGAACAGAGGTTGTTGTTTGATGGGTATAGAGTTTCAGTTTGTCAGATAAGAATTTTGGATATCGGTTGTATAACAATGCAAATGAACTTAACACTACTGAACTGTATACGTTTAAATGGTTATGAAGAAAATGTATGTCTGCACAAAAACATGCATAGGGATGTTTATAGCAGCTTTATTCATAATTGCCCAAACTTGAAAGTAACCAAAATGTCCTTTAGTATGTGAATGGTTAGACTGTGGTGTATCCAGACCATGAAATATTATACAACGCTAAAAAGAAACGAGCTGTTGGCCCATGAAAAGACACGGAGGAAACGTAAATGTGTATTACTAAATGAAAGAAGCCACTTTGAAAAGGCTCTATATTGTATGATTCCAACTGTGTGACATTCTGCAAAAGACAAAACTATGGAGACAATAAAAAGATGGGTGGTTGCCAGTAGTTGGTGGAAGGAGGGATGACTGGGCAGAGCACAGAGGACTTCTAGGGCAGTGACACTACTCTGTAATGGTGGATACATGTCATTATGTGTGTCCAAATCCATAGAATGTACAACACCAAAAGCGAGCCCTACCTACCTAATGTGAACAGTAGACTTTGGGTGATAAGGATGTGTCAAGGTAGCCGCATTCATTGTAAAGGTTTCACTCCAGTGTGGAATGCTGACAGTAGGGGAGGCTTGTGCTGGTAGGGGAATGCTGACTGTAGGGGGGCAGGGGTTATGTGGGGAGTCTCTGTACCTTCTGCTCAATTTTGTGGTGAACTGAAAACTACTCCAGGGCTGGGCACGGTGGCTCACGCCTGTAATCCCAGCACTCTGGGAGGCCGAGGCGGGCGGATCACCTGAGGTCAGGAGTTTGAGACCAGCCTGGCCAACATGGTGAAATGTTGTCTCTACTAAAAATATAAAAATTAGCTGGGTGTGGTGGTGCACGCCTGTAATCCCAGCTACTCGGGAGGCTGAGGCAGGAGAATCACTTGAATCTGGGAGGCGGAGGTTGTAGTGAGCTGAGATTATGCCATTGCACTCCAGCCTGGGTGACAAGGGTGAGACTCTGCGTAAAAAAAAAAAAAAAAAAAAAAAAAAGAACTGCTCTAAAAAATAAAGTTAGCCAGATGTGGTGGCTCATGCCTATAATCCTAGCACTTGGAGAGGCCAAGGCAGGTGGATCACTTGAGGTCAGGAGTTTAAGACCAGCCTGGCCAACATGTGGAAACTCCATCTCTTCTAAAAATACAAAAATTAGCTGGGTGTGGTGGCTGGCACCTGTAATCCCAGCTACTCAGGAGGCTGAGACAGGAGAATCGCTTGAACCCAGGAGGCGGAGGTTGCAGTGAGCCGAGATCGTGCCACTGCACTCAAGCCTGGGCAACAGAGCAAGACTCTGTCTCAAAAAAAAAAAAAGTCTATTAAAATCTATGGAAAAGTGGTTAAGATGGTAAATTTTACATTGTGCATATTTTACTATAATTAATGTTTTAAATGTAATGTATATGTCAGTTTTTAAACATAGTATAGTGAATACCTATGAATCCACCACTCATCAGGAAGACCAGAACATGGTCAGAGCCCTTCAGGCTATCTGTGTGTTCCTCGCAAGAACGAATTCCTGATGCCCCAGAGGTGATCATAATCCAGACTTCTGTATTTCCGCTAGGCCATTCTTGCAGTACTATAAAGAAATACCTAAGACTGGGTAATTTATAAAGAAAAGAGGTTTAATTGGCTCATGAACCTGCCGGCTTTACAGGAAGCTTGGTGTTGGCATCTGCTCAGCTTCTGGGGAGGTCTCAAGAAGGTTAAAATCATGGTGGCAGGTGAGGGCGGGGCGGGCACATCACATGGTGAAAGCAGGAGCCAGAGAGAGAGAGAGAGTGTGTGTAGGGAGGTGATACACGTTTCTAAATTACCAGATCTGGCAAGAACTCACTATCACCAAGACAACACCAGGCCCTGAGGGACCTGGTGTTTTGGGTCATGACCCCATGATCCAAACACATCCTACCAGGCCCCACCTCCAGCATCGGGGATTACAGTTCGACATGAGATTTGGGCAGGGACAAAGATCCAAACAATATCACCTGTTTTCTTATACCCCTAAATGATGTATTCTTATTATTGCTTGTTCATGACTGACCTTACATTATGCATACATTTGTCTAATTTTGAAAACTGCCAAGCTGGGTGCAGTGGCTCACGCTTGTAATCCCAGCACTTTGGTAGGCCAAGGCTGGGGGGATCTCTTGAGCCCAGGAGTTCAAGACCAGCCTGGCCAACATGGTGAAACCCTGCCTCTACAAAAATACAAAAATTAGTGAGCGTGGTGGTCTGCGCCTATAGTCTCAGCTACTTGGGAGGCTGAGGTGGGAGAATCACTTGACTCCAGGAAGCTGGGGCTGCAGTGAAGCAAGATAGTGCCACTGCACTCCAGCCTGGGAAACAGTGATATCTTGTCTCAAAAAAAAAAAAAAAAAAAACCAAACCAAAATTGCCCGTCACCCCCACTAGAATGCTAGAATGCAAGCTGTGCAGGCAGAGACTTGGTCTTACGTGCAGCTGTATTCCTAGTGCCTGGCCAGTACTCAACACAGAGGAGATCCTCAGGAAATATGAGAATAAACTTTTTTGTTTGTTTAAATTCTTGCCCTAAACCAAAATTTTTCTTTTTTTCTTTTCATTTTTTTTTTTTTGCCTTTGACATGCTGCTATTCTTCCATATCAAATTCATGGCCGACTTTATTTTTATTTTGTGTAGAATTGTTTTATAACAGCAAGTGAAAAGCACAAACTCCATTATAGATTGTACTTTCTTGGGAAATGGATCCAAAGAGGACTTTTTGGCTGGGTGCTTTGGTTTGTAGTGCCAAGCCTGCTTGTTTTTCTCAAATCCTTTGGACTTTTCCATGTGTTGAACATTTTATTTCAGTGTGTTCAATGCTTTCACCAGCTCACTCAGTGACCCACATGGAAGATTGCAGAATATAACTTTATTTGGTTCTATACATATGACTGTTTACTATTTACTAGATATCTCTACCTGATAGCTAGGGGGCATCTCAAACTCCCAGTGTCTAAAATGTAGCTCAATCTGTCTGGTTTTCTAAACCTGCTCCTTCTCCTGCTTTTCTTATACCAATGATTGGACTAAGAATCCATCCCGTTACCCAGTATCTACCTGGGATTTCAAGCTTGAGACCCAGATTCATTCATGACTTCTCTGTCTCCTCTTCTTTTCCAATCCAGCCATCACCAAGTTGCTGCCTCTGCTTTCTAATTGCGTCTTGCATCTGTCCTTTATTCTCCATTGCTGCAACTGTAACTCACCTCTGTTCCTTATAACTGATTCCCCCAATATTGTCCCCGCCTCCAAATGCATTTTCCTCACAACAGTATGAGTGATAACTTTAAATGTGAATCCTATTATGTCCTCTAGTACCCTCTACTTAAAATCATTCAATGGCCCCCCACTACCCTGGGTTAAAGATTAGAGACATTTATCTGGCCTGTTTATCTATCCCATTTTATTTCACCCCACCCACCAACTTCTTTCAGTTTCTTGAATGTACCTGGGCCAGTACCTGGAACTTTCTTCCCCTAACCTTTATTTGGATAATTTTGACCAATCTCCTGGGCCTCGGCGCAGATATCATTACGTCCAGGAAGCCTCCCGGAAGTCCTCTCTGCTGTGAGTCTACAGCACACTCTACTTGCCCATCATGCAGGGCATTGGGTATTACATGGTAATTTCACTGTCAATTATGAGGACAGGGATATGTCTATCTTGTTCATTATAACCGTTCCCAGGCCTAGCATAATGTCTGGACAAAGGAGGAGCTCAGTTCATATTTGTCGAATAAGAGAATCCCTTTTCTCACTTGTTTCACACGCCAGTCTTCTCGCTTGCTTGTCTGTGGAACATCTTCCACATATTTGCAATCGCATCTTCCCAGGCAAGCTTTTCTGGATTCTCCGGTTACTGGTTTATGCCTTGCCTCTCCTGCTAGATTGCATTCTCTCAGAAGACAGAGATTCTGACTTACGTTTCTTATTTCCCACACCACACAGGTATAGCACCAGACACATAAAAGACAACCAATGCATTTATTATTGAATTGGCTAATTTGTATTCAGTGCCCATGAATACAAAGCATATGCAAATTAATTCAATAAAAATATATTGAGCACTTTCTATGTGTCAATACCCCCAGCTATTAGACTCTTAAGCAATTTTAAAGTTCCTCACCTTGTTAAATTCCTAACCAATTTCAAATATAACAAAGCTCTTTTCCTATAATGTATCTCTAGAAAAAGTGTAATTTGATTCAAAATTGAAGTAATTGAGCTCAATAAGTAGAAGGAAAAACATTTGATATGTTTGATGTTGTGAAGTGGTAACCTGAGTATTTTCAGGAAACCTGTATTTTGGGGTTGTGTGCTGTGTTGGGGACCACA
Source organism: Hylobates moloch (assembly GCF_009828535.3). Lineage (NCBI taxonomy): Eukaryota > Metazoa > Chordata > Mammalia > Primates > Hylobatidae > Hylobates > Hylobates moloch. Next base: position 13,658,994 of record NW_026652293.1, read on the forward strand.
TCACGGGCATAGAGCACTTCCATTTTCCCTCTGTATACACATTTGCAATTTGCTTTCTAGAATTCTTAGGGATAAAAATGAGGACAGAATGCTATAAAGGGATTTGTGAAACAGATTGTACATTGTATCAACTTCTGCGTATCAGATGATAGTAGAAACTACGTTAAAATATACTGAAAATCAAAGAAAAATAAGGCCTCTGGCTGGAAATCAATGGGATATTCTGAGCCAGGAAACAGAATTTAAAGGGATATAGGATGAGGCAATTTCCTAGTTTGCCCCTAAACCTCAAATAAAGTTGTATTTAAAATAGATTGAACAATAAGGCCAAATACATACAGTGTTTGATGAAACAGGTAGCATGCAGAATTTCAAGCTTGAGACACAACTGCAGCTGCCTTGGCTGGTCTTGGAGGTCTTAGTCCTTATCCTGCTAAAGACCATCTGCTCCCAAAGCATAGGAAACATCCACATTCGTAAACAGCAGCCCTCCCTCAGAGAAAACCCCTTCACTATTTTTTTTTTTTGTACTCACGTCCTAAAACAGTTTTTGAGCCATCACTTTGTATGTGATTTCCATTCAGAAACTTTGGTGGTTTTTGCAAAGTTTTATTCTCTTAGAATAAGATATGAGGTTCAGTTTGTTCAGGTGGCAAGTCAAGACTATGAATAAACCAACGTTATCATATGAAAGAGAATTAAACAGGCAGATCCAAGTGGGGATATATTAAGCCAAATTTAAGCTCCAGTTGTTGAATTTAGCCCATACTAGATGTCTGGTTTGCCTCGGGATAAATTCAGCTTTCCAGCTAATCGAATGAGGAAAACTGCCTCAGGTATGATAAAATTTACAAGAGAGCGCTGTGGAACACTTCTTGTTAAAAATATTAGCTTAAAGGCATTCTTATCGTCTTTGGGATGAAGACTGTATTTGCATTTAATTATTTGATTTCAAACTTTTATGAACTTGGATCAAATATTAGCTTAGCCAATTAAAATATTATTTTGTGTGAGTGAAGCTAAGAGCCCGATTCAGCTGCACTTTCTCAGCTTTGGCAGTGCTCGACATGTTTCTTACTGACTTTTGGAGAGATTATTTCAAAGAGAATCTTTAAAAAGGTAAATCTGAGAATGTAAGTGTGCATTTAGTGGACAAGGTGCTATCTTCAGAATAAACCGTTGACTGGAAACACTTCTCCATGTCACAGCATTAGTCTAGACGACAAAAGATGTAGTCTTCTAGATATTTCTACTCACACAATCAATACTCCTTCATAATTCAGCATTTTAAAGAAATCCTCTTCATGTAAACTATTCATGATACTCCATGGACATAGTGCAGTTGGGATTGCCAGCAGCAGCTTCCTGTTTCTAGGCTTTGTTCCCTGCAGAAGGCAGGCTAGAGCCCGTTGTTTTCTATCCCCTAGGTCTTAGAGGGTAGCAAGGGATACCAGCTCACGCAGAAAAGGGACATGGATGATAGCAAGGAGGGTGCCATGGGGAAAATAAGTTTACGTGAAACTAAAGAGCAGCAGAACACTCTCAAAAAAAATCTTCTCAGACCGGGCATGGTGGCTCACGCCTCTATTCCCAGCACTTTGGGAGGCTGAGGCGGGAGGATTACCTGAGGTCAGGAGTTCGAGACCAGCTTGGGCAACATGGTGAAACCCTGTCTCTACTAAAAATACAAAAATTAGCCAGGTGCTGGTGGCTCACGCCTGTAATTCCAGCTACTTGGAAGGCTAGGGCATGAGAATCACTTAAACCTGGGAGGTGGAGGTTGCAGTGAGCCGAGATCGCACCACTGCACTCCAGCCTAGAGGACAGAGTGAGACTCTGTCTCAATAATAATAATAATAATAATTAATAATAGCAAATAATTAAAACTTTTCAAAATGAAAATGTTGAATGAAAGCATTCAACAATCTATAAAATAACCAGTTTATTTGGTATAACGTGTATTACTCAGATCTCAATGCCAGCAGTTGACTGGGCAGGAAACTTCATAAAACGTTTGCTTGAACTTAGTACTCAAGCACCAAGGCAAAGTTATGATAGGACTGTCTGGTGCCAGAAAGACACAGGTGAGGTCTCTACTGCCCCACTGTGCTCTCACCCAACCCCAGTATCCGTGGGTGGTGTGGCCCTGGGTGACATCTTTGCAATGAGTTGGCTTCATACCTCCTGTGGAGGGGTAGGATTAGATGTGAATGAAGGGAAACATCTGGAGAACCTCTGCTTCCCTGGGCCTCGATTCTCATCTTGTTAATTTAAACAGAAATTGGAAACCAAGATATGACTATAATATATTTGTCGTTTGAAAGAATAAGTATTCATGATTTTAAAAGAATCAAATACATGGCCAGACACAGTGAGTGGCTTACAGCCGTAATCCTAGCACTTTGGGAAGCTGAAGCAGGAGGATCGCTTGAGGCCAGGAGTTGGAGACCAGTCTGATATAGTGAGATCCGATTTTGACAAAAAATTTAAAAATTAAAAAAAAATTAGCTGGGTGTGGTGGCATGCAGCTTCTCAGGAGTCTGAGGCGGGGGGATTGCTTAAGCCCAGGAGTTTGAGGCTGCAATGAACTGTGATTGGGCCATTCTAGCCTGGGTGACAGAGACCCTGTCCCTATTAGGAAAAAAAAAAAATGAATCAAACATATTAAGGTCAGGTCAATACCAGAATGCAGAATAGGATAGGGAATTTTGCTTTCCTAACAGCAAGAAATATACTATATGGCAGCACCATGATGTTCTACAGTGTTGGTTGATGGTTCACTAAGTAAGACTCAGCAACTTGAACTCCATGCTACTTCAGAAATTGTATTTAGGTTTATTTTGGATAATAAGCTTAAAGAATGCCTTTCTGTGGAGGTTGCAGTGAGCTGAGATCACACCACTGCACTCCAGCCTGGGTTGACATAGTGAGACTCTGTCTCAAAAAAGAATGCTTTTCTGTTTTAGCCTTTGAGTAGGTAACTGATGAAAAATAAATTCTATCTAAAGTCAGCAACAGAATCAGAAATTCAAGGAATGAAGAATATTATTAATGTATTACCAATTTTAACATCCAATTTTTAAATGTTGAAGATGTTTTAGAGGTATTTTATAAAATGTAGGCTAATTGTGAATTGTAATTTCTGAGAATAATACTTTATATTTATGTCATTCTTTGAGTTTTTATTAAACCCCTTGCATCTACTTTATCTCACTTCTGCCAACACCTTTGGCAGGTCTGGTACTATCTTTTCAGAGACAGACACACAAAATAGATTAATTGGATTGGAGAAAAACTAAGTATTTTAATATTATATCTGATGCTCCCAACTCCTTTTTAATTGTGCCCCACTGTGTTAACCATGTTACTTTAGATAAAGCATTAGACTGAGGTTACTAAAATTGCATTTCTTTAAGTATATATAAATTCAGCTTTTTGTTGCCAAGTTGAAATTTTCTGAATTATTGAAGTTTATTGTACTTGGTACATTCTGTTTCTATTTGTGCTAAAAGTAATACATCACAATCAGTAAAATTCTTGCAATTTTATGTCCATATGTGAGAACTGTTACTATCTACATTCATTCTAAATATCCAATATTTTATTAGTTTGTAGAGTTAAATTAAAGCTACTCTTTAAGAGCTAGATATACTTGTTACTTATTATTACATCATTTCCCTTAGCCTATTAAAATTCTGCTCAGTAAGATCGGAGGTTGCAATGAAGGGGGAAAAATCATGCAGTGGATCAACACTGATTCTGAATTATTTGCTTGAAAAATAAAAAGAGAGGGTCTTTGGAGTTGAGAACTATAAGAGAAGGGAAACTAGTTACCTAACAAGATCATTAAAGCCAAATACTTATCCATTTTTGGACAAAACAAATTAATAATTCATTCAATTGCTCAGGTATATGTATTTGTATATGAAAGACAGAAAATCCATATTTCCAATTTGTTTTGTATTTGTGTAACCATGTGGCAGAGAAAATAACAAGAAAGATTATTCTAAGAACTTTTGGAGCTTGAAACATTTTGCAAAAGAAGTTTTCCTATTTTTTTTTTCAGTGTAATGATAGATTTTGCTAAGACAGTGATAATAGTGATAGTAAGATCTTATTTTCTGATCATATTGGTTTTGTAAGTGCTATGCTCAATTCTGAGGCTTGCATGGAAGGAAACTAAAAGTGTGGTCACCATTCCCTTTCACACCCAGAAATCATTAATTCAAGTGTGGAAAATTGTTTGGTTTTTGCAGCTTAATTGTAGTCAACTCCTGATTATTTAGCAGAATTATTGATACTTGCATTTCCACAGCTCCAAAGAATAAAAAAGGAAGTGATTTTAAATCCATGAACACTGCACTGGCCATGAGACATTGAAATTAGTAAATTGCTCTAAGTCTCAGTTTCCTCATCTTTTAAATGTGTTTTAATAGGAATTCCACAAGGTAGGACAGTGCCTGGCTTATAAAGTATCATCTGTTTCATCTTTCTGCAATGATGACTTAATTGAACAAGAAATATCTCTTCCACCTTTGAAGTCCACCCAGTGCTATTATAAGGAAAGGTCAGATAGTGTATCAGTCAGTATATACAGAGAGCGGCTATGTTAAGATGTCGGCAATATAGATGCTCCGACTTATGATGGGGTTATGTCCCAATAAGCCCATCGTAAGTTGAAAATATTATCACAAATTCATTGACTACACCTAACCTTCTGAACATCATAGCTTAGCCCAGCCTGCCTTAAATGTGCTCAGAACACTTACACTAGCCCACAGTTGGACAAAATCATCTAACCAAAAGCTTATTTTATAATGAAGTGTTGAGTATCTCATGTAACTTATTGAATACTGTACTGAAACTAAAAAACAGAATGTGCCAGGTGCGGTGGCTCACGCCTGTAATCCCCGCACTTTGGGAGGCCGAGGCGGGTGGATCATGAGGTCAGGAGTTCAAGACCAGCCTGGCCAAGATGGTGAAACCCCTCCTCTACTAAAAATACAAAAATTTGCTGGGCGTGGTGGGGGGCGCCTGTAATCCCAGCTACTTGGGAGGCTGAGGCAGGAGAATTGCTTGAACCCGGGAGGCAGAGGTTGCAGTGAGCCGAGATCGCGCCACTGCACTCCAGCCTGGGTGACAGAGCGAGACTCCATCTCAAAAAAACCAGAATGGTTATGTGGGTACTTGAAGTATGGTTTCTACTGGATGTGGATTGCTTTGCACCATCGTGAAGTCAAAAAGTTGTTTCAGTAGTCATAATATTCTGAGTTGCTCTGACCTCTCCCCTAAGGGAGGATGCAGGTTTGCTGACGTTCCCACAACTCTGGGTGCCACTCTCTATGCCCCCTACAGAAGCCCTCCGTGGAGTTTACCCTGTACAACTATTACTGTCTTATGGTGATTTTCAAAACTGTGTTAAGGATGTAAAATAAAACCCCAGACTCTTCACATGAGCCCCATGGTGGCTTAGTAAATATACCCACAGCAAGTTCAAAGGCAGCCCAGGACCACTCATAATTCTCTAAGTTTCAGTTAGTAATAAAGCTTTCATCTTGGGAAGTAGTGGATTTAAATAACTGTTGAAAATTTGATTTTTGGGCCAGGCGCAGTGGCTCACCTCTGTAATCCCAGCACTTGGGGAGACTAAGCGGGTGGATCACTTGAGGTCAGGAGTTTGAGACCAGCCTGGCCAACATGGCGGAACCCCATCTCTACTAAAAATATAAAAATTAGCCAGGTGTGGTGGCTGGCACCTGCAATCCCAGCTACTTGGGAGGCTGAGGCAGGAGAATCACTTGAACCCAAAAGGCAGAGGTTGCAGTGAGCCAAGATCGCACCACTGCACTCCAGCCTGGGTGACAGAGTGAGACTGTCTAAATTTTTATATTATCCGTGGATTCAGCATTGTCCTTAATCCTCCATTAACAGAAGGAAATCAGGAATAGCTTTGTAATTTCCAAAATAGTGAAATACATCACAAATAGCAAACTGGTAGTCGATCTGGCAGTGGCCAAAGCCAATGATGACTTTACAACATCTCACTTCTACATGAGGCTTTTTCAAGATTTTAAAGCAAACACTTCTTTAAGGCATGAGACACATCTTTAAAAACCAATTCTTGAAATGTCTTTCTCCAAGTCTACTGTATAATTAAGTGACAACTCTATCTTTTATGCTTCATTTTAAACTTAATGAATGTGCCATTTCGATGCAGAAAGGTTTTTTAAAGAAAAAATGCATAAATGTTAGATTGTGTGCACAGAACAACTGTTTATCTGATGTGATTATTATGGATTGCATGCCTGTATCAAAACATTTAATGCTATCTCAGTATTATCAATGTTAATCCCACTTCTGCATTGGTTGGTGGTGGAAGTGGGATAAGAGCCTAGTACTTACTCTCACTGTTCAGATGACCTTAAGAAGTCCACTGGATTCTAAAGTTTTGCCCTCACAAGCTGCACTTCCACCCTCCTGAAGCTTTATTGAATCTTAGTCCCGGAGTTGTAAACACAGATATTCCTAAATCTCAGTTCACAAAGGGGAACCACCCCTCCTTGGAGGCTGGAATGTATAGAAACCTTGATGGGTAGGTAAAATAAAAGCATCTTTTTAAGCTTCTGAGAGAGCTTCCAGCCACTAAGACAGGTGCCGGAAGAGGAGACATGTGGGTAGATAGCAGTCAAGTCAGCATGAACTGGACATTAGTGTGTGAACAAGCAGCTTACTGACTTGTCCATCATCATCTCTCAGAAGATCCTTCCTGTTTTGCTGAAACTCTCATAAGGCCTTTCTTTTTAAAAATTTACTTATTTATTTATTTTTAGAGATAGGGGTCTCACTATGTTGCCCAGGTCAGATTCAAACTCCTGGCCTTGGGTGTTCCTCCCGCCTCAGCCTCTGCAGTAGCTGGGGCTACAGGCATGTGCCACTGCGTCTGGCTCTCCACAGCTCCTTTAATGATCAGTTTATCTACTTGCAAGTGGTGGACAGTGGTGGGGCCACCAGAGACCACCACCATCTCTCTGGTACTTGAATATTACCCCATTGCTCTCTGGTGACTCATCAGGGCTGGTGATTATTGTTATCAATTGAACCCAATGCACAGCCACAGGCTCCCTCCCACACTGCAAGACTTTGCCTGTTTTGGACTAGAGGCAGTTAAGAGAGGATGTCAAGTGTGAGCCCAGCTATCAGTGAGTAGGAAGTCTAGCACAGGAAATAACACCATCTGTGAGGCTGGCAATAGCACACCCCCACAGAAGTACTCTTAATCACGCTTACACACACACACAACTTCAGGACTGCTGAAACAACCCTGAAAGGTACATATATTGAGGAGCTGGAGGAAGCAAAAGCAGACAGGGAACCCCTGTGGAAGGAAAGATACTTCTGGAAATAATGTGGTGAAAGTGAAAAATATATTTGTAAAACAAAAATATCCAAAATTATTTTTCTTACCATAATTTGCATAAATAGCACACCAATTTAAGAATGCAACTGGATCACAGAGCAACATTTATGTCAGTGCAATTCTAGAATCCTTTTTTTGACATATGAACTGATTTTGTTCTTTTTTCTTAATTAGAAAATTCAAATCTTACATGATTAGGGAATGAAATAATTATAATCATAATTGTCTTTGCTTTCATCTGTGTTTGATTTTCTATCTACTTCTCTTCCCTTTTCCTTTCCCTCCATCCCTCTATCTCCCCCTCCATACCTTTCCTCCTTCCTTTCATTTTTTCTTACTTAAAGTTAAGAAACTAAGTACTTGCTCATACATTATTGTCTCATTCTTAATACATTTTCAATTCCTGCTTAAAATGCATTCTTTCACTATGCCTGTTTTTAAAAATGTATTAAACAGCTACTAGATGTATAGATGTCTAACCAGCAACCTCTCTGGCAGGGAGCCGTAAGGTTGATGGCATAATTACTGTCATTCTGGATTTCCCCATTATTTTGACCCTATAGGGCTTGGAACAGCTGGGTTGGAAAGCCCCTACTGTGCATAATATCCTGTTCTGGGTTTTCTGCCAGAGCTCGTACCCTCTGTTGACTGCACATCACAGCAGTGCAGGGATGCTGCGACATTCTCAGAGCGAACATTCTCCTATGTGGCTCAGGGGAAGCACCAGCGTATTTGGTATTAGGGTCCAGTATGTCATGGAAGGATTTCTGTTTAACTATGTGAAAAAAAGCATGTGGAAAGAATGTACTTTTAACAGGAGCATGAGTGCTACCTTGAGGAAAGTGTTAGCGGAATTCACAGAGAATCTGTAATCATGCAAATGCTATGCCACTCTACTTAGACTTCCATTTCTTGTAAGGACAACTACTCTAAAGTAGGCTTTAGATAAGTACTGCTGCATATAAGTAACATGCAAAACACCAGCCAGGAAAGTAGCAAAAGGAATAAATCAAAGCAAGAATGTAATTAAGATTGGCAATGCATGAATTATTTTCACTGTTTTAATTGTCAGGGACACTGGTAAATAGAAAGGCTAACCTTGCGGATGTCACTGCTACCTGGTTTGCTGGGGAAAAGGGGATCTTCCTCTTGGGCTGTGGTACAGGAGAGAGCCTGTTGCCAGTTTCTCAGCATCCTCTGATGAAACCAGCATAGACTAATTAATCTTTTCACAGTCCTTGCAGAGCATATCTTTTGGAGCATTAAACTCTCAATGTAGTGACCATAGATGAATGGCAGTTCATTCTGTTGTTAGAATGTCAAAGGCAAATGCAGAATTCTCACATAATTTTTGGGTGCATAGAACCACGAAATAGAAAAAAAAAATCCACAAAAGTTGGGAAAACTATGAAAAAAATGGGATATTTGAAAATTTTATCGTTTAAATATTCCTCCATTCCCCCTAAAACAAAACAGACACCCCCAAAATCAAACCACTTGTTCAAATTCATCGGTATTTTAAAATGGTATTTTGGGGAAGTTAACTGGTACTCAAGGTTTTAGTTTGTTTCCTGTTTGTTACTGTAATATTTCAAAACACATTTTTGTAGTTTCTTAACATTCTTATATGAACATAAAAATTATCAGGCGCAAGTTTTTGCCTTCTTGCTAAATATATTATCTCTAAAGATAAAAAATAACTGGAGTTTGGACTTGGATCATAACAGTAACATATGGAAAACCTTTATGTAGATCATAACTATCAGAAAGTAATGAACTAATTACTTAAATATATAGATCTGAATACATTCATTGCACATGTTAAGATTGGGAATTCCATGGGAGATTTACGATTTGTACATGGTTCAGATTCAGGACTTGTTAGGATTTGCTATGGAAATCTCCTCTTTATGTTGCCCAAATTGATGCTGAAATGCTAGAGAACTTCTGAGGCCTTGACAGTCCCCCCTAGACTATCAGTGCATACATTCTCTTTTTCAGCAGTCTCAATTTACATGCACTAATTGGTAGCTAATGTGCTCCCAAAGGCAAATAAAGGTATTTGTTGCTTTAAAATCCTAAGTCTTTTTCTTTTTCCAACATGTGCTTGGAAAGAGAATAAAACTTTGCATATGTATGTCTGGGACTCCTGGATCTGATTAAGACCCTGGTAATATTACTCTGTATTCACACAGTTCTTAGGGTCCTCATTGCTTGGCTGGGTGTTGAGCGCATGACTATTGTAGCATGCACTTCCGCCAGTGGTGACTTTCTGCTTACGGAGTCAATCTAGTAAATACTAATTCAGTATTTCCTCCCACTATCCTGATGACCTTAAGAAGACAAATGCAAAAGAAAACCAGAAACAAAAACCACGTGGGAATCGCATTAAATACCTTCATATTCACTTTGGAAATGCTGTGCTCATTTTGAAACATGATAATGTCTCCTGTCCACGCCATTTGAGAGATTTTATAGGGTCTCTGTGCTTCCATGTAGAATATGATACTATTTTATAATTTTTCTATAGTTGATTTTTCTAATGCAGTCTGGGAAAAAAAACAGTTGAGTGTTGTGCACCTTCCATGGTGAGCATCTAACAAGGTGTGCTCTTGCAGCGGGGGGCTCTTTACTTGACGTACACAGTAATGAAAGCTCGCTATTGATTTTTCTGTAGCTGCTTGTAACTATTATAGTTGATACATCAATAGAAAAGGAAAGCACAATGTTTCATGGGGGGCAGAAAATCAGAGAATACATGATGCTCTGACAGTAAATCATGGCATAATCTTAAGAATTGATAGATGGTTCCTGCTAACTTGAAACCCATGGCTTTCTCTAAAAAGACAGTCCTATAATCGCCCAATATGTCCTAACACACTGACTGCCCAGAACGATGCTAAAGGACACAAGACAATGTTTCATCTTCTAAAGAAGGCTTTTTTTTCCCCTTCCAGTGGGATGAGTGGAAGACATTTCAGCTAGATGGTTTGCAGTCAAGGGGACCATTTTCCTCCCTGCCCCACCTTTCTAGAATTGAAATGCCTTACACTCCAAGAAAGCTCAGAGCGCAGGTCATTTCTGAGAACAGCAAACAACAGGGAGGAAAAACAAACAAATGAACCAACCAAAAAATCAACTACCTTTAATTCTTAACTCTCACGGGTCCTGGAATGAAACAGAGCACTCTTGTGGAACCCGGGCATTGCTAGTGAAGAGGCGACTAGGCTGAAAGGACTTGCACTGCAGCGGTTTCTGACTTCTTCTTCTTTTTTTTTTTTTTTTTGAGACGGAGTCTCGCTCTGTCGCCCAGGCTGGAGTGCAGTGGCGCAGTCTCGGCTCACTGCAAGCTCCGCCTCCCGGGTTCACGCCATTCTCCTGCCTCAGCCTCTCCAAGTAGCTGGGACTACAGGCGCCCGCCACTACGCCCGGCTAATTTTTTTGTGTTTTTTTTTAGTAGAGACGGGGTTTCACCGTGGTCTCGATCTCGTGACCTCGGGATCCGCCCGCCTCGGCCTCCCAAAGTGCTGGGATTACAAGCATGAGCCACCGCGCCCGGCCCTGACTTCTAAGAGTACCCAGAGTCCTGTGACTTATGGGTGATGTTCTCATGTGATTAGAGACATGGTTGGAAAATGCCTGGGGCATTAGGAAGGCCTGCATTCTGCCTTCCCAGAGACTTTTTAGAAATCTTAAATCAATAGTGAAGACTTCCAAACTGGTGATATCTTATGATCTCCCTTCTCTCTCTCCCAACCCTCTACTCATCTTCACTGAATATTTTTTTGACATTTAAATACACAGGGTTAACTCTAAAACAATTACACCTACACTGAACTTTAGTGTTTAAGCCATTTTACAAGCATCTCGTAATTAGCCCATTAATTATTGGAGCTTTGAGCATTGTTTGAAGCTCTTCCCCATCAAATGTATGAATTATTTAACAAGAAGCTCTAATTCTAAGTGGTACTGATAATCATCCAGAGTCTTACTGTTGTAGCATAGAGGCATTAAATATAGATGATAGTTACTAGAGTTCAAGATTGTTTTTGTCTTTACACCACGTTGATGCTATAAAAACAAGTTAGTGATGGATAAACTGGTTTACCTATTAACTCCTTGAATGAATAGTACAATTTCATATTTCCTCCACTAAATGTCTACCTCCACTAAACAAGATGGTTTAGGTTCATAAGTTTTAATTTGATTTTGGTTTCTTTTTATGTGTCATTCTGGGGATTTCATGAATTGACATAACAAAACAAGAAGTATAGGAGAGAGTGCTCCTTCAAATTGCTCCACTTGGCTTCTAAGCAATTAATGTTTATCCATCCAACCAACCATCCATCCATCCATTATATGCTGCTTGAACACCTATTGTAAAGCTTTGGAGTTATACACTTTACATAAGTGATATAAACTCTGGTACGAATGACTTGGATATTATCATTACTGCATGGAGGTAACTACAAAATGCCATAGGAGATTCAAGCAAATATCTTCAAAGAAGCAACATCTAGTGAGAGAGACCCTAAGTGATGAATGGTAGTCCATATGTAGAAATAGTGGTTAAATCATTATAGGCAGGGATACCTACTGTATGGTTAGTCTTGTGCTAAGTACAGTTGGGATATAAAAGCAATGCAGGATGAGTGCCCTGTTGATGAGGAGCCCACAATATGCACACTCCCGGCATTGTGATGCACACACACTGCTGGCGTATGGTTTTCTGAGTGTGTGCTATTACCTCCTACAATTGGCCTCAGGTGCTACTGCTGACAGCTGTCAGGCTCCTTTGTGCATGGGCCTTTCCTTGGTCTTACCCCAATTTGCTGCGTGTTGAGGGGAACACGTGGATGTGACAACATAGCTGTGGGTTGCTTCCAAGTACTAGTGAGTCAGTGGCCAACAGACTAACATAATGGGTCACAATCAGAATAAAAAAGAGGCTGTTAGCCTCAGCAGCAGTCAAGTAATCCCAGGACCTAGGAAGGGCAAGGCATAACTACATGGTAGCCAGTGCTGAAGATACACAGTGAATCAAAGCCAACTGTTGTGGGAAACACCTTTGGCCACACATCAGTTATTGCAACCCACACTCATCAGCCATGGTCCCTCTTTTGAATATGTGTGCCAGTAAACAGCACCAAGAAGTGCAAAGTAGACTCTGTCTAGAAGCGTACTGCATGCGGCCGGGCGAGGTGGCTCATGCCTGTAATCCCAGCCCTTTGGGAGGCCGAGGCAGATGGATCACCTGAGGTCAGGAGTTTGAGACCAGTCTGGCCAACATGGTGAAACCCTGTCTCTACTAAAAATACAAAAATTAGTTGGGCGTGGTGGCAGGTGCCTGTAATCCCAGCTACTCAGGAGGTTGAGGCAGGAGAATTGCTTGAACCCAAGAGTTGTTGGTTGTTTTGAGTTGAGATTGTGCCACTGCACTCCAGCGTGGTGACAGAGTGAGACTTGGTTTCAAAGAAAAAAAAAAAATGTACTGCATGCCAAAGACTGGGCTAGGAGCTGGAGACAAAAAGATGAAGAAGAAAAAACCTCCACCCTTATGAGGACAGAAAATGCTCATAGGATCCTTCAAGTTTCCATTTGTCTGGAGATCAATTTTTAAATCTTATTTGTGTAGATTATTTAGCTACTAAAATATATTAAAGAAAAGAGAAAATCATCCACATAGAAATGATTTTAGTGAATTTGAAGTTTACCAGGGAGATTTTTATTCAAAAGTTTTTTTCCCCTCAAATCTGTGCTTCACTTAACTTCTTTATTTTTGACCAATTTTCCCCTACATATCCTTATGTCTGTATCCTCTCTGGCCCCCTGGCCTGGGGAAAGCCTCCAGACTTACTGCAAGTCTCGTCTAGAGTCTGAGTTTGTGAGATTATTGCGGGGAGAGTGGGAGAATTGCTGGCAGGTGACCCCCAGGAGGGGGCTGCCTGGGGCTGGTGTCTTCTCCCAGCTGCTGCTTCCAGTGGGCCTGGGCCAAGGACTGGACTCCTGCTGGCAGCCCCTGAGTGCCTTCAGTAGACCCTAATTGCGTCTCTTCCTGGCCAAGAAAAGCCTGTCCCCAAGAACAGGAGAGCCATGGCTGCCCTCCGAGGGAATGCTGTGGCCGGCTTCCTTTGCTGCTGCTGCTGTGTAGTGGGGGCAGCGGCTGACAGGCCCAACGGACAGGTTGCAAAAGCGTCCACTACAGTCTGGTCTTCCTCTTGGACACCTCCTCCAGCGTGGGCAAGGAGGACTTTAAGAAGGTGCAGCAGTGGGTGGCCAACCTGGTGGATACCTTCGAAGTGGGCCCCAACTGCATGGGGGCCGTGCGCTCCAGCCACCTGCCCAACGTGGCATTGGAACTGGGCATTTTCGGCTCGCGGGAGGAGGTCAAGGCTGCCGCCAGGTGCATCGCCTACCACCAGGCAACACCAACGCCGGCGAAGCGCTGCACCACATCACAGCCTGCAGCTTCTCCCCGCGCGCTGGCCGCCGCCCCGGGGACTGTGCCTGCAAGCAGGTGGCCATACTGCTCACCGATGGCCGCAGCCAGGACCTGGTGCTGGACGCCACGGCGGCTGCCCACAGCGCCGGCACCCGCGCCGGCATCTCCGCCAGCATCCGCATCTGCACCGTGGACGTGGGAGAGGCGCTCAGGGAGGAGCTGGAGGAGATCGCCTCGGAGCCCACGTCCACCCATGTCTTCCACGTGTCCGACTTCAACTCCATTGACAGGATCCAGGGCAAGCTGCGGAGCTGCCTGTGCGAAAATGTGCTCTGCCCTAGCGTTCGTGTAGAGATCGCTTTAAGCACACCAATGGAGGAACCAAGGAAATCACAGGAACAGCAAAAGCAGCAGACATTTTAAGGATGAAGAAACCGATCAAACTGTCCCTTGCCTCAAAGAGCTCTCCGTGTACTGGAGGAGGGAGCCCCGTAAACAGATAAGCTGCCTGCATCTCGCCCAGACCCAGACAGACTCTGAGAGGAACTAAGGTGGCCTGGGGGAGTCGGCAAACCTCCATGTAGGCCGAGCTTTGCTGGATTAGGAGAGGAACGCACAGTAGGTGCCTGGCACAGCAGGTGCAGCCAATAAACCTGGGCCATTGCTAAGGTCTCCTGACACCACGTGGTCCAGCGGCCTCGCTGGCTTCAGTGAGGTGCCCCCTCTATTTTTTGCGTGAAACAATGGCTTCTTTATCTCACAGTACTTTGCATCACAGCCAACTTTTTTCGGAAACATTTTTTGTTTTCCTCTCCAGCCCTTATTTATTTTGGGCAATTTATCTTTTCTTTTGGTGCCCTTTGCTGCCACCCAGTTAATTCCTTGTTGTTCCAAGTTTTGTTGTGTTCAACTCTTTGTTTTTATTCACTGAAACCAATAAAAGTGGAACCAGAAAAAAAAAAAAAAGGATACAAGGATAAGGATACATACATAAGGATACATTTTCCATTGTCTATCCTTATGTATCCTTACAAGGGAATATGAGTCATATTATGTAATTTTTTGATACATAAATTATTATGTAAATTTTTGATAAGTAAAAACTTATTTAGCCTTTGCAACTTTACAGCAGACAAATCTGTAATTTCCAAATAAATTTTTGAAAGTACTAAGAATATTTGGGGTAATTTGTTCATTAATTTTGACTTCCAGCCCCAGTTTGAGAACCATAGGTCTGAAAACCATGATTCCCAGAGAGCTAGAGAAAGGGCCTAACCTAGTTAATATGCTATTTAATAATTATTTCTGATTTAAATTTATTTAATGTTTAAAATGCACAAAGACCTTTTTTATTACTTGGAAAGATTTTAAATATGTCTTCAGTTGCTGTACAAAAGCTCCAGTACTTTCTAGGGCAGAGATAAAGAATGCCAGGTGGTTTCCATGGTACCTACTGATGGCTATTTATACAGCCTGTTACAATCACAACTGTATCACGTTAAAAAACTGACTATCCTGTGTTGGCCTCCACAGAAAATTTCTGACAGTGGTCACAGCTAAACAAGTAGAGCAACAGAATCCACTGAGTAGGGTTACAGGAAGTGAAACTATCATTTCTTCTTTATATTTGGAGTGCTGTAGACAGATCAGATTCACCTAGAATCTGAGGCCAATTGTGGCAGGTAGATGAATTTATCTACCAATGCAAAACTCACAGGTGAACTTCTGCAAGTGAATGGCAAATTAGAAACTCAAAAATCTCATGGTTGATATTTAGTAACCTTGTTAATATTTACTAATCTTGTTTCTGGTTTTGTTTTTTTTTTTTTTTTTGGACACAGAGTCTCAGTCTGTCGCCCAGGCTGGAGTGGATGCAGTGGCACGATCTCGGCTCACTGCAACCTCCACCTCCCGGGTTCAAGCGATTCTCCTGCCTCAGCACCACCACAATCGGCTAAGTTTTTGTATTTTTAGTAGAGACGGGGTTTCATCTTGTTGGCCAGGCTGGTTTCGAACTCCTGACCTCCAGTGATCCACCTGCCTTGGCCTCCCAAAGTGCTGGGATTACAGGCGTGAGCCACCGCACCCGGCCCTAATCTTGTTTCTTGTACTTAGTAGTCATTAATATTTGGGAATCTTATAATTTTATTTCATTTATATTTGAATTTTTATTAAAGGGAAGAGATTATATATGAGGTATCTTCAATAAATTTTTGATAAGTAAAATTTTTGAAGAGTAAAACTGTATTTTGTAATGAATCTTTAGTAAAGCTTATATTCATTTATCTGGTATACTTATATCTGTGTACAGCATTCTTCTAATATATGAATTTTTCCTTATGTTCAGGCATAACCTGACTACCCTTCTTGCAGTTACTTTCATTATTAGAGACATCAAAGTATCAAGGCACCTAGAAACCTGCAACATGATAGCCTATAGGTGTGGTGGCATGCACCTGTAGTCCCAGCTACTCAGGAGGCTGAGGCCGATTGCCTGAGCTCAGGGGTTCAAGGCTGCAGTGAGCTATGGCCATTGCCACTGCACTCCAGCCTGGACAACAGAGCAAGACCCTGCCTTTAAAAAATAATCAAACAAACCTGCAACATAAGAACCTAGTGTAACCAGACCTTCTAATTTTTTAGAAAGAACCTGGAATTCATGTTTTATGTGGATTCTTTTGATTTTAAATGTTGTCACCTTTATCACACACACACACACACACACACACACACACACACAAATTTTATCAATGGCCTACCAGTTTATGACATTTGCCTAGGTATATTTCACACAGGAATTGGTGAACCACCTGCTTCATACTCATCTGAGAAACTGTTAAAAAAAATTGCCATTACTCTGGAAATCCCAGTTTCGTAGTTCAACCTCCGCCTCCCAGGTTCAGGTGATTCTCCTGCCTCAGCCTCCTGAGTAGCTAGGACTACAGACACGTGCCACCACGCCCGGCTAATTTTTGTATTTTTAGTAGAGATGGGGTTTCACCATATTGGTCAGGCTGGTCTTGAACTCCTGACCTTGTGATCCGCCTGCCTCAGCCTCCCAAAGTGCTGGGATTACAGGTGTGAGCCACTGCGCCCGGCCAGTTCTGAATATTTTTAAGCCACCTCCCTCCACCCCCAGGTGATTCTGATGAGCAACGACGTTTAAACACTAGGAGTGCTAGAGAATCATATAAAGAGGTGGTTAAAATGCAGATTCCTGGGCCCTGTCCTAAGCAATTCCTATTTAGTAGGTCTCAGAGAGGTCTTAGGAATCTGCTAGTTTCATAAGGATCTGGGTAAGACTCACTCACGCTCAATTTCCTTATCTGTAAAATGAGCAAATTTCACCTCATACCATAATTGGTGAAGGAATTAAATGAGATAACAATGTATCTAAAAAGGCCTTGGACAGCATCTAGTACATAAGAGTTTCTTAATAAACAACTAACATCTTCAATATAAGACTATGTTAAGTGTTTGAGACTGGGTAACATGTTTTAAAATGGTATTTTGATCATGGCAAATGTAATAAAAATTGGAAACAATGTAATGGGTTAATAGAAGAGGGAAATTCTTTCCCAAATGGCAGATTTGGTAGAGTCTTTCCATGGAGGAAGAGTTTGTCTGAGCTTGAAAGACTGGGGGTTGTTTTGAATGGCATTTCAAGAAGAGAGGCAGAACACAAACTAGCCCCAAAGTAGTAAGATATAGAATAGGCTCCAGGAAGATCAAATTGCTCAGTTTGTTGGGCAACAGTGTGCTGACATGGGCAAGGAGAACTGTGAGACATAAACTTGGAAAGGCAGACCAGAGACCAATGGCACAGGGCTTTAGGAGATCCTGGCCGTGAGTGTTGTTGTTCTGTATACGTGTGTGAGTGTGTGTGTGTGTGTGTGAGAGAGAGAGAGAGAGAGAGAAACAGTGGTGGGATGGTGGTGGTGGTGGTGGTTGGTGGTGATGGGAGGATTGAAACATTTCAGGCTCTTTGGAAACAGAAGAGTTATGCTGTGCTTCTAGTCAAAATATTGCGGTGAATTCTCATTTTGGTGTACCCTTTCTGTTACAAATATATCGATGACAGAAAAATACAAAGGGAGAGAAAAGGACACAGCTAGGCTCAAACAACGTCAACGTCTCTGTCAGAAACAGAGCAGAAATGCAGAGCAGTGGCTAGGACTTAAACATTGAACAGTAGCCAGGCATGGTGGCTCACGCCTGTTATCCCAGCACTTTGGGAGGCCAAGGTAGGTGGATCACAAGGTCAGGAGTTTGAGACTAGCCTGACCAACATGGTGAAAGATGTCTCTACTAAAAATATAAAAATTAGCCGGGCCTGGTGGTGCGTGCCTGTAATCCCAGCTACTCGGGAGGCTGAGACAGGAGAATCGCTTGAACTCAGGAGGCAGAGGTTGCAGGAGCTGAGATCGCACCACTGCATTCCAGCCTGGGCAACAGAGTGAGACTCCATCTCAAAAAAAAAAAAAAAAAAAAAAATGGTGAACAATATCAGGAGTCCAGTGAACAGTAACTGGAGTCCAGCTTCTGAAGGGTGTTGGGGCCTAAAGTGTGGCAACCATGCATGTGGCAACCAGAGCTGGGTCTTGCTTAAAGAAAAGCATGGCGCAGGGCTGGGGCAGGAGTTCCACACTTCTACTCCTTTTGTAAAAGGAGGCTATCAGAAGGAATGAAAGAAGGAAAAAAAAAAAACTAATCCTAATTTACTGCCCAAGCTATAGATTTGGTAAGCCGTGGAACTAGGCAAGGTAGCAGGGCAAAAATATATCCCCGGACTGGGGGCTAAAGCAGGGTCCCCACTGCCTCTGTGACCGGATCTAAAGTATCTTCACTATGACCACAGTGCGAAGCCTAAGTACCATATAGGACTTGCCTCTGGACTCAGGATCTCATAGAGTCAGACAGAAGCGAATACAGAAGTGCTGAATACGGAGGAGTGAGCACGGTGTGGGTAGCAAAGCAAACACAAGACAGGAGAAAGAGACAGAAACAAGAGCAGCCACCAAAAGTCTTACTCAAAGTAAGTCTTCAACTAATAATGTGAAAAACCACACACACAGACACACACACACACACACACACACACACTTTTTACATACAGCATATACAGCAAGATATATATTGCTAAGGAAAAAGTCAGCAAAAATAAAACATCAACTCACTCTAGAAGAAATTATTTCTATGGGAGAATCTGACGAAAACCTCAAAATCAGTTTGCTTGAGGTGTTTAAGAGAGAAATAGAGATATTATTCATCTAAAAAGAAAGATATCAGCACCATAAGACAAGGCAAGAAGAAAAAAATTTTAATAAATAAATTGATTAATTCGAAAGGAAAAAATGAAGAAAAATTTTAAGAGATACATAATGAAACAATAGAGGCCAATTTAAACATTAATGGAAAAACGGGTGTATTAGAAATCTTTAAAGCAAGCCAGACATGGTGGCATGCACTTGCAGTCCCAGCTGTGTGGGAGGCAGAGGTGGGAGGATTGCTTGAGCCCAGAAGTTTGAGGCTGCAGTGAGCCATGATCGTGCCATAGCATTCTAGGCTGGGTGGCAGAGTGAGATCCTGTCTCTAAAAATAATAATGAAAATAATAATTTTTTTTTTAAAAAAGAAGTCTTTAGCTGGGCGCAGTGGCTCACTCCTATAATCCCAGCACTTTGGGAGGCCGAGGCGGGTGGATCATGAGGTCAGGAGTTCAAGACCAACCTGGCCAAGATGGTGAAACCCCCATCTCTATGAAAATACAAAAATTAGCTGGGTGTGGTGGCAGGCACCTGTAATATCAGCTACTCGGGAGGCTGAGGCAGGAGAATCACTTGAACCCGGGAGGCAGAGGTTGCAGTGAGCTGAGATTGTGTCACTGCACTCTAGCCTGGGCGACAGAGCAAGGCTCCATCTTTTAAAAAAAAAAAAAAGAAAAAACAAGTCTTTAAAACAAAAAACAATTATTCAAATACAAAACGAAGTTGATGGTATATGTGCTAGACTGGATATAGTTGAAGAGGGAATTATGCAAAAAGCAGCACAGTGAGATAAAAGGGGGAAAAAAGCTTAAAAACTAGAAGACACAGTAGACTGTGAGGCTCCAACAAATGCCTGATAGGAGTTAGCAGAGGGATTTGCATAGAAGTGACATATGAAAAGAGAATAGCAGAATTCTTCAGTGCCCTCTAATTGGATGTGAACTTTTCAGACGCCTTGTAATAAAAGTATATAAGACATTGGCAATAAAGAAAAACCTTAAAAACTATCAAAAAGAAAAGACAATAGACTTCCAAAAGACTTCCCAAGTGTTAAGAGACTATATTGTCAACTTCAAGTTTTATATTCACCTAAACTATCTTCCGAGAAGTGGCCAAATTTAAAACATTTCATACATACAAAAACTAGGATGGTTTATTAGTAAATGGACCAAACTCACCTCTTAAAAAATAGATTATAGACATATGTTTGCCATATGACCCAACAAGTGCATTCTTGGGCATTTATCCAAGAGAAATGAAAACTTACATAAAAACCCATACATGATATTCATAGCAGCTTATTTATAGTACCCCAAAACTGAATGTATACAACTCAAATGTCTTTCAGTAAGTGAAGGGTTAAGCAAACTGTGGTATATCCATGCCAAAGAACACTACACAATCATAAAAGTGAACAAACTATTGATACACTTATGGATGATTCTTAGGGGAATATTGCTGAGTGAAAGATGCCAATTCCAAAAGGTTACATACTATATACTTATATAACATTCTTGAAATATCAAAATTACAGAGATGGAGAAGAGATTAGTGATTGTCAGGTGTTAAGAATGAAGGGAGGGGTGGGTGCTATAAAAGGGCTAGCACAAAGGAAACTTGTGGTGATGAAAAAGTTCTGTATCAGGCCGGGTGTGGTGGCTCACGCCTGTAATCCCTGCATGTTGGGAGGCTAAGGCGGGCAGATCACAAGGTCAGGAGTTCAAGACCAGCCTGGCCAACATGGTGAAACCCTGTCTCTACTAAAAATACAAAAATTAGCTGGATGTGGTGGTGCATGCCTGTAATCTCAGCTACTCGGGAGGCTGAGGCAGGAGAATTGCTTGAACCCAGGAGGTGGAGGTTGCAGTGAGCCAAGATTGTGCCACTGCACTCCAGCTTGGGCAACAGAGCGAGACTCCGTCTCAAAAAAAAAAAAAAAGTTCTGTATCATGATTATGTTGGTAGTAACACAAACCTACATGTGACAACATTGCCAGAACCCACCCCCTAACACACACAAACACACAAATGAGTGCATTTAAACTGGTGAAATATGCAAACTGAATAATTGGTAAACTCTACAGACTATGCCAATGCCATTTTCCTGGTTTTGTTTGTTTGTTTGTTTGTTTAGAGATAGAGTTATCTCTTGTTGCCCAGGCTGGAGTGCAATGGCATGATCTCAGATCACTGCAACCTCCACCTCGCAAGGTCAAGCAATTCTCCTGCCTCAGCCTCCCAAGTAGCTGGGATTATAGGCATGTGCCACCACGCCCGGCTAATTTTTGTATTTTTAGTAAAGACAGGGTTTCTCCATGTTGGTCAGGCTGGTCTCGAACTCCTGACCTCAGGTGATCCGTGCACCTCGGCCTCCCAAAGTGCTGGGATTATAGGTGTTAGCCACTGCGCCCTGCCTTTCCTGGTTTTTATATTGAGGATAGTTATGTGAGATGTTGCCATTGGAGAAATTGGATGAAGGGTACTTGGGACTCCCCTATATGTATTTTAACATCCAACGTCCTGCAGACTTAAAATGATCTCAAATTTAAAAGTTTAAAGGGATTGTAGGCTAGATTAAAGAAAAGCAAAATAAAATGTAGCCGTCTGCTGCTTACAGGAAAACCACCTAAATCACAGAAACACAAGAAACCCCACTAAATCAACTGAACAGGAGAAAACAAGGAGAATGGGAAAAAAGATGTCAGTCTTAATTTTAAAAAGCTGATAAAACATTCTTAATATCAGACAAAGCAGATTTAAAAGATCAAACCATTAAAAGAAAATAAGTGGCGAGGTGTGGTGGTGCTCGCCTGTGATCCCAGCACTTTGGGAGGCTGAGGCAAGAGGATCACTTGAGCTCAGGAGTTTGAGACCAGCCTGGGCAACATAGTGAGACTTTGTCTCTATAAAAAGAAAAGAAAGAAAATAAGAAGCACACGATAATAATAAATAATCTACACAGAAGATACAACAAATTTATCAATAATGATATAAAGAAATAAATATTGACATCTAAAATAGAGACTGTGTCCTATATGCCGTATTTATTAAAATTAACTAAATATCACATCAAAAGAAAGTTTTAGTAATATGCATAACCTCATAGTGAAATCATCTTATAATCCAAAAATAAAAAGATAATCAAAACCTCCATTTGTTTGGAAATTTTAAAACCCATTGTGAAATAAATCTCGATCACAATCGAGATCACAAAACATTTAGCACTGGACATAGGGCTACCAGATAGGGCTACCGGTGTTGTGTACCACACAACTATTAGGGATGCATTGATACATACTATAGTGTGAGTGGTGCCCCCTAGAGTTCTGTACAGTGACTTGCATAAACCCACAGCAGCCCTGAATGTCCGTCTCCCACATCAAAACTTCCGCAGATACAACTATGGCTGTGCCAAGAGGCAACTTTCTAATACTAAATGCTTTCAGCAAACGAGAAAACAAAACAAAACAAAAGAACAATGAAAATGTATGGCTGAAAATTAGATGAACAAAATCTTCAACTGAAGAAGCTAGAACCAGAACAATAAAATAACAGAAGAGGATAATTTGTTGAAATAAAAGGCAAAGAAAAAATAGCTGTTGGATCTCTCTCCAAGACCAATAGCTTCTTCTCTTTTTTCTATAAGAAGTCTAACTAAAATAGACAACACTTTTCATATCAAGTCATTCGACTTTAGAATGATTCCTATGAAAGACTGAAATGAGGCAAGAGTACCTGTTATCACACCTTCAAGTCAATATTGTCTAACCAACAAAATAAGATCAGAAATGGAATCCAGAAAAGCAAAGGATAAATCTGTATTTATTTTCAGACTATGAATGTCTACACAGAAGGTTGAAGATAAATTACAGAAAAGCCCTTTCAAATAATAAGGGCATTTAGTAGGTTTGTTAAATAAAAATGCAACATAAAAATATCCAGCCACATGGATATTAACTACAGAAAAGGTTTGCATTATAAAAACCAACTCTATATAACAGCTAGAATAAATTAGTAACAAATGATGTACAATACCTCTGTGGAGAAAATTGTATGACTTTATTGAAGGGCATCAGAATACACCTGACTAAAGGAAAGATAAACTATGTTCATGAATGGGAAAGTCTCAATTCTTCCAAGAAAATAATTTTTCTCCAAATTAATCTCTAAATACAATGCAGTTTTACTCAAGACCCCACTGGGTTCTTTGTGGAACAATAGCAAGCCAAACCTAAAATTCATATGGAAAAGCAAAAGCCTGAGACTGATTAAGACTATTTTGAAATAAAAGGTGGAGGGACTACCCAAGAAGATATCAAGATTTATTATAAAAATGCTAAGAACACGTGAGATTAGCACTGAGATAATCAAATAGGCCAAAGGAACAAAGTAGAAAGTCCAGAAAGAGACCCACACATATACAGATCTTGAATACATAAGACGGGTGGCATTAAAAACAGTGGGAAAGACAAGCGGTTCAGTCAATAGTGTGGGAGAAACTGACTACCCTTAAGAAAAATAAAGTAAAATAAAAACTAGATCTCCCTCTCACACCATACACAAAATTAAATTCTGGACATTAAAGATTCATATAAGAAAAGCAAAGCCTTAATACACTTGGAAAAAAATTAAAGGAGAATGTACTTCAAGACCTCCAAAGTTGGGAAGGATTTCTTAAAAAAAATTTAAAAAGCAAAAATTATAAGGAAAAATATTGATAAACAGGTACTTCAAAGAAACAGATGTTCAATATCACTGGTAATCAGAAATACAAATTAAAACACAATAATGACAGCAACTGTATTATAGTGCTGGTGATGATACGGAAAAATAGAAGCTCTCATTTACTATGCCTAGAAATGTAATTTGGTACAGCTACTTTGAAGAACACTTTGACAATTTCTAGAGTTGCAAGTAATTGTCCAATGATAGAGTGATTGTCCAACAACATATTACAGGAAGACATGGAGAAAAATGTTCTTTTAACATTGTTTGTAATAAATATCCACCAGTTGGAAATGAATCAATAAACTGTGGGGTACTTTATATAACGAAATACCATGGATCAGTGAAAATCAAAATAGAATCTAAAATACGTAAGTTGGAGGAAAAATGGCACGTTAAGCTGTTTTTAAATCCTAAAAACCCTATTCTTTTGTAAGATAAGAATAAGTTTCTTAGCTACCTCTTTGAGAGAGGAATTTCCTTGAAGTTATAATTAGAAATGATACTGTTACAGTATCATGGACCCCAATCCCTTTTGATATGGGCTGTCCTGGACAAATGCCAGCACATGTGGTAATCCAATTTGTCCCATAATATCTTGTAGCAAGTAACAACAATAACCTTTTTAAAAAAAAATTTAGAAGAAATTGCTAATTACTAAACTCTATCCTGTCTATACCAGAAACATATTAAGAAATTCATATCACACTTTTATTTTGGTATTCTTAAAATACTTAAAAACATACACAAATTCATGTTTTAATCTTCATTCCTTCTCCTTTCACTCCATTGAGTTTGACACTGGCAATATTAGGAAAGGGATAATCTGCTAATAATCTGGTAATAATTTTCAATCAATTATCAAATTCTGTTCACAGTAAATATTTGTAAGAGGATAGGAATTTAGACAACAGATGTTTTTTCACATTAAAAGTAAAATCTGGGCCAGGTGTGGTGGCTCACCCCTGTAATCCCAGCACTTTGGGAGGCCAAGGTGGGCAGATCACTTCAGGTCAGGATTTTGAGACCAGCTTGGCCAACATGGTGAAACCTCATCTCTACCAAAAACATAAAAAAAAAAAAAAAAAAATTACAGGTGTGGTGGTGCACACCTGTAATATCAGCTATTTGGGAGGCTGAGGCAGGAGAACTGCTTGAACCGAGATTGTGTCACTGCACTCCAGCCTAGGTAACAGAGCAAGACTCTGTCTCAAAAATAAATAAATAAATAAATAAATAAATAAATAAATAAATAAATAAATAACATAAAATCTGGCCAGGCACAGTGGCTCATGCCTGCAATCCCAGCACTTTGGGTGGCTGACGCTGGTGGATTGCTTGAATCAGGGAGGTTGAGGCTGCAGTGAGCCATGATCACGCCACTGCATTCCAGCCTGGGTAACAGAGTGAGGCTCTGTCTCAAAAAAAAGAGAAAGAAAAGAAAATTTGCTTAGAGTCAGTAGGCCAGCATAAAGGATTAAATATCCTATAATTTCAGCAGTGCTTCTGACCGTGGTGATCAAAGCCGTGATACTTCTTGAAACCAATCAGTAGAAAGCAGCTCTGGACTCATGGCATGTTGATGAGGGGAGATTATTAAGCATTTAAGATGGTAGGATTGTCACTCAGCCCTTGTACTTTCAAGTAAGAGCTAGAAGGATCAGATTTAGAATGGGTTATCTTCATCATAAATGACAAGCACTTGTATAGTGCCTTCTGGTCTACATACTTAATCAATGAACCAGAAAAGTAGCAGTGAATAGTGGAGAAAAACTAGACTTTGATGTCTAAAGTGTGCAAATCTCAGTTCTATTACTTACTAGCTGAGCAATTTTGTATAGTTGTTTGACTTCTCTGATCTTAGGGAAAGACAGTAAAACAGGAATGGCAAATGATACTTTCATCAAAGGCTTGCTTATGAAGATTAGAAACAACAGGTATAATGTACTCTGCTCATACAGGACAATAAGATGTAGCTATTATAATTGAACATACTGAGTATTGTTTTTTAATATGAACTGCATTCCAGGCATGATGTTAAGTGAAATCCTTATCTGTGCTCTTTCTTGTTCAAATTGCCTAAACTCAGGAAGCGGAGGTTGCGGTGAGCAGAGATCGCACCACTGCACTCCAGCCTGGGTGACAGAGTGAGATTCTGTCTCCAAAAAAAAAAAAAGAAAAGGAAAAAAAAGTGAAGTTTCCTAGCATAGGCATTCCCCAGAGGGCAGGTGTGAGCCCAGCCATTCCACTTTGTCATCATCTAGGGCCTGCACCAACCTAGGAAGAGGCCTAATTGTTTATTATTAGACCTTGGCTTGATTTTGGGATTTATGATAGATGAATTAAAGTGAAGTGGCTTGAGTCCGCTTACTGACATATTTCAAAACATCAAGGATAATAATGATGCCTTTGGTTAGTAGATCAAAGATTTTAAACTATGGCTTGGTACTGAATTAATGTATCAGTTATTGCTGACGTGAGAAAGATCTTTTTCATAGAATCTGTATACCAAAGATTGTATCTGAAAAGAGGCATTTCCTAATAAGCAGCCTTCATTTCTATGACTTTCACAGATGTTTTGAGTAATAATCACTTATTAGTACTATGTGCCAGGCATTATGGTAAGTTCTTCCTAATAATTATTGCATGTAACCGTCACAATGATGCTTCAGGTAGATCATTATTATTTCAAGTTTACAGATGGAAAAAAGTGAGGTAATACATGTTCCTAAGGATACAATAGAACAAGAATCTGCATTCAAGTTTGCAGTCATTACCATTAGGCCATATCATATCACCTCAATAGTAAGAAACTTGTCATGAACGCCTCCCTTTTTCCTCATTCATGCATTCTTCTTCTTTTTTTTTTTGGAGACGAAGTTTTGCTCTGTTGCCTAGGCTGGAGTGCAGGGGCGCAATCTTGGCTTACCGCAACCTCCGCCTCCCAGGTTCAAGCGATTCTCCTGTCTCAGCCTACTGAGTAGTTGGGATTATGGGCACACGCCACCATACCCGGCTAATTTTTGTATTTTTAGTAGAGACGGGGTTTCACCATGTTGGCTAGGCTGGTCTTGAACTCCCGACCTCAGGTGATCCACCTGCCTCGGCCTCCCAAAGTGCTGGGATTACAGGCGTGGGCCGCCGCACCTGGCCTCATGCTTTATTATTTCAGGCCCAAGTCAAAAGACTTCCTTGCCTGTGAGTGACGATAACAGATCTGGAATCAGTGGCCGTGGCTTGGAGCACGGGCTCTCTTAGATGCCTAGCTGCGTGGTCATGAGCACATTAGCCATGCTCTCTGAGTCCAGTCACATTTTGTATTATAAAATCACTAAACTTTCAATGTTGTGTTATGTGTAAAGGATAATGTTATAAGAATAGGGTACTTTGTAAATAAAATGTTCTCTACAGAAAACAGAATGACGGCTGCAGGGGCTGAGCAGTGGGTGAATTGGGGATTTACTGTTTCATAAGCACAGTTTTAATTTTGGAAGACAGGAAGTTCTAGAGACAAATGGTGGTAACAGTTGCAATGTGTGTGGACTTAATACCCCTAACCTGCATACTTAAAAATTGTTAAAATGGTAAATTTCATGTTATGTAGATTTTATCACAATTTAAAAAATTAAAAATAAAATAAATCTGTGCTTAAAAATTCCTACATAGATGTTAGCAGTATTAATGCTACTATAATAATTACTTTATCTTAGGATAAATAGTACGGAGAAAGGATTATTTCAGGTGTGCTATTATTCTTATATATACAGTCATGTGTTGCTTAATGACAAGGATGCACTCTGAGAAGTGCACTGATAGGTGATTTTGTTGCGCGATCATCATAGAGTGTACTTACACAAACTTACTACACAATCAGGATATGTGGTAAAGCCTATTGCTCCTAGGCTACAAACCTATACAGTGTGTCACTGTACTGAATATCAGAGGCAGTTGTAACACAGTGAGTATTTGTGCATCTAAACATAGAAAACAAGGTATAGTAAAAATATAGTCTACGAGATAAAAAATAGCACATCCGTATGGAGCACTTACCATAGGTGGAGGTTGCTCTGGGTGAGTCAGTGAGTGAGTGGTGAGTGAATGGGAAGGTACAGGACATTCCTGTAGACTACTGCAGACTTTATAAACAGTGTACACATAGGCTACATTAAATTTATAAAAAATATTTTTCTTACTATACCTTTGTTACTTTATAAACTTTTCAATTTCTTTAAGCTTTTTGACTCTTTTGTAATAACACAGCTTAAAACACAAATACATTGTACAGCTGTACAAAAATTTTCTTTATATGCTTATTCGATAAGCTTTTTTCTGTTTTTAAATTTATTTACTTTTTAAACTTTTTTTGTTAAAGATGAAGACACAAACACACACATTAGCCTCTAAGCCTATACAAGGTCAGGATCATCAATATCACTGTCTTCCACCTCCATATCTTGTCCCATTGGAAGGTCTTCAGCGGCAATAACACACATAGAGCTGTCATCTCCTATAACAATGCCTTCTTCTGGATACCTCCAGAGGGACCTGCCTGAGGCTACTTCATAGTAAGTTTTCTTTTATATACATAGGTACAAAGAATATGCTCTAAAATAACTTCAAAGTGTATAGCAGAGTAAATACTAGACAAAAGGAATTTTTCACCTCCATTATAGTCTTCTATCATATATATGACCATAAATATATATATATGTATACATGTACATATATACATATACATGTACATGTATACATATATATGTGTGTGTGTATATATATATACACGTGTGTGTGTGTGTGTGTGTGTGTGTGTATATAGTCCATCAGTGACCAAAACATCATTATATAACCCTTGACTGTATAACCAAGATACGACAAAATGAATATGATCATTCCTGCTGAGGGATCAGGCAGAATTGTCCAATTTGAGTCCAGCACGGCCACTCAGGACACACTGACCTTTATGGATGGCACAGGGCTCCATGTACCCAGAGTGAAGTGGACAGAGTCAAAGTGTGAGTGACTGTAGGAGAGACTCTGCCCTCCAAAGTTCAGGGTACCCAGCATGCAGCATGCACAGCTGAGTCCTAAGGCAGCAAAAGACAATGTACATTCCCCACGTTTCTGGGAAATCACTTTTACACTTCACAATGAAAATTTTAGATTTAGTTGAAAAGGATGGCCAAGAAATAGTAGGTCTAATTTTGAAACAAATGCAAAAGCACTATTTCTGTAATACGGAAATCCATATCTGTGCTCTTTTCCTGCGTATGGAGTTCAAAAATTTCGGTTCAAATCCTGACTCTACATGACTGTGTACAAGTCACTTAACCTCCATTAGCCTCAATTTTCTGACTCAGAAATAAGACGTGTTTGTACTCAGCAACGGCATAGGTTCTTTTCCATGCTGATGTTCTCGGACTCAGTCCCTCCAGGGCTGAGGCCACATTGGCGCTGTCCAAAATCTGGGTAACTTGGGATGTGGGTGTTAGGGACAGTGCCCCTTGCTAAGGCTCCTGGAGGTGATCCCATGCAGTTTCCCAGCTCCTTTCAGAGGAGTTGAATAGAGTGGTTGACACAGCTAAAGCAGCGAGAAACATCAACCAAGAGCACGTGGCATTCTTACTTGATTTTTCTTGCTGGTTATTCCTAGCTTGCCTGGCCAATATGTCTCTGAAAAATCATCTCCTTTCAGAGGAGTTGGGAAACTGAAGAGGCATGAAGCCTCTGATTGCTGTGAGATTTATGTAACATGGGGTTGACAAAGGCTTTCTGACTGATAAAATATAATCAAGGAGAATAGCATGTAAACAAGGAACAGAAAGAAAGAGATGCATGCAGCGTTGCTGATGGCATGGCATGTTTTGGACTCTCTGCTTGGTGTACCACGCCTCATTCAGAACAGTGTCCTGGGGATCCAAAGTGCAGCTCTGTATCATAGGAGTTTCCTTCTCTTTGGAAAGACTATATATTGCCAGTTCTTGCCGGGCGCATTGGCTCACGCCTGTAATCCCAGCACTTTGGGAGGCCGAGGCGGGCAGATCACTTGAGGTCAGCAGTTCCAGACCAGCCTGGCCAACATGGTGAAATCCCATCTCTACTAAAAATACAAAAATTAGCCGGGGGTGGTAGCAGGCACCTGTAATCCTAGCTACTCAGGCGGCTGAGGCAGGAGAATCACTCAAACCTAGGAGGTGGAGGTTGCGGTGAGCCAAAATTGCACCACTGCACTCCAGCCTGGGCGACACAGTGAGACTCCATCTCAAAAAAAAAAAAAAAAAAAAGACTCTATGTTGTCATTTCATAGCTTGCCTAGTATAATGGTTCTGCATAGTGGCCACTCAATATATTTTGTGTGATTTAATGTTTCAATACTGATGAGAGGCCTTGTACTTCTATTTGTTCTTATCTCCTGGCTTTGGATTGGTCTGTTTGAAATTTAACCTTCTTAACCAAACACAGCCACAACTCAAGATAAGACTTATCAGATTTTTATTAGTAAACTAGAAAGAAGATCTAATGCAAGACTCAGATGTGAGTCACTGATATGGTCCATTGTAGAATAGACCTGAGGCCCTGGGGTGTCCAGAGTCCACTAGAGTGCAGCATCTGGGCTGACCACATTAACCAACTACCCTCTTCTGAGGGTACTAAGACAGCCACTCTAATCTGAGATTTGAACAGAGTGGTTGACGCAGCTAAAGCAGCAAGAAACATCAACCAAGAGCACATGGCATTCTTACTTGATTTTTCTTGCTGGTTATTCCTAGCTTGCCTGGCCAATATGTCTCTGAAAAATCATCTCACTAAATAGCAGTAGTTAGCAAAATGACAAGATTAGCATTAACAGCTAAAATATGACCAATATTTTTAGGCATAAGGTATTCAGAAATATGCTTAAATAAATGCTATTTAGGCAATTATATTCTTGTGCCAGCAAATAACAAATGATAATCACTTCTTCCATGGCTGTAAGTTCGTATTGATTAAGCTCAAACTTAGAACTCCAAAATGAATTACATCTGGTCATTGCTAAACTGCTTTGCTCACTGGAAGAAAAAAAAATCCACAACACCTATTATACTGCATTTAATTAAGACAAGCATCAACTTTATGTGCCATTATTTGCTTCTGCCAAATCTCTATGGTCTAAATATTGAACAGTGGCATCTCTTGAATGCTAATCAATCCTTTCTGAATTTCAAACGATTACATAAATTTTAGGAAATGCTTATTTGCCAGCATTACCCTCAGCTGCATATATATCAGCAAGGCATTAGTATGAAGATATGTGCAGTTATTTGACAAGTGTCTAGTGAGTGTTTTTCTAAATTAGAATATCATACATGAAAAGGTAAAAACTGAGAATGAATGCTAATTGTACGAAGAACCCTGGGATATTTCTTTTGCTTATCTGACTTCATGAAGAACAATTTAACCAATGCTCTTGGGTAAAGATGTGAGGTAAATGTTCTGCTTCACTAGGCTTTGCAGTCCAGCCAGTGGCAGTGTGTGTGTGGGTGAGTATGTAATCATATTTAAAGGAAGCCAGCAATAAAGCAAATATTGTGACCAGCTTCAGGAAGGAGAATTGCCACATAATAGGAAAATCAGGTTTTGCTGTTTCAAAACCAACTTTTATGCAGCTACCAAGTAAAAAGAATTTTATGACATTTAGACTATCATGCTTATTTCAGAATTAATAAATAAGCATAAATCTTGATGCACAATTGGACATTTTTTACTAGTTTTCCACCCTTCTGAAGCTCTTACAGCACTTCCAGTGATGAGGTAGTCAACTAAGGAATAAGAACAGGCACTGCTATTTCACTTTCTAGAGTAGCTGTAGATTTGCCATATAGCAAATGGTATACTTGGTACTGTCACCTTCTGACTTACAGTGAATGAATCATTCATCTTGCTTTAGGCACTGCAAACACAATTTAAATCAGTGATCACATTTCTCTGTTGGATTTGTAAGCCTCTTTTATTAACTGGATGTAATGTTGCAAAAAAGCAAAATGGGGATTCATTTTTCCCTTTGTTTCAGTTGCTTTACTTACTAATAGATTTGTGCTCTCTTTTTCACCTCCCACACGATAGGAACACCTAGTTTGGTGGCAGAAAAACAACACAACACAACACAACACAAACTCAACAAGTTGCTGTGCCTCTTCTAGAGAAGTGGACAAAAAAGTACTGTCCTTTTGTAAGCCCTTTGAATTCTCTTCTCCAAAACTCTGTCTACAACATTTCCAGGCTTCTCCAGAAGTGCTGAGGGAAGGGAGCACTCGGACTCCAACAGTGCCCCCCATACACTTCCTTTCTGGGGGGTTCATTGCTTAGCAAAGGCAAAATGCAGGCATCCTGAGCACAGCCCAGGTCAGAACAACTTTTCTTTTTCAAAAAGACAACCCTACAATGGCCAATCATCAGGTGATCCTGCAAAACTGTTTTCTCTCCACAGGAAGTGGCAGAAAAACCCCTTCATGATTTACACCACAATGTCACACTGATATCAGGACTCCGATTAGCTAATGGAACTGCAGTTAAAGCAACCAGTTCACACCCTCCACTGCACAATTAGAATATCCTTGCCAGGGGTAGCAAACAACTGAGCAGTTAGGGTGAAGAGGTTATGCAAGGTGAAGTCTTTTCCTTTTATAGAAGAGCACATGCCAACCTTGCTGGTAGATTCAGAATAGTATTTCCTATCGGACAAAAAGGAACGGTCCTCTTTTAAAGAAAAATAGACAAGGAGAAAGACGTTCTGATTGAAGTGCCGTGGTTTTCTGGGCTATGTTAACACAGGAGCCTTTTGTGTGCCTCACTTAATGGCTGAATGTTTGCTATTCCTACAAATCTCTGTTGTCTCTTAAGTGAGATGTGAGATCAGTAGTTGCTCTGCAATTCTTTGCTTATTTATAAAGCCTTCATTTTCAAATGAAGTGTGTGTGTGCATGTATGTGTGTGTGTATATATTCAGAGAGAGAGAGTCTCAAAAGTGATGAGACAGAGTTCCCATATATGATGGCTTGTGCTGGAGTTGTAAGCTCTGTGCAGAGGTCCTGACTGGGCCTGGGGTACGGGGCCAGTCTCCCTATTTGCATTTTGCCTTACCAACCACTCTGTAGGGAGCTTTGACAGCAAACCTCTGCCAGGTTCTGAGATTGAATGCCAGAGGACAAACGGCACACACTTAAGTAAAGGGAAAAGAAGCATTAGATCTTTCTTTAAATGTCAAAGCAGAAGAAATAATGGACAAAATTCAAATAAGAAAAAAATTCCTATATCAGAAACTAAAGACTATTGGAAACCTAACCACTGCAAATAAATTTCCCTATCTAAAAGACTTTTATCCAAATCTTTCAGCTAGTAAACATTTTATTTACTATTAACAATGTCAGTGTCATATCGCAAGAGCAGAGTTATGGTTGAACCCTTCAGGAAAGCGGACCGCTGTACTTGAAAACAGAATGTACAAACTTACTACACTCCTCTCTGCCTGCCCACCACCCCCACTCCACCCTGCCCTGCCCCACCCCACCCCGCCCCAGGGACCTCGTCCGCTTAAACCTTAGAGATGCAATTGGCTACTTTAGGATTTTTAATGCCAGTGACTGCCAGAGGGGAAAAGAATGACTGTTTGTTTTGTTATTGTTTTTCCTTTTACCATCACAAGCAGCTAAAATACATCCTAAAATAGACATATATGTAATGAAAGCTGTGATCATTTAGCTTTCCTAATGTCTAGTGAATGGTCCAAAGAAAACGTCACACCTAAGAGGTGATAATCAGCTACAAGGAGGAAGTCTTTAAGAAAGAGGTACCAAAGCTGCGAGGCAAATGCGTTCCGGGAGCTTGCTGGAGCTCTGAAACCCAGAGTTCACATAGAGAAAAACAAAACTTACAATATCCAGTTGACCCTTGCACGACACGGGTTTGAACTGCGTGGGTCCACATCTTATGCAGACTTTTCTCAGCCAAACACAGATAAGAACACAGTATTCACAGATACGAAACCTGCCTGTATGGAGGACCAATGTTTTGTATGCTCAGGTTCTGCAGGGCTGACTGCGGGACTTGAGTGTGTGCAGATTTTGGTATAAACAGGGGTCCTGGAACTGATTCCCTGCATATACTGAGGGATGACGGTATTTAGAAATTGAGTGAATTAAGAGCTATATAATTACTTAGCATATTCAATAAAAATTGGAAATTCAGGTGAAGTATTTCTCTGTACCAATAGACATTGCTTTTCTTTTTGTCCACATTCTTCAGATGACTGTCCTAATTTCTTATATCATTTTGCCTTAATAAATAAATAGTGTCTTACTAAGTACAGTCCTCCCTTGGTATGCAAGGGAGATCAGTTCCAGGACCCCTGCCTATACTCAAGTCTGCAAATACTCAAGTCCTGCCATCTACCCCGTGAAACCTTCAGATCTGAAAAATCAGCCCTCTGTATATGTGGATTTTGCATCCGATGGATACTGTATTTTTTTTTTTTTTTTGAGACAGAGTCTCTCTCTGAAGCCCAGGCTGGAGTGCAATGGCACAATCTCGGCTCACTGCAACCTCCGCCCCCTGGGTTGAAGTGATTCTCCTGCCTCAGCCTCCAAAATAGCTGGGATTACAGGTGCCCACCACCACACCTGGGTAATTTTTGTATTTTTAGTAGAGACGAGGTTTCACCATGTTGGCCAGGCTGGTTTCAAACTCTTGACGTCAGGTGATCCACCCGCCTTGGCCTCCCAAAGTACTAGGATTACAGGCATGAGCCACTGCACCCAGCCTTTTGGATACTGTATTTTGGACTTGCATTTGTACACAGAACCTGCAGATACAGAGGGCTGACTGTGTTTATTGAAAAAAAAATTTTGAGCAGAAGTGGACTCACACGGTTCAAACCTGTGTCTTCAAAGGTCTTCTTTACATAGTATTTTTAATATGCTCATTGATGAGATCAAATGTCTCCGAAGAGGAAAGTAGGCTGAATCAGAGAAAGTACTGACTGGCATTTGGGGTTATTAGTTCTAGACCCAGATCTGAACCTAAAATGTTGGATAAATCATCTAGTTTTGTTTTTTCAATTACAAAACTGGAGGAGAATGTTCTCTTAGTTCTCTTCATTCTGTAAAAGAGAAACTAAGTGATTTATTCACCTGAGGACATTTTATTATTAACATTACCGAAGAAAAGCATTACCACCACTTCCTTCTATGGCTAATTTTGGTGTTTGACACTGTTAGTGTTACAACTTCAAATAGAACCTAAATGCTGATCATCAGTAATTAATTTCATTTATTATTTTATTTGCAAAGAGGAGGGACTCAGTTTAGTCTCTATATTACTTATACTAATCCCTTTCATAGGCTAGGCACAGTGGCTCATGACGATAATCCTAGCACTTTGGGAGGCTTAGGCAGGCAGATCACTTGAGGAGTTCAGCCTGGGCAACATAGCGAGACCCCATCTGTACTAAAAATTTTAAAAAAAAAAATCCCCTTCATAATGTGAAGACTTACCTCCCTACTTTCTAAAGGGGGAAAAGAAGATGCCAAATCCTCTAATAGTTATCCATAGAATCTGTTTTCTAGTCTCTCTTTCTTCAAATTTTGTGCTTGTATTTTTTTAACTAATTCTTTTCAATTCCCATTGTTTTTTTCTTTTTAATCTAGAAGTTGGGAGGAAAGGCATTCTTTCATTCATGAATGCAACAGATATTTATTAAAAGCCTATAAGCCGGGCAGTACATGAGGAGTAAAACATATACTGTGTTCATGGACCTTACAGTTTATTAATTTGACAGATAAAAGAACTTTGCTTCACTAACAAAACAAGAACATTTCACTTAGCAAATACAAAATAAAAGAATAAAAAAAGAAAACCAGAACAGCCATAGAGCCCTGCCCCCCACTTTGTTTGGGGTCAGACTTGTATAGTTTAAAGTAGCCACAACAAAGAAAAATGTTCTGCTCTGCCTTTGAAATACTGTTTTTTTCCTTCCAAATTATGATTTTAAAGGTCTTTCAAGGGAGGGCCAGATGTTGTGACTCATGGCTGCAATCCCAGCACTTTGAGAGGCCAAGGAGGGAGGATTGCTTGAGGCCAGGAGTTTGAGACCAGCCTGGGCAACATAGTGAGACCCTGTCTCTATAAAAAAATTAAAAAATTAGCCAGGCAGTGAGTGTGACCTGTAGCCTCAGCTACTCAGGAGGCTGAGGCGAGAGGATCATTTGAGCCTAGGAGTTAGAAGCTGCAGAAAGTTATGATCATGCTACTACACTCCAGCCTGGGCAACAGAGCAGGACCTTGTCTCTAAAATTAAGAAGAATAAATAATAAAATTAAGTTCTTTCAAGCCCTGAAGGTCTTACCCATCCATTTTGAAAATCCCTTTCAACTTGTGTTCAAGTCACATTGTTTACTAATAAACAATACTGTTTATTCTGAGACTTTATAATTGCTTAGATGACCTTTTATATTTAAGATAATGTTCTTAATTTTTTTAAGATAAAGAAATCATGACTAGACACTACAGAATGCCTGAACTGAACCTGTGGATGAAACAAGCAACTCTTCAATCAGTTTTGTTCTTGAATTATGCCCGTTGCTTCTCTGCAGGTGAGGATCAGGTAACAGGCTGGTGAGGACATTTAGCAGGCGGTCGCTTTTCTGTCTGGGTCAGTTGAGTCATTCCCTGAGGCAACCACAACCCATTTTCCCTGGGGTGTTTGTCTCCCTGAGGACAAAACTTACCTGGGTTGTGTATAATCAAATGTCACATTCAAAATTTGGAAATTTAGTATGAAGCAAAGAGCTATCGTGATAAACAAATATAATATTTTCTCCATTCATTTTGCTGGAAACAGGATTCTATCAATGCCAAGAAAGAATTGTACAACGTTGCCTTAACTACTATTACTTAACATGGGCTGAAAGCCTATCATCTTGCATTTGCTTGGAACAGAAATGCATTTGCCACCTGGTTTTAGTCAGTAATATTCTTTCTAATCTTTCTTCACGTTAGCTTTCCCAAAGAGCTTATAAATAAACATCTCCTCTCACAAACTGGGAGGATGCAAACTGGTAACAGAAATAATTTAATTTTGAGGAGATATTTATTAGAGAGTTCTTTGGAAAAACTGGTCTCTGAAAAATGACCTGTATTTGAATATGGCTTTTAGCTAAACCACCTCCTATTACCTATCACGAGTTGCTTCGGTAAAGGCTTTGTTTTAAGTTTCAAACTATTTGTTTATTTTTATTTTTTAATTTTCTAAGACAGGATCTAATCTGTCACCCAGGCTGGAGTGAAGTGCTACGATCTTGGCTGATCCTCCCAGCTCACCCTCCCAAGTAGCTGAAACCACAGGTGTCTGCCACCACACCTGGCTAATTATTTTGTAGAGATGGGGTCTCACCGTGTTGCCCAGGCTGGTCTCAAACCCCTGGGGCTCAATCAGTTCTCTCACCTTGGCCTCCAAAGTGCTGAGATTACAGGTGTGAGCCACCATACCTAGCCCATTTATTTATTTTTGTCAGTAAACATTTTGTAAGTCCCTATTACGTACCAAGCATTGTGCTAGAAATGTAAAGAAAACATTAAAACTAACAACTAACAGAGATTGGTCCTACAGAATCTATTATGTTATACACAGAGAAATGTGCTGAGAGGGCATTTTTGACTTATTTCCTTTCTTGACCAGCTTACCCAACTGATGTCCGCTCATGGATACAATCTGAGGGGGGAAACGTCAGAGAGCAAACTAGAAGGACTTGAGTCCACTGTACTTTTCTTTTGAGTCCTGTCATGAGCTTTTTGTGTCAGCAGTAACAAACTTTAGTGAAGAATGACTTTTAGATTAGAAAGTGGATGACTGCTATTGGGACGCGCTTTGAATCAACTGATCAGTTACTGTTCCTGTAGATGTTTCTATTCCAGCTAGACATCCAGAAACCCCAAACACACCCTAGACTTTTCCCTCTCAACTCTGCCACATCTTGTGGCTTGAAACCTGTAACTGGTTTATATCCTTCATCTCAGTCCAACCACGTGGAGTATTAAAACCACCTCTAGGCCAGGCATGGTGGCTCACGCCTGTAATCCCAGCACTTTGAGAGGCCAAGGCAGGTGGATCACCTGAGGTCAGGAGTTCGAGACCAGCCTGGCCAACATGGAGAAACCCCGTCTCTACTAAAAATACAAAAAAATTAGCCGGGTGTAGTGGCAGGCACCTGTAATCCCAGCTACTCAGGAGGCCGAGGCAGGAGAATCACTGGAACCCAGGAGGCGGAGGTTGCGGTGAGCTGAGATCACGCCATTGCACTCCAGCCTGGGCACCAAGAGTGAAACTCCATTTAAAAAAAAAAAACACACCTCTAAAAATAAATCACAGCATGCCAGGAATAAAAGCAAAAAAAAAAAAAAAAAAATTAAGTAAGTAAAATAAAAATAAAACCTCTGAAAACAGGGTTTCTAGCACTGTTCTTGGTCCAGTCCACTTTCCACGCCGCTGCCAGAAAGGCAAATCGACTTAAGTTATTCACCGCATCCCTGTCCCCTTAAGAACACTGCTATACTTCCTAATTGTCTAGAGAATGAAAACCATAGCACCTACTTCTTCTTGCCACTATAGCCCCAGTGCCTTCTTCAGTGCCGGACACATAGTGAACACTCAATGAGTATGTGTTGAATGCATCTGTGGCTTTCATGTCCACGTCCAGGTTCCTGTCTATGTCTCCAGCCACATCTGCTGCTTCCCTCAAGCCATATCCATCAACTAACAGTTCCCCAAACTTATTTTGCTCTCTCTTGCCTTTAAGCTTTCACACTGGTGGTGCTTCTAGCTTGGAATGCTGCGCCCGCTTGGGACCACACCCCACCTTCTCTCACCAAATCTATCTGGAAAACACTGTTTCATCTCTCACAGGAGAATACTGCTGCAGTCATCTCTCAGAACAGACCCTGGCCTTTGACCCAGTCCACAAAATCTTCATTTTTCTCCAGAACCAAAGAGTCTCAAGGCTGGGCTGAGATAAAAACATAGCAGGCTTCAGACTCAGGGGACCCGAGGCTCAGGAGGAGCGTCTGGGACAGCAGGTACCAGCTTAGGACTTGGCCTTAACTTTCAAGAGTGACTCTGGTATGATTTCACCCTTAATCACAGGTAAAACCAGCATTTGGGGCTAGCTGAGGCACCTAAAGGTAATTATCTATGTACCTCAATAAAGGTGAAATTTTAAAAATTGATTAGCCACTGTTTCTATAGAGTAAAAAGTTTTTCCACTCATAAATTAGAAACTACTTGAATTTTACTGCTGGTTACTTTTCTCCTGCTTCTCTAAAGAAATAGACTCTCAGCCAGAATTCTATTTACCTCTGATCTGAAAGCCATGCTTTCCTTTCTTCCTTAAGCAACAAATAGACATGGGTTTAATGGACATTAGGCCAGCTATTCACTGGTGTACTGGGCTCCTGAAACAATCGAAGTGCTCATTAAGCAACAGAGTGTATGACTAAAGTTCTGGTAAATACATGGCCCAGTTGTTCAGGAAGATAATTTTTGAGGTTCAAAGGTTGAAAGCATCTCAGATCTAGCCCAACCCCCCCCCCATAGTATTAGCGGAGAATATAATAATTTTGGAAAATGATGAAGGAAAGATAAAAGTGCTGAAAACTGAAGATGGCTCATGGTTAATATGTACATCTTCAAATGTAATACATTTCTTCAACTAATTTAAAATGCCATTGAAGTGAGATGACCCTCTCTAAATATTTTATCACTAAGATGCTATACGATTTCTTATTCATATATTACCACATTTTCCATTTAATTACTGATCAAATGCACTAGTTTAGAAGACTAAGATCTTACCATAAACCAGAATAATTTTGTGTGATTACAGCAAGCAGGCCTATGCTTGCTATCTTCCTTTTTAACATTCTAAACACTGTTCTCGGGTAAAAGATGCAGACTTACTTGAACAGAACTTTCCTTTTTATTGTGGTTAATACAGAAACCACACAGGATCCAGTCTTGGCATTGTAAACCTTTGAACGTTACATCCATGAAATTCTGTTGTCCGTTTAAGTTTTCAGTAACATTTCTTTTTGCTGTATTTATCACATTTTCCAAAATATGAAAATGCTCTTTTTATTTTAAATGT
Source organism: Hylobates moloch (assembly GCF_009828535.3). NCBI lineage: Eukaryota > Metazoa > Chordata > Mammalia > Primates > Hylobatidae > Hylobates > Hylobates moloch. The sequence goes on from NW_026652293.1 coordinate 13,699,013, forward strand.
TGACTATACGTGAAAAATTAACTCTGGTTCTATTATTTCAAACTACCCCTTTATTAGCAACAGTTGTGCAGTCCTGTCAAGAAGAATTTTAAAAATAAAGTACCAAATTTGGAGAGTAGACACATCTGTTTTACTTTGCAGTTTGTTTTATTGTTTTATTCCTTAGAATATGAATTCACAACTATCTTATAACTGAAGACTAAAGAAAAAACATATGTTGGTGAATCTGATTTCTGCATTTTTTTCATTCAAAGGAAGTTGCCTCCCTCAGCTGTCTGCCAATAAGTAATAAATGGACTTGGCAAAAAGTTTATTTAAGTTGGCTTTATTAAGCCAACAAAATACAGAAATCAAGTAAGGGACAGGCAGGAAAATCTGTTCCTTTGAAGTCAATAAAAATCCATCTCCTTAATCCTTTTTTTATTCCAATCAGTGGTGATTTTTCTCAACCGACTCACTGAGGACCTTGATTTAGCTAATCTGTCTTGCTTAGTTATCTATCTTTTCCAAAGCTTTCCTAAAGAAGCATCCTTTCCCCTTGACAACTGTCATCTTTTGTACTTGCACAGTGGTGCATCTGGTTATAAACATTCTCTAGTTTATCCCGATAGAGATTTAAATACAGGTTTTTAATTACGATTCATATTTTAGAAGAATAAAAACAGAAGTAGCAAGTTGAAACAAAAGGCACATAGAAATTATCAATGCGAGAAAGATGGCTAAAATTTGATACCATACATCTTTCCTAAGCTGTCTGTTTTAAACCTTTGTCATAGCTTTATTTGGTTATTGCTTATCTGTATATTATGGAAGAAAAACCAGGACTCATTTGAACGAGTCAATTGAATAACTCGTTTTCCATTCCCCAACCTATCCACTGAAGGGCTATGCATCATGCAGAAATATATATGAAAATATATTCACGTTTGAAGATTTCATAATTTGACAGGAAGGGCATTATATTGATAGAACAAAAACATACATGGACCACAAGATATTTGAACTTCAACATCATTTAGCAATCATTGGTTGAGTACAGCATGAGAAAAGGATTTCTTACCTAAACTAAAGAGCACCAAGAATTTCAGACATACGAACTCTCGTTGATCAAACTGGAGAGAACGAAGTTTTGCCACTAACTCCTGTGCATGACTCATGAGGTTGTTGAGGGTGGCTCCGGCTTGTGATGCTATTATGGAATAGTCCACCTGCAATACAGAATCGCAGTTGTAAGGACTATCAGAATCAGCAATATATATTTCACTTGAGATTGTTAAGAACCATGGGTAAAATCAGATTGCAATACAGGTTTTTTAAATAGAATAGAGATGGGGGGTCTCACTATTTGACCAGACTGGTCTTGAACTCCTGAGCTGAAGTGATTCGCTGGCCTTGGCCTCCCAAAGTGCTGGGATTGCAGGCCTAAGCCACTGTGCCTGGCCACAATACAGATTGATAACAGAAGAGATCTTCCCCATGAAAGTAGTTTGAGGCACATTCCATGATTCTAAAATGCATCAGAATTACTATGTCTGATAAATATAATCACTTTTGATAAGCTTTGTAGGAAACTGGTTTTGGCTACCTAAATTTTTCAAGTATATATGCCTTTTTTATATTGTGAAATTACATCATCACATAAGATAAAAAATTTTAACTCTCATGAATAAGGTGAAAGGAAAACATACTGTCCTGAAAAGTGAATCCAGGAGAGTGTTCTATGTATATACAATATTAACTAGTGCATGAGGAAAATAAAGGCAGATACATTTCTACTTGTATTATGAGACTACATTTTAAAGTAATCATAGTTCAAGATTGCATGTTTGTGGATGATGAAAGAATCACATTTAAATTCTTTATAGAACAGCAGAAGTGTTAATTTAAAAATTTAAAATAAATAAAAATATATTATTCTTTAGTTTTGTTTCCTAAAAAGCATGACATAAAACTGCTATTCTCAGATGATTACATTAGATTACATCAGATTAATGTGTTTCTCTCTAAAGACAGCAATAACTTTAGGAGAATAATTCCATTGTCTGGAAGCAAAAAAAGAAAAGGCATATTTCCCTTTTCATTAAAAAAAAAAAAAAAAAAGTGTGGGCCGGGCACAGCAGCTCATGCCTGTAATCCCAGCACTTTGGGAGGCCGAGGTGGGCGGATCACTTGAGGCCAGGAGTTCGAGGCCAGCCTGGCCAACATGGTGAAACCCCATCTCTACTAAAAATACAAAAATTGGCTGGGCTTGGTGGCATGTGCCTGTAATCCCAGCTACTGGGGAGGCTGAGGCACAAGAATTGCTTGAACCTGGGAGGCGGAGGTTGCAGTGAGCCAAGATCGTGCCATTGCACTCTAGCCTGGGGGAAGAAGCGAGACTCCGTCTCAAAAAAAAAAAAAAAGTGTTGCTAGGCTCCAATCTTAGATTATTCATGGGGACATAAGGAGTTCAATTTATAATAAGTTAAGATGTTGGGATGGCTGTCAGTGATAGCACTGGCTTTGCTGCTGCGATTACAGCATAATGGGAAAGCCCAGTTGGTACCTGACGCTCCCATTCCTTTTTTTTACTGGCGAGCTCTCAGGCAACCAGATACTCTTTTAGGTGCATTTAATATTTGCAGCAGCAGCAAATTTGTCTGGGAGGCAAGTCCTCATCTGCCACTCACCCAGAGCAGACTGTATTAAATTTTTATATTTATTGACATTTCATTACCATAATTGACTGCACTTGCTTCTCTAGGAGAAGGCACAGGGCTGCCTCCTAAGCAGGAGAACTAGTCCCTTGAGTAGAATTTGCAATTAAAAACAAGGCAGAATGGATTTTTTTTATTGTGTAAATATGATGAGTTGAATTTTCAGCTTTAACTAGAGAATACTGGGTGTACAGAAACCTTTTTCAAGAGTGAGAAAAATTATGAGTCAGTGGAAAGATGACCCCCAAAGGTGTCAATCAGTTTATATAGAGTCAACTATGCATGAAAAAGCCACAGTTAATGTGTGTTAGAGGAAAACTCTTGCATCATGTACAGCACTGTCTATTTGCTTTAGCCAGGTGCTGGCATCTACGCACTAAATTTAAACATCAAGCGTTGTAAGAACTCCTGTGGTTTCTGTTTCAGAATGTGTGAAAGAAGGGTCAGTACCTGGGCAACCTGAACCCTGAGCTAGAAGGAGGCAGGACACGCTGTTGAACTCTGTGGAGCACATTGGGATTATTTGCAGAGCACACAAAGTGACGTCTCAACTATCATTTTGCCAGTTCTCTTACAGGGGAACTTTCTACTTCAAGGGAAGTCCTTACTTTAAAAAGGTGCCTATGCTATAAATTCTTTAAAAACTGCACATAGTCAACTACTTCAGATAATAATAATACAAATTTTACTGAGACTAATGGGATAGATGAGTGAATGAGAGCAGGAAGGCCTGATGGTGGCAAAAGCCGGAGACTAGGTAAGAGACCTGAGCCAATGCTGCCTCTTACAAACGAAGAGCCTTGGACAAGTATGGATAAATCTCCATCCCTTGGTGTCCTTATCTTTAAATAAGGCAGTTAAATTAGGTGATGATAATAAGGTACCTCTCACTTCTATGATTATCAAGAATCATAGATGGGACAAGATTATCAATTTAAGCTTGGAATCAACGGAATGCACTGCAGCTGTAGCTTAATATACAAAAAGTATATTGTAGTAAATATCACTAGTTAAGATCCGGGTGTCGTGGCTCACTCCTATAATCCCAGTGCTTTGGGAGGCCGAGGTGGGTGGATCACCTGAGGTCGGGACTTCAAGACCAGCCTGGCCAACATGGTGAAACCCCATCTGTGCTAAAAATACAGAAATTAGCTGGGCGTGGTGGTACACGCCTGTAATCCCAGCTACTCAGGAGGCTGAGGCAGGAGAATTGCTTGAACCCAGGAGGCAGATGTTGCAGTGAGCTGAGATTGCACCACTGCACTCCAACCTGGGCAACAGAGTGAGACTGTCTCAAAAAAAAAAAACGCCTGTAATCCCAGCACTTTGGGAGGCCGAGATGGGTGGATCACCTGAGGTCAGGAGTTTAAGACCAGCCTGGCCAACATGGTGAAACCCCATCTCTACTAAAAATACAAAAATTAGCCAGGTGTGGTGGCAAGTGCCTGTAATCCCAGCTACTTGGGAGGCTGAGGCTGGAGAATCGTTTGAACCCGGGAGGCGGAGGTTGCAGTGAGCTGAGATTGTGCCATTGCACTCCAGCCTGGGGGAAAAGAGCAAGACTTCTCTCAAAAAAAAAAAGAAAAGAAAAAAAAAATCACTAGTTAAGGCCTGAACCAGGAAGACCATACTAAAATGAAACACAAATACGTTGGTATTAATTTTCCATTATTAAGATGGAGTTAATTAAATATTGTTGTGTATAGTTCTAACAGGTGTATAATAATAAGTTCAAATACTAGAATTTCATACGTGAAAATGTAGTACACTATAACAGAAAGGAATCTAATTTGTTTCATAGGATTATATATTTAGTGAGAGACCTTTAATGAGATGGACCTCAAAAAATCAATTGGTTTACCAACAACTTTATAGCTATGCATTTATTTATATGCTAATTTGAAAGCTCAAACATGCTTATTAAATGGGGGCTTAGAAAACATTTCTTTGAAGGATAATTTATCAAATTGCACAGCTCTAAAGAAGGATGGGTGATTTATTCTTGAAACAACATTCAGATCTCCAGCTTCCTTACATTTTATTACAAACATAATTATATTTTCATTGTTGAATGCAGAGTTTGTGCTCATTTCAGGAGCAGCTGGCCTTGTCTTTTATGTACTTAGTAAAATTAATTTATTGTTCTCTTACATGTAATCTTTGTGTCATTAAATTCAAGGGAGATATTGAAGAAATACTCTAAACTGATGTCCCCTTTGGATAAATTTCACTCATCATGAAAAAGTAGAAACAGTTTTAGCTAAATTGCTTTTAATTCTAATCACTGAAATTTTGATGACTTGTGTAAGATGCCTGTCATTTTAATATGATACACAATAATAGAAGATAATAAGTTGCCAGTAGACCTTTCCCTTAGGATGATGTTACAGTGGCTGTTAATTAGCAACAATATGCAAATACTAAAACCTGACCCCACTTCAAAGTACATTATTATTTTATACATACATAGATATATGTGTGCATATGTGCGTGTATAGTTTTTAAAATATTGGATAGGAAATAATTCTTTTCATAACTGTAAGTTGTGACTATATAGAACATTTGAAGTGCTTAATATTATTGATAATCATAATTTCCTTTTTGCTTAATAAGGCTATTTAATATACATTTATGTAGATGCCTGATTCAAAGACACAATTAAAACATAATAGCTAACTTATAGGGTTAAGTGAAACACTGAATCCTCATTTCAATATACAATGTACTGGTGTCCTGGGCTGCTCTTTGCAGTGAGGCTATTTTAGTTTCTCCAGTTCTGAATGAACTATGAACAGATTCAATTCTGCAAACATTTATTAAGCAAACTTGTGAGCCACTGGGCTTAAGAGAAAGGCTGTGCTATTTTATTTTTCTTCTCTTTTCAAGCTCCAAGGAGCAATTTCCTGGATAGTCACTCATTTTTTAAAATCCAGGCTAGTCTTTTTCTTTTTCCTCTGCTATGACAAATTCACCACATTATTTACAGTGAGCTGTATTCAGTAAGAAAAAGCCAGAAGATTGGGCTATGGAGCACCTGGGGTCTTGCATTCCTCTGTCTGTCCAAAGGGTCACTATAAAGCAATGTGTAGACATGACATACATGCTTTCAAGGTGAAACAAAATCACTATCTGGTGTTCCCTTTGTGTTGGGACTTCATTCCTGATATTGTGGACTAAGGCACATTTAATATCCCTATTTGCCAATCTCAAAATACTCAGTATAAACATTTTCATTTGTTCCAGAAGTAATCATTTTCTCAACAGGGCAGTTGAGAAAATACTATAAGTAAACCTGGAAATCTATAATGAGTGAATTGTATTTCTTCTGGCTGAGGCTGAAAAAGGTGGCGAGTTTAGTTAAAGTTTCATCTAGTAATTGCTTGTCACTGTTCCTCTGACCTAGAAGGATTTTAAGCGATGGTGTCTTCCTCAACTTACAAAGGAGAGTACAATCAAATATCCTCACTTTAGGGGTAAGGCACTTCCTTATAGAAGCTGAATCATCTGGACAGCTTTGAACACCCATCTTATTCTCTTTGCACTTCCTCCTCTGAAATTTCCCCGCACTTTCTCTGACCCTGTGTAATGGGCCTTACCTGTGAAAGTACACAGTGAAAAGCACTATGCAAAGGGCAGTCATTGCAGTCATTAATTAGGTGGATGAATTACGCCTCTTATCACTATTGGCTGCACAGCTGTGTCTAATGTTTTTCCTTACATCTTTGATTTCCCTTCATTTATCAGGCCATCAGAAGCATTTGTTTTAACTAAATTAAAAAATGTATTTATCTCCTACAGGTGAGTACCAAGCTGCCTTTAGCGGAATTTTGCGTGCTGTATTGGGGTAATACTATTTACTTTTTTCCCAGATATCAACAACATGGCCTTAATACAGTGCTTCATGGAAACACTTCTAGCAGTGTTTGAAAGTTCACATTCCACACAAATCTATGATAGCAGGTCAATATGTCTCTGGGGCAGGCGAGTCATTTTATTTAGAAAAATGAGAAAAATCCTCTTTTAAGATACGTGTTTTCCCCCAAAGACTGGAAGAGAATTCAACAAAAAGTTGATTCAAGTGGTGGCATTATGAGTGATTTTTTTCTTAGTTTTAGTTTTTTCTTAATATTAAAATAATTTTATAACACTAAGCAACAATCACATTAAAATTGCTTGTGAATAACTTAAATGTACTGTAACAATGTGCTACAATGCCATATAGAAAATTTCCCCCCAAATAAACTACTAACTAAACCACAAAAAAAGCATATCCATTTAGTCTCAATAAAAAAGGAAATGAATTTGTTTTGCTTGGAATTTCTGTAGAGTCTGTCATGCACTGGAATTACACATGAAGACCAAATTAAATGCCGGCGTGAAGGCAAGCTCTGCAGCATCTGTGAGTTAATCAGATAAACAGTATGGCATGTTGGTAAAGAACACAAACTCTGGTACTAGTTGGCCTCGATCTGACCATCTGTTCTGTTCTACCACTTACTAGATGGGTCCTGACCTTGAATCAACCACTTCATCTCTCTTTGCCTTGGTTCCTCATCTGCCAAAGAGGGATAATAGCCCTTTCTTCGTGGGGTTGTTGACTCCATAAATGTCACCCTTGCCCTGGCCTAGTTTTGATGACTTCTAATTTTTGTGTCAGCATTTCACAGAATGCTTCCTGTAATTCCTACTGCAATTCTGTCTGGTAGATAACATCATAGTTGCCACTGGACAGGCGAGGACACTGAACCTCAAAAGGTAAAGCGACTTGCTGAAGATGACGCAGCCAGGAAGTTTTGGAATGGGGACACGAAAACAAGTTGTTCCAATTCTAAATTACACTTGTATGTGTGAATTTTACACACACACACACACACCAGAGAGCACATGGTCTGCACTAGTAAAGAAAATAAATATTCTCTAACCACAGCTCAATTGTTATTGGATTATAAACAATAACAGGAAGCAGTTCTTTCTTTTTTTCTTTTTTTTTTTGCCTTCAACTACTTTCATGTCATATATATGTGTGTGTATATATATGTGTATATATATATGTGTATATATGTAGATATATGTGTGTGTGTGTATATATATATATATCTCCTAGCTTCTACCTCTTTTCTATTTTTTATTTTTTTTGAGATGGAGTCTCGCTCTGTTGCCAAGGCTGGAGTGCAGTGGCACGATCTTGGCTCACTGTAGCCTCTGCCTCCCGGGTTCAAGCGATTCTCCTGCCTCAGCCTCTCAAGTAGCTGGGAATCACAGGCGCATGCCACCATGCCTGGCTAATTTTTTTGTATTTATTTTTAGTGGAGATGGGGCTTCACCATATTGGCCAGGCAGGTCTCGAACTCCTGGCCAGGCGGGTCAAGTGACCCGCCTGCCTCAGCCTCCCAAAGTGCTGGGATTACAAGCGTGAGCCACTATTCCCGGTCTCTTTTCTTTGTTATAAATCCTCTTTTCCTCTACCATATTGCTTTACTCTTATACTTAATATATTCCTTTCCTTCCACTCATCATTTTAACGACCTTCTTAAAATTTGTGTACACTAAGTAATGTACTGTTGTTGTAGCAAAATCTAATTTTTCCATTTTTACACTCGGAAGAAGTATTTATAATTCTCAAAAAAATTATACTTAATTTGTTTTAATCAAGCAACCAGGAGAGATACAATAGTTCTCATTTAGTTCAATCAGGTAATATTTATCATGTGCCTGACATATTCAGCTTTGTGCTAGGTACTGTGAGGATATAAAAGAAGTACATGTATGTGACCCTGCTTTAAGATATCTGTCTCATTCTGATAGAGAGGTTATAGGCTTTTGAAGTCTTCCTTTGTAGCACTTTTGCTTCCATCCTATGAAATGCAAGAAGCACAGAGATAAATTTAAAACATTTTGTCTAGATATTTCGCAAAAAAAAAAAAAAAATTATGGTAGACGTCTTTATATAAAAGACGTCTACCATAATTGCCATAAATGAGAATGTCTGATTACAATTAATCATTACTAGGGTAGTCACTGGACTGGATGAAAAAAGTGAAGGGAGGGGTTCTGACAGACCTGTGGCACACTTTAAAGGGTGGGGAGGGGAGATGGAAGAATCCAGGCCGCAGGAAACATACAAGGAAAGGACTATTTCTCCACCACGGAGTTCCTCATTCAGTTCTGATGACAAAACACAAAGCACCAGTAATTGATCCGAAAAACTATAATACCATCCATTCCTTGATTGTTCTTGGTTTTGAAAATCAGACAGCAAGAAATGCACTTTTCTCTACTTTTTAAATAGTAATTACCCTCACCCACGGGCAGCACTTAAGGCAAAATGAAATGTGAAATAAGAAATATTTCTAAAGAGCAAGAATGGAAGTGCTTTGAGAAAAAGAACGGCACAAACCCATTTCATTTCTGAAACTCAGAAGGAAATGAAATCAAATTAATTTGTGGGCCCAGTCTTGTACTTCCAATGCAGCTCCTAGTTGGGTGAAGGTGGGAGGCACACCCAATGATTACACTCTGAAAATGGGTATATTTTCTCCAAAGACTTGGGTCCCAGAATGAAAATGCCAAACAAAAATTTGAAAGCACAAGAAGTCAAACCCATTGAGACTTTATTTTCTCCTCTACAACGCTTTTCTCCTGAGAGGTGCAGATAGCAAGGACCAGATAGTGATGGAGATGCTTGAATTCACCCAATTTGCAAAAACTCTGAAATAGTGCTTGCTTTTAATTTGATTGGGAAATTTTGATTTATTAATAATACAGCAAATGATGTGGAGACAGCCCTTCATTTCCAAATAGCACTGCTGTGGTTTCACAGCACATAAACATTTATGGCTGGACGTAAAAGATCATGGTGCCTGAGTACTGAAGTCACCACTGCTGAACAATGCACTGGTGCCCTGAATAGGTATGACCCAAAGGATTGAAGGAATCACTGTGTCCCACACATTTATTTAAATAGCGCATCAGTTGTAGAATGGCGGGTTAAGAAACTGGAGAGACTTGCCTAAATTCCTGTAAAGTTGCAGTTAGGTCTATTAAGCAGACTCTCTCTGAAGACATTCACAAAGCTGTCTCTCCTCCTTTAAGACTTTGCTCAAATGTTACATTTTCAGTAAAGCCAAACCAACCATTCCTATTTCACAGTGCAACTTATGGGTCACACTGCAACACACGTCCGTGGATGAGTGTTGATTTTCTTTTCATTCTTTCCTTTTTTTTTTCTTTTATTCAATAGCACTTTGACCTTTAACATATTACAGGCTTGTTTCTTAGGATTATTGTTTAATGTCAGCTTCTCCCTGCTACAACATTAAGTTCTGTGCACTAATATACACCAAAGCCCCCAAAAAGTAACTAGCACAGAGTAGGATGCTCAATAAATATTTGTTGATCGAACAAATGTCTGTTCAGAAAGGTATAGGACCTAACAGTAATTTTTTTCTATCTTTCATTTGAATGACTGGATCTTGAAAATTGAAATTCCCCTCCCTTCTCATTTGCCCTTATACCAACTATTTCAATTATTCATGACATCCAAATCCATCTCGTTCACCAATATTGTTCCAAAATAGTAAGGACTCCACAAGTTATAAGGTTTTAAAATAGCTGACAAACAAGTGTCTTGGGTTAAAGCAGAAGCTCGAGGAAAAAGAAAACCCGGGTACTAATCATTACGTTTGATTTACCAGTTCTTTGGACCCTTGTAAGTAGGACTTTCTGTCCCAGCAGACTGGAAGCAGCAGAATGTTCATGATTATGTTTGCTTTTACAAGTTTAACTATAATCATAAGAGCAGGAACAGAGTGCACCAAGTCATCTTTTCTAAATTATTGGCAGCCAATCTCTCCCTTTCAAAGCACAAGAGTGCTTCTGACCTAGTTAAATTCCGGCCATTCTGAACATGCTTAACAAAACGACGCTTTTTTTTTTTTTTTTTGGTCTCTACACTCACTTGTTGCCCAGTAACCAGGAAGATGGATCCTTCCTTTCCATGTACCACTTGTCGGTAAATGTGGTCGAGGATTAAGAGCTCACTCCAGCAGTTCTGAAGCAGCTTCATTTGGTCATCAACCTGTAAAAGAAATAGAAACAAACAAAAAAACAAAAAATGACACTGTTATTCACTACTTTTTTGTTTTTGTGTAATTTTCAACATAAGAGGACTACATATAAACAAGAAAGTCTCCACCCACGGTCACTGAAGCGCAGGTGCCCAGAATTCATATCACCGCTCCTGAAAATCAGGATTTTCATTCGGACAAATAGATTTTTTAGGACACACGTAGGTACTTAAGCTAAGTATTTATAATCAATGAACTGCTAGGAGAATGCACTCCATTAAATTGGTCTACCTAACATTAATAGAGCTATTAGAGTTAGGTCCAGGTGCCTCAGGTTGTCCTGAGTAGGCCCCATTAGAATGACCCCAGATTGCCTATGCTTATGTATCTAAAAGTGAATACAGTACATTAAAGTGAAGGTGAAATAGTACATAGATATTAGCAAACTGCCAAGCCAAAAGAATTCATATAAAAGAAAATTAGCATTACAGCCCATATGACTTTTGGAGACAAAGACACACAGCCCGTTTTGTAACCAGTGTTAACTGAAAGTCCAATTGTGCTGGACTGAAGAGAACACTCACCAAGCACGATGTCGGTGCTAACTGGAATTTCTTTTATAATTTGGACAATTTTGCCACAAACTCTCTAAACTTCAGTTTTCTGATCTGAAAAACGGGCCCAAGAACAGTAAGCATCTTCCTGACAAGGTTGCTATGAGGATTACAATGAAAAGTGCTACATTATAACAGGGATCTTATGCACGTTCCACCTTCCCCTCCAGGGAACTGCATTCTTCAATGACAAATGCACATCTGTCTCATGTCCAGTCCTCATATTTAAATATGGACAGCATATTTATCCATTTCTATAGCTATTTGTATCAGTTTACTTTTTGTTTTGTGATGTTTACTGGACAAAAACCTTGGTGTACCCAAATGCAATGGCCGTGTTTAGACATACACTACACATTATTGAAAAAGCAGCTGACATTTATATGTTGCGTAATATTTTTAAGAGTTTTTGTGTATTTTAGATTTGACGTGCAAAACATGCCTTTGAAGTTAGCAGAACTGGTACCCATTTTTTCAGAGGAGAAAACAGGGGTGTCAGGTTCAGGGGTACGTCTAAAGACTTATTGGCTAGGCACAATGGCTCATGCCTGTAATCCTAGCACTTTAGGAGGCTGAGGCGGGCAGATGACTTGAGGTCAGGAGTTTGAGACCAGCCTGGCCAACATGGTGAAACCCTGTCTCTACTAAAAATACAAAAATTAGCTGGGCGTCATTGTGCACACCTGTAATCCCAGCTACTCGGGAGGCTGAGGCAGGAGAATCACTTGAATCCGGGAGGCAGAGATTGCAGTGAGCAGAGATCACGCCACTGCACTCCAGCCTGGGTGACAGAGAAAGATTCCATCTCAAAATAAGAATTCTCATTCTCCCTCTCACAATCTAGGCTGTCTCCAAATTATATCAAGAGGCTCTAGAATTTTATAAAACAAACACACTTACTTTATCAAATTCATTTTTATGTGGCCATTCCATAAGACTCTGAATAGCTGTCACTGATATATTAGTAGTGATAAGAGTTTCTGGCTAACTTTATTTCCACAAGTTCAGGAACACAGTGAGCTCAAGAAAGCACCAAACGTGGAGAAAAACAAGGATTTGAGGCACAGTTCCACACTTTCTAGCTATGAGAGCTTGGCCAAGCTGCTTAATTCTCCAGCCTTATATTTTCTCAGCTAAAAATATATGGGGCAAGTCTTGTGAAGATGCAATGAGATAATGGATGGGAAAGCCCTTTGTGAAGTGTAAAGCAACACACAAACGCAGAAATAACAACTAACAGAAGGCTCCCAACTGGAGGATCATGTAAGTGCTGTATAGAAGAGAAAAAGAAATTACTTACAGAAATCGAAGCTATAATCAAGCTCTGTGATCAGGAAAAGGCATCCCTGAGCACATCTCCATCAGAAATGTTTCAAACCAGTAAGTATGTTCTGACCAAAACAGTTACATTCATTAAGTAAATAGCTATTGTTGAGAGCCAATTCTTTGGTGGTTATAAGTGCCAGGCCCTAGCATATAAGGGTGGACAAGATAAACGCAGTCACTGCCTTTTTGAAAATGATTCTGGTGCAGGAGAATGTTCACCCAAACAGTATTTAGTGGTTTAGTTGACAGTGAGAGTTCACATTTTTCTTTGAAGGAAAGTCTCCAGAATGGCGTGTGGTTTTACAATCCAGGTGGTGGGCAGCAGCTTATGCAGATCTGCCCAAATGTTCCCTGCCAACAGCTGACCCAAGGAGCTGCGGCCTAACGTCCTAGCAATATGCATGTCATTGCACGCACAGCAGATTCCAGGAACTGATCCTCTCAGGTGCTAAGGAGTGATTCAAAGCCAGGTGCACTTTGCTCTCTCTGGGTTTTATTATATTTTCATACACTATCAGCATCTTATTTCAGATTTATTAGTCTATGATGGTAATTTGGTTTTGTTATGTTGTTCTTCTGTGATGTGAAGTATTAGTTATTTATTTAGCACTTATTTCAGGGAAGCCCAAAATACGTTACTTTGAAATTGGCTCCCTAGAAACAATTACCATACAGGTTAATGTTGCATCAAATTTCCAAGTGGGTGGGGGACTACAGAATCCCCAAAGTCTGTTTATGGACACCTAAAAAGGATTCCAGCTTAACCTATTTATACGACAAGAAAATTTATTATTCCCATTTTGCAGGTGGAAAAATGGAAGAACTGAGACTATCTGCTGGCCATGAACAAAAGGAGAAAAGGTGAGTGAAAATTAAAAGAATTATGTCAGCCAGGTGTGGTGGCTCACAGCCATAATCCCAATACTTTGGGAGGCTGAGGTGGGAGGATCACTTGAGTGCAGGAGTTCAAGACCAGACTGGGCAACATAGGGAGATTACAAAAAAATGTAAAAATTAGCCAAGTGTGGTGGCACACACCTGCTACTCTGGAGGCTGAGGTGGGAGGACTGCTTGAGCCCAGGGGATTGAGGCTGAAGTAAGGCATGACTGTGCCACTGCATTCCAGGTTGGATGACAGAGCGACACACACACACACACACACACAAGTATGTCTTCTAGAGCCATCTCATCAAGGGGTCTTCCTCTTCATTTGCATTTGATGGTTCCTGTCCTTCATATGTAACTTGACAGAAATAGTTATGGTAACAAGACCTTGCCACAATTAAGGCATACTAAAATTGTAAGACAACAATCTGAGGCCGGGTGCCATGTCTCATGCCTGTAATCCCAGCACTTTGGGAGGCCGAGGCAGGCAGATCCCTTGAGGCCAGGAGTTCGAGACCAGTCTGGCCAACATGGTGAAACCCCGTCTCTTAAAAAACTAGCCAGGTCTGGTGGCAGGCGCCTGTAATCCCAGTTACTCGGGAGGCTGAGACAGGAGAATTGCCTGAACCCAGAGGGCAGAGGTTGCAGTGAGCTGAGATCATGCCACTGCACTTCAGCCTGGGTGACAGAACAAGATTCTGTCTCAAAACAAACAAAAAACAGTCTGACTTTTCCTAGATTTCTTTTCTTTTAGGATGCTGAGGACACACTTAAAAATCTGCATATCCTCTGTTCCTCTGCTTCTCTAAAAATTGCAGGAATAGGTGAAACTGAGCCTGTTTTCTGTAATTAGTACTTCATTTTTGTTTTATATTCTGTGCTGTTCACATTATTCTGTCTTCCTTTGTGTCTAACAGGGCATCTTCTATAATCTCTCTGCTTTTGCAAAGTATTATGATTGTTTGCTTATTTTTCTGCCTTCCCTGAGGGCAGGGACAGATTCTGAAGCTACAGCTCCCAAGTGTCTTCCCTGGTGCCTGGCACAAAAAAAAGCCACTTAATAAATGCTTGCTAAATGAAGGAACAAACGACTGAATTACTTTTACTTCTGCAGTTTTCTCTATATCTTGTGCACCTAGCCCACAACATAAGCAAACAACTTTTTCATTGTTTGTAGAATTAATGACAATCTGAGGGCAGTGACTACCTCAGCAACTTGCATCTGACCCCTGTCACACGTGCCCTGCAGGTCTGCACCCACAGCTGGCCCTTGGTAAAGACTTGACTGATGGTAATTTTAACACCCAACCCCCCGACTCGAGCAATTGATTCTTTGTTTTAATACTCTCCGAGGAGGATTTCTGTGCCAACATTCCATTTCATTATTTTCCATAATTGATTATGTGATATTTTATATTATCTTGAAATTGGTGAGTGTGCAGCTTCGCGGTGCTTTGGATAACATAGTTTTTACGCAGCTCTATGAATAAAAAAATAGGGTAAATGTGATGGCTGGCTTGTTCCCTTGTTCTCAACAATTGAGCAATGTTGACAATTTTGAAGATTTTTTATTTTTTAAGAAAAACAGAGTTCTGGGGGTGTGGGTAGAAGAAGGAAGGGGAGAAAAATAATCTACTTCTTTTAAGCAAAGTCTCCAGGTATTAATGCTGTCAATAAACAATTTAGAGTGGCATCTAGGCAGTTCCAGGAAGAAGACCAAAGAAGTGTAAGTTCCACATTATATAGCAAAACCTCTCACTAGTGGTTAGCAGTATCACCTCATATAATCTTGTGTTATCAGCTATAATAAAAGGAAGGGCTTATCTCAGAAACCTAGTTACTTATCAGAGAAACTATTTATATTGATATTATAGATGAGAGTGAAAAGGAATACAAGTCCCATATTGTTATGAAGCACAACTTCCCACAACCCAGAAAGTTAATTATTAGAAACTTGTACGTTTTCATAAAAAGAGTGAATCTAGGCCGGGCATGGTGGCTCACGCCTGTAATCCCAGCACTTTGGGAGGCCAAGGCGGGCGGATCACAAGGTCAGGAGTTCAAGACCAGCCTGGCTAACATAGTGAAACCTCGTCTCTACTAAAAATACAAAAAATTAGCTGGGCATGGTGGCAGGTGCCTGTAATTACAACTATTTAGGAGGTTGAGGCAGGAGAATCTCTGGAACCCAGGAGGCAGAGGTTACAATGAGCCAAGATGGCACCACTGCACTCCAGCCTGGGCCACAGAGCAAGACTCTGTCTCAAAAAAAAAAAAAAAAAGTGAATCTGGCCAACAATTAGAAGAAAAATGTGTAGCTCTTTGTCAAGCCCACATTTAGCCTATCAAAACCTTTTTGTGGCCCCCTCCCATTTGCCTTTTAATAGTCCAGCAAGTGAGCTGTTATTTTACTTTCCTTATTGCAGAGGCTTTTTAAAATTGACGTCATAGATCCTTGACCTCCTGGGCTCAAGCAATTCTCCCATCTCAGCCTCTTGAGTAGCTAGGACCACCAGAACTCACCACCATGCCGGCTAATTTTTTTTCTTTTTTGTAGAGACAAGGTCTCACTATGTTGCCCAGCCTGGTTTCGAACTCCTGGACTCAAGGTATCCTCCTGCCTTGGTGTCCCAAAGTGCTGGGACTATGGGTATGAGCCCTGGAGCCTGGCCAGTGATTAAGAAAGAGATTTTTAAAGAAAACATTCTACAATATGGACTGATAGTTTTAAGTAGACATGAACTAATTTCTTATTTCTGGTGGTTAATTTTGGTGTGTCAGGTCTTGTGTTAGAAACTTGAGGGAAAACAGATTATTGAAATACAATCCCTGCCTTCATGAAACTCACACTCCAATGAGAGGAGACAGAAGTGTGAATCCATTATTATAATGCCATATGCACGAGGAAAATGGGAGTAGTTTATACCATTCCATTTCTTGGGGAGGCTTCCCAGGGGTCAGAGAAGGATGTGCTGAAGCAGGTTTTAACTTGTAGAATCACTTTTTTTTTTCTCTCTTCCTCAGGGTTTCCTGTTAGAATGCTCTTAGAACGAAGTACAATGTAGGAAAAAAAAAAAATGAGGCTGGGCAAGGTGGCCCACATGCCTGTAATCCCAACAGTTTGGGAGGCTGAGGTAGGAGGATCACTGGCATCCAGGAATTCAAGACCAACCTGGGCAACATAGTAAGATCCTATCTCTACAAAAAAAATAAAATAAAAAGTTAGCCAGGCATGGTGGCACATGCATATGGTTCAAGCTACTCAGGAGGCTAAGGCTGGAGGATCACTTGAGCCCAGGAGGTAAAGATTGCAGTAAGCCATGACCATGCCACTGCACTCAGCCTGGGCAACAGAGCAAAATCCTATCTCAAAAAAGAAAAAAAAGGCCAGGCATGGTGGCTCACGCCTGTAATCCCAGCATTTTGGGAGGCCGAGGCGGGCAGACGACTTGAGGTCAGGAATTCGAGACCAGCCTGGCCAACATGGTGAAATTCCATCTCTACTAAAAATACAAAAATTAGCCGGACATAGTGGCACGTGCCTGTAATTCCAGCTACTCGGGAGGCTGAGACAGGAGAATCGCTTGAACCCGGAAGGCGGAGGTTGCAGTGAGCCGAGATCGCACCACTGCACTCCAGCCTGGGTGACAGAGTGAGACTCTGTCTCAAAAAAAATAGAAAAGGAAAGAAAATGATTTTGAAGATGCTACAGAATCATTACAAATTAAGTCTAGCGATTATTCCTTCTATTTTTCTTTCTGGCAAAAAGAAAAAAAAAAATCCCTAAAGATGAATTTCCATCTCTTTTTGTAACAATGATGACATTTATAGAAGTTTGTTCTGAAGACGGGAGAGAAAAATTAAAACCCAAACAAATCAAAATCAACTTAACATATCTTAATGAGAACCTGCTCTGGGAAGGACAGACACACAATTGCATTAATCCTTTACTGTTTTCATAAAAAACACTGATGATTATCTGCAACCTCTATAATAAACTGCTACAAAGTCCAAAAAAAATGATTTCACATTAACAATGATTAAACAAGCACTAAAAACACTACTGTACAAGAGAACTAAGAGCCACTAAAACGCCCTAGTCAATTGTTGCAATACTCAATAGATTTATAACCGTAAGTTCTTCCCTGCCCAGAGATAACTGGGGGTGATTCCAATGTGCTTTCTAATTGTGCTGCTGCTGTTCCATAATACAAAGTCCTATCTATCAACACTTCCTTGGATAACTGAGCTATGCTGGCCCCTTTCCATGTTTCTCCAATGGAGCAACAAAGGACCTCCCCCTAACCTCCTTTTGCCAGATCTGGACTCTCAGGAGGAAAGCAGGAGGCGGAGGGGTTTAACTTCATATCTACCTCTTTTATATTTCCACCAAACCCCAGTTTTCGTTCATTTCATCTCTCATCTACGTCACGCCCAATAGTTCCCCAGAATCTGGACCTACACCGTCTCCATACTTCTCCCTCTTGGTCTGTTTTATTATATACAGTTACTACAACTATCTCTTTTGGTCACACTGTTCCTTTGGACAATCACCTCTTCCAAATTCCCTAGACTTCTCTTCGAAAATCTTCACCAAACCAGATCTCCCTAATCAGTGTATGCTAGGAATAGATCATCCGTGTATCTACTTCTCCTCCAGCCCAGGTTGGCCTGCGACAGCCAGAAACTGGGGGCAGTTGTCTCTGACTGCGAGCAACCCGCTTTGTTGATACTGGTGTGACATGTAAATGTTATTTTTTAAATATAAGCCATATAATGAAAAAGATGGAGAAGTTTTTCTTTAACTGTCCTTTCCCATGTCAACTTCGGCTCTTATTACATCCTAGTTCTTTGGTAAGCATTGCCTGTTTGCCGTAGGTATCTTGCTTATGACTTGTTACTTCTACTACCACTATTGGGAAACCCTCACATTGTACTCTCAGGCACTATCCTAAAAGCTTTACATGCAGGCTGGGCACGGTGGCTCACACCTTAATTCCAGCACTTTGGGAGGCCAAGGCGGGTGGATCACCTGAGGTCAGGTGTTTGAGACCAGCATGGCCAACATGGTGAAATCCCCTCTCTACCAAAAATACAAAAAACTAGCCCGGCGTGGTGGCATTTGCCTGTAATCCCAGCTACTTGGGAGGCTGAGGCAGGAGAATTGCTTGAATCTGGGAAGTGGAGGTTGCAGTGAGCCAAGACCACTCCATTGCACTCCAGACTGGGTGACAGGGTGAGACTCCAACTCAAAAAAAAAAAAAACAGAGTTTTACATGCATGAACTCATTTAATCTTCACAACAACTCGATGAAGCAGAACTTATTATAATCCTCATTTTACCAATGAGGAAACTGAGGTAGAAAAGTTAAGTAACTTTCCAAATGTCACACAGCAAATAAGCAGCAGAGCCAATATTTGAAGAGTTCATGGTCCTAGCAACAAGACATATAGCATTATACCTTACCTAAAATATCCACCAATGCATTGAGAAACCATTCTAAAAGGCGCCTCCTTCAGGAAGTCTTCCCTGATCAACTCCATCCCATACTATCATTCCCACATTCATGTAACCTTTTGTAATATGTTAACTTGCATTAATGGATTTGGGTTGTGCAAAATTCTTAGAGTAAGGGGTTCAAAACTTGAGTGCATGTAGACTGAAAATTAAATTGTACAAAATAAGCTTTCATTGTCTTGGGGGCCAGATTTTTGGAACTTCATAAATTGGGAATGGGAGTAAAGGGAAGTAAAATTGGAAGTAAAGCAGAGGTAGGGGTGGAGGTTAGTGGCTGTCATTCAGCTAACATCCTTAATCTCCAGGGAAGCAGGGCCTCCTCGGTCCTGCCCGACGTTCACATGTTTAGGTGTAAAGTGAACGAGTAGAGCAGCAGTTGGGAAATGAACACGATAGCTGTCAGCAGAAGAGGGAGACAGAAAACAAAACAGGCTGGTCCTCTGCTTCTTGAACAGCTCAATCCAGAGTCACTCAGTACAGGAAGTCAGAGGCCTAGACTTCAGGAACCGCTAAAGGAACCACTCTGTAACCCAGGGTCCAACAGTGAGCATCCGCAATCATGACAAGTCATTGGGAACAAGCTTATCAAATCCTCTGTTTAAAAAGTCATGGAATGGTGCGATTTGTATTAGAGAGTCTTTATCAAAAATTTTTAAAATTCTTTCAAAGTGCAATGTTTCCAAAGTTAAGTTTCATTTATCCAGAACATCCATCCGCATGGTATACATGGTATACCTAGTCCCTAGGGATGTTAAATGTAACACTACTTTATATAAAGATATGCTAGTGTCACTTATTAAATGTCAGTTTTTTCATTTATAGAACTGTGAGGTAATTACATAAGTGAGAGACATCTTTGAGGTTTACAGTACTGTATGTAAATGTTAAACAGCACTGTGAAGAAACATAATCACCAGGATATATAATGTAATTTAGTCTAGTCTGCTGCTTTTGCATAGAATTATAGCTACATTCTCAGAATTTGTCAAACCAAAGGACAAAGTTTGGCCAGCTTTTATTCTTCCTCTTAACCATGTTTCAAAAAGCTTTTTGTTGAAATATCAATTAATTACAAACTAATGATAAGTTCGTCATATCTGGGGACTCAGGAATTTTGTCACCGCAGTCCTGGTAGACTTTTCTGTTTCTTAAGTTTCCATATATAGCCACATATAATTTATATGATCTGATTAAGGTGAGCACTAACAGGTAATGGGACTATTTTTGCAAGTGGCTTATGGAATCAATCACATTCCATTGCTTCAAAGCCAAAGCATGTACACATGTTAAGATAGAGGAGGAAAAGGAGGTCTCTGCCTCTCCTGGGTTAGCTTTCTCATACTTCCCTTAAGAGTTGTGCTCAACATGGTGATTCAGCTAGTGCGGTAGGGTGACTCTTTCATGAAGTTGCAAAGTAAAGAACATAGGAATTTGTGTATTGACAAACTTCATAGCCAACCTAGCCCCTGATTTTTTGACACTGGTATGAAAAAGGATGATTTGTACAAGGGCATGTTTAACCTGGGAATCATTTATCTCCTCAGATTGTGGATATGCCCCAATCAACAAGAAAGCAAACAACATAGATTAGTGCTGGGGACTCTCAAGACTTGAATGAATATAACACCTAGTTGTTATCTTCAAAGAACTTATAAATGAATTGGACCAACAAGACAAAGTCCTGCAAAATACTTAGTGCGTCAGGAAGCATACTAACTATTACACTCTGTGGAACCAATAATTCAACAGTAAATATCTGTATGTATACATATATAGATATGGATAATGTCACATCCTTAAGAAAAGATTTGGAAGCAGTTTATATGTGAGATGAATAAACTCACATATAAGATGAATGGGATAAATGAAGACATGAGGATAAAGGGAAATAAAGGCAGGAAAATAAGTCAAAGCCAAGGATCAGGATCAGCCCTAAAATAGCTCCATAAGGGTTGTTTCAGTCGTTGGAAATGAGCCACAATTTGGTTCCTTACAGCTAGAGCACCATTACTGACATGACTTCTATTTGTACATGAGATAACAATCAAAGCAGTTATTTGCAAAACAGCTTCTCCTACTACTGGACTCCTGAGCAAAATTTGTGGATTTTTCCAAGACGGAGAATTCCAGATTGTGTGAACAGGGCTCTAACAATATCCCCACAGTAGATACAATATTTAGCCTCACAGAGAGTGTTCCTTTGAATGCCCTCAGTGTACGCTGATGGCAATGTTAAGAAGAGCCAAGACGATTTGGTCCGAGAGCACAACTTTCTAATGGTCTGTTTTATTACAAAGATAAACCAAGACAATACAGAAATGGAGAGAAGGCATATATTTTAGGCTCCATTATAGCGGATGCCAGGGCTGTTAAACAGTATAAGGAAATGCATAGCTTTGGAGTTCAGAGACCTGGGCATCCATCTTAGTATTCTCACTAACCAGGTAACTTTGGGCAAAGAACTAAAACTTAACAGACACCCTATTAAAAACACCACATAGCAGATATCCTGTTAAAAATACTTAAACTGAAATCCAAATAAATAAAGGCAAAATATGAAAGGTACTAGATGAAGTACGAAGGAAAATATTTCAGGTGATGCAAAAGGTTCATGAACTAGAAAAGAAATATTTTAAAGTAGATTAATGAGAAATATTTTCCAGTGCCTTCTCTTTCTGGGTATTGTTTCATTTATGACCACTACCTGTTTCCTGTTCTCCAGTTTAGAAATCTCTTATGTATAATTAAAGCAATGTTCTCACATGTCTAACCTGGCAGATAATATTCAAGTAATGAAAACAGAATCCTTCTCAGCTTGATATATTTTCCTTTGGGTTGCTTGGAATGTCAAGAAGGCAGTTGTGAATATGATGGTCATTTTTCTAATAGCATAATGAGGTTATGTTTGTAATTCTCATTTTCCAGACACCACCTTAAAGGCAACAATGCCACCAGCCAGAAAAGAATTCCAGGTGTGGCCAGGGGCGGTGGCTCACGCCTGTAATCTCAACACTTTGGGAGGCCGAGGTGGGTGCATCACGAGGTCAGGAGATCAAGATCATCCTGGCTAACACGGTGAAACTCCGTCTCTACTAAAAATACAAAAATTAGCCGGGCGTGGTGGCACGCGCCTGTAGTCCCAGCTATTCGGGAGGCTGAGGCAGGAGAATCACTTGAATCTGCGAGGCGGAGGTTGCAGTGAGCCGAGATAGCACCACTGCACTCCAGCCTGGGTGACTGAGCAAGATTCCATCTCAAAAAATAAAATAAAAGAATTCCAGGTGTGCAGCAGACCCATCATCTGGATATCAGTGATTATGACATAAATTAAGGAAGATTTTGGTTGCCCTCCAGCTTGTAAAATAGATGCACAATGAAGGTCCTTGGCATAGTAGGGTTAAGAAGAAAGGGAGAAGGTGAGGGATATTCCAGAGGGCATGCTCTGTGGCTCCCTTGAGGTCATTTAATGCAACTTCTTCCTTTATAGATTGCTTTACAAAGCCAGGAAAAAAAAAAAAAAAGCTTATAGAGGCTAAAATGTCCTTGGGTCCTTTTTGGCTGGCTGCTTCCATCAGGCAGTTGGCCAAAGAAAGGAGAAAAGAATTCGAGTGGCCTAAATATTACTCACCAAAAGTACAACCGAAATTAGGGCAGAGGTAAAGGAGAGGTCCCTAAGGACCGTTCAGTGATGGGAATTCTCTGGGTACAAAGGCTCCTGGGAGAATTCCTCTGCTCAGTTCCCCAGGGACAAGTAGAGGACTTGTCCCGTCACACAATTTAAATTTCCCCTTAATGTCACAGTGCTCAGTGTACAGTCAGTCTGTGCCTTTGGAGATTCCCAGAAATGGATCCATAGAAAGTAGTAGCAATTGAAGATGGAGCTCCAAGAGTTGGAGTTCCGCCCTAAACCACAGAAAGGTTAAGTCTAGGTAAACAAAACAATTTTTGCTTTGTTAAAAATTTCTTAATAGTGTAGACTATTTAGTGGGAAATATTTATGCCAGTGCCGTAAACATAGCATGCTAACATTAATAGGTCCTATCTAATTTTCTGACTTTGACACTGTGAATGGTCTCCCCTTTCATTACCTGGACTGGGGACACCCCCATCCTGTTACATGCTGAGTCACACCCTGGTACTAGGCTCACAGCAGGTGCTTAATTAATATTTGCTGAATCAATGCTGAAAGTATCTGATAGCTACATTTCGTTCAACTACATCATTTTATAGAAGAGGAAACTCAGGCTAGGTGGGCTGTGGTTTATATAAGGCTACTCAGGTGCCAGAAACAGGATGGAAATCCAGGTGTTCTGAATCCAAGCCCAGTGCTCTTTCACTATGCCTCTTTCATATAAGAATAAAGAACAATCTTCCTATATTTTTTCTGTAAGTTATTTGTTTTTAAATATAATATTGCCCAGTTTCTTTCCTGCAAGGAAATACATTAATGGTAATTTCATTTCTCTATTTCAAATGTAAAGAAATTTGTGATTTGGGAAATGAAGTCCTTTGGAAGTTTACAAAATACAAAACCATAGATACCAAATGACAGAACCTTGGAATTATCTGGACATAAAATCTAGATAGACGCTCCTTCCGATTTGGGGGAAAGACAGAGAAAGTGATTCTGGATGGGAGATGAACTGAGGCCTAGCATTTATTCTGGGTCTCAGTCCCAGAAGACTCAGAGGTCAAGTTGTCAGTGGCCCCTCTTACAATGGCTTACAGCTCGGCAGGGTGGAGTATAGGCACCACTCCCACTAGATAGCTTGAATCTCAAAAGGAGAGACATGCAAACATCATTCACAATATTGTAAGGCACAAGTTTTGACAAATATTTTAGTCTCCTTGTCCTGGCCGGTTAAACAGGGGAAACCATTCTACACAAGCTACAATGTAATGATTTTGAAATCAGAATCACCTTAGCTAGATTTTTAGCAAAACCACACCTAGCTCTTTTGCACTGTCTGAAGAGGGTGTGTCTTATGGCATATTTCCTATTACCTCTACTTTCATATTCTTCCTATTCTAGATTAAAGGAGAAGAATATGCCGGCTGTGATACTATACTGCCTCTCCCATTCCCGCCCAACATACACACCGCCTACACACTCCCTTCCTAAGACATCAGCATTGCCCTGTAGAATCTGTCCCCATGAGGCAAGGACTCTGTAGGTCAGTCCCAAAACAATCCCTTTGTCTTCCATATTTCTAGATAGCCTTTCCTTTACTCACTGTTAGTAATCTCTACAACTATTGGGTTTATATCTGAATGTAATGATGAAAGATAGCACATCAAGATCTGTAAGAAGTTATGCATAGCACAGCCATCCTGATATACCAAATATAAGTTCCCCAAAGGTGGCTGAGAAGTGAAAGATAAAGTATCGCATTTCTTTTTCCCAATTATTCTCATCATAAAATGGGAGAAATACTCTTTGTATTAAACGAATGCATTTCTAACAGAGGTGAGTGACGAAGGGAGTTCTTTTTTCTCCCTTGTAAGAAGGGAGAAAGAACTGTATCCCTTCCCGTTGCCTTTGGATTTCACACAATAGGAATAATATTCTGGAGAGGAGGAGCGGCAATAAAAAGAAAAAAAGAAGAAATAATATTCTGACAAATGTTTATTTTAAAAAAAGAAATAATACCCAATTTAAGTGTTGATCTTGTGTGTGTTTTATTTGAAATATGAATCACACAGAAAATGGGTTTGATATTTATAGAAAGAAATTATTTACATTTTCCATGAGCATTCATTGTTCTTTGAGGGAAAGCATTTTTCAGAGAAAGAAGAACTGTGTTTCTAGAGGTATTCTCATGGCTTCTCACACACATGCTTACTCATGCATGCAGGTCATGCTTCGCTTAATGATGGGGACATGTTCTAAGAAATGCATCATTAGGTGATTTCATCCTTGTGTGAACAGCAGAGAGTGAACCTACACAAACCTAGATGGTAGCACCTACCATGAACCTAGGCTGTATGGAATAGTCTATTGCTCCTGGGCTACAAACCTGTACAGCATGTTACTATTCTACACTACAATACTTATAATGGTAAGTATTTGTGTAACTAGAAAATGGGCAGTAAAAATACATTATTATAATATGTTGGGACCACCATCATATATGCAGTCCATCATTTATGAAGCATTTTTATGCTGTGCACGGTGCACTGTATGTTTGGTTGTTCAATGATACGCTGCTTCTACAGAGTGAGTGAGTTGGTTGGCTGTTTTGCTGGAGAGGGCTGGTTGACTCATGTCAAACAAGAAGGTAATTCAGCCAACTCATTAAATCAGTTAATTTTTTAATTGAATTGACCAACAGTTTCTGCTTGTGTAGATACATACAGGCCTAGAGAAGGGTTGTTACCACATATCAGTCATACATACATACCACAATCTGTTTTCCATAGCTGATCATACAACTCATACCCTGTTGTGTTTGAGTGTCAGGAAGGCAGCACAGGCCGGGAACGGTGGCTCATGCCTGTAATCTCAGCACTTTGAGCAGCTGACATAGGTAGAGCCCCTGAGGTCAGGAGTTCAAGACCAGCCTGGCCAACATGGTGAAACCCCATTTCTATTAAAAATACAAAAATTAGTCAGGCATGGTGGTGCACACCTGTAGTCCTAGCTACTCAGGAGGCTGAGGCAGGAGAATCACTTGAACCCCAGAGGCAGAGGTTGCCATGAGCTGAGATCATGCACTCCAGCCTGGGCGACAGAGTGAGACTCCACCTCAAAAACAAACAAACAAAATAAAGCAGCATTGTGGTATGTGTGCAGATTAATAACTAGAATAACAAAAATGCAGCAACATGAGAATAAATTTTCAAAATTAGTCTGTCACATGTCCTTGTCTTAATGATGTTGGCCATTACACACAAGTTAGAGAACCAAAGCATTTCCAGGCCCATCTAGTAGTACATTTCCTACTATTTCTTTATCTCCCATTAGTACTTTTCACTGCCAAAAAAATTTTTAAAAAATATTACTTGCTGGCTGGGCACGGTGGCTCATGCCTGTAATCCCAGCACTTCGGGAGGCCGAGGCGGGCAGATCACAAGGTCAGGAGATGGATACCATCCTGGCTAACATGGTGAAACACTGTCTCTACTAAAAATACAAAAAATTAGCTGGGCGTGGTGGCGGGTGCCTGTAGTCCCAGCTACTCGGGAGGCTGAGGCAGGAGAAAGACGTGAACCCAGGAGGTGGAGCTTGCAGTGAGCCAAGATGGAGCCATTGCACTCCAGCCTGGGCGAGAGTGCGAGACTCCATCTCAAAAAAAAAAAAAAAGATATAAATATATTACTTGGTGATGGTTAAGGACCTTTACTTAGAAGATACCGAGTAGTAATCATAACTCACTCGTAGGAGAAAGTATCTAACAACATTCACCAATGGACATCCAGCCAGGTGCTCAAGGTCAGGTGAATTTGTGCAGCATTGTTCTGTATGTGTTCCCTGAAGTCTCATGCCACTTTATCTGAAGTGCCTATGCATTTCTCTCTAGGCCTGAACACAACAGTTGGAATTGAGGACTCTGGGCATCTCATTGCTATTTCAATTACTCAAAAAGAGCTCAGCCAGGCATGATGCCTATAGTCCCAGCTACTCAGGAGGCTGATGTGGGAGGGTTGCTTGAGGATAGGAGTTTGAGGACGCAGTGAGCTATGAGTATACCGCTGCACTCCAGCCCGGGCAACATAGTGATATCCTTTCTTTTATTTTTTTTCTTTTTATTAAAAAGGAGGTCAGACGGAGCCTGATTGAAGGGTAAACTACACCCTCTTCCTCATTGTGACCATCTGCCTTCACAAAGGCTGGGGACAGAATTATATCCTAAGATTTGGAATCTTACAAATATGTCCAGTCTTCTTGTTATGTTTAACATATTCCTTTATGTTCTTTTCTATCTATGAGAACTCTAGAAGAACACTACTTTTTCTGAAAGTTATTTTGGTGCCTGGTGTCTAAAAAGGCTATTTTTTCATCTGAAGAACAGCCATATTTTGACATTCAAAGTGGCATTTGGCCGGGCGCGGTGGCTCATGCCTATAATCCTAGTACTTTTGGAGGCTGAAAAAAATGGATTGCTTGAGTCCAGGAGTTCAAGACCAGCCTGGGCAACATGGCAAAACTCCATCTCTACTAAAAACACAAAAATTAGACAGGTGTGGTGGCCCGCACCTGTAACCCCGGCTACTCTGGAGGCTGAGGCACGAGACCCACTTAAACCCCTTGCTTAAAGGTTGCAGTGAACGCAGATCACGTCACTGCACTCCAGCCTGGGCAAAAGATCAACTCTCCGTCTCCAAAAAAAAAAAAAAAAAAAAAAATTTTTTTTTTTTTTTGAGACAGCATCTCACTCTGTTGCCTGGGCTGGAGTGCAGTGGCACAATCTCTGCTCACTGCAACCTCCGCCTCCCGGGTTCAAGTGATTCTCCTGCCTCAGCCTTCTGAGTAGCTGGGACTATAGGCGTGTGCCACCACCCCTGGCTAATTTTTGTATTTTTATTTTTGTATTTTTAGTAGAGACGGAGTTTCACCATATTGGCCAGGCTGGTCTTGAACTCCTAACCTCGTGATCCGCCCGCCTCGGCTTCCCAAAGTGCTAGGATTACAGGCATGGGCCACTGTGCCCGGCCAAGAAATTTTTAAAAATTTAGAAATACCCATCCAAAGAATGAGGTTAATTCAATTTTGTGCAAGTTTGGGCTAGGTACTTGCCTCAGACTCAAGCTTCAAACTCTTCCTCGAGGCAAAATTTGACTTAAAATCTAGGAAAAGGAAGTCTAGGAGGAGTCTATAGACTACAAAGCCACCTGGTCATGTGCACAGCATTGTGCTTAGATTGGAAGAGATTCAAGGATGAACAGGAAACACTTTTCAACAAGCTTGTAACCAAGCATAATGAAAATATCGAGTCTTGGGGGCTTTGGAGGCTGCTGTTTTCTCAATATTCATAGTTTCTCTGGAAAACCGTGTCTGAAAGTTAGAAGGGATCTGAGTCTGCTTTTATTCAGTTTGCATCTGGAATCTATACATCTTTTAAAAATTGGAAATATTTGGCTTGTTGGCTTGTTTCCACCTCATTTCTAGAATTATTTTGGCCCATTTCTTCAAGGAATTAGTACCCATGTATGTGTTTTATGAGCTAGATTCACCAAGCCCTACTTCCTCGGTGTTTCTGCAATTAAATGACCACATATATACATCAATAGCACTAAGTTTTGACAAAAAGGAACATAGGGGAAGACTCTTGAGTCCTGAAGATCGCACGGAGCAGGTATCTTTTCATTAAGAAATGACCTATGTTGGCTGAGTACGGTGGCTTACGCCTGTAATCCGCACTTTGGGAGGCCTAGGTGGGTGGGTCACAAGGTCAGGTGTTCAAGACCAGCCTGACCAACATGGTGAAATCCCTAAAACTACAAGGGAGTCTAATTGTACTAAAAATACAAAATACAAAAATTAGCTGGGCGTGGTGGCGTGTGCCTGTAATCCCAGCTACTCAGGAGGCTGAGGCAGGAGAATCACTTGAACCTGGGAGGCGGAGGTTGCAGTGAGCCAAGATTGTGCCACTGCACTCCAGCCTGGGTGACAGAGTGAGACTCCGTCTCAAAAAAAAAAAAAAAAAAAAAAAGACCTGTCTTTTAGTAACATCAATGTTACACTTTAAAGCAAGTCATCTGCCTGTATTCAGATAAATGTAATCCATACTTTTGAGCACACATGATTCATAAAAACTACAGAAGAAAAATAAGCCCATGGTAGAAAAGCAACTTATTTACTTTAAAACCTTTTTTTTCTGACTAACTGATACACCAGCATGAGAGCCTAACACCAGAAACCAAAAGGGCCACCCAAATGAGGATGTAAAAACATCCACCTTTTGCCCTGGATGGCACCCCAGCTAGAATTCTCAGGCCCAGAAAGCTATCTGTCTATCTCCATTCATATGTGAGCTAACCAGTTCATGGAGGGAAGCGCCAATGAGCTATCAGATCAATATGGTGAAGTATGGAGATTGATTTCATTCCAGAGTAAGTGCATTAACGAGCTCCTCTGTGTGACCTTTGCCTAGTGGTACAAATTAGACTCCACCGCAGACCACATACTTAAATGGGATCCTTCAGTATTTGCTCGCTTTTAATAAAGCACACTGCAGACAGACCTCAAAGATGACTACAAAAACTTATAGTTCATTTTTTTATACAGGGGAGGAGGTCTTGCAGAGTTACTATGTCTGAAATTATGGACAAGATAGCATAAATGCAAACTTTCAAAGTAAAGCATATTCTTTTAAGAAGCAGGTTTTTGTTTGTTTTTTACTAAAGGTGTTGAATATGTGTCTATGCAGGAAACCCTATTAATGGCTTCACTTAATTCTCTCAAAAAAGTTCAGGGAGATACATCTGTGCTCAAGATCCATATTTCTCAAACTTGAACACACTTAGAGTTCACCTGGGGGTCCTGTTAAAATACACAGTGATCCAGCAAGTCTGGGGACTGTGATTCTACATGTCTAACAAGCTGACTAATGAAACCAATGCTGGTGGTTCATGTACACTTTGAATAAAAAGCTCTAGAAAATTCTAGCAAACAAATGCTCCCCACTCCGCATATGCACATCAGTCCCCCACACACACTCCCACACCAAAATGTTAGACACAGGAATATGGGATGAGAACAATAACTAAGATGGCAAAGAGGGCCAGGAGCAGTGGCTCACGCCTGTAATTCCAGCACTTCGGGAGGCTGAGGCGAGTGGATTACGAGGTCAGGAGATCGAGACCACCCTCACCAACATGGTGAAACCTCTATTAAAAACACAAAAATTAGCTGGGCATGGTGGTGTGCACCTGTAGTCCCAGCTACTCAGGAGGCTGAGGCAGGAGAATCGCTTGAACCCGGGAGGTTGAGGTTGCAGTGAGCCGAGATTGCACCACTGCACTCCCACCTGAGTGACAGAGCAAGACTCCATCTCAAAAAAAAAAAAAAAAAAAAAAAAAATGGCAAAGGGTAAGGAGGTGCAAAATCACACAGGTCTGGTACAGAAACAGGCCCCACCAGTGGCCAGCAGATCCGTGTGAACTCGGGCAAATAACTACACCCCCTGAGCTTTAGTTTATTCTGGCTGCAGTCAAATTCTAATTAATATTGACCCTCCCCACTCCCCTTGTTGTAAGGGTTAATTGAGCTAATACATGAATAGAACTTGAGGCTTGAGCTCAATAAATAGTAGTCACTGTTAGGGTGCATCACTTTTCTGTAAAAGTCAGATCTAGTCCCTAACCCTAGATTGATCAAATATTACAAAGCAAATAATAATTTAATGCAAATACTGGAGTTGCTGCAAGTTAAAGCAACAACTCCAGTCTTTCATTTGGACATGGTCTCCCTGTTAATTCTCTTAATCGTCTTGGGGCCAAGCAGAAAGAGACCATAGCTGCTGGGGAAACCCAGAGGGATATTGATCTCAGAAGAATGAATGCAATGGCACCTACTTTAAAAGCAAGTCAACGTGGTCAAGGCTCAGGATGGCACCAGAACACAGGTGAAGACAATGCTGAAGTTCTTGGAATTTCCATCGCACTCCAGGGTGATTTATTGTGTATGTGAGTGTGAGTGTGTGTTAGGGAGGGGGCAGAGGCTGACACTCAGGGAAACCTGTGTCTGTTTCTTAGTTACCTAGAGACATCTGTGCTGCTCTCAAGCTGGCCCTGGTCTCGCTGATGCCCTACCTCCAGGAGTACAGCCTCACAGCCACTGGAAGAGAAATCCCAGGACAGTGAGAAGGGTTTTTGTTCCCCTGGATGTCTCTGACCTTACTTACCGATTTGAAAATTCAAGGTTGGGAAATGTATTCATTTGGCATCAATCTTTAATCCCAGTGAAAGAGTAGACACCCACAGGAGTGATAGTATTTAAATCAGTGGCTTTACAAGTATGGTCCAGGGAGTCGAGAGGTTACAACTATTTTTCCAATTACACCAAGATGTCATTTGCCCTTTTCGCCCTCCACTTCTCAGGAGTACGCAGAGGCTACAGGATATAATGACATCATCACTCTGGTGACAAATGGAATGTGTACTTGTGGATGCTTGATTTGTAACTATTTCTCTGTTTTTAACTCCCAATACATTAACATTAATAGTTAAAACTCATATAAACTGAAGGTCTCCATAGTCCTCATTTTCAGAAGTGCAAAGGGTCCTGAGATCAAAAGGTGTGGGAACCACTGCTTTGAATCAACACAAGTCATTTGCATGTAATCATAAATGAATTTCTGACAAGTTAAAAATTTTGTGGTGTAACTACCAAATTCAAAACTCTGTGCCAGAGTTTGTGAGAGGAAACAGTGACAAGAAAGAGGTTGGAAAGAGTTGAGGGGGTAGACATATAACTAACACAAACCAGGCTAGGAGAAAGTGTGCAATTGCGATCATCATACATCCCATCCCAGATTTTGCCAGATAGTCCCCGTTTCAAATAGTCCCCATTTCAAATACGTCCAGGCCTACATTTAGACTAGTCAAATCAATGACTTTGAGTTTGGCAGGTGGGATGAGATGGAGAGGAAGACAGTGATGATGAGATACCTGGTTGAGGAATTCTAACTTTTTCTGCATATGCAATAGAAAGTTGTGAGTGATATGATCAAACCAGACAACCCAGGATAATAACTGCAGAGAACGTGTTATTTGAGAGTGCAAGAAAGAAACAGGGCTGGGTGTAGTGGCTCACCCTGTAATCCCAGCACTTTGGGAGACTGAGGAGGATGGATCCCTTGAGCCCAGGAGTTCAAGACCAGCCTGGGCAACATGGCAAAACCCCATCTCTACTAAAAAAATACAAGAAGTAGCTGGGCATGGTGGCACATGCCTATAGTCCCAGCTACTCAGGGGGCTGAGGCACAAGAGTAGCTTGAACCTGGGGGTGGAGGCTGCAGTGAGCCGAGATGGTGCCACTGCACTCCATCCTGGGCGACAGAGTGCGATTCCTTCTCAAAAGAAAGAAAGAAAGTTGTACAAATTTGCAGGCCATGTGTGGTGGCTCATTCTTGTAATCCCAGCATTTTGGGAGGCTGAGGCGGATCACTTGAGGCCAGGAGTTCAAGATCAGTCTGCCCAACGTGGCGAAACCCAGTCTCTACTCGGGAGGCTGTAGCATGAGAATCTCTTGAACCCAGGAGGTGGAGGTTGCAGTGAGCCGAGATGGCGCCACTGCACTCCAGCCTGGGTGACAGTGCAAGACTCTGTCTCAAAAAACAAAACAAACAAAACAAAACCAAACCCAAAGTTGCAGAACTAAATGAGGCTTCTTGGAGGTGATGATCATTTGTTTCAGCAAGCAATTCACGATGCTGCTGTGGAGTTTGTGAGAGAAAGTATGGCATAATTGTGTTTGTGGGAGAAATCACTAAGAATGTGTGGATGAGAAGGTAAGGAAACCAACAACAGAAAACTAGAAAAAAATATTGTTTAAGGTTGGGTAGAGGGAGAGGAGCTAGCGAAGAAACCTGGCAAGGTGCACTCAGAGAGGAGTACTGAGTAGTGACCAAGAAGTCTGGGCCAGAAGTAATTTCAAGGATGGCCAAGGATTAAAATGGGGAGAGAGGATGAGGGCCGAGGAGATGTGGCTAAAGTCCTTGATGATGTTTAAGATTCACAAGAAGCATTTCCCTTGGAGAAGTGCAAGTGCAGTGAGCCTGCTGCCTGGCTTTAGCACTGCAGTCCTACAGTGTTGGCTGTGTTAACGCCAAAAAGAGGAGTTGGAGAAAAGGGCAAAGATGTCATGATGAGAAAAGGCAGGACGGTGACAGACAGGGAGACCCATGTAATGTGGTGTTCTGTGTTATTTTCAGGAGGGGAGCTTTGCACATACATGTGGACTGATGAGAGCCAGTGGAAGAGGAAAGATTTAAATAACAAGGGGCTGGGTGGTTGGGCGTGGTGGCTCACACCTGTAATCCCAGCACTTTGGGAGGCCGCGGTGGGCAGATCACCTGAGGTGGGGAGTGTCTCTACTAAAAATACAAAATTAACTGGGCATGGTGGAGCATGCCTGTAATCCCAGCTACTCAGGAGGCGGAGGCAGGAGAATCACTTGAACCCGGGAGGTGGAGGTTGTACTGAGCCAAGATCACGCCACTGCACTCCAGCCTGGGCAATAAGAGCGAAACTCCGTTTCAATAAAAAAACAAAAACAAAAACAAAAAAAACAAGGGGCTGGGCACCATGGCTCACGCCTCTCATGCCAACACTTTGGGAGGCCAAGGCGGGAGGACTGCTTGAGGCTAGGAGTTCAAGACCAGCCTGGGCCACACATGAGACTCCATCTCTAATTACAATAAACAAAATTAAAATGTTAGGAAGGGGCCGGGCGTGGTGGCTCATACGTGTAATCCCAGCACTTTGGGAGGCCCAGGTGGATGGATCACCTTAGATCAGGAGTTCAAGACTGGCCTGGCCAACATGGTGAAACTCCGTCTCTATAAAAATACAAAAATTAGCTGAGCATGATGGTGGGTGCCTGTAGTCCCAGCTACTCAGGAGGCTGAGGTGGGAGAATCGCTTGAACCCAGGAGGCAGAGGTTGCAGTGATCGGAGATCACACCATTGCACTCTAGCCTGGGAGACAGAGCGAGACTCCGTCTCAAAAAATATATAAAAATAAAAATAAAAAAATAAAAAAATAAAATGTTAGCAAGGGATGAAACAGCAGATAAAAGGGAAATAAAGCCGGGCGTGGTGGCTCACGCCTGTAATCCCAGCACTTTGAGAGGCCAAGGCAGGCAGCTCATGAGGTCAAGAGATCGAGACCATCCTGGCTAACACGGTGAAACCCCATCTCTACTGAAAATACAGAAAAATTAGCCGGGCATAGTGGTGCATGCCTGTAGTCCCATTTACTTCGGAGGCTGAGGCAGGAGAATGGCCTGAACCCAGGAGGCTGAGGTTGCAGTGAGCCGAGATTGCGCCACTGCACTCCAGCCTGGGAGACAGAGCGAGACTCCATCTCAAAAAAAAAAAAAAAAAAAAAAAAGGGAAAGTGGATGGAGAGTACAAGTAGGAGAATTACAAAAGAAGGGACCTGACAAACTCTATGAGGAAAGATTGCTATTGAACTGAAAGGACAAACTTAAACCTTTCTTCAGAATAAGCTTTAAGAGGAAGGGTGTGTGTGTTAAGCTTTAAGAGGAAGGGTGTGTGTGTGTGTGTTGGTGAAGAAGGGTGTATGTGTTGAAGGGAGAGGGACATTTGTGGGTGTATGAATATTGGAAAAGGAAGAGTATGCATGGGCTGCAACAAGGCAGATAAAGGTCAAAGCTGAAAGGCAGAAACCACCTGAATAAAGCCCCTTCAGCTACTTTAGAAACTAAAATTTGTCTACCTGATATTGTCCCCAGTTTTTTATTTTTATTTTTGAGGAGTCTCACTCTGTATCCCAGGCTGGAGTGCAGTGGCACAATCTCAGCTCATGGCAACCTCCAACTCCCAGGTTCAAGTGATTTTCCTGCCTCAGCCTACTGAGTAGCTGGGATTACAGGCATGCACCACAATGCCCAGCTAATTTTTGTATTTTTAGTAGAGAAGGGGTTTCACCATGTAGGTCAGGCTGGTCTCGAACTCCCTACCTCAGTTAATGCACCCGCCTTGGCCTCCCAAAATGCTGGAATTAGAGGTGTGAGCCACCTTGCCCGGCCTTGTCCCCAATTTTAGCCCAGGTCAGGATTGCAGAGAAAAAGAGGACTCACATTTGTTGAGATTTTATTCTCCTTAGGGAACTTCTATCACTGCACTCAACATATTGTAGTCTAATTAGCTGAGCCTTTTATTTCTAAAAAAGTTTCCGGAAGTCAGGCCGGTGTGGTGGCTCACGCCTGTAATCCCAGCACTTTGGAGTGCTGAGGTGGGAGGATCACCTGAAATTGGGAGTTCGAGACCAGCCTGACCAACATGGAGAAACCCCGTCTCTACTAAAAATACAAAATTAGCTGGGTGTGGTGGCGCATGCCTGTAATCCCAGCTACTTGGGAAGCTGAGACAGGAGAATCGCTTGAACCCAGGAGGTGGAGGTTGTGGTGAGCCGAGATCGTGCCATTGCACTCCAGCCTGGGCGACAAGAGCAAAACTCCATCTCAAAATAAAAAAAAAAAGTTTCTGGAACTCATTCTCTCCCCACCCTCTTACCTCTCCATTAATAATAGACTTAATTGTTTGGCATGCTTGTTTGACATAGTAATGAAAGGAAGGCAGAAAGTCTGAACAATAGTAAGTGAATCATACTGGACTCTTGGAGTTCGTCACATTTTCTCCACCCTAACTTGAACCAGTGTTTCAGCATCTTTTATCATGTAGTTAGCCTGATAATCTCCAAACGACTCACGAGTGAAAACACCACCCCCTTCTCACCACCCTCTATTCTAGGATGGACAGAGGTGACTATGGACCAAGCAGCTCTTACATTAGGCCTAAAGGAAATGAATGCCACACAGACTTAAAAAAATTGTCTCCTAGCATCCTGTGTAAGTATAGAGATATCAAATGCACATAGATCAACACATTTGTTAGTTTGAACAATAAATTGTGTTGGTCTTTTGCAGATGTTTCTTTCTATTGAGTTTCTGAAATGTAATTCTCGCTTTGGAAATGCTGAGATACATGTTCAGGAACAGCATTCTAACACATTCCCCACAAAAATCGCATTGGGATTCATAGTTTTGTACGTGTGTATCCCCCTCTTTAAGGGTAGAGACCATTTCTTTTTCTTTCTTTTTTTGAGATAGGGCTTCATTCTGTTGTGCTCTAGACACCATCTCTAATCCATCCCTGTGTATCCAGATATTCTAGCACACTGCACTCTACAAATATTTAATTTTTAGATACCACATAAGTTATACATTACCCCTATTTTATAGAGAAGGACAGTGAAGTTAACATGCTGAGCTCATGGGAAGCAAATGGAAGAGGATTTGAAGCCAAGTATGACTCCAAGGCCTGCCTAATTTCCACATCAGGAGGCCTCTATGGTGATAAGAGGGAAGTAACTGTATAGCCAGTGCCTTGTGCCAAGCCCAAGTATTTGCTGAATGAATCAAATACAGCACCAGGGGCTTTTAAACATCAATAAAGGAAGGAGGAAATTGACTGTTCTGGAATATATACTATCTACCAAGGACTTAATTTGTGTTAAGTCATTTAATCCCCAGTAAAATACCTGAAAGAGGTAATGCCATGTTTTACAGATGAAGACACTGAGCCTAAAATGAGCTAAGTAAATAATCTACAAGTAAAAAAGGGTACGTACATGTCACTTCTGATCCTCCTCCTCCTATCCCCACTACACAGAAGCATTAGTCCCCCACTGGCAGTAACCCACCCTGGAGCCTCCTGGGGGTAGAGCCCCTGATACTTCTGCCTGTCTCTCATCTTCAAGTTTCAACAAGTCATTTAATCTGGAACAATCAGATCTGGTACAAACGGCTCACAATGCGGCACTATGACCGAGTTCTTAATGTATTAGACTGTAGCAGTATTCAACCATAGCATTATTTAGTGGCTGGAAAACCTGATCCTCCTTTGATAAATGTATTTGTTTTCCTGTTACATTTTGTATTTATGGATACACTATGCTTTGATACCACATTTTTGTTATGCCAGAAATGTTTACTGTTCTTGTATTATCGAATCAATGAATTAGGGAGAGGTTACTGCAAAGGGATTAATGCATTTTTAATGAAAATGCATGATAAAACTTGTTATTCATTACGAATAATGGCAGATCTATGAGATTTACACGGGTAAGAGCTTTGTGAGTTTATCTGAAAGCATACATAATGGGTCTCATTTAGCTGTAACATGGAAAAAATTATTCTTAGAGATTCTAGTAAGTGTTAAAATCCATTGTTTATTCAGATGATTTACACCCTTCACTGTGATCAGTTCACCTACATAAAGTTACTAAGTATAACTTTACCTTTAAAAAATTATTATTTTTCCCTAAGTCATTATTGTTCTTTTGTTCCCTTGATCCCAAGCTTCAGAAAGGAATACAATTAAGATAATCCCTGAGCATATGTGGGAAATGTAGTTGAACTCACCATATGCCGGTTGGGAAAAGTGGTATGATCTCCTGAAGGCTTAAACAGAAGGAGAGCAAAAACATTCCATTGCTAAGATTAGGCTAGCTTGCCAGATTATAAGTACTTTTTAATTACATGAGTACAACTGTCTTAAATAAATGCTGTTAGTCACTAAAATAGATATACAATAAATATGATCCTCAAAAGCAGGGATTTTGTCTATGCTCTTCATGTTGAATCTCTAAGTCCTATAATGGTACCTGGCATACAACGAATACTTGATAAGTATTTACTGAATGAAAGAAGGAATCGTAAGAATATCTGACCAACCCTATGGTATTTAAAATGTACTTTATTATTATTATTATTTTGAGACGGAGTTTCGCTCTTGTTGCCCAGGCTGGGATGCAATGGCGCAATCTCAGCTCACTGCAACCTCCGCCTCCCGGGTTCAAGCGATTCTCCTGCCTCAGCCTCCCAAGTAGCTGGGATTACAGGCATGCGCCACCGTGCCCGGCTAATTTTGTATTTTTAGTAGAAATGGGATTTTTCCATGTTTGTCACGCTGGTCTCGACCTCCCGACCTCAGGTGATCCACCCGCCTCAGCCTCCCAAAGTGTTGGGGTTACAGGCATGAGCCACTGTGCCTGGCAATACTGTACATTGCTATACAATATTGCTGTACAATACTGTACAATACTGTACATATATATACTTCAACTGTATAAATGTAAGGCAATCTGGAGAGTTCTTTTTGCTTAGTAGGTCTTTACAATACACACATTATCTAATGACATTGTGTCTTTACGATACACACATTATCTAATGCCTTTCATTATCTAATGACAACGAGGAGGCTGTACAGGAATCCATAAAATGCATAAAAATTCTTATCTCACCATTTGAAATGGTTTTTAAAAAGTACACATATATGTAATATATGGATTACTTATTACTTGTGTGATAAGAAATTTAGAGGCAACGTCAAATGAGCATTGTATTGAAAATTACTTGGACAGCAAATGATGACATTTGTTACTTAAGAAAAGCCAGTTAGAGTTAACTTTTAGGATGAAATGAATTGATTTGAATTTCAGAAATAAATAAGCTGAGTATTATAAATTTTTCTTTATTTTTTTATTCTGTGCCTACCACATTTGTAGATAAACCCTGAAAAATAAAATTGCTTATACAGTAATGACAGTGAGGTCACAAAACTGCCTTACAATGTTGATAGTTTGATATCTGTAACCCATCGTCTTGCTTAACCTTACCATTAGAAATCTGAGTTCTGAAAAACTTCCATAGAAAAACTGTGACATTTTTGTCTTTAAGTAAAGATAAGTGTTATGATTTTTTAAAAATCAGAATTTCAGTCCAAAATCTTCTAGACTGAAAAACTCAGAGACATATAGTCTTAGTTTCTTAGGGCATATGTTGGAAGGGTCATCTTAGTTCCAGAAAAAAAATTAGATGCTTTTCAGGTAGGTTGCATGCCTTTTTAGATTAAAAACATTAATAAATATGTAAGACCTTTGTAGATTCACAGCAGGTGTTTTGAGGGCTTTACATTGAAAAGCTGACAACTAATTATAAAAGCCCGACTGGACTAATCAATTATTCAGATCAACATTAGATGCCTATTATATACAGAAACATGGGAATTATATCTCCCTTAATTAATATACTAAAATCATGAGTTTAAAACATTCTAATGTGAAATGTGAAGACATACAAGTCTTAATACTAAGACTTATTCCAAATAATAAGTATTTGTAATTTGTTGCCTCTCATTCAAGAATTAAATTCCTATTGACCCTACATTAGTCACACAAAAGATATTTTTTTCAGCTTGACTCATATGTTTGTAATTTGTTTTATATTCTTAAAATGAAAAACGTGAATCGAATAATTGATACAAAGTACTCTGTACAAAGACACCAATGGCCAGATGATGCAAAACACCTAATGTGATGTTCTTCTCATAACAGCAGCAATAAAATATATTTTTTGTTCTTCAAGGAACTTTTAGAATTGTCTTCAAAAATATGGTCATAATTTTTAGAATGTAAACCTATTCATCTTTTAAATAGTGCATCTGTTTTTTCCAAGTCTGTTTTAAGGATCTTTCCCCTAATCAGGAGATTTTTTCCAGAGTAATGAAAACAAAAATTTCCTCTTACAAACAAGTTTTTGGGAAGCAGTTGCCTGTCAAATAGATACTGCTTCTTCCCTCCAATGAGAATGCTGTCTCTGGCATTTGGAGTTGGTGTGGAAGGGAGGATGGGGTTGTAGCAAGATCTTAAATAGATTCAAACCATAGGAAAACCAGAAATAGATGCAACCAGACACCTGCTGACAAACAGTGACAAATCCCACTGACACTGCGGTGACCCCCTGTTAGCTGAGATTTAATTAAGGGGCATAATTAAGTCAGTGGAACAGAACACTAATGAGTGTTTTTTTTTAATATGGGTAATTACACATAAAAATACAAAGTGTTATGGAGACCTAAATATATCATTAAAATGAACAGTATAGAATAACAAACAGAGTGCTAAGTATGCCTCTTCTATTGCTGTTAAAAAAAAAAAAAAAAGGTAGACTATGTTTCAGGTTGAATAATACTCAGGCAAGTTTATGTTGGCTTCATGCTGGGAACATTTGTTATTCTAATTTTGCAACAATAAGCGACTATGTGTATTGAGATCCTGTTTTCAATGCAGATTCCATTGCCTTTGAAGTCTTTCTGCATTTAGCATTTTGTCCAACTGCACATGAGCAATTAAGAGGCTGTTTGCAAGTATTTGGCTTCCTATGGATCAGCTTATGGAGGTGTCCATCTGAGCTGGGAGACTTTGACAGATGTGGAAGACAGGCGGGCATTATTTACTAATTCGGAATGAGCTTTCATTTTAACCAGTTATGTGGTATGCTTTGATTTGATCTCTGCTTTAGGCATTGATATAACCCACAGGACTGTGGTCTACTGACTGGGAAATACCACAGAGGAAGGGAAATAGGACTGAAATAAAGTTGGTAACTTTTCAAACATGAAAATGAGGCATTTAGATCATAAGCTGAAATGAGGAAAACAACATTTTATTCTGTGATTGAAAAGCATGCCTGTGTGGTTTGGGACCTGCTCTTCTGTTGGGAGTATTTTAGCTATGGTACCCTCAGCTGGTGGACTGAAGTCCGTGGCAGGCTTTTATCCATTTATCGAAGCAACAAGTGGGAAAACAGATTCTTTTGACGGCTAATGCTCCTCATTCAACTCAATGTAATTGGTGATTCTGAATCTTTCCTCTAAGAAAGTTATTAAATATCTTCTTGCAGGTACTACACATGCCTCTCCAGTCTTCTTGCTTCTGGTCTAACCTCTACTCTGCAATATTCCAGAGGAAAAGAAAAGGACATCTGTGTAATCATTATTAACAGGGGCCAATGGCCAGATGCTGCATGTTTCTACTGAGGGCAATATGAATAGGGATTGTGATAAGGATCCCTTGTAAATACATGTGAAAAGTATTTGCAATTTGTTGCCTCTCATCCAAGAATGAAATTCCTATTGATACTCAGATATTATCTGATCATTTGTCCAATATTAACTTCTTGTAGTTAAATGCCAGTGTATCTGTGATGATAATGGAAAGTTTCTCCAGGTGAAGAATTTGTTTTTGACAAAGCTATTCAAGATAAAATGTCCACAAATAGGGTTTTGATATTTCATACGGTGGTGTGAGAATTCAAACACAAGGGTAATGGAACACAAAAGAACTGGAAAGAAAAATTGCCTTTTGTTTAGACAGTGAGTTTACAGAGCTCATTTTTCCTTAATGCTTGCCATAAAATAAGCATTATCTCTCTGACAAAGCTAGTATCACAATTACCAGGAACTATAAAATCAAAGATTTCATATATATATATCAAACCAGAGTTAACAATTAAATTTCAAAATACTATAAATCAAAGCATATTAGAATCCAAATATTTTCATGAATATTAAGTCTATGAACATTAAGAGGCTGAGGCAAATGATTTTTGCAGTCTTAGACTCTATAGTACAACTTTTGAGAGGCCACACAAGGTTAATTCGAGTGACTGGTTCCATTAATCTAGTGACCAGTTCTATTCGATTGTAACATTTGAGCCATTAGACATATTTCTTGGTAGCATTGCCTGATGGTTCTTGTTAGGCAAATTAATCATGGATCTCTGTGTAAAGCACCTTTTTCCAACTGTCTGTTCTCCTTCTTTCCCCAAATCACCTCAAACTTTTTGGAAACAATAAAGAAAAATAGAGTAAGCCATTTGCTAAAAGCCTGGGGAGTGCAGAACAGAAATAAAGTCAAAAGCTATTTGATAGTATCTAGGCTTTTATGTAAGCAACTTTTTTGAAACCCAAATGACTAAATTTTGGACTGAGCCTGTCTTCCCAAAATGACACATATGTTTGATTCCCAACATCCCTTTCACCATTTTTTTTTTTTTTTTTAACAAGGCCACCCTTATCAAGTCATGTATGAATGAACAGAAGTGTCTTTCATTCCCCACTTGCCTCATGGTTCAAAAGGAACTACTAAAATAGCAGCAACAAAAATCCAACAGCCTGCCAGCGGGCTTGCACCGGTCCCATTCCTAAAGGCATGCAAAAGGTTGGAGAGCTCAGCAAAATTTTTATGTACGGGAGCAGGCCCAAGGAAAACTCACACGCCATAACCAATTGTGGACAGAGGATCATCTATCAGCAGACAAATGCAGGAACTCCAGAATGTCTCTCCTCAAATGAAATAATATATCTTTGAAAGCCAATGCCCGTTTTAGGCTCGAGGCCCATATATCAAGCCTGAGAGGCTTGTGGAATCGCTCCAGGGCCATTAACCTTCCACCTGTTTCCCCTTGTCCTTCAGGATGAGACCCTGCCCTTGATTTTACTCCCTTCCCCTGTTCATCTTCCGACAGAGTGTAAATGTAAAGCAGCGGGCCTGTGAAATAATTCAAAGGCAATGGACCAGGGGCATGGTTACAAATCTCTGCCACTGGCACTGTGACTTATGCAGGCAGTTTGTCACACATGAGCCAGGTGACCTCAGTGACATAACAGAGAAAAATATCGCCAGAGATCAAAGATGGGATTCGGAGCACTCTAAGTAACTCTGCTCCACAGAGTGAGCAGGTTATATTGTATCCAAGGATTTCCCCTTATATCAATAACATTTGTTCTGGCGAAACAGAAAAGGTAGCCCAGAGACTCTTTAATTGAAATCATTTCTGTCAAGTAGAATTGGGGCCATTTCTGTAACATGAGGATTAGAATTTCTGTTTTCTTGATCATGCCTTATAGTTGCTATGAATGCCAGGAATAGGCAACATAAATCCATCTAATTCAACTTTAATACAGAGAAATTAATAGAATTCGAAAAACATAAAAGTGAGTCCATGAAGAATTTGTCAGCCTGAGTACTTAAAAGCTATTATTGTAAAGGTAAAAGGAAAGTTTTACTATCGCTTATAAATTTGCTAGGTCAAAGAAGTGGTTAAGTAAATTTTTTGAGGCTTACACTATTCATTAAAATGAATTTCACGTTTATTATGTATTATGTATAACATTAAAGTAAGGTAGTAAATAAAGGATCTAATGAGATCATATGCATGAAGTTACTTTAAAAAAGTCCAAGACATTCTCCAGATCATATTAGAACTTAGGAAAATGTAGAATGACCCATGAATGGCTAAAAAAAGTAGAGGGGTATATGGAAGAAAATTAACAGTTGAAACAGTCTTAATTATGAAAGAATTAATTTCTAGTTTGTATTTGTTACTTAAAGTATGACTTTCCTCAGTTGTTCTGTGCATTCAAGTATTCTCTGTTGGGTCTAGAAAATGAACAAGACTTTAACATAGTCCTCCCTAGGCCCTTTGTCTTTTCTGTAGCATTAAATTTTGATTTTTTCATAAATTAAAATAACTAACAACAATCAGTCTTGATTCACTGGTTGAGAGAGGCAAGTGCACCTTAGTTCATTTCTTTCCTGTTCTAAAGCAAGGTAGCTGGGATGTAAGTAACTTCCCTTGAGATGCCATACATACACACACGAGTATCTCTTTCCAAGGGCTGTTGCAGTCTTTAGTGGACCAACTCATGTGTTTTTGCCTTTTCCAAGCGTGCTGATACCAATGCCAAATTTCTAACATGTGGATATGTTACAAAATAAAAGCAA
This sequence comes from Hylobates moloch, assembly GCF_009828535.3. Classification (NCBI taxonomy): domain Eukaryota; kingdom Metazoa; phylum Chordata; class Mammalia; order Primates; family Hylobatidae; genus Hylobates; species Hylobates moloch. The sequence continues at coordinate 13,742,440 of NW_026652293.1, forward strand.
TCAACTTTGTTTAATAATCAGAAAGTTCTGATGCCCATGTTTGGAGCAATTTGAAATGCTTGCTTGAATCTTCACAGAAACATGAGGATACTAACTTTCTTTAACTAGCTTCTTTACCTGGGACTGTCACTAGGCTTCAACGGGTCCATGAAGCCCTGGGATTGCATGCAAAATTTCTGTTTTATGCATTTTTCTGGGAAAATTAGTACAAGCTATCATCAGATACTCAAAGAATGTTAACAGTGACTGCTAGAGAACAGAATTCAAAGCCCTAAACTAGAATCAAAAACTGCGAGAGCCCTAAAGGTCATCCAGACTGAAGTACCATCCTGCAAATGAGAAAAAGAAGTCCGAGGAAGAGGGAGCCACACAACTATTAAGTTGATGCAAAATTAATTGCCAGTTTGTTTGTGTTTTTGTTTCTGTTTGAGACCAGGTTTTGCTCTGTCACCCAGGCTGGAGTGCAGTAGCACGATTTTTGCTCATTGCAACCTCCGCCTCCCAGGTTCAAGTGATTCTCCTGCCTCAGCCTCCCGAGTAGCTGGGATTACAGGCACCCACCACCATGCCTGGCTAATTTTTGTATTTTTAGTAGAGACGAGGTTTCACTATGTTGGCCAGGCTGGTCTTGAACTCCTGACCTTAGGTGATCCACCCGCCTTGGCCTCCCAATGTGCTGGGATTACAGGCTTGAGCCACCCAGCTCAACCTAATTGCGGTTTTAATGGCAAAAACCGCAATTAATTTTGCACTAACCTAATACAATTTATTAAACATTAGCTAGTGAAAATGAGTTACTGAAACTCCAGAATTTGCTTCTTAATTCAGGACGTCTTCCTCTACATATGATGCCAATCTTTCCTTTGGCTGTTGTTTAAAAGTCAGATTTTGTTGCATGACTCTTAAAATAATTTTTCTGTGATGCCGAAACCTAATTATGAGAAATATATATGTTTTTAAAAGAACATAAAGCATTTTATAATTCTGGCCTTAGGCATCTGTTGGTATGAATAAATGTTTAAAAGACTTTCATTTGTAAATTAAAATTTGTGTTTTATAAAAACGGCACTAAAGTAGTAGATACTATGTCTTAAACGCTTGTTAGGTTTTTTCTTGAAAAAGGATAGTTTGTATACATGTCACATGACATGGTCTGCCTAACTTTTAAGTAGCTTTGTTGAATCAAATTCTTTGTAAGTACATTTTAAACTTCTCTATAATTAATATTTAATTTATACAAATTAATCCATTATCTCTAACAGTGAGTTAGTGGATGTTCCTTTGCAATATTTATGAAAATCTCAAACCAAGATCATGCAATGCCACCTATTACCAAAAAATATGTTTCTACTTAATGTTTATTTTGAATTCTCCAAACCTCCAAATTATTAACAAAAATGCTAAGCAAGTTATGCTATTCATTTAAATGGCAATTCTGTACCTACTCAACAGTAAAAACACTAAATCTGAAAAGATGTCAGCTGCTTTTGAATTCTCAAATCAAGTAAGATATTTACTATTCTCAGTAAGCTACCTAACTTAGTCACTCCTTTTAGAAGTACAGGACAAAAAATGAAAAAGATACTATAATAGTAAGTTAACCTAAAATTTTTAATCCACTAACGCTCTGCGATTTAAAACAAATAAGATACGGTTAGCCTGCAGACAAAAAAAAAAAAAAAATTCCTGGGCATGAATCACTGCTTACATTCTTTTCCATCCACAAACAATTTCATTTGGGAAAGTTGCCACATAGTATCGACAGTGACAACAAATGGCATTGTCCCGTGAACATCTGTTTCCGACTCCCACACTGATACTGCAGGCTGGGTACTTAGGACTTAGTCGGTCTTCACAAGTTGCTGAGCCACAAAGGAACTGGAAATCACTGGTACGTTGAGGTTTTATTATTGGAACACAGGAAAACTTTATCATCATGCTGGGAAGTTCTGTATCTTTTGAAATATTGAAACCGGGGTTATGTTAGCACATTAAACCATGCGGAAGACTACTTCTGAAGAAAGGGGAGGAAAAAAACTGTTTCTTGTCTATTATGTCCTTGGGTTGAGGTTCCCACTCAATCTTCATATAACTTCCTCACCCACCCTCAACCGAAAATTGTTTTGTTTTTAAAAGATGTTATTGAGTTTAGCTTCTGTTAAAATCGAGAGAACAGAATACCAAAGGAATTCTAAGCAAAACATGATAAATAAACACTATTGTTTCTTAACAAAAAAAAAAAGAAAAGAAAAGAAAACAGAAGAGCTTTTATATACACTTCTATTTTTTCTAAATTCACACTATCATGCTTCATATTTTCTGAAAGCCTGGCGATATAAGGCTCGTAAAGACTCTTGACTAGAACATCCTCACCTCAGGCCACAGTGTTAAAAGGAGGAGGGCAAAGAGCTGCTGGGACAAAAGCCAGTATGAGTGGATAAGTGGAGAGGTGGCGACAAGACACAGATGTGCGACTTTGGCCTTCGCTGCTCAACTTGTGCTATAAGGGTAATGGTTTATGCACATCTTTCAAGAACCCTTCAAGTACACACAACAGATTACTACTCTGTTTTACACCTCTTCTCTGTGTGGCACTTAGTTTTACTGAAAGTCTAATTCTAAACTACTTGCATGCTCCAACTATTTGCATGCTCCAAATTAATTTGCATATTGCTGAAGCAAAGAGGCTTCCTTTTTTGGCGCTTAGTTTTAACAAAAGCAGTAATAGAAGTGAATGTTATTCACAATGGTAATTCTAAATCAACCTATATTAAAACTAGTGGCATGCTTCAAATTAATTTGCATATTGCTGAAGCAAAAAAGCCTCCTTTTTTTGCAAAGCGGCTTTCCTTTTTCCACTTATATTAATGGAAATGTTCAGTGGGATGTGCAGTCAGTGTCTGACTTATGTATACTTGGTAAACGGTTCATTCTAAAAATTATATATTGGAACATATTATATAAAACACTGTTTACTTCATTTGGCATCACACAAAATAGGCACTCAAAAAATATTTGTTAAAGAGATCACCAAATCAAATTACCACAGAGCTGTCTGGCTGAAGATTGGACAATAACAAATTCCTACTGCAGAGAAATAATTCTAAGACTTATTTTTCCTAGAGGACGATCTTTCACCAGAATACACATATAGTTTATAAATATGTTTTTAAAAAGAATTATTACTAAATTCCATATCTTCATAATTTCACATGGTGTAAACCCCTAAAAATGTAACTTTTAAAAATAATCATTCGGTCTATCATTACTACTTATGGGAAAATATATCCATATTTGGAGAAGTTTTTTCTTTTTTTTAATTCCAGTCCATAGTGATTAAAAAAAAAAAATTGGCCGGGCGCGGTGGCTCACGCTTGTAATCCCAGCACTTTGGGAGGCCGAGGCGGGCGGATCATGAGGTCAGGAGATCGAGACCACGGTGAAACCCCGTCTCTACTAAAAATACAAAAAATTAGCCGGGCGTGGTGGCGGGCGCCTGTAGTCCCAGCTACTCGGAGAGGCTGAGGCAGGAGAATGGCGTGAACCCCGGGAGGCGGAGCTTGCAGTGAGCCGAGATTGCGCCACTGCACTCCAGCCTGGGCGACAGAGCGAGACTCCGTCTCAAAAAAATAAAAATAAAAATAAAAAAAAAAAATTAAAGTGTTTGAGATTTGTGTTTCTCTCACGTTTTTTTTCTTTTCTTTCTTTTTTTTTTTTTTTTTTTTTTTTGAGACAGAGTCTTGCCCTGTCGCCCAGGCTGGAGTGAAGTGGTGCGATCTCGGCTCACTGCCAGCTCCACCTCCCGGGTTCACGCCATTCTCCTGACCTCAGCCTCCCGAGTAGCTGGGACTACAGGCACCCGCCACCACACCGGGCTAATTTTTTGTATTTTTAGTAGAGATGGGGTTTCACCGTGTTAGCCAGGATGGTCTTGATCTCCTGACCTTGTGACCTGCCTGCCTCGGCCTCCCAAAGTGCTGGGATTACAGGCGTGAGCCACCGCACCCAGCCCTTTTTCTTCTTTCTTTCTCTCTTTCTTGTCCTCCAAAAGTGCTAGGATTTCAGGCGTGAGCCACTGTGCCTGGCCTCTCCCACTTTTAACTACAGTCTTATAATCAGTTCTCAAATAACTGCACTCATAATTAGTTATCAAAAAGGAAAAAAACATTAATAAACAGGTAATCAAAAATTAGAACTAGATCTGTAATATTCATGCCCATGAATCATTTCATTACTAATAGACTATATTGTTTTTTATGCTTTTTAGCATACTTTTATTACATCACTGATTCCTCACGAGGACCAAGTATAGCCATTTTCATCCAAATCAGTCCTGAAGAAAAAGTCAAGAGGAATTCTTTAAGATTGAGTTGATTCAAATGGCACCATCTCTGCAAAGTTTTCCCTGGTGCCCCCTCCACAGACAGAAAAGCTCTGCCCTGTGTTCTTATAACAGCTATCGTCTCTGTTATACACCCATTGTCAATTCTAATTACAAGTTCAAAAGTCTGTCTCCCAGCAGTGCCAGGCTAGTGAGCAAGGACTGGGTATCTTAACTGACTTCGTATCCCTGCTGCTTAGCAATGTGCCTGGCATATTGAGGCGCTCCATATATGTTTGCTATATTAATTAATCAAGAAACTGTGGCTCAGAGAAGATGTGTGTGTATATGTGTGTGTGTGGTGGGTGTGTGTGTGTGTGTTTCAGTGGGGCCTACATATCTGTGATCCTGTATCTTCTACATCCATGGATTCAACCATGGATCAAAAGTATTTGGAGAAAAAAAATTGTGTCTGTACTAAACATGTACAGACTTTTTTGTCATTATTCCCTAAACAATACAGTGTAACAACTACTTACACTCTCTTAGGTATTATAATTTTAAGATGATTTAAAGTACATGGGAGGTTATATGTAAATACTGTGCCATTTTTATACCAGAGACTTGAATATTCTCAGATGTTAATATCTGTGGAAGGTCCTGGAACCAATCCCCCACAGATACCAAGGGACAGCGGTATGTGTGTGTGTGTGTGTGTGTGTGTATATATATATATATAGAAAGGGGAATATATATATATATATATATATGTAAACGCTTTGGCCAAAGTCATAGAGCACATTAGTGGCTCAGGTGAAACTGAAACCTGACTTTTGGTTCAGGGCTGTTCACGATGCACTAGTTCTTCCAGTTTCAACTATGTTAACTGATCCTCTGTAGATGCAAACTAATAGTAACCAAATAAGTTAACAAAAAGGCAAGCAATCAATGCTGATTTTCGTAAGGAAGTAGAGATAAAATTCTTCATCACATCTTGTGTCACCTAGAGGAAACATCAGCCTGCCAATTTTACAAACATGCTGGTAAAAGAATTTCCTTGGCAAATTGACAGCATGGAAATGTCCTTTCTAAAAATCAATTAACCCTCTAAATTCATGGGCTTGCTAGAAACATTTCCTATGCCATGGAATACAAGGCTCATGGAGATGCTCTTCCTCTTTCTATTTCTGGACATCTTCTTTTGTTCATACTTGCTAATAATAGTAGCAGAGATGGAGGTGCTATTTATAGTCCTGAAAGCAGCATGACTCTGTGCACACTTTATTCATTTATATTTCCTGTGTTTATTGTAACCTTACCTTTTTAGTAATTAAAAGTGTTCATCCAAGATTTTATTTAGCAACAAATCAGTTGTAAATAGCTTTTCTTTTAATACATGAGAGCCTATATATAGGCTCACTCAAATATTTTACTCCCACTTCCTTATTAACTAAAAACAGATTTCAATGGTGGGTAGGGGTATACAACTGTGTTTTCTTTCCAAGTTTTATACAAGATCTAATTATTTGGCCTTCAGGTGTTTTGATTAAAAGGGTGTCACATTATGAGGTAAATCATGCATTCTCAAATCATTCAAATTTTGTCTTAGATACTGAAGCAAAATTGCTATTATAGCCAACCCACCATGAATTTATTAATCAACAGATTCTAACTTTAAATTTATCTGATTGCTATATAATACGGTTAGAATATATAATAGTTAAAAATGTTTCGTTTGCTCCATAAAAGATTGCTTGCTGGAATACAAGTTCTCTAAAAATGGTCCCACCTAGGAGTTCCCTTTGAAACCAATAGAGTTTCCCAGTATTAGAAACACCCAAAAACAGAAAAATTAATTTTCCTAGATTTACTCGTGGTATTCCTTTACCTCAATTAATATAAATGAGTTAGGCCCTACCCCTTTATAAGCAATTCCTTGTGAAGATAGTCATACCAAACATGAATCAATTTCCTCACTCGATCTAAGACAACAAAAGTGCATATTTTGTCAGTTTGAACCAGCATTCCATATCTAACATGCTCTTTATCACATAGTATGGATTGTTTTCATCAGAAAGTAAAGCTCAAGGTAGTTTGTGTGCATCTATTTTAAAACTGATCGATTGTTAAGACTTTCAGAAAAAAAAATCTGCTAAATAATATAATTCGTTCTGTCTCTGAGCAGAGAAATACTGAGTAACACAGGCAGTGCTGGATCCTGTGGTCACACCAAATATCGGCTCTGCTCTTCATCACAACCTCAAAATCCACTAGAATTGAGACAATTAGGTTTTTAATCTAAAATAGCCTAGTTAGAGAAATAATTAGCAGTTAATTAGAGCATTCAATCTCAAAAGCTCTCTTTTAATAAATGTATTTTTTACTCCTCTGCTCTAAACCTGATCAAATCAAAAGATTCAGCAAAAGTGGGAGCAATTATGTAAACATTTATTCAGTCATTCTCAATATGGGACAATTTAACTTCTAGATTTGCCTTATACTCAAGTGTAATGAAACAACAGATTTTGGGCACTGTTGTTGTTTTAAGTGCCATTTCAATGTGTTTTTACCTAGGGTTTTGTTTCAATAAAGTTGATGCTACATAAACACCTCTTAGCTCAGAAACCATTGTGAAACATTACATCTGTGCAGCAGAGTGTTTTCAGGTCTAAACTAATTATTGATGTGTTAGCTATTTTTCTCTACCTCGTAAGGTGAAATGAGACAAGGCTGAAAACTGTGGAAAAACCCAGAGCAAAAGCATATGAAATAATATTTTGTGGATATTAATTCCTCTCTCTGAAAGTGTTTGGTCTGGTACATTTGATTTAGAAATCAAAGAACATTAATCAAATTAGTCCTACAAATGATTTGACCTAATCTCAAATTCTCGTTAGGCAGCCATCTGGGTAAATAATTTCAAACCAAAGAAGTCAATTGCTCTAAAAAGGACGTCTTGTAAAAAGACATATATATCTGGAAAAATAGGTAGTTTTGCTCCCATTTCAAAAGATAAATTCATTTTTACTCTCTCTTATAAAGTATTGCCAACATGTTTCTAGTATTCCCTACAGATTCTTCCAGAATTCTCCCTTTTATCTGAGAGCCTGCACACATAAACTGAAATTCTGCTATGTATCCTAACTGCTCAGGTACATACACAGGTGTGGCACGTTGCCACAGAGCAAAAGCCAGCCACTTAAACCAGCTCTAAATCAGGTTTGTGTATATATTTGGGGTGGGTGGGCGGGGCTGGGGGGTTGGAACAGATTTTTGATTAAATGTTATTATGCAGGAACAGTGAGTTATTTATTTATTTTTGAGACAGAGTCTCACTCTGTCACCTAGACTGGAGTGCAGTGGTGCAATCTCGGCTTACTGTAGCCTGGACCTCCTCAGCTCAAGCAATCATCCTGCCTCAGCCTCCCAAGTAACTAAAACCTCAGATGCGTGCAACTACATCTGGCTAATTTTTAAATTTTTGGTAGAGACAGGGTCACTATGCTAAAACTCCTTGTCTTAGGCTCAAGTGATCCTCCTGATTTGGCATCCCAAAGTGCTGGGATTACAGGTGTGAGCCATGGCACCTGGCTGATCATTTCATTTAAAATATATATGCTTGACTTGTAGATGATTTAAAAATAAAAGTCATCAGATACACCTAATGCTAAATGACGAGTTAATGGGTGCAGCACACCAACATGGCACATGGATACATATGTAACAAACCTGCACATTGTGCACATGTACCCTGAAACTTAAAGTACAATAAAAAAAAAAAATCATCAGACACTCCAAAATATGACTGGCTCATAAGATTTGCTAGGCTACCTTTCTGTGTGCCTTAACTATTCCTCAAACCAAAAGACTGAGAAAGCCGAAGCCCACAGCAAATGCACAAAGGGGCTCTGCCATCCATTCATTTAACTAACATATACTGACAGCTTATTATGAACAGGAAAGTAGATGCCTGGGAAAAATTACCTAAAACCAACTGTGTACAAAACTACTACCCTGTACAATTTATATCGGTCAAACTACCTCACAAATGAAAAGTACTTAAGAATGTCACTTTATTTTTCGGGCAAAATTAGAAGTGAATAAAGACTACTTAAAAAAAAAAAAACTTTCCCTTAGCCTTCTAAATTTATATTGAACTTAGAGCTCTGGAGAGCAAATTTTTCATAAAAATATCTCTAACATCCCATTTTAAAGCCAACTAGAGTTCATCTTAGAGATAACTATTCATGGACACGTGTAATATTGAGACATAATTAGAGATTATGTTTTCCAATGTTCCTCTTAATTAGTCACTTAAGAATTCTAATCTTTTTACTTTGGCATGAAGGGCAAGACTGGGTAAATAAAATCAAATAGGAAATGTAAGATAATTTAGTAGTTTTTAATGTGATTTCTTTTACAAATAGAAAAATTAAATTACTGCAGTATGAGGACCTCCAAAACCTTTATGACATACTTTATAATCTTACCATAGGAAACCCCACACCTTCCTAATTAGATAATAGTAAAACTTGTATCTATATGCAATACTATTGCTATTGTAGAATATGAATTGTTTGGCCAAGTGTGGTGGCTCATGCCTGTAATCCCAGCACTTTGGGAGGCTGAGGTGGGTGGATCATTTGAAGTTTGAGACCAGCCTGACCAATATGGTGAAACCCCGTCTCTACTAAAAATACAAAAATTAGCCAAGCATGGTGGCACATGCCTATAATCCATGCTACTCGGGAGGCTGAGGCCGGAGAATTGCTTGAACTCAGGAGGCGGAGGTTGCAGTGAGCCGAGATCGTGCCATTGCACTCCAGCCTGGGTGACAAGAGCAAAACTCCATCTCAAAAGAAAAAAAAAAAAAAAAAGAATATGAATTGTTTATAAATTCTTCATCAGAACTGAAAGAGAACTTACAGCATTTTCCATTTAAATTTGTTTCATATACATATTAGAAATTTCTCAGGGTAAGGAGAGTGAAATTGAACTAATGGGACTATGCCTGGTATCAGCTAGTCTAGGTGAGCTTAGGAGAAGGTGGAATGCTTAAGACTGAATAACCACGGAGTGTCTAATGAGGCTATAAATGCTGAGCTTAGCTCAGAGAAAAATTACTTCTTTACTCTCCAAGCATGACTTTCTTGATAGTCCCTGGGTCAATGAGAAATTATTTTTAGAAAGAAAAACTCACTACAGATGTCTGGGGTTAATATTTATTTTCAGTCAGTTTGGGTAATATAGACTTAAATTCTATTTTATCAAATTTTAAAATATCATCATCTGTGTAGATTTCTATCTTTATTTCTACCTCCTCCTAGCCCAAATGATACTCTACACAAGAAATACCTTAGCAGAACTGCAAATCGGGAGCAGATTTACCTGAAACTAATGAGCTTCAGCTTCGGCAGCCTTTACTTGCACAGAAAATTCCATGGCTTTTTGAGGGACTCAAGCAATGTGTATGCTCGAGGTCTAATGTTTTTGTAAAATGTGCAAAAGAGATTTTTGTGGTCTTTTTCACTGAGAGCTTCCTAAATTGTATAAAATTTAGGGTCCACAAAGCTGGGATTAATCTCTGCTGCAAGGGACCACTGACTTGGGCTAATAAGTAAACTGGCAAGAAGCCTTTTCAACTTCAAAGATATCAGACAAAATATTATCAATTTTTTTTTTTCAAATGACTAGAAGTAAATTAAGTAAGGTTCGAAGTAGTGGGAAACTAAGTCCTGTTGGAATATTGGGAGACTGAAGAATTATAATAGATGAAACACTCATTGCTATTAGCAGGGTTATTGATTCTGATATGTATGACATATTTATGCTCATCTGTAATTTTGCAGATAAATCCCTGGATTTGTTTTCTAATCCAAACCCTGACACTGCTCTGCCCCAGGAGGAGAGAAGCCTTGGAAAGACTATAGCTTGGATTCGTGTGCTACTATAGAAAAGAAAGTTGAAAGAGTTCTTTAAAAAGCAACAAAGATCACTAAAGAATTGAAGATAAAGCTTACAAAAATATGTAAAATAAGTAGCAACTTTACCCTCATAAAAAGGACAACAGAGGAAAACAAATTGGGTCTATGCCAAGGCACTGATGCAAACATCGGATGAAATTCATCTATAGGTTTCATATTGAAGAGGAAAAATACCTTTAAAGGTAATATTTCACACTTTAAATACAAGGAGTCCAAAGTTTCCTGAGCTCAGAGCCAGCCTCAGAATCAGGAACTTCAAGGGAGGAAGCACTAAATGTTCTCAGCCATTATTTCTCTGCATACGTAGCCAACTGAATTTGCACACTGGTGTCTGCATAGGTGCTTAGTCTTTTTTGTGTGTTTTTAAACATTTATTTTAGGTTCGGGGGTACATGTGAAGGTTTGTTACCTAGGTGAACTCTTGTCATGGGGGTCTGTTGTACAGATTATTTTATCACCCAGGTATTAAGTCCAGCACCCGGTAGTTATATTTTCTGCTGTCTCCCTCCTCCCACCCTCCAGCCCCAAGCAGACCCGTATCTGTTGTTCCCTTCTTTGTGTTTGTGAGTTCTCATCATTTAGCTCCCACTTTTTTTTTGAGACAGAGTTTCACTGTTGTTGCCCAGGCTGGAGTGCAATGGCACGATCACGGCTCACTGCAACCTCCACCTCCCAGGTTCAAGCAATTGTCCTGTCTCACCCTCCCGAGTAGCTGAGATTACAAGCACCCACCACCCCGCCAGGCTAATTTTGTATTTTTAGTAGAGACGGGGTTTCTCCATGTTGGTTAGGCTGGTCTCTAACTCCCGACCTCAAGTGATCTCCCCACCTCGGCCTCCCAAAGTGGTGGGATTACAGGCGTGAGCCACCGCACTCAGCCAGCTCCCACTTATAAGCGAGAATATGCAGTATTTGGTTTTCTGTTCCTGCATTCGTTTGCTAAGGATAATGGCCTCCAGCCCCACCCATGTTCCTGCAAAAGACATGATCTCGTTCTTTTTTATGGCTGCATAGATAGGTGATCAGTCTTAGTTATACCCTCTGTCTTAACTACTGAAAGAAATTTAGATTCCCTAATGTCTAAATTTTTTAGGTTTTCACATAGCTGCAATTCAGCAAGTCATCATGTAAAGGGTTATGATGAAGCAAGGGGTAGCCACGTGTCCCATCTCTATTGACAGGTCCACAGGGAATGATACGTGGTGCAGAAGGAAGGATTTAAGTTGTACATAAAAGAATGTCTTGACTACTGCCAAACTTTAAAATAGAAGGCAGGGACCAGGCGTGGTGGCTCATGCCTGTAATCCCGAGGCCGAGGCAGGCAGATCACTGGAGGTCAGAAGTTTGAGACCAGCCTGACCAACATGGTGAAACCCTGTCTCTACTAAAAATACAAAAATTAGCTGGGCATGGTGGTGGGCGCCTGTACTTCCTGCTACTCAGGAGGCTGGGGCAGGAGGATCACTTGACCCTGGGAGGCAGAGGTTGCGGTGAGCCGAGATCGTGCCATTGCACTCCAGCCTAGGTGACAGAGTGAGACTCTCTCTCAAAAATAATAATAATAATAATAATAATAATTAATCAAATAGATGGCAGGGAACGTATAGAGGATCCCCACCCCTGAGAAATCTTTGGGAAGAGCTTGAATTTATATCTGCGTGGAGAAGTCTAGCTGTGCCTTCTTGAATAAAAATAAGGATTAGAATAAATGAATAGTTCCCAAAGGTGACATCTGAGAACTGGCTCTGGCACCTGGATCTATCTGTTTAGGGAAGTTTTGGAACATGTGCAGGATTTTCCCCTAGATGGTCTGGTTCCCCTTCTCCACAAATGGCTCCCAAAGGCTTAAGCCAAAAACCTGAGTCCTGCCTGCCTCATCTTCTCTCAAAGTCCTTTTGGCAAATTCTATCAGCTTTACCTCAACATATATCCTGGGTCCATCAACTTCTCCCCCATCTCCATTCTCATGCCCTGATCTAAGCCACCATCTCTCCATCTCTCCCCTGGGGTGATGGACCTCCTGTATACTCTCTTGCTTCCCTTCAACTTTTTTCCCATCTGCAGCCAGTGCAATAGTTTTTCTACTGAGAATTCGATGAAATCACTCCATTGCTTAAAATCCTCCTATGGCTTCCTATTCCAAACAATAAAATCCAAGCCCACCAGGAGCTGGACCTTGTCAAACTGTTTGACGTTTTCAAGAGCCCTATTTCCCCCACAATCATTGATTTTTTAGGTAGTGACCTTCCTTTATTTTCTTGAAAATATTAAGCTAGCTTCTACCTCAGGATTTTTGCATATGCTATTCCTGTGCCTGTAGTGCTGTGTGTCCAGATTTATCAAGGCTGTATTCTTTCTTGTTATTTGGATTTCAGCTGAAATGTCAGCTCTTCACATTGGTCTTCTCTGAACCCCTCTAACTGCTCCCTCCCTCCTCACTTGTTTCTTCCCACTTCTAGAACAGGGCTTGACACATACTGGATACTTAATTAATGTATGTTGAATTAATAAATATATGAATGGATGAGCAATTCATCAGGTCTGGGGTGGAACTTGGGAATACATAATTTTAAAAAGCTAGTGTGGAATCACTTTAGGCACACTGGGCTAGACTGCCCCCTCAATGTGTGCATATACTGGAAGGATTATTTGGTGTCATTAAAATAATAACTATGAAATAATCAGCAATAAATCAGTTCAAGGTTAAAAAGAAAAACTTGGCTGGGCATGGTGGCTCACGCCTGTAATCCCAACATTTTGGGAGGCCGAGTGGTGGATCACCTGAGGTCAGGAGTTAGAGACCAGCCTGGCTAATATGGTGAAACCCTGCCTCTACTGAAAATACAAAAGTTAACTGGGCGTGGTGGTGCACACCTGTAGTCCCAGCTTCTCAGGAAGCTGAGGCTGGAGAATCTCTTGAACCCAGGCAGAGGTTGCAGTGAGCCAAGATCACACCACTGCACTCCAGCCTGAGTGACAGTGAGACTCTGTCTCAAAACAATAAATAAAAATTAAAATTAAAAAAGAAAAAGAAAACTTTCTAGTCAAAAAGAATGTTATACTGAAGAAATCTGAAGCCTGGGCATGGTGGATCAAGCCTGTAACCCCAACACTTTGGGAGGCTGAGGCAGAAGAATTGCTTGAGCCTAGGAGTTTGAGACCAGCCTGGGCAACATAGCTAGGCCCCATATCTACAATAAATAAATAATTTTTAAAACATTACATTTTTTAAAATTAAATATGAAACAAGGACCAGGACCTCAAATACATACATGTCATCAATCACCAAAATTTACCTAGAGGAAAAAGGTCTGTTGGAGACAATAACAAAAATAACTAAGCACATAAAAGATATCAACTCCTTTAGTACAAGTTAAGATAGTAAATTAAAACAAAACAATATTGAAATGCACTTTAAGCTAAATGCTGGCAATTAAGGGAAATCCTACACCAGGACCGAAATCATGACATTATGTGGTGGGCATATGCCCCTGGTACACTTTCAATCCTTCTGGACCCTGATGCTTAAGTTTTTCCAGTGGCTCCCCTTTGCCTTGAATAAAATCCATATTAGAACCGTATGTATAAATGACCTGCTCACCTGTCCAGCTTTACCCCTTGCCCCTTCCCTATCCTTGTCCTTCCAGCCACAGGAATTACTTGAAGTTTCCAAGAAGTGCAATGTCAATGCCTCTGTATTTTTACACGAGCTGTTCTCTCCTAGTGATGCCTCCCTGAACCCTCCCTTACTCCCACCTTGTTGTCTATGGGAATTAAGTTGTCCCTTCCAGTTCAAACATAATCTTAAACATTGGCATAAACATAGCTGGGGTTATTAGTGTGCTGTCATAACCAAGTACTTGCACAAGATTTCAGGGTCAGAGTTTGCCATTGTGTTTAGTGCCGCATCAATGTCAGGAGGGGTTCTACTTTAATTGAGAAAACTACCGTGGAGACTTAACTTGTAAAGTGAAGATGGCTCTCGTCTTTTTTTTTTTTTTTTGAGATGGAGTCTCACTCTGTCGCCCAGGCTGGAGTGCGATGGTGTGATCTTGGCTCACTGTAACCTCCACCTCCCAGGTTCAAGCAATTCTCCTGCCTCAGACTCCTGAGTTGCTGGGATTACAGGCATGAGCCACCATACCCAGCTACTTTTTGTATTTTTAGTAGAGACGGGGTTTTGCCATGTTGGCCAGGCTGGTCTTGAACTCCTGACCTCAGGTGATCCTCCTGCCTCGGCCTCCCAAAGTGCTGGGATTACAGCACTTGCTTCTGTCATGTCTCCAGCAATTTAGCATAGGGATTGACACACAGTACAAACTTGATAAATGTTTGATGAATGTGTGAGTGAATAAATGAATATGTGAATAAAATTTGAATCTGGCCTGATCCTAGGTCAGGACTACCCATTTATGGCTGAAATGTGTTAGGGGCAGCTTTGAGAGTGTGATTCAACAATAAAGAAAAATACTACACCCCAGTAAAATGCAGGTGTAATGTGGTTTGATCCTTTCAAAAGCTAAAAATCTCAGTTGGACCCTTCTAAATATGACTGAAATGAAGTTATGTTTACTAGATTATAACACTTCATTGATAAAATCATAAAAGCAATTCTCAATGGTCAAATAAAACTCCTTCAATAACACTCATCAGCAGGAATACCAACAGATGAGTGCAACATATTAATGCTTTTAGGCCAGGCACAGTGGCTCACACCTGTAATTACAGCACTTCGTGAGGCCAACGTGGGTGGATCACGAGGTCAGGAGTTCGAGACCAGCCTGACCAACATGGTGAAACCCCGTCTCTACTAAAAATACCAAAGTTAGGCTGGGTGCAGTGGCTCACATCTGTAATCCCAGCACTTTGGGAGGCCGAGGAAGGCGGATCATGAGGTCAGGAGCTCGAGACCAGCCTAACCAACATGGTGAAACACCATCTCCACTAAAAAAACAAAAATTAGCTGAGCATGGTGGCACACTCAGGAGGCTGAGGCAGGAGAAATGCTTGAATCTGGGAGGCCAGGGTTGCAGTGAGCCGAGATCGCGACACTGCATTCCAGCCTGGGTGACAGAACGAGACTCCATCTCAAAAAAAAAAAAAAAAAAAAAAAAAAAAATGCAAAAGTGAACCAGGGCCATTGTTTACACTGCAGATATCTGATGTTACTTGAACCAAGTGTTAATAGCAATATTGCTGTTACTGCACTCAGGTGTCTTCCCCCCACCTTAATTTACGTGCCAAACAGATCCATAATTTTTTTCTCCAAAGCTGGAGCAAGAATCAATTAAAGTACATAATAATGTGTTAACTAGCTAATACAGCAGTTAACATTAAGGGGCATTTCAAGCCTCTGAGTTTTTAGCAGTAGAGCTTTTCTTTCATTTGCTCTGTAAGATCTATAATTGAAAGAATACCATGAGAGATGCCTTTCATCAGCTCCACGAGTTACATTTCCTGCTTTGATAACGGTACAAGGAAAATCTAAGGCACTTCAAGCTCCCCAATTACGTTTGATTAGCTAGTCAAAATAATATAACAGCTTTTCATCACCCAAAGGAAAACTTTTGAAGAATTCTGTTGCCAACACTTCTGCACAAACACTAATCTATATCATTATTTTATAAGGGGAAATGTAATATTTAGTAAGTTTTTTAAAAATTAGGCAACATGTAAAGCCTCTTATTCATCACAACTTTAGATCAAAAAGGCACACAACTGTGATGATAAGATGCGTGGTAAAGAAGCATTTGTAGCAGTTTCAGAGTCCACAGGATACAGTGATCAAAATGAAACAACAGCCCTCAGAATGAGCCAACATTTCAGAGAATGTGTGTGAAAACAGGATATGCACTCAAAACACTGTGATAAACACAGACACAGATACACACACACACACACACACACACACACACACAATCTGCCAGGGAGAATTATTTGGGACCCCAAACTTGTGCATGCAGGTAATTGTTTTTAGCAAATGAACATGAGTGTGCCTATATGAAAATAAGGAACACTAATTAAGAAGTCATTTAAAACATTATTCTGAGAATTTTCAGGTTATTGACAATATCTATGGAATGTCGCTTAAAAGTAAAGCAAAGATGTCTACATATTGCCTTTACCATTGAGAAATCTGTATCCATCCTTTAAGTCTTGAGCACATTAATTCAACATGTATCCAGTGTCTACCACAGGTCATTCCCATAAAAATATGATTTTAATTTAATTGAAGTAATTATCCTGCTCTCTCAGGTAAAACATGCTATAAACAGGGCATTTAGACATGTGACAGTCAATTCATAGGAGATGGTTCTGTTATAGAATTTAATAACGAACACTACTAAACCATTGATGAAAGGCCAGTTACATCCGTGCTCCCAAAAATGAAAGACAGAGACCAGGACCTTAAGATCTCAGGTTGCATTCCACCTTTGTGAGGCTCTTATTGCACAATAAAGGACAGATTTTAGACCTATTGGCCAATTATTCCATCTGTCATGTAAAGAAATGGTATTCTTACAGAATTAGAAGTTGGATCAAGTTTGGTTGTAAAGTTAATCTCGGGTCGGGCGCAGTGGCTCACGCCTGTAATCCCAGCACTTTGGGAGGCAGAGGTGGGTGGATTACCTGAGGTCGGGAGTTCAAGACCAGCCTGACCAATATGGAGAAACCTTGTCTCTACTAAAAATACAAAATTAGCCAGGCATGGTGGTACATGCCTGTAATTCCAGCTACTTTGGAGGCTGAAGCAGGAGAATCGCTTGAACCCAGGAGGCAGAGGTTGCAGTGAGCCAAGATCGCACCATTACACTCCAGCCTGGGCAACAAGAGCAAAACTCTTGTCTCCAAAAAAAAAAAAAAAAAGTTAATCCCAAATGTTGTACACTCTGAGTGACATTGACATTTCCAAATATTCAAAATAATGTGGTTTTCTGTTAGTTTTCTCAGAGAAATGATCAGGCAGCATTTCAACAAGTCCTGGGTACTTCAGACTTATTATTTTTTTTTTTTTTTGAGATGGAGTTTTGCTCTGTTGGCCAGGCTAGAGCACAGTGGTGCAATCTTGGCTCACTGCAACTTCCGCCTCCCAGGTTCAACCAATTCTCCTGCCTCAGCCTCCCAAGTAGCTGGGATTACAGGTGCCCGCCGCCATGCCAGGCTAATTTTTTTTTTTTTTTTTTTTTTTAGTAGAGATGGGGTTTCACCATCTTGGCCAGGATGGTCTCGAACTCCTGACCTCATGATCCACCTGCCTCGGCCTCCCAAAGTGTTGGGATTACAGGCATGAGCCATCGCACCCGGCCCAGACTTATTCTTGTCAAAGCTTTTGGCTATTCCTTCCCAGGACACAATACGTGAAGAATTCATAGAATTTGTCCTGGTAGGTCAAGAACATAGCATGTGAAAATTATTTCCAAGGAGGAAGTTAAAGGTGAGGAAGACACTAGTGACCATCTGTGGCACTGTGTGGGGACGTGGTTAAAAGACTGAAGCAGAACAGCCTTGTCATGGACAGAAACCCTTACACATACTTGAAAAGCAGGGATTTTCAGATTGCTTTTGCATTGACATCGTGGGATCCGTGCATACTCACCTTGCTAAGCCTGTAGCCTCAGTAACCTCTCCTGCCCATACCCATCCAAGCTGAGCAGCTACTCCCTCTGCACTCACCCTTGGAAAATGCCACTGTGTGGAAGTCACTTGGCACAGTGGAAGGACAGATAGAAATCCTATTATCATTAACTGCAGCCCATCTCTGGGGTCTAGTTAACCATTTCTCTGGCCTGCTCCACCCATTCTCAGACTTGTAGGGAATGAGTTGCCTTCCTTGCTCAACCACATTTCACCTGAAGGGTAAATGAAGATGCAGCTGAGGACAAGCTAATGCCTAAGGGTGCTTCCCGAGATATAAGAAGGAAAGGGAAAAAAGTTAATTAAGTAAGAAAGGAAAAAGTGAATTGGGACAGAAGCAAAGTGGACAAGGAGGAGAGAGGAGAAGATAAAGAAAATGATGTGCAAGGTTAGTGTCCCCCATGGAGCCAGCCAGGGCACCCATGCCACTGGCTGCCTGATTTTAGCCTACTGTATGGAGAGGACACAGGTGTAGAGGGGAGTTAAGTTTTAAGTATCAGATATTGAAGAAATACCTAGCTGCTGGGTTAGGTGACGTGGTTTATGTCATTTTTGTTGTTCTTGGCTGTGGGTGGTTTCCTTGGGTTAGAGCTTAATGTCTTTAACGTGAAGAATAGTTTCAATGGCCAATTTCCATGGAGCCATTCTGCAAATGGATGTTGAACTCTCAAAGATTTGTATGATCTACTTCCCAAGCTGTAGAAGAATAAGTCAGAGCAAAATCATTCTTTATTTATCCTGGAAAATAAAAAAGATCTATTTTACCTTATAGGTTCAGAGGGCAAAGTCCTTCAAAAGTGTGTTGAGGGATGTCACATATGAGTCATGTTTTCTGTGTGTGTGTGTGTGTGTGTGTGTGTGTGTGTGTGTGTGTGTGTGTTTAACCCATTCTGTGACTTTGTATGACAGTGTGCAGACAGGGAGCCGGGGGCTCAGGCTTACAGAGTGAGACTCTGTCTCAAAAACAAACACAAAAACAAAAAAACAAAAAACCAACATAACAAATGTATGTATGTTTGGGTAAACTTACGAAAAACCACTCTCTTCAGTAAAAAATAATACAAGTCCTTTAAGACCTGTTGGAATATGGTAAAGAGGTGAGCATATTGATAATGGCAATTATCAATTATAAAGTACTTTAAATATCCTGCTTTTGCAGGTAAAACATGCTGTAAACAGGGCATTTAGACAGGTGATAGTCAATTCATAGGAGATGGTTCCGTTGTAGGCTTTAAAAAACAACACTACTGAACCATTGATGAAAGGCCAGTTACATCCATGCTCCCAAAATGAAAGACAGAGACCAGGACCAAAAAAATGTATATGGAAGTTCTTTGTAAACAGTAAAGTACTTTACTGAAAGTACAATTTGGCTGAGGATGGTGGCTCACATCTGTAATCCCAGCACTTTGGGAGGCCAAGGCGGGTGGATCATCTGAGGTCAGGAGTTTGAGACCAGCCTGGCTGACTGGGTGAAACCTCGTTTCTACTAATAATACAAAAATTAGCTGGGCATGGTGGCGCATGCCTGTAATCCCAGCTACTCGGGAGGCTGAGGCAGGAGAATTGCTGGAACCCAGGAGGCGGAGGTTGCAGTGAGCTGAGATTGTGCCATTGCACCCCAGCCCAGGCAACAAGAGTGAAACTCTGTCTCAAGAAAAGGAAAAAGGAAAAAAAAAAGTACAATTACGGCCAGGCGCACTGGCTCATGCCCATAATCCCAGCACTTTGGGAGGCTGAGGCAGGCAGATCACCCTGAGGTCAGGAGTTTCGAGACCAACCTGGCCAACATGGCGAAACCCCATCTCTACTAAAAATACAAAAATTAGATAGGTGTTGTCGTGCGTGCCTGTAATCCCAGCTACTCAGGAGGCTGAGGAAGGCGAATTACTTGAATGCAGGAGGCGGAGGTTGCCGTGAGCCAAGATTGTGCCACTGCACTCCAGCCTGGGCGACAGAGTCGCCTGTCCCAAAAAAAAAAAAAAAAATTGATTTAGCAAACTTTTACTAATCAATTAACTTGACATCTCTCTGAGTCATTATGACTGACAGACCTATCCTCTACAGAGAACATGTTATACGAGAGCGATGGCCTCTTACTCCCACTCTGACCAAATGACCATACACTGCTTACATCACTGGACTGTCCTAAAGATCAAACCAGAAAATGGCCTGCAAGCACCTAGCACTAGAGTAGGTGCTTAGTGGGTACCCAAGAAAAGTTACTTCTCTTCTCCTTTACCATATGACCTTGAGCAGAGCAAGGAAAATGCTCACGTCTGTACCATTTTCCAACAGGTCTTAAAGGACTCGTATCACTGAAGAGAATGATTTTTCATAAATTGACCCGAAGATATGTAAATTCATTATGTTTTCCTTTGTGTAATTAGAGAAGGTCATCGTAGGAAACTGAATACAAAATAATTCAGTACATCCTCATCAGAACAGGAACAAGGGCTTGCTCTTGGCTGCCGAGGCTTAAGCCTCAGTTTGCAAAACCAGGCTGTATCGAACTGGAGGGGCACAGAATGAGGCAGTCAGGTATGCAGTAGCAGTGTGGTCCTACTCTCACTGTTCAGATTCAGACACCTGACGATGGCCAAGCTAGTTAAACATGGATTTCTTGGGTGTGCCTCGCTATTCTCATGTTCTCCCCATGGTTCCAGTAGATAACATACAGGTTAATACGAACAGGAAGCTCATAAAACATGTGAACAAGCAGACCCAGTGTGAAGTTATGATCATCACTACTCTCTTACCAAATATCCCAGCACCCCATGGAGGATATGTTTCCATGGAAACTATTAGTGCTCAACTATGCTGAAACCATAAGTTTCAGGGAGCTTAAACTGAGTTTACAGTTTGTAAATGTATACTCAACGAATAAAGCAAATTTACTTCTTTTTAAAAGTAACAAAAAAAACTGTAAGAACAATAACAGATCAGGACTGGCAGGGACTGGGGTGGGGAGAGGAGTTTATTACAAAGGGACACAAGAGAATTTTAAAGTGTGAAAGAGCTGTTTTATTATTTGTACATTAAAAACAGTAAATTTTAGGGAGAGTAAATTTTATCTTAGTAGAAGTAACTAATGCATGGGAGTTTTGAGGTGACTGGTGTACTTTCAAGATATCCCAGTAAAGAACAATACACATCTCCACAGTAAGTGGGCATGTTCCACTGCCCCACAGTGAGTTGGCCATAGCACAAACAGGCATTGGCTGAGAAGAGCTGATTCTTTCAGTGAATTGTGAGCAAGAAGAAAGCTCAGAAGAAAGCAAGAGGAAAGATAATGGCTTTCTGAGTCTACAACAGACACATGCAATATACGTATATAAGCAAGAAAGGCTGAAATAACAAATTCTCACCCAACACTACCAGCCATACCAAAGCCTTCTGTTTCAGGTCTGCTTGGAAAAAGATATAAAAGCAGACGCTTAACACCTGAAGAGACCTTAGAGACCGTGAATCAAACCTGCTGATTCCAACATTCTCTCCAAATTCACAAAGAACACTTTCATATCTACCTTCAGCAGAAGAAAAACCAGTTTTATCATTTCCTTGTAAACCTATGCAGGTTCGATTTATTTCATTCTGGCAACTTTGTGATGAGTATGAGAACTGGAAATAGATGGCTTGATGTGCCTTGAGATCAAATTTTGATTGGAAAATTTTCATTGAAAAATTTGACTGGAAAACAAACTTTAATGTTTGTTTTCTTTGTGTCATCCTTGTGCTTCCCAGATTAGCTACTTTGCATCCAGAGAAGTGAAAACAAAGGTAAGTAAAGTGGCTATTGCTCTGTGACATCACATGGCAATGAGGAGTGCTGTGTTGGACCCATGATTCCCGACCCCAACTCTCAGGAGAAGGCAAAGGAGAGCTACATGGCAAGTAAATGTGGTAGACACCAAGCAGGATCCTCTCTCTCAGTTTCTCTTTCTCTCCCATAGAAAAGTAGGGCTGGCCGGGCACAGTGGTTCACGCCTGTAAACTTTGGGATGCTGAGGCGAGTGGATCACCTGAGGTCAGGAGTTCGAGACCAGCCTGACCAACATGGAGAAATCCCATCTCTACTAAAAAATACAAAAATAAGCCAGACGTGGTGGCAGGCGCTATAATCCCAGCTACTCGGGAGGCTGAGGCAGGAGAATCACTTGAACCTGGGAGGCGGAGGTTGCAGTGAGCCGAGATCTCGCCCCTGCACTCCAGCCTGGGCAACAAGAGCGAAACTCCAACACAAAAAAAAAAAAAAAAAAAAAAAAGTAGGGCTGCCAGGCACAGCAGGTTATGCCTGTAATTCCAGCACTTTGGGAGGCCAAGGTGGGAGGATTGCTTGAATCCAGGAGTTCCAGACCAGCCTGGGCAACATCGCAAGATCCCATCTCCACAAAAAATAAAAAATTAGCTAGCATGGTTGCATGCGCCTGTGGTCCCAGCTATTTGGGAAGCTAAAGTGGGAAGATGGCTTGAGGCCACAAGGTCAAGGCTGCAGTGAGCTATGATCATGCCACTGCACTCCAGCCTGGGCAACAGAGGGAGACCCTATCTTAAAAAAAAAAGTAGGACTAAGTAAAGTTACTAAAGAATATAGCTTAAAATTGGGGCAGATTCAATAAAGTCTAAGATTATAGGCCTGTATTGGGAAAGGTAACTGTGATTTAGGAAAAAGGATCTAGAATGTTAAAAATAAATAAATAACACTGCTCAGATAGCTTCCATAATGGGCTAGAGAAAAAAGAAGGTTTGCTCCTCCCCTTGTGCCCTCGCTTTAGATAAAGCTGTACTTAAAAACCAACTTCAGCATGGCTAAATTCCTTTGGCACAAACTCCCCGAGTCTCTGAGACCTATTTTCCACAGAAATGCTAGTTGGGAGTTTCAGTCAGGATTAATTTAGATTTTTTTTAATAAGTACATGTATCAGAATCATTCTTCTAGGGGAAGTTCTTATATATCCATTCCCAGAATTCTCTTAAGACATCTGGTCTCATTAGAAGATCAAATAGATCCTCCAGATTCATTAGTTGTTTAACAAAGTGGGAATTATTTTCTCACTGCTCTTGTATTTGTGAGATATTCAAGACACAGGTGAAAAAAAAATAACTGAAAAAAAAGCCAATCTTCTTGACTCACAAGGACAGCTCTTTCAGCAGAATACAAAAGTCTCGAATTAGCTCTTAATTTCTAAAAACACAAGGAAACAGTCAAGAGCACAGGCCACTTAACAGATTTGGTTTAAAGATCAGAAAATTTTATAATTAGTCGATCACCTATCACCTGGTTACAATCCTGTGTTCTCTTTTTTTATGGACAGTTTCATGAATGCGTGTGTCATCTTTGTGCAGGGGGTCATGCTAATCTCTGTATCTTTCCAATTTTATTGTATATGCTGCCAAAGTGAGCGCCCTGCAGTCTCTTTCTGCTATCTCGACAAGCATACATAACAAGAAACCCATACTGAACATGCCCAGCTTCTAGTAGAGCACAGGATATAATCATGTTTGGCTGCTTTAACTGCAGAGTACAGCCCATATGCCGTCACTGAACCAGATTCTCCCGGAGAGTAAACTATCCGCAGAGGGTAGGGCACTAGAGAATGCTTCAGAAACTCTTTCAAGGCCCAGAAGTGCTGAATCCACTGTACTGAATGATACCCCAGTGGCCTGAAAGAATTACTGTAGCTTTTTAAAGTGACTCATTCACTCCCAGGGGGTCATCTGGACTCAGGGAAAATCTGTCTCACTGATTATTAGTGATTTGGTAATTGGATGGTAGTGATGGGCTTCTGATAACCTAGAGATTTGCTTTAGCTTCACTGGCAAAGGACTGTTTTCTTTGGAGTCAAAGGTTACACTGTCTCTGTGTGTGTGTGTGTGTGTGTGTGTGTGTGTGTGTGTGTGTGTGCTGGGGGGATGAGGGAATGCGTACAAGAGGACTGCTTCTTTGAACCTGAATCTACCAGTCCCAGTTCTGCCATTCAGTAGCTGGATAATCTTGGGCAGATTACATTCCCTTCTGCCTCAGTTTCTTCATATGTAAAAAGAGGCAGGGTCAAATGATCTCAGTGATCTCTTCTAGCTCTGAAAAACCTTGTGATTTCTAGGCAATGAGTATCGTTTGATGCACATCTGCTGTTGCAAAAGCTACAAGTTTCAGAGTATTAATTTCATCTTTCTCAAGCCATTATTTTGGATGAAGACCAGAATTGTCCTTTACAAGTGTGTTAAAAAAACAAAGCAACTCACTTATGTGTCCTCTAGCCCTTTTCCCTTTCATCTTCCAGCTCTGAAATTCTATGGTTTCTATGAGAGTTAGGGAGTTGTAATTTCTTCTTTTTCATTCCAATCTTTTGAGTGAAAACCAGAATACCTTTTTTTGCACCTTGTAGATGTATAGAAAAACAAAACAACCTACCAAATTTCCTGGCCCTTCTGTTCCCTTAACTAGTAAACAAATGAAATTCTCTGTTTTTCCTACGTGGTAGAGAGTGTAATTTGTCCTGAGAGAGTGAGCAAGAGGTAGGCCGGGTGTGGTGGCTCATGCCTATAATCCCAGCACTTTGGGAGGCTGAGGCAGGCGGATCACAAGGTCAGGAGATCAAGACCATCCTGGCTAACACGGTGAAACACCATCTGTACTAAAAATACAAAAAATTAGCCAGGCGTGGTGGTGGGCACCTGTGGTCCCAGCTACTCAGGAGGCTGAGGCAGAAGAATGGCGTGAACCCAAGAGGCGGAGCTTGCAGTGAACTGAGATGGCACCACTGCACTCCAGCCTGGGCGACAGAGCAAGACTCCGTCTCAAAAAAAAAAAAAAAGAGAGTGAGCAAGAGGTCATTTCAAAATTGCCTAATTAGGAGCAAATATGTGATTTTTCATCTTTGGGTTTTAGAGGTATAAAAAATCTGTCCAATAAGTATATCACTTGATAGGTAATTTGCTGTGAAGTTACCAAGAAAAGGACAGATATTTAATGAATAAAACAGGCACAATGGCTCCTGTCTGTAATCCCAGCACTTTAGGAGGCCAAGGTAGGAGGATTGCTTGAGCCTAGGAGTTTGAGACTAGCCTGGGCAGCAGAGTGAGACCCCTGTCTCTACAAAAATAATTAAAATCAAATTGAATAAAAAAGAGCATTTATCTTCCCAAATGATATTTTAAAATTACAACCTTTACAGAAAGATAGGGTGGGGACTCAGACTGTGGGTTTCAAGGATGTCTTATAGGCCATGCCAGGAGGAAGAGACCTTTTTCCGGAGTTACTATCCTTAATCGTAGCAGGTAGGCAACGCCAATGGATGGCCGATGAAACCTCCTCTAGAGCAGCAAGGTTTCCTGAATTGCAGGTCACGCCCCATTAATGGGCCGTGAAATCAATTTAGTGAGTCGTGACCAGAATTTTTTTAAAAACATAAAATAAATTAGACTAAAGTAGAATAGATAGAAAATATCAGAGTGTGTGGCTTGTAGGTTATGTACTATCTGGTGAAACTTTGTTTTAGTTGTGTGTATGTGTTTGTGTGTTTGTGCATCTCTGTGTGTGTGTGCCCATGTGATGTGTTTGGTACACTATGTCCCGCCGTAAAATACATTTCCTACTGCGGGTCATGATTAAAAAAATTGAAAGCCACAGCCCTAGAGATGTCTCAATCCTGGCTTCAAATGAGTTGGTTTGCTTTCTGACAAAGTAAATTTATAAACGAAAGGAAAAGGATTTCTTCCAAATGTCAATAGTCACCTCCCAACTCTCTACTGAAACTATCCTTAAGTTTTTCTGAATTCTACTCTTTGTTCACTGAAAAATACTTGAATCACTCCTGGTCAACGTAAGCCCAAGGCAAACTGTGAAGTGGGTCAAAATTATCTTTCTCTTCTGAGAATATCTCCCACCCCTTGCAGATGACCCTCGTGTTTGTACTTTTTTCCCTTTTCCATGTTTCGTATTCTATGAAAGACTGGTAAACGCATTAAACAACACCATAATTGATTGAAAAATGCTTTTATATGCCCCATTCTCAAAGATATTTATGTTTTAGCCAAATATTTAACCTCATGCTATATAAAGAAGCTCACTGTAAAATTTATCCACAGAGGAGGCAAAAGAGAGGAATAGTGGAAAAAACAAATTTTCCCAGCCCTCTTGATGCCTTACAGCCACTAGCTATATTTACTTCATAATGTTTCCTTTTTTACATGAAAATAATATGCATTATTTCTTTCCTTGTTGATTTGTAAAATATATTTTTATTCTCTGCGGCTGTCTTTATTTTTTAAAATAATTATTTATGAAACTGGCTTATTATAAACTCTGAGAGGAAACATCTTGTTTTATTCAACATTGTATTTACCTTATACCCAACTTACCACTTGGCCAATTTTAGGTCCTTAATTAGTACTGATTAATAACTGTTAATTATAATACAATCATACTACTCTATAACACGTAATAGTTTTTAACCAATGTTAAACTAAGAGACTATAATTGCATGTTTTTGATCCTAAATATAAAACTTGTGTAGATTCTGCACATTTTTCATAAAACAACAATGATAATATCAATTTATTTATTTATTTATTTATTTATTTATTTTTGAGATGGAGTTTCACTCTTGTCACCCAGGCTGGAGTGCAATGGCAAGATCTCGGCTCACCACAACCTCCGCCTCCCAGGTTCAAGCGATTCTCCTGTCTCAGCCTCCCTAGTAGATGGGATTACAGGCACGTGCCACCATGCCCGGCTAATTTTTTTGTATTTTTAGTAGAGACAGGGTTTCTCCATATTGGTCAGGCTGGTCTCGTACTCCTGACCTCAGGTGATCCGCCCGCCTCGGCCTCCCAAAGTGCTGGGATTACAGGCGTGAGCCACCACGCCCGGCCCCAATAATATCAATTTAAAACAGCACCACACTTTATTGAGTATGTAGTATATGCCAGACTCCCAGTACTGAGTGCTTAATCTGCATATTCTCATTTTCCTTTGAAAACCTCCCCAATATAAGTACTGTTACATCTGTGCTCCCGATACTCCTCCACAAACACCACATATGCAAGTTACACATGAGAAAAACCAAGGCTCAGAGAGTCTAACAACCTGCCTATGAAGACATAATTATTAAGCGGTGAAGATAGAGTTCAGATCAAGTTCATTGGATTGTAAAAAGTCTGTGTTTTCCTCATTTTTACATTACCTAACCTTTCGACAGTATCTAAAATTATCATTTTAATTTTCATTTTCAAACACTTTACCTGTTCTATTAAGGACACAGTTTTGAATGTAAGAATATCAGGAAAGTGTTTGCGTGGTTTGTTTTATCATGAAAAATGTTCTGATTATCATAGAGTGGTTACAGACCCTAACACATACTCGGAAAATATCTGGCCTAATTGTGCTAATGCAGTGCATTCTGCTTGCCCTTTGCAGCCTGAGATATCGTTCAGCCATTTTTAAGTGTAGCTATAAAGGACGTGGAAATAAAGAGCTGGATGTGTCCACAGTCTTAAGAGCGTGCTGATGGAATCGTATCAACTTATTTAGGTCTGTTCAGGTAACTTTTTTGCTTCCATTTACAAAGAACAGTGCTTGATGTAGACTGCTATGAAAGCATTATTTTCCATTTGTTTGTGGCTTCCACATTCCCCAGACCATCTACTTACACAGACGATTTTTAACAGCAACTCTTAAAATTAAAAGTTGGCTTTGCATTTTCCTTCTCTCAGAAATTTTACAATCAATCTCCTGTCCTAGGTAATCACAAGTCACAGATATTTAGCAGCTGCATCTCTCCCCGTGACAGCAAAAGGAAGAAATTGATTTTGTGACAAAATATACTTGGAAATCAAACTCAAGACTCACTTTTAAAATAGGAATGAAACCACTGACTACCAAATGTGTTTTGGTAGCCCCTCTTAGATTCCAAACTTCTAAATAACTTTCCACATTAATTCAGACTTAAGTTTCAGGAAATAAAATAATTATGAATTTAAACATAGATCCCTATACAAACAAGTACTATGTTTACAATGTACCAGTCCACTAAAATCAACAAGACATAGATTATGAGAACTACAACCCAAACCAAGTAAACTAGCACTCACCATTTGCCCATTCCCCATCCAATGACAGTAAACATCCTATTGGAATCTGCTCCGAAAACAAAGGCTTTACCAACCTAATGTCAAGGCAAACAGTAGTAAATACCTACTTGATACTACTAACCAGTCGTATCATTTTCATTCCTTAGAGTCTAAACACTACTAAATGTTGGCATTTTTTCCTTCAAAAGAAACCTTCAAGATGACACCATTATAATATAGCTCTTCACTTGGTAATTTTCAAGAAAAATAGTTTACTAGGCGCTATTTCACATTGACTTGAAATGTTTTAAGCCACAAACCATCTGAATTAAAAGGAATACAGATATTCTACTATTTAGAAAAAAAAAGCCCAAGTTTCTTATACTTTATGTTAAATGCCATCCCCCCCCAATTAAGAACTACACAAAATCAAAGCCCCGTAAAGTTAAGCTGCCATAGTCCTGAAGTCAAGGTAATAAAATTACGTCTACTCTGTAAATCATACAAAGTAGAAAATTAACGAACACGTACTTTCAGCACCAAGAATGTATTAATTAGGAACACAGGTCTCTCTTAAAAGGGGTACTGTAAGTTGTAATAGCTGGTGGCATACCTTAAGTTCTCTGAAGAAGATACTACTCCTGGCCCACTCGACAATGGAGAAGAGAGTTTGATCTGCCATTTTGCACATAAGCCCAAAGGTGCTCAGCTTTTCGTGCTTGCTTCGGTTAGCCTGCTCTTGCTGCAAGTAGGCCATGATTTTAGCCTGGACTTGAGGCTCATCTGGCTCACACTTCAAAAGTTCCAGTATCAGATGTGGGATGCTTGCTGGAGAGCTCGTCTGGTAACTATCCATATACGAATAGCCCATTATGGACTCGGGTGAGCTGGTATAGGGGTCTGGGTACTCAGACTTGATGGCCCGGCTAGGAAAGTGGCCATATGTTTGGTAACCTTGCAGGCTGCCGTGAGGGGGCATTGTCATGCTAATGGGGGAAGTTACAAAGGGACTTCTGTCGTAGTCTGTAGGAGGCAAGGCAGCATGGTTCAGAGGTAGGCCTTTGGAGGCAGAGTGGATGTTTTGAATTGCAGAGGAAATGGTCAGGTCAGAGGGCATAGCTTGGATCACCTGAGACATGGCTTCTAGCTTAAGTCCATTGGCTCGGATGAGGGCTTTTTTCTGTTGCTTCAGGGCCCTGTCTCTCTTGTACATTGGCCCAAACTTATTCCTTCCTCCACGCATTCGGTCGGCCCTTACAGCTGTTGGGGGTGGGGTGGGGGGAAGGAAGGAAAGGTATAAATAAGGTGCAAATTATTAGCATTCTTCAGATATTTAGAAATGTAAATCGACAAGAAGTGGTATGTGTGTGGTTGTTTTCGTTACAATAGCCCACAAAGATTTCCCAAAAAACCATGTCCTCTTTATTTATGAATTCCTTCCTCCAAGTGTGTGTTGTCATCAAAAAAATATTTTGGGCACATAGGGACATATTAACCCTTTTGTGGACGGAGGAAGAGTTCATAATTTTTGTTAGACGTAGAAATATTTCACATAGGCGTGGTGCGGTGGCTCACACCTGTAATCTCTGCACTTTGGGAGGCCAAGGCGGGTGGATCACCTGAGGTCAGGAGTTCGAGACCAGCCTGGCCAACATGATGAAACCCCGTCTCTACTAAAGATACAAAAAATTAGCCAGGCGTGGTGGTGGGTGCCTGTAATCCCAGCTATTCAGGAGGCTGAGACAGGAGAATCGCTTGAACCCAGGAGGTGGAGGTTGCGGTGAGCCAAGATCACACCACCGCACTCCAGCCTGGGCAACAAGAGCGAAACTCCTGTCTCAAAAAAATAAATAAATAAAATAAAATAAAAATAAATATTTCACATTGCTAAGAAAGAGTATCAGTCGTTCTACTAAGAGTATATGCTTTTATTATGCCAGTTCCTTATGGAAACCCAAACTGCTCTGGGGTTTTCTTTTGCCGAGGTGTGGAATTGAGTTACCCAATTTAGGATTAAATTGTGAATACTTTCCCACAAGATATCTTCCTCCCTGAAAGCCATTTTGGCTACCTTGTTGCAATTACAAAAGGGGTGGGGACATGTTCTTCTTGGAAAATCACTTTCACCTGGACTTGATGAGCCCACATCAGATGACCACCAGTTACTGCTTTTAATTTAAGTAGAACTGGACATAATTAAAACAAATTAATTCATTTCAGAAGCTGTCAAGAGAGTCTTCTGCCACAGTGGTGTGTGGAGTCTGCAGCCATGACTAATAAGTTAGTTAGCAGTTCCCTCTAAGTCCATAGTGGCCAATGGCAATTGGACAGAAACTAGAGACCTCTGATAGCTTGTGACATATTGAACTTGCTGGAGGTTAAGTTTTTGAGCTTTTTATCTTAGGATTAGTATCACATTAAAAATTTATTGTAAATTCTAGGTATACAGAATATTGCACAAGATTATAAAGAGTTTTTCATCTGGATGATAATTTATTGAATATTCAGCTGTTTCATATCATTCCTAAGGAAGCATGAGCATGTACCACAAGTGATTTACAATTGTGAAAGCTTAATTTAAAAAAAAAGAAAGTTTAATTATTTAAGGTAAAGAAATGCAGCCTTATTATTTTTGTTGAAAAGGAATTAAAGGGCATCATGC
Source organism: Hylobates moloch (assembly GCF_009828535.3). Lineage (NCBI taxonomy): Eukaryota > Metazoa > Chordata > Mammalia > Primates > Hylobatidae > Hylobates > Hylobates moloch. The sequence goes on from NW_026652293.1 coordinate 13,773,116, forward strand.
AAAATCACAACATTTACTTATCTTCTGAGTCTCTTACTGTAGTAAGCATCTACCATAATATTTTGCTATTTGGGAATAATAGTGATTCCCAAATAATAGTGATTGGGAATAATAGTAGTTATAATAATAATAATAATAATATAATAATAGTTATTGGGAAATAATAGTGATTGGTAACAAGAAAATTAATAAGCATCAATTATTTCCTTTCATGATCTCTTAAAAATGATACTGACATTAACAGTCCTCATAATAACCAAAGTGGCTACCTCTATTCAGAAGAAGTGTGTTAGTTATTCAGCAGATTTATATGATTTTTTTTTTAGTATTTCTATCAAGTATGAGTTCCATATAACAGAAAATTCCAAATAAAAATAGCCTGTGCCTCATTGATCAAATAAAATGCACTCTTGTATCTAGCACCATCGGTGATCTGTATCCCTGTTATTGCTTTATTTGCAGTATATTTAATCCATGGAAAGCCAGTAGGTCAGAGGCTAGAAAGCAGCAACATACCATAGTAGTCCATGAACTACAAATTATTTACAGCAGTCACATATTAACTTTACTGCCTGCCAATCTGTACATTTTAGTATAGGGTCTGCTCTTTCAACAAAGTTCAAGTGTGGCTTTTCAGGAGCCACTTTCTTGTTCTTGTCAGACCTTTGCTGATGATTTAATAGTTCATTATTTTTCATGTTTCCTGATTCTCAATTTTTTATTTTGCAGCCTCAGTCATTATCTTCTAAAAAAATACGTTTCTACATTATCAAAAATAATATCCTACGTGAGAAACTCCTTTTCACCATTAAAGGCTTTAACTCTTGCTTAAGAATCATGAAATTAGTAGTTAACACTTATGACAAGCACACCTATTTTAAAAAGAATTTAAATCAAACTTTTCCTAGGGTATCTTGATTTAAAAACTCAAAGGATATTTTACTTTTAATAGTTTTACAAATTATTCTTGTTTTCAGTTGGATTGCTTTAGTCTTATTTTCATAACCTGGTATTTTTCCCTTTTTTGTGTCAAATGCATCTGCCCCCCAGACTAAAAAAAAAGCGATGGGAGGGGGGAAAGACAACTAATATTTTAAATTTTTTTCCTACTAGATGTCACCATGATTAAATGAGACTCAGACTATTCTGCAGATGAAACATAGAAAGATCTTACAGTATTGTCAGTAGTGTTAAAATGCTGGGAAAATAATGTTACCATGCTGTAAGCACAATGTTGTTTTAAAGTCCATGTCCTTGGAGAGTTTTAATAGGCAGTAGTCTTTAGAAGAATCTTACCTTCTAGCTTCATTCCAACACTTAGACATTTTTGAAAACGACAGTAAGGACAACGCTTTCTCTGTGTTTTGTCAATTTGGCAGTTCTGGTTTTCTATACATGTGTACCTTTTATTATTTTGGACTGTTCGCTTAAAAAATCCCTATAAGACAGAGAAAATAGTGAGACGTATTATAAATCTAACACCTGTCTTTTCCATTGTTTCATTTTTAGAAAATCACCAGTAAATCCTTTCATTGCACTATTTGAGCCCTTATGTGGTTCTGTGGTTTATTTTACATTTCAGCAACATCAACCTTCCCAAACTGTGCCAGGCCATGGTGGAGGTTTTTCTGGCATCAGTTATATTCTTGAAGAATCCGTCAAATCCTGGGGAGATTTGGCTACACACCATTTCATCCCAACAGTCAGAAAAAATACACTCTATATTGATCAAATTATTTTTTTAAATCTATTTTCCTATTATCCCATGTGTTCCAGATAGAGGTGCTCATGAAGTCCTGGCATTGTTTTTAAGTAGTCTGATATAATTTCAGTGATGAACCATTGCAAAATACCAGTGGAAAAAACTGAATAGCAAAACACCTCAGAATTTTTAACAAATGTCAACACTGGATAGTTAAAAGCAAAAGGATTTAAAGAGTAAAATGGGAAAATGCTCATAATTCCACTGGAATACATTCAAGTGTGGGAACTGTTTTTAAAAAGGCAAAACTAATGGAAGGAAAAAGCACGTATCACAGATAGCTGAATTGTAGCACACACGGTATGAGCTTTCCTTATATTTTATATTAAAAAATTAATCAAAAATAAAATGTGTAGCTTTATAATAAGAGATTTACCAGGATAGTATTCATATTTAACCCACTTGCCACAAAGAGAAACATTCTTACTTTGTTATAGAGAATGGAGGGATTTTCCTGGTGGTGGTTTAAGTAATTGTACTGAGTTTTCCACTTAAAAACAAAAACAAACAAACAAAAAAACTTTGAAAAATAGTGAATATTGAATTTACTGGGAATATATTAAAAAGTCCTGAGATAAATTCTTAAAGTATAATTTATATTATTGGTAACAATACAGCATATTTTACATATTAAAACCCATGCATTTAAATAGGTCATATGATATATTTATAAAAATTATTATATTAAAAACTAAAATCTGATTTCTTGGTCTTTATGATATAAATTTCAAAAAATCCTTTAAATTATTTTGGAATAAATCAAGATGAAATAACACAGTTGGGAATTTAGGCTTTTATGTCTGTGGATAAAAAATGTTTAGACTTATAGCACAGAAATACTCTGAAGTTAAAATGTATTTGGGGAATACTTTGTCATATTCCCTTTCAAGAGCAACGATGCTTTAAATATATATAAGTCAAGCAAAATCAATATTTAGGACTGTTAGAAATGGAAGTCTTTCTACAGCTATATCACTTTACTACAATAAAGTATTTTAGAACCATGAGACTGGCAAAGTTTTCTAAACAGCATAAATTTCTTTGCCTTTTGAACTAAATCAGACACACACTTCTAAGAATCATCTCCCTAAGACTCTCTCTTTCTCCCTGTTTGTCATTTTTAGTTGAGTCTTTAAAAAGGGAGCCTAAATTTAGCTTAAAAGAAGTAATCCGCTGGTTTATTTTGGTGTTGGACATTATATTTTTCAGGTAGCAATGTGTGAGCAAACCTTGCAACTTTCACAGGTGAGGAGCCCGTAATGGTACCCAGACACTTTATCTCCACACACGGGACAAAGCTCTTCCAGATCTTCATCGTAGGAGTAATTCACCATTTTAAATTGAGACACTAAAACAAAAAGAGAAATGTATACATATATTCAATTAATTTACATGTAGGTGTTAATCCTGCAACAAAAAGCATTTTGGTGATTGCTGGGCAAATATCACATGGTAAAATATAAAATAAAAACAATTTTTAGCAAGGTCTTACTGAATTATTTTTACAAGTAAAACATCTTTTGTCATCAATGAGCATGCACCTCACATAATTCCATGTGCCACAAAAAATTCCCAACTTCTTTTGTTAACATTTTAAACTGACCACTTTTAAACACAAGTCTCATAACTCCACAAAGCAACAAATAGAGACATGAATTGCATAAGGTAACAGTTTAGAATTTCTTTTAAATCCCTATGAAGTTAAGTTCCAAAATGTCACCTTCGCCTAAGGTAGAGAAGCGCAGGCTTTATTGCCTCCCTCTTGAAGTGGTTTGCTGCAAGTGCACCTTGCTTACAGGGACAGCAGCACCAATTTGCAAACTCTGTCCGACAGAGAAACTAAAGCCCCAGAAACCCGCTTCTCAGCGGCAGCCCACTTTAACTAAACAGCCTGAGGCTCCCAACGTTCAGATCTGTTAGAATAATCGAAACATTCAGTTCCGTATTGACAGTACTTTTCTATTCTGGATACTTTCATCTCCTCACGTTTGAAAATCTGTGAAAATAAAAAGAAGGAAAAAGAAAATAGAGGACGCCCGTACGGGGAAAAATACCAGAAGAGTAAAAGACACACAGGAGGGTTTTGGTTTCAAAGTATTGAAGCCCTGTAATGAACCTCACATGTTTCCGATCATCATAGCAAAATATAAACACCTCGAGATCGCCCTGTTAAAGTTAAACAGAAATCAGGCCGCCACGACGCGCGGCGCGGCTCACTGACGGGATCGGGTAACCGCCTTGCTCCGGACGCAGACCCACGAAGGCGTCTTCGCAGCTAAAAAGATGACAAACTATGCACAGGAAGGGCAGTGACCAGGAGACCCCAGGAAGTGCCTGATCCGGTATTTCCCGGAGACTCCACATCCACACAGGACAAGTATGGGAGCGCGGGGCGCGGGTGGGCGGGCACCCGCAGGTCTGCGCAGCCGGGACCCTGCCCGCACTCCCCCGGGCACTGTTCGGCGAAACCCGTGGGCGCACCAGGCTCTCGCCTAGGCTCTACCTCCTGCTACCCAACGGCGCACAAACACGGAGCCGCGTTTGTTTTAAGTTAATCAGTGGCGTTTGCAGGGGGTGGGGCAGGTGGGGGATGGGAAAGCCACGGCCGGGCAGAAGTTTCCTCTGATTTGTTTACCAAAAAGGAAAGAGAAATAGCCCCCACCCCATCGCCAAAGTCCTCGGCCACAGTATCGCCGCAGTGATACTTGTTCTTTTGAAAATAAAGTTTTTTTTTTTCTCTTTGGTTCCCGAGATCTTCGGTCGGAAAGGGCCCTCGGGGGCTCACTTGCAGCACTTCGCGACTGAGGACTGCGCGCAGACCCGTGGAGTTGACCCGTCTCTTCCCGGGCCACAGAGCCCTAGGCTGGCGCTTACAGGGGAGTGAGTTAGCCAGAGTTTGGGAACATTCCGAGAAAAGAGGCTCCAGAGGAGGCAGGAGCCTGCCTTCGTGAAATATTAATAAAGGGATGCTAGGCGCGGTCTTCCCAGCGGTGCCAGCCTGAATCCCAGCCCCAAGAGACCCCCGCTAGGGTTTTAGGAACCTGGGGGTTTGGGAAGGGCCGAGGGTTCAGAAATTCCTTTATAGCCCCTAGACGTTGATAGCTCTCCTAACAATCGCGATGACAGTCTTGAGGCATGTTTTAGGAACAAGGATTAAAGCGCACTTTCCCAGCTGTGATCTTTTCTACCTCCCCTTCCCCCAACAAAGTAAACTCTAACTTTACACCAAAGGGGCACAGATAGGCAACTGCTTTCAGAGGGAATCCGTGCCTACCTCGGAGACCCGACATCGAAGAAAGACCGAGGCATGAGGTAGAGACCCTCTTGAAAAAACCCAAAGACAGAGGCTGAGTAGGGAGACGCTGCTGTGTGAGGCCTGGGCGCCTTTCAGAGTTTCCCAGATGCCCTGGTGCAGCCGAAGTAGGCGTTTGGAGAGGCGAAACCATCAGGGCAAAGAAGCGCCCACACTCTTCCCCAGTTTCGGTCTAGAGAAAGAAGAACGGACGGCGGTGCCTTGGAAAGCTAGGGCCTCAGAGAGGTGCACAAAGTTCCCTCAAAGTTGGGCGCGCTGCGCTGTCCCGGGCCATGTAGTGGATCGTCTTTCTGGGCTCCTACGGAGGCGTCCCAGGTGGGAACCAGAGCAAGCGGGAGAATGGGGTCCCCATCCCCAGGGGTTCCTCCCGACAGGCAGGCCTCTAGTCTCCGACGAAGGCTTGCCCCGGCGCTTCCCATGCTGATTTCGAACCATGGGCTGAGTGAGTGGCGACTTCTGAGTCCAGGCACCAAAGAAAAACTACTTCTCTGGTTTGGGGGCACTAGGTAGTGTGTCCAGAAGACCCCCCTGGAACTTTCCAAAGAAAATGTTACCAATAACATTTCTCTCTCCGTTCCCAAAATAAGCCTTTGGCTTCTCGCACCAGAACGAGAAGCAGAAACTTTCCTTTTGGAGCCAAGAAGCGTGCGGGCCTCACCCAGCGACCCCAAGGTTAGGCCCTCTCCGGAGCTGCCGGCTGAGGTCCCCCAACCCAGCCCCCCCGCGCCACTTCCTCAATGCCCCACACTAAGCTGGAATTCCAGGTGCCCGGAAGAAAGGCTTCTTTGGACCAGCCGGGTTCCCATAGCAGCCAGACCCACAGGTCAGCCTCTGGGGCCTCAGCTCTAGGGGACTCTCACAGCCCTACCTAGAGGCTTGGAGAGACCCCCAGGATGACCGATGGGGTAACGGATCACAGCCGCACGGCGCACGCCCTCCAGCTACGTATTTTCCCCTCCGCTGTAGGGCGACTACAGGTCCCCGGGCCTGAGCGCCCGCGCGCGCCGCCCACTCTCAGCACCGCGGAGTGCACCAGCTCTGAACTCTGCTCTCAACACCTCCCAGCCCTTTCAAGTTCGCGCAAGGGGATGGCAGGAAGCGTTCCGGGATCACAGGCCCGCCGGCCCGCACATCCTGCACCCTGGAAGGGGCGAGGATGGAAGAGCACCGGTGACTTTTCCTAGCATTGTTCCCTCCCCGGCCCAGAGCAAATGAGATAAACTTCTGAAGGGCTTAATACAAGCCAGATCTAGAGTTGTTATTTTGGAATGAGGAGAAAATACAGCCAGCGGGATTTGTTTTTTTGTTGGCAATCAAGAGCTGGGAAAACGAATGGGACTTCCATATTTTCAGATCTCAGATTTTAAAAGGGGGCAATAAACGAACCGCTACCCCCCCCCCCCCCGACTCACTCAGCACTACGCGTACAGGGGATGGGGGTTGGGGTAACTTTTTCCCTTTAGTTCTGCCAGCAGTTTTGAATTGTCCAAATCCGAGCTGGCTGCGGGTGTCCGCCTGGGCTTTTGGTGTGGTCACATACATTCTAATACCGCTAAGACAATCCTTTCGGAGGTCACCTCTTTCTGTAGTTGACTTTCCTAGACTGGGTCGCCTCCCTCCACACAAGAGTACTGGTTGAAGTACAGTACACACCAATTCCAATGACGGAGAACCTGTTCGGGTGTCCAATGAGACATTCCATTTCTTCTTAGAATGATCTTATTATTCTAAAGTACCTTTAGCCTTAAGCTGCCCTGCTTGGGTTGCCATAGAGCTGGAAGCCTCTCTTTCCTTAATTAGAAGCGGCCAATTAGACGTTGATTGGAAAAACCTCTGCCCCGCATTGTTCAAGAGCCATAAACTTTTATGCCTGCACCTGGGGAGGGGGCTCGACTCCCGCGGCTGCGAGCGCTCAGCCGAGCTACTCCCGCGCCCGCGCGGGGCGGGAGGCTGAAGCCTGCAGGGCGAGCCCGGGGGTGGGGAAGCAGCCGGAGCCGGAGCGCCGCGCGGCGCCTCCTTACCTTGCATGTTTTCCGGCATCTGGCCCTGTTCCCCATGCGATCGAGCCAGTCCCAGGGCTTCCGTCTCCACTTTGGGCAGCATGACAAGCCGACCGCGGGCGGGGATGGGGGATCCGTGTCGGTCCAGAAGCCCAGCACCTGGACACGGGCAGCACAGATTCAACTCCGGCGAAAAGAAGGAAGGGGCGACCGGGGTGCCCGCTCACCCAACCCTCTCGCCTCGCCGGAGCGTGCCTCCCCCTCCTCGGGGCTGCCGGGCAGGACCTCTGAGCCCTGTCCGGTCTCGCAGCTCCGGAGCCGCCCCCGAGCTGCGAGGAGGAGGTCAGGGTTAAGAAAGGAGGCGAGGAAGTCAGCGTCCCAGCCCTCTGGTTCGGCTCCGCAAGGGCGGAGGCGGTGGCGAGGACGCAGCTGCCCGGGGCGCGGAGCCGTGAACCGCCGAGCTCCCGGAGGGCAGCGGAGGCTTACCGCGGGGCTGCTATTGCCTCCCCGGCTGTGCCGCTGCCACTGCTCCCGGACGTCTTGGGCGACTCCTTCCCCTCCCTCCACTGCCCTCTGGCTCAGGATCGGCAGGGGTCTCTCTCCTCTTTCTCTCGCCTCCCTTCTCTCTCCCCTCCTCTCCGCCCCTTCCCCCTATCTCTCTCTGCCTCGCTCTCGCTCACTATCGCAAGTGTGGAGTTGTGAAGTTCCAACCTCCCTCTCCTGCCTGGTCCACTCCCCGCGCGGGTCCGAGAACGGCCCTTCCCAGCCCCGAGGGTGACGGTGCTGGGAAGGACAGGCGGGAAGACGAGGGGGAGAAGAAGGTAAGTAGGGCCGGGGGTGGGGGGAAGGCTGGGTTGAGGGGTGAAGATAGTGAATGGGGACGCGGGTTCCGGACTCAGGTCGGACACTAGCCGCCAGCCAATAAGGATGAGGCTCAGGCTCCAGTCCCCCGGCCTGCCCCAACCTCTTCACCCCGCCTCACCCCCTCCCACCCCACCCTGGCCCGGGGCGGGGGGGATGTAAATGCAGCCGGGTCTTACAGCTAGTCAGAAGCGACCTCTGTCTGAGCGTGGCGGCGAAGAAGCAGCAGCCAGAGCAGCAATTTCCTCGAGCTGAGGGGAAACAAGAAGGGATGGGGGGCGCGTGTGGGCGTGTGCCCTCGCTAGTGTGTCGGATGAGGAGATGAAGGGGAGTTAAACACCCATTTAAACCACTGAAAGGAGAAAATTCAGCTGACCGTTCTTACATGCAGAGTTGGTCTGCGGTCAAGGGTCCTCCAGCTTCAACTCCCCAGGGCACTGAGACCCTGAAGAGGCGACACGTGGGTCCCGGCGCCCTGAAGGGGCCGAGGGTCCCGGCTCAATGAGAGGCGGGCCACAAGCCAAGAGCTCACTCAGAATTAGAGGAAGGGGCAGCGACTCCTATTTCCCCAGCCTGCTCCCTAGTCCCTTCTTTCACTTTTAAAAGACCCTCGACTGGAGCCCAAGATCATCTAAGCGACAGACTTTCCAGTTTTAGTGACCTGTGTTTCCACACAGAATACAAGGATCAGTCCAGGCTTTACTTTTTCATTCTGTTGTCTGATGGGACCAACCACTTGAGGCCGAGGCCCAGCATTTAAAAAATGTTTTAAAGAACCATCTGTTATGCAAGCTCTTCGACCACCAGCCCAGCCGCATATTCAAAGTTTTCAGATCTCCTCCCAACAAGATAAAAAACATTCTTTCCAGCCTCCTGACTGCATGCGAAATGTCTCATATTTAGGGTCTGCTGTGCAACGAAGTAATTATCAGAGTCCACCCACAAGGGGGTGAATTTGAATCTCAAAAGATCTAAGTTTATTCTATTTGAATGGTATAGAGATTACACATTGAAACTGCCCAGTCCGGTATTTGGTGAGTTGGAAATTATTCCAATCTTTGCAGTGTATAATGTATATAAAATGGGTTGTTCATCACCCACCCACACCTGGCAATTCAGGTACTACCGACTCTCTTAATTGATTTGTCATTTTGCTCTTCAATATATATTCAGGATCAAAGTTATTTAGACTCCAGCTTTAGTAGCAACTTCAGGTTTCATTGAAACATTTAAACTTATGAAGGCCTGTCCATTAGTTTATATGGAGAAGTGGGCTGAAGTTGCCAAAAGCTCCAATTTTTGTGATAGTATCAAGTATCACTGTCACTACATTTCAGTATTCCTAGTTGTTTTAAATATCACTGAGAACTAAGAAAATAAAGAAAGGGAGTCAGTTTCAGGGCTCACTGCAGTGGTTGCCCTGCTTTGCTCGTGAACTTTGAAAATCAGTTTGTTTCAAAGCCTTAATTAAGAAGAACCTCCTCCCACAGCAATTCGAAGAATTTATGGAGGCACTTATGATACAGCACCTTTCCCAGATCCTAGCCTGGCAAAGATGCAGGACTCCAAACCCTTGGTCCTAAGAGGAAACCTCCAACCCTCAGTGTGTGGTGGTGATTTCACCTCTGCTTGGTGAAGCAGGGGGAAGTTAGGAGAGTTGAAAGAAGTTGAAAGAGGGTCTGACAGGACCTTGAAATTGTAGTGTATCAAGAAACCCTGCCTTGACTTGAGGCTGAAACTGAGGCTGAGGCTGACCTAGTGAGGCAAGCTTTGTGACCATGCTCATAACGCCAGCTGCCAGGGCCAGAAGGGACTTGCTTAGGCCACACTAGCGACTTCTTGGTCCATGCCAGTCTACCCTCCCACCACATCCCCGAAAGATGGAGAGTGGTGGTGGCAAAAGGCCAGCTGGCACTCATTTATCTCTCCACAGGTAGACTTTCCAGGAAAGAAAAATCCTCAATGGGAGGGGTGCGGGAGGGAATAGTGGCTGGGGACTAGGTTTTAAAAATCCGTGCTTTAAAAAAATTAACGGAGGAGCTTGTATCACGGAAGGAAGCCCTTTCCTCTGCTTTGAAAGTCTAGTCCAGGCCAACACCCAAGCGTAGCAGCGAATGGAGGGGGACTGAAAGAGCAGAAAGTCTCGAGCGAGAGAAAACGGCCTTTCCTAAGAACCAAGGGAACCCCTAGCTCAGAAGCCTAAGCCCTCGGCGCTCCAGGCCTTTACCTCGACGACGGGAAACGCTCCCTGGGGGCAGCCCTATTTCAGATCCCCTGGAAGGATGTCAATATCCCCGCCAGCAGTGGACGAGGCAAGGAAATCTTCCCCTGGAATTGATTCTTGCCAGAGACCCGAGGGCACACAAACCTTCCTCAGGTGGCTCCGCAAGGGATTTAAGGAAGCAGCGGGTTCTCCATCCAAGAGGCAGATGCAGAGGCAGGGGCGGCGGCACCAGGCTTCCAGCGTCAAGCTCATTACTGCCCTCCAAGTACACCCTTTCTTCTCCCTCAGAACTCCCTCCTCCTTCTGATCACTCACTCTCGTCTTTTGACCCTTCAATTCGGCTGGACAAGGGACCCCTATTGAAGCCGGGGACCCGCCAGCTCAGTGACCTTGGATGGGTCTGGGCGTCCCCCAGAAAGCCCTCTGCTAAAGGAAGCTGTGGGAGGAGGAACCCGAGTTCGCGGTGTCTAAGATGGGTTATTTGGGAATGGTTCTGGGTTCCCGAGGCCGCAATATGAAGACAGCCAAGTGGCTGCGGGAAGGGAAAGCAGTTGAGATGTAAGTAGGTGGAACGGGGTCTGTGTGGTCTAAACGCCGGCGCCAGCGGTGGTCTGGACTGACCCATAAATACACCTACCGCAGTTGGACAGACGCATCTCATCCTCCGCCGGGGACATCTTAGCAACTGCCACTGTACCTCTTAGTGGAAGCACACTTAGGAACCCACCCCGTACTTACCGCTGCGGGAATTGTAACTGGTGGCGGAGACCAGAGACTAGAACCCGGGAGGCCTGGGAGTCGGTGGTGGGACCGGGGGACAGCTCTGCTCAACTACCTTGCGCGTTCTCAATTTCTTTGCACTCCCTCTGCCAACTTCTGGCAAACTTCTCTCCTTTTCCCCCACCTCCCCTCCACCTCCTTCTTTCCGACGAGACTGGTCTCCGGGGCTCGCCCTTCCCGGTTCTGACTTTGTCTTAAAGTGTTGATTGACGGTTGCAATTACGAAGGATGATGGCTCGGGGAGGCTCCCGCAGCCTTGATGAGCCCGAGAAGCGCAGTCCTAGCATATTTTATCCACGCTCGGCGTTACGGGGCCGTGCACGCCCCATTCACCCAGCTGGCTGGAGCTGAGGAGGCCTCGCACTCCCCACTCACGAGGATGCAACTGCCCGCCCTCCTCCCCACCTCCTCCTTCCCGTGGTTCAGCACCGCATTTCGGAGCGTGAGCTGCGAGCAATCAGCTCGACCTGACCTGGAAAGTGTTGTTCAGCCCCCGCTCGCTTGACCCGTGCCGGCTGCAGCGGGAAAAAAATATCAGGATTTTCAGGAGCGGTTCAGGTTTCCTGGGCTCGCAAAAGGTGTGACAGACACACCTTTCCTCGGCGCCTGGGTAGATGACCCACCCAAACTTGCACAAAACTTGCAAAACCTTCCTCCTTCGAAACAATTTCTCCCGTCTTCTCTTCCATTCCCACTTTTTGGTGCTTTTTAAGAAACCAGGACAATTAGTTTTTTCGTCCCACATATCTACCTTTTAGACCCCGGAAGAAGTCTAGATTTTTTTCAGATCTCTATTACTAGGCCGGGATAGCCCGAGGGGAAGAGGAGCAAGTTTTTCAGCCTACGGAAGCTCCGGGTCTGCCTAATTTTTCCGCCCCTCCCAACCGAAAAGCCCATCAGAAGCTGCTTTTGCCTTTCTCTGAAAAGTTTAGCCAGAACTCCAGTTTCATTCCCCGGCTCAGAGGGCTGGGCTACCCGCCCACGCCCGTAGGCTCCACCCGCCCTCATTCTGAGCGCTTTGTATTAGAAAGAGATGGGTTAAATTTCAGTACAGGCATAGGAATTACCAGGGAGCGTTGTGTTGACCGAAGCTTTAAAAAAGCAAACCTGAATAGGTGAGTAGTCGTGCCTTGTTAAAAAAAAAGAAGAAGAAAAAAGAAAAAAAGCCTTTCTGCTGCACGTGTGAATAACTACTTAAGACATCAACATCAGCCCCTAGAGCAGGATGGCGATTGATTCACAATCACTAGGAGAGTATCTCGACCTGGCGTGGCGCGGTTTTTATCGCGGAGGAAAACGAAAGCCGAAGCAATTGTCTGGGTAATCCAACCTACCCCCACCCCCCCGGGCAACCTCCCACCCTTGCCCCAGAGGAAAGGAGGGCTTTTTGGAGAATTTGGCCTGGGTATCAGAATCTACGGCTCTTTGTATAAAAAGAGTTCACTGAAGAACCTTTTCACTTATTTTCTTTGCAGCAAGTTGTCCCAACCCAGGGGTCCTGGAGCGCCCCGCCAGGGTATAGCCGGTGCCCTTAGAAGAGTGTAACAGGGAGATCCGGTCTTAAGAAAGGAGCGGGGCAGGGGAAATAATCTCGGGTAGGTGGTCCAGTCTAATCTATCTCTTCCTCTCTGTAATTGAAATGGAAATTTGAGCCAGCTCCAGTTCAAAACTATTGAGACTCCATCCATTGGAATCAATCCTGTCCAGCCTCGGGGCCAACAGAACGACGATCCCGGCGCTAGCAGGCCACAAAGCACCTTGTGAAACTAGCTGAACACTTGCAGTTGCATCATTTACACCCTCTCCTCCGCTTCAACCTGGGTCAGGAACAAAATCCTTAGCACGAGATTATTCTAGGCTGCCATTTAAATGTATCCGGCGATACTGGAAACTTCTTGATGGAAGGGGTAACGTCCTGCATTGCTTCAGAATTCCTCGGCTTTTGCAGCGAGGGGATTGATCCAAACCAAACTTCTTCGTTCAGAAAAGCCCCTGCCTGAGCTTCCGATTCTTAAGGTCAAAGAGTGCCGGGACCGCAGAGATGCGGGGTCCAGCAATTTGGGTCTCACTTGGTCAGCAAAGAAAATGGGAGCTTGGAAAGGCAAGACTTAACAGTGGTACCGTCACACTCAAGCATGGGCGTGGAACTAGAGAAAGTGTTATGGTCTGGGCAGTTACAGAGGTTGCACAATTAGAAGGGCGTGGGCTTTTCCAACATGGAGATAACTTTCGCGATTAAGAGATTGGTGTACAGTGTGTGCCAAGGCTTGAGAGAGATTCACTTGTTTTCTCCAGAGTTTCTTGTCTGGTAACTGGAAAGTTGATTCCAGGACCAAGCAGTGGATTCCGACCAATTTTCTTTCCATTCCTGTAGAGGCCGGGGGAGCAGGTGGAGCTTGCAGGGGCCCGGGAAGCGGGGGCTGCAGGCATCCAAACCCTGAGCAAAGAATCCAGCACTTACCGTGAAAAATGCTAGCATGGGTGTGGGACTAGCATATCTCACTGCAAGAGGCACAGCTGGGTTTGTCAAAGGTGCTTTTTTTTTTTAATTGACACCTAAATTGTCTTTCCCTATACCCTCCTCTCATGGTACAACAGTATGTTTGTTAATGCTATCTAATTCGGTCACTCAGTTTGAGTGATTTCCCTGCCCTCCTCATACCCACTGACTCTATAACAAGTACATGCTCTGAATTTCCTCTCAGTTCCTTCTCACCATCTGTTGGTAGCCCTGCGAGTTGCTACCATATACCACAAATTCACAAGCTAAACTTCATCCAAACTCCAGAGATCCTTTACAGGAAACTCCAGAGTAGGGGACCAGAAGTGTCTTCGTCCCACCCCACTCAGACCTCAGTCCTCCCAGATGTGATTTCCACTCTGCTTTCCATACACCACTCCCTATGCCACCCTTCTGAATTCTAGAAGGATCCAAGTGTGATTTCTACTGTGGAATGGAAATGAAGATTAAAAAACCACTTACAAATATGTTTCTAAAGCTCGAAATGTCTCTTGGAGGAAAGTCTGCATAGACCAACATTGTATTAAATCATAACTCCTTTATGTCAACAAGAACAAGTGGTTACCACTTTGGAGAAAGAGTATGTATTTCAGAATATTTCTTGGGTTCTATTTATAGTTCATTCTCTTGACAAGCTGAGTAAATTGCTTGACCTCTGATTCCATTTTTTAAATCAGTAAAATTGGGTTAACAAAGTAAACTTTATAGTTAAATCAGACAGCGCCAGGAAAGAAATATACTATGCTGGATAGATAGATAGATAGATAGATAGATAGATAGATAGATAGATAGATAGATAGATAGATCTATATATATATATAATCAGTTCCCCTCTGTCTTTCCCCTTAGCTTCACTCAAACTCATCATTCTGTAAGAAAACTAAAAAGGGAATCACTAACCATTCTAGGACCACCTTCCAGTGGGATGTGCTTGCTAACTTGATTGTCTTGCAGGGCTTGACAAAGTCCTTGGGGACAATTACATTATGACCAGATAAAACTGCTCATATAAGTGCTCATGGTCATCTGCATTCAGGTTATTTGGTGTTTAATAGTTAAACTCCAAATATCTTTTCTTACTTATCAATCACACAAAAACATACATAACAGCTTCCCAAAACACTAAAGAAGAGGCAACCTTTATCAACTTGCCTGGTCAGTTTCAGTTCACATGGTTTTCTCAAGCTTGATCTCTCAAGATCATATTGGTCATATTTCAACTCTTCCCCAGGGCCTCCCCAGAGCACAATGCCCTCCTGAAGTTCCTTGAAGCCAACTGGATTTTTCCGAGAAGTCTGTTCCAATAAGGTGAAGCATGAGGAAGTGCAACTCAAAAGAACTAGTTCTATCCTAAGGTAGACTCTAGAGCTGTGGAGTGAAGTTGTCTTGCCTGCCTAGTGCATCCCTGGGGGTGGGGATTGGGTTGGGCCTGTAGGTGGAAGTCTGACAATATGCCCTTCTCTAGCTCAACTTATGTTCAAGGCTGAATCCAAGATAATCCTAGACATTGTGTCTGGTGGAGGGGTCAAGTAAAGGAGAGAAGCATTAACAAGCCTCTGTTCTCCCTTCCTCTATAAATCTCTCTTGGTTTGTTAGAAGAGGTGTTAAAGATGCCGGGTGCGGTGGCTCACACCTGTAATCCCAGCACTTTGGGAGGCTGAGGTGGGTGGATCACCTGAGGTCAGGAGTTCGGGACCAGCCTGGCTAACATGGTGAAATCCCATTTCTACTAAAAATACAAAAAATTAGCCGGGCGTGGTGGCGTGCACCTGTAATCCCAGCTGCCTGGGAGGCTGAAGCAGGAGAATGGCTTGAACCCAGAAGGCTGAGGCTGCAGTGAGCCAAGATCATGCCATTGCACTCCAGTTTGGGCAACAAGAGCGGAACTCCACCTCCAAAAAAAAAAAAAAAAGGTGTTAAAGAAAAAGAAATCCTTTTTTGTTTTTTTGTTTTGTTTTGTTTTGTTTTGTTTTTGAGATAGGGTCTCACTTTGTTGCCCAGGCTGGAGTTCAATGGCACAATCACAGCATCCTCGACCTCCCTGGCTCAAGTGATCTTCCTACCTCAACCCCCAAGCCCTAGTCACTGGGACTACAGGCACATGCCACCACACCCACACCCAGCTAATTTTTCTTTTTTTTTTTTTTTTTTTTTGTAGAGCCTGGGTCTCACTATGTTGCCTAGGCTGGTCTGGATCTCCTGCACCCAAGTGATCCTCCATCCTCAGTCTCCCAAAGTGTTGGGATTACCAGTTTGAGACACTGTGCCTGGCCCAAGAACTCTTTTAACTCTGGTCACTACCTGTGGATCCAGGCCAGAAAAGAGGAATCTGAGAAGCACTGTTTTGGAGATGGGCTGGGGCATGGAAAGAAGGGAGGCTCTAGAGTTTAGCTTCATAGAAGAAACTGGCAGCCTAAGCCCCAACTATGAGAATCAGAACATGGGCTTGGATGGCTGGCATTCTAAATAAAGCTCGCTGGAGGTTAGGGTGACATAACGGCTATCACACTTTCCACTGATGACGTCTACTTTCAGAGATCCTTATAAGCACAGAGATTGCTGGAGGTTATCACTGAAATAAAATCAGACTGAGTGTTCAGGGGACCAGATAGCAAGACTCACATTACAGACTCAATACAGTGTTTGCACTGTGTATCATGTACCCCTAAGTATGCAGACATAACCTTCTGTGGATAATATGCAATATTATACTAAGTGCATAAAATATTCTGCAAATGCAGTTAATTTGAAGGATTACGGAAATTTAATATAAATCAAAGCATAATATTGGGCACATTGTGAGAGTGGTCAATAAATATTTGTTTTATGTATAACATATTTCCTATTACACAGATATGGCTCTTTTCTTGATATAGGTAAGTATAAAAAGCCTCTAAAGTTAGTACTGCATATTATTCAATAAAATCATCCCACCTGGGAGAAAGAAGTAAACCAAGACCAGAAACCAAGAGTCTGGCCAGTGTCCCAGAGTTAGTTAACTTTAAGGGAACAATCTAGTTATAACCTGAGTGTGCTGCTTTTACACTACAATAAATGATTATCTTGCAGGTAGGCAGAAGGAACAACTTTATCTTAATTCTGCTTTTCTATACAAGCACAGACATCTATACAAAACTTTCATGTAACCATCAGTGTGCGTACAAGATGTAGCCCCTAGTTAAAAACCATGGAGACACCTTTTCAAACAAAAGGAGGCTCAGTTCCTAGTACAACACAACTGAATTAAATGTAGAATTGTAAACCCTGATTGATGTCTACATACACCGGGCTCGGTTTTGTGAACCACTCAACACAGCCCACCTTGCAATTTGCCATCTGAAAGCTACCCTTGAGACCCTCAGACACTCTCTACAGCTGCACCCGTGGGTTCTTCCCAGTGGGGCTGCCCTGGGCAATCAGAAAGACCCATTCAAGGGGCATCTCTCCCTCAGGAATCGGGTCAGGCCCTTCAATCCAACAGTTCAGTCCGAAGGCTCCTCACCGCCCTCTCTTCCTCTCCCTCAGCACTTTGGGTGGCTCCGTCCAGCCATTCACCCTGGGAACGACCGTCAGCACCCTCGTGGAGGCTACGAGGTAAACAGATTGTCTCTCGGTGCCACAGCCGCCTCGGGGTCACTAAGATGTTGCAGATGTGGACACCTCACAACCACCTGCGGGGCTCCAATACCAGGAGGCGGAGGGGCTGTGCTTGGGTTGGGAAGGGACTGGTGGCTGCGAACAAGATCCTGAAAGAGGTCTCTTTTACCGGAAAATTGACTGGAATTTTGTTATCCCGGAATCCGGCGCCCGGAAGTGCCTGCACAGGTTTAGGATGTTGGGGTAGTCTCGCTGAGGCCAGGGGAGAGCCTTCTTCGGTATTTTTCTTGAGGTGTAGTCCCCAGCAGCCCCTTATGGGCTGGACCGACAGTCCTCCGGTTCCCAGCTCTCTGCGGTGGGACCGATTCCAGAGCTGCAGGTGTTCTCTGTTTACGCTCAGAGTGTACCCGCCTCGGTCCCTTGCGATGTGAGTTGCGCGTGCGGAGGGTGGAAATACAGTTCTTCCAAGGTTGCAGAGAGAAGTGCAACAGCGTCTCTTTCCCCTACGTTACCCTCTTTAATTCACCCATGGGGTCTGGGGGAGACTGCAGGGGGTCGGCGTGTGTGGTCTCCCGACCCAGCTCAACTCTATTTTGGCAGCGACCAGCCGGGGCTGCGCGCAGCAGGAGCCCAAGACCGCCCGCGCGGGTGCGAGCCCCCGAGCGCGCGTCCCCCGTGCGCGCGCAGTCCGCGTTTCCGGCCCGAGCGCGCTCTGGCTGCGGCCCCGGACGCTGAGCCGGAGCTGCGCGGAGCTGCCCGGAGCTGCCGGGAAGGACTCCTCGCCTGCGCACCGCGGGGTTCTGCCCGACGAAAAAGATGCGAAATGGTTTTGTGCTTCTCTCTCATCTTTCTTGTGCCTGTATTTTCTGTGTTATCTGCAGAACAATTGATTGTGTGTTACACCCTGCTTGCCTTCCCCATGTTTTCTTTTTCGTAAATATAGAACATTTTTGGTAAACATTTCCTCAAGTGATATACTTTAGGGTGTAGTTGGCCCATAAAAAAAGCAATCACTGTATTCTGTGGAGTCAGCTGACTAGGAAGGAAAAAAGAGAAAAAACTCAAGCCTTGATTTTCTTTCTTGTTACAATGGAGCTGAGACTCAGAGCTCATGGCAGGCCCCTGCAAATTCGGAGGGAAATTCCAGTCCGAAAGCCTCGGCAAATGCTACCAGAAAAGGCACAGGTCCTTCAAAAACTGGGGAAAGGCAGAAGGGCTTGACTTCCAACAGACAAATGATTACAGAACACTGGGAATTACTTCCCTTTAGTCCTTTACTTTTAGGATTAATTGAATGTAGTCTTGCTATAAAATTCACAAGTTTGTAACTCTATTTTTTTAAATGAAAAGTAGCTTTATTATTTCTGTTTGTAAAAACAAAATATACTAATTGTTGTGAAAAACAGTAGCTCTTAACTTCAAATCCTTTACTAATGATGGTCTAGTTTTTTGGGGGTTTTTTTTTTTTTTGGAGGTGGGGGCATGACTTTCATTCCCCAGGAAAATAAAATGAAAATTTTTTACGGTATAAGCAGAGAATGAGACACCATACTTTTGTGTGGGTTGAAAAGTAACAAATACTTGACAGCTATCTGTTAGAGTTTGATCAATGATCACTCAATATGATTAACTTGTTTCAAATTGTTCAAATTTTAGCTTATTATTTCTGATTAAAAATTATCAGAAAATATTAAAGTTGAAATTGATAAATTATAAATAATATTTTCTGGCTGTTTAGACTATTAGAATGACACCAGTAAACACTAGATATAATGAATAATATTCATATTTTGAAATATCCATTTGCTTTTTTTGAACTGCAAGAAAGATAAATGTGAGATATATATACTTAGGCTTATTATGTGCTTTTAATAAACATAATAGGAAAAGCCATGACTTAAAATGCAAAATCCATCAACGAGATTAAATTATATGTATGTAGTAGCAGAATAAATAGATGATCAATAGAGAAATTCCTACTTACCAATAGGTGTAAGTCCGTGCTTTAAAGACTCTTGTAAATCCCCAGTATCTGAATTAGAAGACATTCTTTGTGAAATTATAGGTAGTTCTTTGGCTTAAAGCAGAAATCATTGAGCAAAAGAAAAGTGCAGCTTGTCAAATTTCGTGGCCTTGGGAAGGACACATCAGACTACAGTAACCCTTAGTGAAAGTTAAGAAAAAGCAAAGGAAAAAAAAGAAAAAAATCCAGAATTCATAAAGTTACAAACAAGTCTTTCCCTGGACTCTGTACTTTTTCCAACATTAGTGACCTGCTGTAAACCATGTATCCAGTTTCATGATGGTTTCTAATCAGAAGAATGGAAACTTTTGATAGGCTTTGACTCATCACATGACTCTATGCAGGTTGATAAGAGGACCCTGTTATAAAGTGACAGCAAAAGAGATAAGAATTCTTGCCAGATAATGGCAAAGAAATGATTAACTCAGAAGTGGAGAGGTGCTATGCAGCACAGAGAGTGGAAAGTTGTAAAACTGAGGGGTCAGAAGATCAGACTTAGTGGATAAAACTGCAAACCAGCTAACTAACAGGCTAACTAAACTTTGGCTTGTGACATACCCCTTGATGTCATCACCTCTTTGCATAGAGGAGGACAGACATAGCTCTTCTGACCTCTGTAAATACATTTTAGATGATAACATTGGCAGACATTAATTCTTAAAGTGATGACTACAAATGTGATCGACACTCTGAAATACTACAGGTAGCATTTCCAAGCTTATGGTCATTTATTTATTCATGTTGTGGTCAACCAACTTTTTTATCGGGCCTATTCATTAGATGAGGAGTTAACCTTAGCTTGTTTCTACATTGGTCATGTGGCTAAAACACAGTCTATCTCTTTATCCCCAAAAAGTAAAACTTATGCTTTGAGATTAATGCTGGCAAAATGGTGAATATGTAATACATTTTTCATAGTTATAAAGTTATTATTCTTAGGCTGGGCATGGTGGCTCACACCTGTCATCCCAGCACTTTGGGAAGCCAAGGTAGGCAGATCACCTGAGGTCAGGAGTTCAAGAACAGCCTGGCCAACATGGTGAAACCCCATCTCTACTAAAAATGCAAAAAATAGCTGGGTGTGGTGGTGCACCCCTGTAATCCCAGCTACTTGGGAGGCTGAGGCAGGAGAATTACTTGAACCTGGGAGGCAGAGGTTGCACTGAGACGCTGTTGCACTTCTCTCTGCAACCCTGGAAGAACGCAATCCAAGATCGTGCCACTGCACTCCAGCCTGGGCAACAGAGTGAGACTCTGTTTTCAAAAACAACAATAACAACAAAATAACAATTTTTTTTTTTTTGAGATGGGGTCTCGCTCTGTCACCCAGGCTGGAGTGCAGTGGCACAATCTTGGCTCACTGCAGCCTCCGTCTCCTGGGTTCAAGCAATTCTCCTGCCTCAGCCTCCCGAGTAGCTGGGATTAACGGGCACACCACCATGCCCGGCTAATTTTTGCATTTTTAGTCGAGATGGGGTTTCACCATGTTGGCCAGCCTGATCTCAAACTTCTGACCTCAGGTGATCTACCCGGCCTCCCAAAGTGCTGGAATTATATGCATGAGCCACTGCACCCGGCCAAAACCCCCAATTTTAATATTGACACTCCTTTTAAACTAAGTAAATGCAGGTTGTGTGTATGGGTACAGATAATTTTTAACTCAATATATAAACATTTGTTGTAACAAAACTTCATGCATCAGATGATAGATTTAGTGGTCTTTGTCTAAAGATTCACATTACAGAATTTATGGTCTATTAATTTATTTAGAGATGGGATCTCACTCTGTCACCCAGGCTGGAATGGAGTGGCACAGTCATAGCTCACTGCAACCTCAGACTCATGGACTTAAGCAATCCTCCTGCCTCAGCCTCCTGAGTAACTAGGACTACAGGTGTGTACCACCACACCTAGCTAATTTTTTAAATGTTTTGTAGAGACAGTGTGTTTGTAGAGACAGTATTGCCCAGGTTGGTCTCCTGGGCTCAAGCAATCCTCCTGCCTCAGCCTCCCCAAGTGCTGGGATTACACGTGTGAGCTACCTGTAAACCCAGGCCAGTCCTTTTTTTTTTTTTTTTTAAGGCAGAGTCTTGCTCCATTGCCCAGGCTGGACTGCAGTGGCACAATCTTGGCTCACTGCAACCTCCGCCTCCCAGGTTCAAGCGATCCTCCTGCCTCAGCCCCCCTAGTAGCTGGGATTACACATACGTGACACCATGCCTGGCTAATTTTTGTATTTTTAGTAGAGACAGGATTTTACCATGTTGGCCAGGCTGGTCTCGAACTCCTGACCTCAGGTGATTCACCCGCCTCGGCCTCCCAAAGTGCTGGGATTACAGGCACGAGCCACCACACCCGGCCCTTTTTTTTCTTCTTTTGTTTTTTATTCAGATTACTGTTAGTTATTTCCCCTCTTGCCTCACTTCATGTCAGTTGAAATGTTGGAATGCAGCATCTGAAAGTGCTGTCCACTGCCTTTCAGCTGTGCTGCTGGCTCTGAACTTTGCCCAAGGCGAACTTGCCTTTATCAGGTTGGGGTCGCTTGGGGTCTGGGTGACCCCTGAAGTCAGAATCAGAAGTGGCCACAGCTGTGACTTGTGGTCTTCTGAGTATAAGAAATGTCCCCAGTTGGATATCCTCACAGCCTCATGAAAGTAAATTTTATTGAGTAGACCTGCTCATGGAAGGTGGGTAGTTTCCAAGTGGCACTGGTACACACCAAGTGAAATAACTGGTAATCCTGGCTGTCAGCAGAGCCAGGTCAACATGCTGGTATACATGCTGTTTTTCCTTTGAGCTTTAAGTTCTTATGTACACATAACCAATCCAACCTACTTTTCATTAACACCATGTTAGATATTATTTTCTTAGATTGATATTTTTCTTTTAAAGAAAAAAAAATCATAGGGTGGATTTTAAAGTATTATTATTGAAACCAATGACGACTTTGATTTTAGATGGAAACCCAGAAAGGACCTTCCATCTTCTCTCTCTCTCTTTCTCTCTCTCTTTTTCTCCCTCTCCTCTCTTCTCCTCTCCTCTCCTCTCCTCTCCTCTCCTCCCCTCTCCTCCTCCCTCCCTCCCTCCCTTCCTTCCTTCCTCCCTCCCTCCCTTCCTTTCTTTCCTTCTTTCCTTCTTTCTCTTTTCTTTCTTCTTTCTTTCTTGACAGGGTCTCACTCTGTTACCCAGACTGGAGTGCAGTGGCACGATCTCGGTTCACTGCAACCTCCACCTCCTGGGTTCAAGTGATTCTTCTGTGTCAGCCTCCCAAGTAGCTGGGATTACAGGCACCCACCACCATGCCAAGCTAATTTTTGTATTTTTAGTAAAGATGGGGTTTCACCATGTTGGCCAGGATGGTCTCAAACTCCTGACCTCAGGTGATCCACCCACCTCGACCTCCCAAAGTGCTGGGATTACAGGTGTGAGCCACCAGGCCCAGCTAATTTTTGTATTTTTTTGTAGGGACAGTGTATCGCCATGTTGCCCAGGCTGGTCTCAAACTCCTGGGCTCAAGCGATCCTCCTGCCTTGGCCTTCCAAGTATGTGGAACATATATTTCTATGGACGTATTTTGCATCTGTAACTGCTTTGAAATATGTAGGCCTTCTTTTACACCTGCCAAAGTGTTGGATACACATTTCCTGAGGCCTTTCATATCATTCAGTCCATAATATTACATTGTCCATCAGATCCTCTCAATCCACTGGTTGTAGCTCTAACAGTTTTCCTGAGGAAACCAGTCAGTTTTGGTTGCTGAATGCAGCCTATATAAGCACAAATTATGAAATCATGGTAAGAATGAAGGCAGGGTAGCAGGGTCATTAAGAGCCTGGGATTTGAGGTCAGAAAGCTCAGGTCTTCCATTTGTACTTTGCCTCCTTCTTGGTGGCAAAGTAATGCTTGGCTTTTTTAACTTGAATTCCTCATAAGTAAAAATGACAAAAATGATGAAATCCAGTAGTTTTTGTGGTAAGATGTAAATGAGAAATAAAATACTCAGTGTCATGTCAGAGAAAGAAAGTACTCAACGTGTCATCAAAAGTGAATATGGAGGTTGGGCGCAGTGGCTCACACCTGTAATCCCAGCACTTTGGGAGGCTGAGGCAGGTGGATCACTTGACATCAGGAGTTCAAGACCAGCCTGGCCAACATGGTGAAACCCTGTCTCTAATAAAAATACAAAAAATTAACTGGGCAAGGTGGTACACGCCTGTAATCCCAGCTACTTGGGAGGCTGAGGCAGGAGAATTGCTTGAACCCAGGAGACGGAGGTTGCAATGAGCCAAGATCATGCCACTGCACTCTAGCCTGGGTGACAAAGTGATACTCCATCTCAAAAGAAAAAAAAAAGTGATTATGGGCTATGTGACTTGGGATCTTAAGTGAAAGACACGTCTTCCTTAGTGGAATTTTAGAAGACATACTAAAGTTTCTGTTTTTGGGTTTTGTTTCTGACACCAGTTCTATCCTAGTCACATACACTATTAGAGACCTTATAGAAGACCTCGTAGGATTCATATAATTAAACAGCATCATAAAGTGATTTGTGGCTGGGCACAGTGGCTTAACACCTGAAATCCTAGCACTTTGAAAGGCTGAAACAAGAGGATCACTTGAGGGCACGAGTTAGAGACCAGCCTGTGCAATATAGTGACACTCTATCTCTTAAATAATAAATGAAATAATAATAAATAATAAGGCATAAGGAATAAATAATTATTTATTAATAATAATAAATACAAATAATAAAGTGATTTGCCTTTCTTCTCCTCCTTATTGTATATGGTTAACAAAGCATGTAACAGCACAAAGATTGAATTTCATGCTATACTGTCTGCCTCTAATCAGACATAATTATTTTTAAGAATGTACAAAAAATTGGGGGTGGTAGTATTACCAGCTTTCCTAATAACTCCTAACAGAATCTTTAAAAGACACTATTTGCGATTTGCCACTCTCTTGCTTTCCTACAAAACTCACTGGCTTGTTGAGGAAACATTATATTAATGAGTTACTTTGGTCCTTTGAAGCTTATCCATCAGGCTGATTGAATAGAAATAGGTACTCAGTACTTTGTGAGAAATGAACATATTTTTCTGAAAGTGAGGCTAGAGTAATGTTCACATGTGGTACAAATAATAGATGCTTGGAACTCAGCCTCAGTGACAGTTAACAAGCAATTTATGTTCTGGCCATGCTGGGGGGAGGACACAAAACAAATCACACCCTCAGTTTTTGTATTTATTTTTTCTCAATCAAGGTATCATCTGACCCTTTCCATTTGGCAAGTGTAGGCATTTTCCATTACAACATTCTGTTTTAAACACCTTCACTACCCCACTGAACTCATTCGATACCACAACATAGAATACTTACAATGACTCACATTTACAAGAATATGTTTATAATGATAAAAAATATTTGCTAACAGATTTCAGAAAGGATTCGTAAATTATTGACAGATAACTAATGACTCTAAGGCATCTTTGCCAAAATCCAAAAAGTATTCAACAATGTCACCTGAACCCATACTGCATGATGATGTTAAAGTTTAGTTAATGAATTACAGTCACTGTAAACTTCCTGACAACACTATTCCAAGACATTATGACATATCTATTAGGAAGTGATATTCCTGCAAAATTGGATTTATCATGAACCCCTTGCATGAACAAACTAGAAAGGCCCTTTCAGTATGTTTATAATATGTGTTTATTAAGAACAAACACCTTAAAATTTTCATCATTCAAATAGACTGATTGCATCAGATATGGAGGAGTTTTTAACAGAAGTCTTGTAAGTACTGAACCAGTTAGTTACTGCCAAACCATTGCTTAATAGTGCATTTTTGCTTATACCCTTTGCTAACATAGGCATTTGTCACTGATTTTGTATAGAACCTGAGCTAGGGTTGGCACTTTTTTTTTTTAATCAACTTTCTTAATAATCCTCTGCCAAATTATATAAGATGATGGAATGGTACATTTTGAAAGGAGTGACTAAGTAAAGATTTCTTCTCATTCTTTTAAATAACTGTGAGAAATGTGGCACCTGGCGGAAAGATAAGTGACTTTTACACAATACTATTATGGCCAGGTAAATATTACTCACTTTTTATAACACTAATAATTAAACAGAGCCTTAGTCAATCTTTTGGCAATTGAAATGTTTAAGACTTGGCCGGGCGCGGTGGCTCAAGCCTGTAATCCCAGCACTTTGGGAGGCCGAGGCGGGTGGATCATGAGGTCAGGAGATCGAGACCATCCTGGCTAACACGGTGAAACCCCGTCTCTACTAAAAAAATACAAAAAAATTAGCCGGGCGTGTTGGCGGGCGCCTGTGGTCCCAGCTACTCGGGAGGCTGAGGCAGGAGAATGGCGTGAACCCAGGAGGTGGAGGTTGCGGTGAGCCGAGATCGCGCCACCGCACTCCAGCCTGGGGGACAGAGAAAGACTCCGTCTCAAAAAAAAAAAAAAAAAAAAGAAATGTTTAAGACTTTACTCTCTTGCAGGCTTGTGCTGAGTTCCCCACGTTTATCACAATCTATGATCTGTGTCTGATGGCTCATAGTTCATATCTTTATTTAGAGTACAAGAAATAAACTCAATATCATTTTGTTTCAATTTAAGGCCTTTAAAGACATTTAAGCAAACAACTAAATGATCTAAATTGTTTTTAAAAGAGGAAACTGTAGCATATCCAAAGTGACTTCCCTAGGAAACACAGCATAATTATTATTAAAACACAAAGCTACAAAATAGATCTCAGGCATATATTTTTGTTTTGTTTTGTTTTGAGACAGTCTTGTTCTGTTGTCCAGGCTACAGTGCAGTGGCACAATCTTGGCTCGCTGCAACCTCCACCTCCTGGGTTCAACCTATTCCCCTGCCTCAGTTTCCCAAGTAGCTGGGACTACAGGCACACGTCACTATACCCAGCTAATTTTTGTATTTTTTAGTAGAGATAGGGTTTTGCCATGTTGGCCAAGCTGGTCTCGAACTCCTGACCTCAGGTTATCCACCTGCCTTGGCCCCCCAAAGTGCTGGGATTACAGGCATGAGCCACCACACCCAGCCATCTCAGGCACTCTTAATTCATGAAATTGAATGTTATGTATTACCTAATAGTCTGGCAGACTACATAAATAAAACAATCATTCAAATAATAGATTTTCCTCTAGACTGAAATATTTTATGTGGGTGAAACTTACGTGGGGCTATATAACTCAATTTTGATTTATGTCTCAGTTATTTTAATCGACTTTTTTTTTTTTTGCCCTCTCAGTCTTTTGCGAAGTAAGAAAATACAAATAATATTATTTTTAATAAAAAAAATAAAGTATCTGGGCATGGTGGCTCACACCTGTAATCCCAGCACTTTGGGAGGCTTAGGCAGGAGAACAACTTGAGCTCAAGAGTTCAAGACCAGCCTGAACAACGTAATGAGACCTCATCTCTATAAAAAATAAACAAAATTAGCTATATGGTGGCACACACCTGTAGATCTGTGATCAGTCAAAATATCAATCTACTAACTGTAATAGGATAATAGCATAAATGCACGTATGTTATATGTTCTATTATATTTGAGAAAGAAAGGATAAAACCAAAAAGGAAAGAGTTAATTGGCTGGGCGTGTTGGCTCACGCCTATTATCCCAGCACTTTGGGAGGCTGAGGCCGGCAGATTACTTGAGGTCAGGAGTTTGAGACCAGCCTGGCCAACATGGTGAAATCCTGTCTCTACTAAAAATACAAAAATTAGCTAGGTGTGGTGGTGTGCGCCTGTAATCCCAGCCATTTGGGAGGCTGAGGCACGAGAATTGCTTGAACACAGGAGGCAGATGTGGCCACTGCACTCCAGCCTGGGTGACAAAGTGTCTCAAAAAAAAAAAAAAAAAGGAAAAGAAAGAAAGAGTTCATTAAAAGACACTGAGGATACCTAAAAAGGTCACTTTATAGTATATGAAATTGTAAAAACAAAAAGAGTTTCAAAAAGATAGGCTCACTTGCTACCTTTTTTATTTCCATGAATCTGACAACTTATACCCTCAAGCATTATTTTGATACTAAATATTAGCATTTTAGATTTTCCTGATCTGCTTGCATTTTTCAGAAGGTCACAACCTATCCACTTTTTCTATATTTACCTAATAATTAAAAAAAAAAAGAGGCTTATGTGGTGGCTCACGCCTGTAATCCCAGCACTTTGGTAGGCTGAGGCGGGCAGATCACCTGAGTCAGGAGTTTGAGACCAGCCTGACCAACATGGAGAAACCCCATCTCTGCTAAAAATACAAAATTAGCTGGGCATGGTGGCACATGCCTGTAATCCCAGCTACTCGGGAGGCTGAGGCAGGAGAATTACTTGAACCCGGGAGGCAGAGGTTGTGGTGAGCCAAGATCGTGCCATTGCACTCCAGCCTGAGAAACAAGAGTGAAACTCTGTCTAAAAAAAAAAAAAAAAAAAAAAAAAAAAAAATTGTGACTTTTTGCTTTAAGACCATTTAGTATAATCTCAAGCTTTAAGATCATACTAAATGATCTTAAAACTTTATTTTACTTATACTAATATTAGGATACATTAGAATTGGAGCAGCTCTGTTATTAGAAATGTGATTTCTGACTACATTTTAAGCCTTCTTTACATCTATACCCTCACATATTATTTCTACACTTTTTTATCTTCATTTTTTCTTTTTGCCTTTTTTAAAAATAGAGATGAGGGTCTCACTATGTTGCCCAGGCTGGTCTTGAACTCCTGGCCTCAAGTGATCCTCCCATCTCAGCCTCCCAAAGTGCTAAAATTACCGGCATGAGCCACTGTGCCTGGCCATTTCTACACTTATTGAGCACATAATTATGCCAGACACTCTTTTAAGTGCTTTACATACATTCTATCACTTAGTTTAAAAAAAATTTATTTACCTCTATTTTATACATGAGAAAAATTAATGCTTGAAAATTTTAAGTAATTTGACCAATGCTACACAGATGGTATATGATTGATAGAGCTGGACTCAGATCCATGTCTGACTTCAATGCTATTATATTGCCTGAAATGCTATTATAATGCTTGACAAATTATTTTGTGAATTTAATGATATGTATGCCTGGCACATGGCAGCCAATACATTTGCTATCAATATTAATATTGCTGGTATACACTGGAGAAACTCAAAGTACTGTAAACAGAATTGGTAATGCATTGTGTCCTTATATATGTCCTTCAGTAAACATATGCATAATGCCCCAAATGAAACTCATTCTTTGTCTTTTTTTTTTCTTTTTGAGATGGGGTCTTCCTCTTGTTGCCCAGGCTGGAGTGCAATGGCACGATTTCAGCTCACTGCAACCTCTGCCTCCCAGGTTCAAATGATTGTCCTGCCTCAGCCTCACAAGTAACTAGGATTACAGGCTCCTGCCACCACACCCAGCTAATTTTTTGTATTTTTAGTAGAGACAGGTTTTCACCACGTTGGGCAGGCTGGTCTCGAACTTTTGACCTCAGGTGATCTACCCGCCTTAGCCTCCGAAAGTGCTGAGATTACAGGTGTGAGCCACCATGCCTGGCCAGATATTTTTCATTTTGAATGCCACTTAAAAAAAAAAAAAAGAATAATAGGCTGAGCGCAGTGCCTCATGTCTGTAATCTCAGCACTTTGGGAGGCTGAGGTGGGAGGACCACTTGAGCCCAAGAGTTTGAGGCTACAGTGAGCTACAGTGAGTACAGTGATTATGCCACTGTACTCCCGCCTGGGGGACATTGAGACCTTGTGTTGGAACAAAAAAAAAGAGTGAAATATCAGGATTCGTATTCTAGAAGGAAAAAAAGTGAAGTATTCATGGGAAGAATTTATTGTTGCATGAGCAATCAAGCAACTATATGAGTGAAAGAATCAAGCAAAAAAGGAGAAAATAAAGTATAAATATATGATCACATTTATGCATTTATATAAAAGTCTGTATGCAAAAAAAGAGAGATTAAAACAATTTAGTGGACAAGCAAAAGGAAAGATATATGAATCACCTGTAATCCTGACATTCTGAGATCATGTTTTAAAGTATTTTCTTCTAGCAGATATCTATGTATTTAAATATTTAAATATTGGCTGGTCATGTAATTCCAGCACTCTGGGAGGCCAAAGCAGGATGATCACTTGAACCCAGGAATTCAAGAGTAGCCCGGACAGCAAAATGAGACCCCATCTCTACAAAAACTAAAAAAATTAACCAGGTGTGATGGCATGAACCTGTGGTCCCAGCTAGGCAGGGGCCTAAGGCAGGAAGATTTTTTGAGCCTGGGAGGTTGAGGCTGCAGTGAGCCCTGTTCACTCCACTGCATTCTAACCTAGGTGACAGAGTGAGACGTTGTCTCAAAACAAAAGCAAAACCCCAAATTAAATATAGACAAAACTGTAACATATTGTGTATATTGTTTTATATCCCGCTGTTTAAAACAGTTACCGTGGCTGGGTTGGATGGCTCATGTCTCTAATCCTAGCACTTTGGGAAGCCGAGCCAGGAGGATCACTTGAGCCCAGAAGTTTGAGACCAGCCTGGGCAACATAGAGAGACCTCCTCTCTATTAAAGAAATTTTAGGCTGAGCACGCTGGTTCACACCTGTAATCCCAGTACTTTGGGAGGCCAAGGTGGGCAGATTATTTGAGGTCAAGAGTTTGAGACCAGCCTAGCCAACATGGTGAAACCCTGTCTCTATTAAAAATACAAAAATTAGCCAGGTGTGGTGGTGCACACTTGTAGCCCCAGCTACTCAGGAGGCTGAGGTTGGGAGAATTGCTTGAGCCCAGGAGTTCGAGGCTGTAGTGAGCTATGATTGTGCTACTGCACCCTAGCCTAGGTGACAGAGTGAGGTGAGACTCCATCTCAGAAAAAAAAAAAAAGAAAAAAAAAAAGGGACAAGAAAAGCAGAGAGTTGTAAAGTTAAATTTTTTTCCAAAGGTCCACTGGCTAGGAGGGACTGGGGCTGAGATTCGTGGGTCTATCTAGTCCTAGAGCTCGAGTGCTCATCACTCTGCTGTACTCTCTTCTTTATTGAGCTGGGACCCGATCTGGCTTCAGGGTTTGTCAAATAAGGTCAGTGTGTCCTGTCACTCACCGTGGTAAATTACATAGCCAGTTTGGCTCCTAGTCTTTTCTCCTTTTACAGTTTGGCAGATGGTTATTGACATAGTACTATACAGTGATCTGAGACAAATCCTGTAGTAGGAAACCAAATCAAAAAGGTCAGAATGTCCTTTGAGAGTCAGTAGAAAGAGCCTGGTTTCTGTGTACCAAGCTAAAGATATAATGTGGTCATGCCCTTTTTCCTCCCCAGTTGTGAGGCTTAGGCTGTCTGAGAGTTACATCCATCATCTCTTTGCTTCTGAATCATCAGTGAACAGAAAATTGAGGACAATCAGTAGACGCAGGGGACAAGGGGTGGGATTTTCTATAATTAATGGTGGAAAGGAAGTACAGTGTCCATTAAACAGACAGGTGACATTAACCAGGTACATGACAACACTGAAACCTATGTTATTTTTAAATAAGAGATATAAATCCTGAAACTCCAACAGTTGACAAGCTAAAAGTTAAAATGCTTGAGAATATATTTTGTACAATCCCAAATTTATAGGCTTCAAGAGAACCACAACCTAGAGTTCCAGGAGCAAACTACTTTAAAGACATGAGCTTTTTCTTTTTTAGAGGCAAGGTCTCACTTTGTCACCCAGACTGGAGTGCAGTAGCATGATCGCAGCTCGCTGCAACCTCGAGTTCCTGGCCTCAAGCAATCCTCTTGCCTCAGCCTCCTACTACAAGCAAGCAAACAACATATCTGGCTAATTTTTTTTTAAGTTTGGTAGAGATGGGGGGGAGCGGGTCTCACTGTGTTGCCCAGGCTGGTCTCGAACCCTTGGCCTCAAATTATCCTCTTGTCTTGGCCTCCCAGATTGCTGGGATTACAGGTGAGAGCCACTGCACCTGGCCAATGTGCACTTTTTAACTGAGATGCCCAAGCTTTCTAATCACAGTTCTAGTAAAATGGCCGTGAGTAGTCCGTTTTGGTAGAGGAATTAGAGCAGAATGACAAATAACTGCACATTCTTGCTGGCCCTGATTCTGCAGTTCTTTGTTCTGATATGATGAAATTTTAATTTTCATGAAGTGGCTGCCCAACTGGAGGGAGGTTTAAGGAACACTTTCCCTTTAGTTAGTTCATTAAAAGTAAACACTTTTGCGTTCTTTCCCAAATCCAGTCTCAGTACTGTGGTTAGTTAGGCTTGTCTGCAGCTAATCATTGTATCAGAGATTTGGGGTGTCAGTTAATGGGCTAATGGTTTGAACAGTTGACATTGAATTTCTTTTCATAGTAACGCCTAAGGTAAGCTCCATACCTTTATGATAAAGGATGGATGCCAGATTTGACTTCTGATTTGGCTATCTGATGAACTAGAGGCATTTAACAAAAAAATTAATGTGACTTTGGTCTACACCATCTTTGAATAAAGTCCTTAGTTTTGTATTTAGCACAGCACTAAATATTCTTTACACAGTTTATTGAGAGACTATTTTTAAAAATCAGCCTTTATGTAAGTAAAAGGATAGGTTATTCTTTCTTTCTTTCTTTCTTTCTTTCTTTCTTTCTTTCTTTCTTTCTTCTTTCTTTCTTTCTTTCTTTCTTTCTTTCTTTCTTTCTTTCTTTCTCTCTCTCTCTTTCTTTCTCTTTCTTTCGAGATGAGTTTTGCTCTTGTCACTCAGGCTGGAGTGCAATGGTGCAATCTCCGCCTTCCGGGTTCAAGCGATTCTCCTGCCTCAGCCTCCTGAGTATCTGGGATTACAGGTGCCTGCCACCAGGCCTGGCTAGTTTTTGTATTTTTAGTAGAGACGGGAGTTTTA
This sequence comes from Hylobates moloch, assembly GCF_009828535.3. Taxonomy (NCBI): domain Eukaryota; kingdom Metazoa; phylum Chordata; class Mammalia; order Primates; family Hylobatidae; genus Hylobates; species Hylobates moloch. Next base: position 13,805,099 of record NW_026652293.1, read on the forward strand.
CCATGTTGGCCAGGCTGGTTTCAAACTCCTGATCTTAGGTAATCTGCCCACCGAGGCCTCCCAAAGTTCTGGGATTACAGGCGTGAGCCACTGTGTTCAGCCAGGTTATTCCTTCTCTCTTTCTTCCCTCCCTCCTTCCCTCCCTCTCCTCCTTCCCTCCCTCTCCTCCTTCCCTCCCTCTCCTCCTCCCTTCCTTCTTTCCTTCCTTCCTTCCTTCCTTCCTTCCTTCCTTCCTTCCTTCCTTCCTTCCTTTTCCTTTCCTTTCTGCTTCTTCCTTTCTTCTTTTCTTTCCTTCTTTCCTTCTTCCTTTCTTCCTTTTCCTTCCTTTCTTCCTTTTCCTTCCTTTCTTTTGATGGGGTCTCACTCTGTCGCCCAGGCTGCAGTGCAGTGGCAGAATCATAGCCCACTACAGCCTTGAACTCCTGGGCTCAAGCAATGCTCTCACCTCAACCTCCCAAGTAGCTGGGATTACAGGTGCATGCCACCACACCCAGCTACTTTTTGCGTTTTTAGTAGAAACGGGGTTTCACCATGTTGGCCAGGCTGGTATTGAACTCCCGATCTCAAATGATCTGCCTACCTCGGCCTCCTAAAGTGCTGAGATTACAGGTGTGAGCCACCTCGCCTGGACAGGTTATTTTTTCAATTAAAACAATAGATTTAAGTGCTCGCTCCAGCAGCACATATACCAAAATTGGAACAATACAGAGAAGATCAGCATAGCTCCTGCGCAAGGATGACATACAACTTCATGAAGCATTCCATATTTTAAAAATTAAAACAAACAAAACACACACACATGCACAAAAACCCCAATGGATTAAAATATATCCTGAATCTGGCCAAGTGTGGTGGCACACACCTGTAATCCCATCACTCTGGGGGGCTGGAGCAGGCTGATTGCTTGAGCTCAGGAATTCCAGACCAGCCTGGGCAACATGTTGAAACCCCTTCTCTTTTTTTGTTAATTCTTTTTTTAATTTAAAATGTATATTTAAAATTAAAAATATATATATCCTGAATCCATCATTAAGCAGCTCATGTTCTCTCCCTGTCTTAATCTGCAGGCATATCGTTAGGTTATTTTCCTCTTGAAGACATCACTTTTCCTTTGGTTTTCTTTTTGAGACAGGGCCTCACTCCTATTGCCCAGTTTGGAGTGCAGTGGTGCAATCTTGGCTTGACCTCCTGAGTTCAGGTAATCCTCCCACCTCAGCCTGCCTAGTAGCTGGGCTACAGGCACGCACCACCATATCTGACTAATTTTTTTTTTTTTTTTTTTTTTTTTTTGAGACGGAGTCTCGCTCTGTCCCCCAGGCTGGAGTGCAGTGGCGCAATCTCGGCTCACTGCAAGCTCCGCCTCCCGGGTTCACGCCATTCTCCTGCCTCAGCCTCTCCGAGTAGCTGGGACTACAGGCGCCCGCCACCATGCCCGGCTAATTTTTTTTTTTATATTTTTAGTAGAGACGGGGTTTCACCGTGGTCTCGATCTCCTGACCTCGTGATCCGCCTGCCTCGGCCTCCCAAAGTGCTGGGATTACAAGCGTGAGCCACCGTGCCCGGCCAATCTGACTAATTTTTGTATTTTTTTGTAGAGATGGAGTTTCACCATGTTCCCCAGGCTGGTCTTGATCTCTTGAGCTCAAAGGATCTGCCTGCCTCTGCCTCCCAAAGTGCTGCGATTATCCTCAGGAGCCACTCTGCTGAGTCACCCTTGGTTTTTGTAAGTTTCAAGTAACAGAAAGCCCAGACAACTGTCTTCAGCAATAAGAAAAATATACTCTCCCTCACTCAATAAGAGGTTCAAAGGTGGGGCAGCCCCAGTGCTGCTTAATCCATGGCTCAGTGACCTCATCAGGGCCCTATTTCTTTCTATCGCTGCCGCTGTCAACTTGTTGACTTATCCTCTGATAGCTTTCGTTGTTGCGGGGTGGCTGCAGCAGTTCTAGGAATCACATTGGAACAACAACAAAAACTAAAACAATGTCCAGTGCAAGAAATTAGGGTATTCGGTATTCTGTTTTCTCTTTTGTCTTTTTTTCTTTCTTTCTTTCTTTTCTTTTTTTTTTTTTTTTTGAGACAGAGTCTTGCTCTGTCACCAGGCTGGAGTGCAGTGGCACAATCTCGGCTCACTGCAAGCTCTGCCTCCCAGGTTCAAACGATTCCCCTGTCTCAGCCTCCTGAGTAGCTGGGTCTACAGGCATGCACCACCATGCCTAACTAATTTTTTGTATTTTAGTAGAGATGGGGTTTCACCACGTTGGCCAGGATGGTCTTGATCTCCTGACCTCGTGATCCACTCACCTCGGCCTCCCAAAGTGCTGGGATTACAGGCGTGAGCCACCGTGCCTAGCCCTCTTTTTTCATTCCAGAAAAGAAATACTCCAAATAAACCCCCTGGAAGGATCCTTTTTTTTTTTTTTTTTTTTTTTTTTGGAGATGGAATCTCGCTCTGTCACCCAAGCTACAGTGCAGTGGCACAATCTCGGCTCATTGCATCCTCTGCCTCCCAGGTTCAAGCAATTCTCCTGCCTCAGACTCCTGAGTAGCTGGGATTACAGGTGTCTGCCACCATGCCTGGCTGATTTTTTCGTGTTTTTAGTAGAATTGGGCGTTTCACCATGTTGGCCAGGCTGGTTTCAAACTCCTGACCTCAAGTGATCCACCTGCCTTGGCCTCCCAAAGTGTTAGGATTACAGCAGTGAGTCACCATGCCCAGCCAGGTTCCTCTCTATATCATTGATGAGATACTAGTCATATGCCCACCCCATAAACCAGTCACTGGGAAGGGGAATGGAATGGCCATTAGAATATTCAGGACTTATTCCTGAGCTGAGCTCACTATAGGGTTAGTTTTCTTTTTCTTTTCCTTTTCCTTTTTTTTTCGAGATGGAGTCTTGCTTTGTTGCCCAGGCTGGAGTGCAGTGGTACAATCTTGGCTTACTGCAGCCTCTACCTCCTGGGTTCAAGCTATTCTCCTGTCTCAGCCTCGTGAGTAGCTGGGACTACAGGCACACGCCACTATACCTAGATAATTTTTGTATTTTTAGTAGAGGGGTTAGACCATATTGGTCAGGCTGGTCTCGAACTCCTGACCTCAGATAATCTGCCCGCCTCAGCCTCCCAAGGTGCTGGGATTACAGGCATGAGCCACCACGCCTGGCCTTATAGGGTTACTTTTCTCGAGAGGAAAAATTGGGTGTCTGTTGGCAAGGAAGAAAGAGAATAGGTTGGGGTAAGCAATCAATACTGTGTGCCATGTCCCTTAAATATTTTTATCTTGCCCTCGGTAACACCTATGACATTTTAGCAATCATTAATTTCACATAAGTAGGCAGGACAGAGTTTGCAGAGTTGGAATGGGACAGTCTGTTTGTGGAGGACTTAACATTCTGAGGCAGAAAGGAGGCTTACATGCAATGAGGCAAGAGAAATGTATGTGGGTCATCGAGGAGGGTTAGCTTGAGTTCAAACCTATCAACGAACCACCATTTCTTAACCAACTGTGTTAAAATATGATGTACAACAGACAAAAGCCCTGGTAACCAGAAATAAACCTGAAGCCCTACAAAAACCTTAGAAAGCCTGTATTTCCCTAGGATTTTATGCCAGCAATACAGAAGCTGTAAAAACTGCCACCAACTGACCAGGGCACCATAATGACCTGGGCAGTCATTATCATAATGCACAGAGAAATTGCAGAAAGGAAACAAAATTGGTGGCTGGGTATGGTGGCTCATGCCTATAATCCCAGCACTTTGGGAAGTCAAGGCAGGAGGATCACTTGAATGCAGGAGTTTAAGACCAGCCTGGGCAACGTAACAAGATTCTGTCTCTACAAAGAAAAGAAGAAAAATTAGCCAGGTGTAGTGGCAATCGCCTATGGTTCCAGCTACTTGGGAGGCTGAGGTGGGAGGATGGCTTGAGCCTGGGAGATGGAGGCACAGTGAGCTGTGATTGGGCCACTGTACTCTGCCTGTGTGACAGGGTGAGACCTTGTCTCAAAAACAAAAAGAAAAAGAAAAAAAGAAAGATAAAAGAAAATTGGGTTTGTCAGAACATTCACAGAGAGCTGGCAGAAAGTAGAATAAAAATGTATGTGATCCTTATATATAGATATTATCTCATTTGAATATTCCAGTCCTATCTTCTGTCTCACTAATAATAATAGCAAATGTTGGCCGGGCTCGGTGGCTCACGCCTATAATCCCAGCACTTTGGGAGGCTGAGGTGGGTGGATCACGAGGTCAGGAGATCGAGACCATCCTGGCCAACATGGTGAAACCCTGTCTCTACTAAAAATACAAAAATCAGCTGGGCGTGGTGGTGTGCGCCTGTAGTCCAAGCTACTCAGGAGGCTGAGACAGGAGAATCACTTGAACGCAGGAGGCGGAGGTTGCAATGAGTCAGGATCTCACCATTGCATACCAGCCTGGGTGACAGAGTGAGACTTTATCTCAAAGAAAAAAAAAAGCAACATTTAAATAGGAATTACTGGGGACCTGACGCTGTCCTACACACTTTATATTAACTACTTTGTTCAACAACCCTGTAAGGTACTACTATTATCATCACTCCCATTTTAAGAAGGAAGAACTGAGGAACAGCCAGGCGTGGTCGCTCACGCCTGTAATCCCAGCACTTTGGGAGGCCAAGGTGGGCAGAGGTCAGGAGTTCGAGACCAGCCCGGCCAACATTGTGAAACCTCTCTCTACTAAAAATACAAAAATTAGCTGAGCATGGTGGTGCGTGCCTGTGGTCCCAGCTATTCGGGAGGCTGAGGCATGAGAATCACTTGAACCCGGGAGACAGAGACTGCAGTGGGCTGAGATCATGCCACTGCACTCCAGCCTAGGCAACAGAGCAAGACCCTGTCTCAAAAAAAAAAAAAAAAAAAAAAAGAATTGAGGCACAGAGAGATTGTGAAGAGATCGTAAGTGGAAGAAACGGAGACTCCATTATTTATTTTTTGCCCCTAGCCACTATTCCCTATGGCTTCTTTTAGGAAACTTGAGCCTGTCAAATATGCCAGTTTGATAAGCTTTTGCCTTAACAAGTTATTTCACTTAACTCTAGTAAAGAATGTTATACTACATGAGCATGTTAAATAATTCTTTCACCATTAGTTTTCTTACTAGTTTTTTTTAATGATTGTTTTGTGTTTTACAACGTTCTCTAAGTTTAAATAGAAAATTCAAGCAAGACTTCGGTTAACACCACTGACAAATATAGAGCTAGAAATCATACATTGTTTATTTGTGTGTGTGTATGTTACAGGGAGACTTTCTACTGTGACAATAAATAATCTAAGAGGCAATGATAATTATATTTGAATGTGCAAGTCACTGTTTTTCTAGAATACCTTTAAACACACAATTGGGTCTTTTATTCTTATATTCTAAAAATGTTTAATTAGAAAAGGTCTGTTCATCAATGGATGAATGGATAAACAAAATATGGCCTATATACACAATGGAATATTATCCAGCCATTAAAAAGAATGAAGTCGGCTGCGCTTGGTGGCCCATGCCTGTGATCCCAGCACTTTGGGAGGCTGAGGTGAGCAGATCGCCTGAGGTCAGGAGTTCGAGACCAGCCTGGCCAACATGGAGAAACCCTGTCTCAACTAAAAATACAAAAATTAGCCAGGTGTAGTGGTGGGCACCTGTAATTCCAGCTACTCAGGAGGCTGAGGTGGGAGAATTGCTTGAACCCAGGAGGCAGAGGTTGCAGTGAGCCGAGATCACACTACTGCACTCCAGCCTGGGCGACAGAGTGAGACTCCACTTCAAAAAAAAAAAGAGTGAAGTTGTGTTATTTGCAGCAACATGGATGGAACTGGAGCTCATTATGTTAAGCGAAATAAGGCAGGCATAGAGAGACAAATATCTCATGTTCTCACTCATATGAGGGAGCTAAAAAAGTAGCTCTTATAAAGATAGAGAGTAGATTGGTGGTTACCAGAGGCTGGGAAGGGTAGCAGGGAGAGGGGGATGAAGAGAGGTCAATTAATGGGTACAAATATACACTTAAAAGAAATAAGACCTGATGTTTGATAGATCAGTACAGTAACTACAGTTAACATTAACTGACTGCACATTTTATGTTTGTTTTTGTTTCTGTTTGAGACAGAGTCTCCCTCTGTCACGCAGGCTGCAGTCCAGTGGCACAATCAGGCCTCACTGCAGCCTCAACTTCCTGCACTCAAGCAATTTTCCAGCCTCAGCCTCCCAAATTGCTGGGACTACAGGTGTGCACCACCAAGCCTGGCTAATTTCTGTTTTTTTTTTGTAGAGAAGGAGTTTCACCATGTTGCCCAGGCTGGTCTCAAACTCCTGGGCTCAAGTGATCTGCCCTCCTCGGCCTCTCAAAGTGCTGGGATAACAGGGGTGAGCCGTCACACCCGGCCAGGATAGAATAATTAAAATAGCTAGGAGAGAATAACTTGAATGCTCCTAGTTAAGGTCATGAATATCCCAATTATCCTGATTTGATTGTGTAAAGGTATCAAGTTATCCATGTACTCCGAAATATGCATCTCTAATATGTATCAATTAAAAAATAGTGCTCAGGCCAGGTGTGGTGGCTTACGCCTGTAATTTCAGCACTTTGGGAGGCCAAGGAGACTGGATCATTTGAGGTCAGGAGTTCAAGACCAGCCTGGCCAACATCGTGAAACCCCATCTCTACTAAAAATACAAAAATTAGCCAGGTGTGGTGGTGCACACCTGTAATTCCAGCTACTCGGGAGGCTGAGGCATGAGAATCACTTGAACTCGGGAGGTGGAGGTTGCAATGAGCCAAGATTCCACCACTGCACTCTAGCCTGGGTGGTGAAGTGAGACTCTGTCTCAGAAGAAAAAAAAAAAAAGTTCTCCTATACTAAAAGCTAGAACAATACAGAGCAGATCAGATTAGCATGGCCCCTGTGCAAGGATGACACACAAATCTGTGAAGTGTCCCATATTTATTAAAAATTTTTTAATATATATTTTTAAAAATTAAAAAATATAGGTAGAGAGCAGTGGCTCACACCTGTAATTCCACCACCTTGGGAGGTTGAGGCAGGAGGATTGCTTAAAGCCAGGAGTTTGAGACCAGCCTGGGTAATATAAAGAGATCCCATTTCTAAAAAAAAAAAAAATTTTTTTAATTAGCCAGGTGTGGTGGCACATGCCTGTAGTACCAACTACCCAGGAGGCTGAGGCAGGAGGATTGCTTGAGCCCAGGAGTTTGAGGCTGCAGTGAGCTATAATTGTGCCACTCCACTCTAACCTGGGTGACAGAGCGAGACCTTATCTCAAAAAAAAAAAAAAAAGATAAATAAATTACTGTCAAATTGAAAAAATAAATAAATAAAATACTCCCCAAAACACACAAAAGGTCAACCTCAATTTTTAAGTGACCTAGCAATGCAATGGAGCTATGGCATGGTACTCATGGTAGCTATTTCAACAACTGGAAATAATTCAGATAATCTTTTGCAAATGTGATTAAATACATACTTTGCTTTATTTGATAGATTTGTTTTTAAATATTTAGATGTAAGCCAAATTTAGCAAAATAAAAACATCCTATTTACTGTTTGATGCAAGCTTGTATTCCTTGTGTAAAATGGAAAATCCTTCTGCAGTGTTGATATCTACTTTCTGATTGATGTGTCTTAAAGTTTGCAACGTTGAATCCTTTCTCCTCTTTTCTTCTCTCATTTTCTATCCCTCTCCAACTTTTTTTGTGTGTTCGCTCACTTACTTGAACAAAGTGCATATCCAAATAAGTTACCTAAGATTGATTGCCATACATCTGAAGTCTTTGGGCCATATTTTTAAAATTATTAGGCTGGGTGCGGTGGCTCACACCTGTAATCCCAGCACTTTGGAAGGCGGTGGTGGGTGGATAACCTGAGGTCAGGAGTTCAAGACCAGCCCGGGGAACATGGTGAAAACCCATCTCTACTAAAAATAGCAAAATTAGCTGGGCACGGTGGGGCATCCCTGTAATCCCAGCTACTCAGGAGGCTGACGCAGGCGAATTCCTTGAGCCTTGGAGGCAGAGGTTGCAGTGAGCCGAGATTGCACCATTGCACTCCAGCCTGGGCGACAGAGTGAGACTCCGTCTCAAAAAAAAAAAAAAATTCTTAAATTGCAACAGAAGCAACTCTGCAGTCACATCTTACTTCTTTGCTCCCAGGGTATTTGGTCCCCACTGTGTCTGTTATCCAGAATATCTAGCTGGACTCCTAGCAGCTACAGAAAATTTTAGCGTTAGGCTGATTTTTTTTTTAAGTCTGTCATCCACTATCCAGTATTACTACAGTCAAATGAATAGACATTTATTGAGAACCTACTGTGTCCTTCCAGAATTGTCCTAGGTTTTGTGGGAGACACAAAGAATCAGAATGACAGAGCAGTGGCACTTTGGAGCTGAAAGGGTCATCATAGTTTCAGTACAGCCTCCTTGATTTAGAGTTAAAGAACCTGATAACCAGAGGGGTGTAGGGCCTCACTGAAAAGCCCACATGCAGTCACAGAGCCAGGAGTGGAGCCTGCAGCTCTGGACTCTCAGATGGTTATTTATTACCTGATTACAGGAACATACTTAGGCGTTTGCTTCATGGCATGCACTGTGTAGGGTACTGGAGGTTCAGAAATAAAAGCCTTCCAGGAGAAAGGTAAGGACTTTCCCTTCTGGGGAAAACAGGATGCAAGTGAAATCAGTGCAGTGGGGTTTTTTTTTAATTGTTTTTTTAATTGTTATGGTTTTTATTTTTATTTTTTGAGATGGAGCCTCGCTCTGTCGCCCAAGCGGGAGTGCAGTGATGCGATCTCGGCTCACTGCAACCTCCATCTCCCAGGTTCAAGCGATTCTCCCACCTCAGCCTCCAGAGTAGCTGGGATTATAGGCGTGCGCCACCATGTCTGGCTAGTTTTCATATTTTTAGTAGATACGGGGTCGGTGTCATCGTGTTCACCAGGCTGGTCTCAAACTCCTGACCTCAAGTGATCCGCCCGCCTCGGCCTTCCAAAGTGCTTGGATTACAGGTCTTAGCCACCACACCCAGCCTATTTTGTTTTTGAGACAGGGTCTTGTTCTGTCACCCAGGCTGAAGTACGGTTGCATGATCACGGCTCACTGCAACCTCAACCTCCCAGGCTCAAGTGATCTCCTACTTCACCCTCCCAAGTAGCTGGGACTACAGGCGTGTGCCACCACATCCAGCTACTTTTTGTATTTTTAGTAGAGACGGGTTTCTGTCACAAGTTGAGGCCAAGTCTGCGAAATCAGTGACACTCCCCAAGGCACCCCCCGCAAAAAATCCCAAGATACACTGTCCTCCTTCACCAGACCACCCTCTGTATTTCATTTTATGCTGTGTCAACTTGATATCAAAAAAGGACTGTAAAAATATTCTTTACAAAAGAAAACAAACAAACATGAGTTTTGCCATGTTGGCCAGGCTGGTCTCAAACTCCTGTGCTCAAATGATCGGCTCATCTTGGCCTCCCAAAGTGCTGGGATTACAGGCATGAACCACTGTGCCTGGCCTTACGAGGATAAACTCAGGCGGCTGTGGTGGCCCAGGAAGTGCACCAAACACAAATTCAAGGTGGGGATGAGGCAAGGAAGCCTTCTGGGAGTAAGTACTGCAAGACCTGAGTCTTGTGGGATGGGTGAAAACAGGAAAAAGCCAAGTGAGGAATGGTGTGTTACTTATTACTGAGAGAGGAATAATATACCCATATGCAAATTAAGTTGCAATAAAATAGTAGAGGTGGTATACCAAGGCCATATATAGCTAACTTCCAAATGAATTGAAAACCAGTCATTTTTCATGGAATTCATAAGAGGAATATGTGGACGGATTAAAAACATGGGCAGAATAGATGCTCCAAGTGTTTGGTTACATGGTTTTGGTTCTTCGTTTTTCTGTCACAGTAAGTCCTGTGGTGAGGGGAAGAACCTACTTTGGAGGTAGAAGATAGGAATCCCAGTTTTTCTGTGTACTGGACAATATGGCCTGTCTGTACACCAAGTATAATAATGCTGAGCTCAGTGGACGGACGGTGGTGATGATTAAATGAGATGCTGAAGTTCTGAGTGCTCCATTACTACCCATCAGCTGTGATGTGTCATCCGTATGTCATTAGCATATAGCCATATAAACCCGTCTTTAATCAGAGCACTGGACTGTAAACACCCCTTCTGGTGTTTTCTTCTTGATAATCTAAGACTGTGTAGTAAGGAGAGATTATGAGGGAATCTTCCAGGAACCAGACACATTTGCTCTAGGAGAAAATGGCCAGTTCCTCATGACCAAGGAAATGCTGGGGCTATTCTATATCTATGTCTGTATTTTAATTAAATTAAATTTAATTTTTTTAGAGATGGGGCTCTTGCTGTGTTGACCAGGCTGGTCTTGAAATCCTGGCCTCAAGCAATCCTCCCATCTTGGCCTCCCAAAGTGCTGGGATTTAGGCAAGAACCACAATGCTCAGCCCTATATCTATATCTTTTTAGAGATGGGGTCTCACTCCGACACCCAGCCTGGAGTGCAGTGGTGTAATCATAACTCACTGCAGCTGCTACTTCCTGGGCTCAAGAGATCCTCCTGCCTCGGCCTCTCAAAGTGCTGGGATTATAGGCATGAGCCGCTGCACTCAGGCCTATAGTATATATTAATTAACTTTGTCTCTACTTGTGTTTTGTGTGTTTAGATCACATTGTCCCCTGCATGTCCACAAGGAAGTTACATTCCTAGCATCAAACAGGAAAGAGAGTGCTAGTTTGGAGTTGAAGAACTCTCTCTCTCTCTCTCTCTCTGCGTGTGTGTGTGTGTGTGTGTGTATGTGTGTGTGTATGTACAAATAGTGCCTGGGTTCAGGAGGCTGGCTCTGGAGGGCTGCTGCATTGATTTAAGCTAAGCTTTGTTGGATGACCTTGGGCAAGTTACTTAACTGCTCCGTGCCTCAATTTCTTTGCAAAGTAAGGATAGTAATTGTACCTATGTCCTAGAGTTGTGAGGATCAAGTGAGTTAATTTTATCAAAAGCCTGGCACGTAGTATCAGTGAATGTTAGTCATTACTTTCTCCCCATTGTTTGCACACTACTTATGTATCCTAAGGTGAAAGTTTTTTTTACAAGAGCTAGAAAATTACTGATTGAAATTGATTTAAGCAATCATTTATTTATTTTAAACCAACATATGTTTTTTTTTTTTTTTTTTTTTGAGACGGAGTCTCGCTCTGTCGCCCAGGCTGGAATGCAGTGGCGCAATCTCGGCTCACTGCAAGCTCCGCCCCCGGGGTTCATGCCATTCTCCTGCCTCAGCCTCTCCGAGTAGCTGGGACTACAGGCGCCCGCCACCACGCCCGGCTAATTTTTTGTATTTTTAGTAGAGACGGGGTTTCACCGTGGTCTCGATCTCCTGACATCGTGATCCGCCCGCCTCGGCCTCCCAAAGTGCTGGGATTACAAGCGTGAGCCACCGCGCCCGGCCCAACATATGTTTTAATAGGAAAAAAAAAACCCTAATATTTGCTTGGGAAGTATCGTGGAAAAGACAATTTTGGTAAAGACCATTTTTGCAGTTCTTTTCTTGATATCAAGTTGATATACCATAAAATGAAATATAGAGAGTGGACTGGTGAAGGAGGACAGTGTATACTGGGATTTTTTTTTAGAGTCTTGGAGAGTGTCACTGACTTCACAGACTTGGCCTCAGCTTGTGAGAAGTAGGTGTTGTTGGCAAAGCATAGCAGGCATCTGCATGTACTCTGGGCTACACATGTATCTCTCATCTATAAACGCTGAAGTTATATTTTCTTTTTCTTTTCTTTTTTTTTTTTTTGAGATGGAGTCTCGCTCTGTCGCTCAGGCTGGAGTGCGGTGGTGCTATCTCGGCTCACTGCAACCTCTGCCTCCTGGGTTCAAGCAATTCTCCTGCCTTAGCCTCCTAAGTAGTTGGGATTACAGGTCCACGCCACTACGTCTGGCTCATTTTTGTATTTTTAGTAAAGACGGGGTTTCCCCATGTTGGTCAGGCTGGTCTTGAACTCCTGATCTTGTGATCCACCTGCCTCAGCCTCCCAAAGTGCTGGGATTACAGATGTGAGCCACCGAGCCTGCCCTGAAGTTATATTTTCTTTCTTTTTTTTGAAATGAAATCTCGCTCTGTTGTCCAGGCTGGAGTGCAGTGGCATGATCTCGGCTAACCACAGACTCCGCCTCCTGGGTTCAAGTGATTCTCTTGCCTCAGCCTCCCGAGTAGCTGGGACTACAGGCGCACGCCACCATGCCTGGCTAATTTTTGTATTTTTAGTAGAGATGAGATTTCACCATGTTGGCCAGGCTGGTGTCGAACTCCTGACCTTGTGATCCACCTGCCTTGGCCTCCCAAAGTGCTAGGATTACAGTGGTGAGCCACTGCGCCCGGCTTGCCCAGCCTGAAGTTATATTTTCTATAGAAAGTACCCATCCATTAATTATTTGATCAATGAAGGCATGTGAGATTTGTCTAAGTGTAAAAGTGGAAGGCAAAAGGCAGCCTGTCTGCAGGAAATGCTTGCACATGTGAAATGACTTAGGAGACTAAAATTATTTTCCTAAAGAGTGGGTTTCAAAGTAGTTTGGTAACAAATGAGGTGTTTTGTCTGCATCTTATCTGACATCAGTAAAAGCATTATCAAAAGTTGGCCCAATTTAGGAATTCAAAGTACTTTGTACCCATCTTAAGCCTCAGTTTGATAGCTGTCATTGTTCTAAAAGATGGCTGGACAATTTTTTTTTTTTGAGACAGGGTCTCACTCTGTTGCCCAGGCTGGAGTGCAATGGCACCATCTCATCTCACTTCAACTTCCACTTCCCGGTTTCAAGTGATCCTCCCACCTCAGCCTCCCAAGCAGCTGGGACTACAGACACATGCCACCATGCCTGGCTAATTTTCGCATTTTTAGTAGAGACAGCATTTTGCCATGTTGCCCAGGCTGGTCTTGAACTCTTGGCCTCAAGTAATCCGCCTGCTTTGGCCTCCCAAAGGGCTAGGATTACAGGTGTGAGCCACCGTGCCACACCAAGTTGGACAATTTTGAATTGCTACAATGATCTGTGTTAGTCCTAAAGTCACTAAGAGGCACAAGAGACCTATTGTGCTGACAACTTTTAAAGTTTTATGGTAATTGCTATTATGTTAACACTTTCAAAATACTTCATTACATATAATGTTCTTCAAGTGAAGTTTCTTTAAAAAATACAGTGTTTAAAATCATTTCTAAACCGGGTTCTAAATATCTAGTCTCTTATTTGAATTTGCAATAAATTGGCAAGCTTGAAAGTAAATTTCATTTGTTATACCCAGAGACTGAGAAATAGAATTCAAAAGCTTGTCTGAATTCTTTTCATGATGATATTTTTTTCCTCTATTCAACTTCAGTTACCTCATGTGTAACTGATTTCAATTATAAATCTGCCTTATCAGATCTCTGAAAGGATGATAGAGAAAAATGATTCTAAAGCCCTTTATGGAATATTTAATACTTTCCTACATCCAATATAAAATGTATTATGCTTTATAACTTTAGAGAATTTTTCTTTATAGCTTTTGTAATCTACATTAAATATTTTCCTCTTCTTGGCTTACCTTAAGATCTGTCTCTATGGCTAGCATGTGCCCCCCCACACATGTGTGTTAAAAACATTTAATATACTCTCTTGGAATTTTACAGTTTTATAACTTTGAAAAATAGCTAGTGTTTAATTTTTATCATTGCTTTTCTTTTCTATTTTTAATTTGGGAATGAAAATCTTACCTAATGTTGCTCTGGATGACTTGATTTTGTTTATGTGTATTTTACACATTTTCTACTGAGGTGTGTTCTAGGGAGCCTGAAGAATATACTTTAGATTGCCAAGATTTCAAAACTTCCCTTCCATTTGCTTACACTCCTCATCGTACTATGCAGAAAAGACAAATATTATTACCTCCACTTAATGAATAGAAAAACTCAGGCATGAGTGGTGATGTAAAAGTCAGAGTAACAAATCAACAACAGAGCTGAGATTGCGTGGGTGACGACCCCACAGGGGAATGGCCATGCTCAGCTATCTCTGCCCGGGCATCTGGGTAGGCCTCTCCAAAGGCGTCGCCTCCACACTGCAGGAAAAGCCGGTACCCTGAAATTGATTTGGCTGAGTTTTTACACTGGCTTAATGTTAAGAACTTGGTTATTCCTTGCCATTTTATCTCTGAAAACCAGCAGATGTAGATTCTCCGCTGATGGCTTTCAAAGAGCAAACAACTCCCATCAAATCTTTTATGCCAAAACTGTTACATTAAAACAAAATTCTCTTGCGCCAACAACACATTTAAACAGCTCAACGTTTCTCTTAGTGGAAACATGTTTGTATCTCTGCCTCGAATCTTCTAAAATCTTTTTCAAGATATTGCTGAGTATCAGGCTTTTGGGAAAGTCCACTATGGTTTGTTAAAGAGACCTTCATAGTCCCAGAGTCCCCAGATCATTTTATCAGGAGATTTGCAAGGTTTTCCATTTAGTCGCACCGGGTTTAAGATTTCTTCTTTTCCTTTTTCTATCGTTAAGAGAAACCACAGAAAAGAGAAGACCATTGTGCCCGCCCTATGTCTTCAGGACCCGAATGAATCTTTTGGCATTTGGGACTGGTTAACAACGAGGCCCATTTTCTCCCTGAGATATGGCCAAGTTGGTCCCAATTTTTGTCGCCTGTCCAGAAGAGAAAGAAAGCGCATCACATGGCACATCCTGCTGCCTGTGGTTTTTTTCTTTTCTTTTCCCTCCCTCCCTCCCTCCCTTCCTTCCTTCCTTCCTTCCTCCCTCCCTCCCTTCCTTTTTTCTTTTCTTTCTTTCTTCCTTTCTTTTCCTTGAGACTCTGTTGCCCAGGCCAGAGTGCAGTGGCAAGAACATGGCTCACTGCATACATCCTTGATCTCCAGGGCTCAATGAATCCTCCCACCTCTGTCTCCTGAGTAGCTGGGACTACAGGTGTGTGCCACCATGACAGGCTAGTTTTTGTATTTTTTTTTATAGAGACGAGGTTTTACCATGTTGCCCAGGCTAGTCTAGAACTCCTAGGCTCAAGTGATCCTCCCATCTCAGCCTCCCAAAGTCCTAGGATTACAAGCATGAGCCACTGCTCCCAACCTGCCTGGGTTTCAATCACTATAATATCTTGATTTTGACCTGAGTAGTCAAAAAACTGACAGATAAAATATCCAGAATTTTAAAGCCACCGTCTCTACTAAAAATACCATTGTGCATAAAAAGAAAAACCCTAGCATTTTAGAAAAATGGGCATAGGGCTGGGCGCAGTGGCTCATGCCTATAATTCCAGCAATTTGCAAGGCCAAGGTGGCTGGATCACTTGGAGCCGGGAGTTTGAGAGCAGCCTGGCCAACACAGGGAAACCTCATCTCTACTAAAAATACAAAAATTAGCTGGGCGAGGGAGTGCACCACTGTAATTCCAGCTACTCAGGAGGCTGAGGCACAAGAATTGCTTAAACCCAGGAAGGGAAGCTGCAATGAGCCAAAATTGTGCCACTGTACTCCAGCCTGGGTGACAGAGTGAGACTCTGTCTCAAAAAAATAAATAAAAGGCCGGGCGTGGTGGCTCACGCCTGTAATCCCAGCACTTTGGTAGGCCAAGGCAGGTGGATCACAAGGTCAAGAGATGGAGACCATACTGGCCAACATGGTGAAACCCCGTCTCTACTAAAAATACAAAAATTAGCTGGGTGTGGTGGTGGGCACCTGTAGTCCCAGGTATTCGGGAGGCTAAGGCAGGAGAATCGCTTGAATCCGGGAGGCAGATGCTGCAGTGAGCCAAGATAGTGCCACTGCACTCCAGCCTGGCGACAGAGTGAGACTCCATCTCAAAAATAAATAAATAAATAAATAAATGAATGAATAAATAAATCATAAATTAAAAAAGAAAAATAGGTATAGTAGTATAAAATTTTTTAAGATCAAAGCATTCTTGTAACTTTAGAAACAGAAAAATATATTAGGCTTAATTAAAATCTCATAAAATTATAATTTCTGATTTATTTTAAAATGAAAGGCTAGAAAGTATAATCCAAGACAAAAAAAACCTCAATTTCTTTAATTTCTCTACTATTCTCTCACATTTTTGACAAAATATCAATAGCTCCCTGCACTTTCCTCTTCCACATGTTTCTGGGTTTATTTATTTATTCTTTTTGAGATGGAGTTTTGCTCTTGTTGCCCAGGCTGGAGTGCAGTGGCGCGATCTCGGCTCACTGCAACCTCTGCCTCCTGGGTTCAAGCAATTCTCCTGCCTCAGCCTTCCTAGTAGCTGGAATTACAGGCGCCTGCCACCATGCCTAGCTAATTTTTTTTTTTTTTTGAGACAGAATATTGCTCTTGTCGCCCAGGCCGGAGTGCAATGGCAGCAATCTCGGCTCACTGCAACCTCTGCCTCCCAGGTTCAAGTGATTATCCTGCCTCAGCCTCCTGAGTAGCTGGGATTATAGGCGTGCACCACCACGCCTGACTAATTTTGTATTTTTAGTAGAGACAGGGTTTCTCCATGTTGTTCAGGCTTGTCTCGAACTCCCGACCTCAAATGATTCACCCCCCTTTGTCTCCCAAAGTGCTGGGATTACAGGCGTGAGCCACCGTACCCAGCCATAATTTGTTGTATTTTTAGAAGAGACAGGGTTTCACTGTGTTGGTCAGGCTGGTCTGGAACTCCTGACCTCCTCAGGTGATCCACCCACCTCAGCCTCTCAAAGTGCTGGGATTACAGGTGTGACCCACCATGCCTGGCTTGATTATTATTATTTTCTGAGACAGAGTCCCTCTCTGTCGCCTAGGCTAGAGTGTAGTGGTGCGACCTTGGATCACTGCAACATCTGCCTCCTGAGTTCAAGTGATTCTCCTGCCTCAGCCTCCCGAATAGCTAGGATTACAGGCATGTGCCACCATGCCCGGCTAATTTTGTATTTTTAGTAGAGATGGGGTTTCTCCATGTTGATGAGGCTGGTCTCGTGCTCCCAACCTCAGGTGATCCAGCCTCCTTGGCCTCCTAAAGTGGTGAGATTACAGGCATGAGCCACTGCACCTGGCAAGTTTTTTTTTTTTTTTTAATGATAGCATTTGATAGCCTTGTGATATTTTAGTGCCAAAAGTAAGAAGAGAGAGAAGGTGAAATCCAAAAAAGATAGGTGTTCAATTTATTAGACTTGATAACCAAGCTGCTGATATTTAAGTATTTATTCTTTGGTATTGTTCGTATTTATTGAGTAATTTGTTTGTTTGTTTTTTGTTTTTGCTTTTTTTTGAGACGGGAGTCTCACTCTGTCACCCAGGCTGGAGTGCAGTGGTGTGATCTTGGCTCACTGCAACCACCGCCTCCCACGTTCAAGCGATTCTCCTGCCTCAGCCTCCCAAGTAGCTGGGATTACAGGCACCCACCACCACACCCGGATTATTTTTTTGTATTTTAGTAGAGACAGAGCTAAACCCTGTCGCTACTAAGCTGGCCAGGCTGGTCTTGAACTCCTGACCTCAGGTGATCTGCCCATGTCGGCCTTCCAAAGTGCTGGGATTACAGGCATAAACCACTGTGCCTGGCCCAAGTACTTTAATTTGTGCAAGATGCTGCAAGCAAAATGGAAACCAAGATGCACTCATGCCACAGGAGCATCTTTGAGAGCATTACCCTCACCTGACCATCAATCCTTATAGTTTATCACCACCACAAAGTGTCACAGTAAGAATGTCTGTGTTTGAAGCAATTTTTTTTTTTTTAGTCGAAGTCTCGCTCTTTTGCCCAGCCTTATTTATTTGATTTTGAGACAGGGTCTTACCCTGTCGCCCAGGTTGGAGTGCAGTTTTGCAATCTTGGCTCACTGCAGCTTCAATCTCCCAGCTCAAGCAATCCTCCCACCTTAGCCTCCGGAGTACTTGGGACTACAGGCGTGCACCACCACACTCAGCTAATTTTTGTATTTTTTGTACACATGGGGTCTCACTATGTTGCTCAGGCTGGTCTTGAACTTCTGGGATCAAGTGATCCTCCCACTTTGGCTTCTCAAAGTGCTGGGATTACAGCCTCAAACCACCACACCTGATCCTGATGCTGTAATTGTATTTCCCAAATTAATATTACATCTAAAGTCACTCAATATCAGCCGTTTGGATTCTCTGAAGCCCATTGGTAATACTATAGCGGCTTGTATCATCATATTGTTGTCTCCCACATAACCATGAAGGGTTCCGTTGCTCTTCCTATCCTCAGCACCACATTCAGTGTGTGTCATACAAGAGGTGCTCAGTAACTGTGCATTTGATGAACAGCTCACAGGCTGGGCTAGACACAGCTAGTCAGAGGATAAGCTGAGTGATCAGTCTACTATATTTAAAAATATAACTTGCATCTAGTCCTATGAAGTATCCCTATCTAAATGTTTGTTACACTGATTCTTGTTTTTTTGTTTGTTTGTTTGTTTTTGAGACAGAGTCTTGCTCTGTCGCCCAGGCTGGAGTGCAGTGGTTTGATCTTGGCTAACTGCAACCTCTGCCTCCCAGGCTCAAGTGATTCTTGTTCCTCAGCCTCTGGAGTAGCTGAGATTACAAGCATGTGCCACCATACCTGGCTAATTTTTGTATTTTTAGTAGAGATGAGGTTTTACCATGCTGACCAGGGTGGTCTCAAGCTCCTGGCCTCAAGTGATCTGCCCACCTAGGCCTCCTGAAGTGCTAGAATTACAGGCATGCGCCACCACGCCTGGCCTATACTGTTTCTTTAAATGTGAATGAGTCCCTTTGATTAATGGTTAACTGAAAAAATAAATAAAAATTTAAAATATGATTTAAAATTTAAAATATGATCAAAATGAGTAAAGTTGAGAGGATTTAATCTCTTTTAAAATATATAGCCAGGCACAGTTGTGTGAGTGCATAGTTGCCGTTACTCAGGAGACTGAGGAAGGGTGATCACTTGAGGGCAGGAGTTTGAGACCAGCCTGGGCAACATAGTGGGACCCAATCTCTCCAAACAATTTTTTTTTTTTTTGAGACAGTCTCGCTCTGTTGCCCAGGCTGGAGTGCAGTGGCATGATCTCGACTCACTGCAACCTCTGCACCCTGGGTTTAAGCGATTCTCCTGCCTCAGCCTCCTGAGTAGCTGGGACTACAGGTGTCCACCACCATGCTCTGCTTTTTGTATTTTTGTAGAGATGGGGTTTCACCATGTTGGCCAGGCTGGTCTCCAGCTCCTGACCTCACGTGATCCACCCACCTCGGCCTCCCAAAGTGCTGGAATTACAGGAGTGAGCCACCACACCTGACCTCTACAAAGCAATTCTTAAAATTAGCTGAGGGTGGTGGTGGGCACCTGTAGTCCCAGCTACTTAGGAGGCTGAGGTGGGAGGATTGCTTGAGCCCAGGAGTTTGAAGCTACAGTGAGCTATGATTACACCTGTGAATAACCAGGTACTCCAGCCTGAGCAACACAGCAAGATCCTGTCTCTAAAAAAAAATCTTTTTCCACCAGGCGCGGTGGTTCACGCCTATAATCCTAGCACTTTGGGAGGCTGAGGCGGGTGGATTACCCGAGGTTGGAAGCTCAAGACCAGCCTGGCCAACATAGTGAAACCCTATCTCTACTAAGAATACAAAAAATTAGCCGGGTACAGTGGCATGCGCCTATGATCCCAGCTACTTTGGAGGCTGAGGCAGGAGAATCACTTGAACCAGGGAGGTGGAGGTTGTGGTGGGCCGAGATCATGCCACTGCACTCCAGCCTGGGCTACAGAGCAAGACTTGGTCTCAAAAAAAAAAAAAAAAAATCAAATAAATAAATAAATATTGAAGTGTGTTGCTGGGGGCACAGCAGGTGGGTCTTGTTTTATTCTCCCTAAGTCTACTTATCCTTGGGATAATTTACGCATCGACATTTCTAGATCTCAAGCAGCTGAACCTATGGGAGGAAGGATGAGAACCTTGAATGTAACTGTGACTTTTGCCCTTAAGGAAGGTGGTCCTGGGGAGTTGAATCAAGAAAGCTTTTGCTTTAACTTCCAGTCTTATATTTGGGGCAAGGTTTACAGGCTAGTGGCATAATGAGAGCAGAGCTGTCTGTGAGATTCCCCCCTTTAAAAAAAAAATCAATCAGACACATTGTTTGCCCCCTTGGGCTTGATGGACGTGTTGTAATAAGGTCCTGAACTGTTCACTACCTCTTTATGTACTTTCTGTCTAAAGGCTTGTTACTATTGTGACCTATATTCATGGAACCACAAACAATGGGTTTAACCATTAACTTTCAAACCGCCTTTAAATGAATTCTTTTATAAGATGAGAATTATATAGGCTTCCACTGGTTGCTTAGAGGAAACAAGAAAAGGACTCAGTTGAACTCAGTTATTAAGGAACTGGGAGTTGATGGTTAGGATGCCCCTAGACCAAGCAGATAATTTGCCTTGACCTGACTATGTCAGATAACACTGTTTAGTTGACATTCCAGTGTCCCTGAAAAACATAATGCATTCCTAAGTCGGTTTGGCTGAAAATAAAGTTAGATTGTGGCAATTCCTTGTACTCATTGAGGAAAATCCCTCAATCTGTCTCAATACTTAGTGTCTATTAAGGCATCATTTGATGTTAGATACCTATTTCCAGGACCCTTACTGGAGGTCCTTGAGAAAGTTACAAGCTACAAAGGATACATTATTTTCTCAAGTGACAGGACTAAAGAGAGTCACCGAAACCCTGCCCACTTAGATTCATAATTACTTCGATGAATTTTCTCTTCCATTTTTTTATTTGAGTGACAATCAGAAGAAAAAAAAGTAGCTTTCTGGTAAGCTCTACAATCTAGATAATGCCTGAGTGCTTAATTAATTTAAAAAAGATTTAATGTAAAATAAAAGGATTATCTCATTGGAGTAGTGAACTCTTATTTGCATTGCTTTATGAAATGCTATCAGTCAGCTGGGCATGGTGGCTAACATAGTAGCCAGTTTGGGGTCTTTCATAGTTACTAATTTTTATTTTTTCATGGAGTTTAATTTCCACATCCTGTTTTGAATCACTTGAACTCATGGCATAGTGTCAATTTTTTTCTTTAATGTTAGAAAAGCCTTTTTCTGTCTTTCTAATACATTAATTATTTTTCAGTGTCTATAGAGGCTGGCTTAATCTACTGAGCTCAGTCTTCAGATCAAGAAATAGAAACACAGCACGACTAAGTGATAGGTTCGGCACCATCTAGAAGTTAGCAGAAGCCACAGTCTATTGGTTTCAATCCTGACTTTAATCTCTGAGTCATGAGGCTTTTCCCCAGTA
The DNA here is from genome assembly GCF_009828535.3 of Hylobates moloch. Taxonomy (NCBI): domain Eukaryota; kingdom Metazoa; phylum Chordata; class Mammalia; order Primates; family Hylobatidae; genus Hylobates; species Hylobates moloch. Next base: position 13,826,446 of record NW_026652293.1, read on the forward strand.
ATTGTTTTCAGAGCCAAATCTCTGATTCACAAATATATGAGCTGCTTTTGATTAAATTATTTAATATACTTCATTACTGTTTTGTCAACTTTATTGTCTGTGCCTCTCATCTAGCAATTAAGTATATAATGTGCCATTTTGTTATTCTTTTGTATTGTTATTTATTCTTGTATATTTAAAATTGAATTCCTTAAGAAAGCCTGTGCTATTTGTGAATTTCAGGAGCAAAGGGTCCATGGCTTGTAATTCTTTGCAGCCTCTTGAATGCATAGCACCTCATACACAGTTGTGTTGAAATTTGAACTGATCTCATTTGTTGTTTGGGAAAACCTGGGTTTTTGTTTGTTTTTTTCAGACAAGTTCCCAGTTTGTCACCCAGGCTGGAGTTCAGTGGCGAGATCATGGCTCACTGTAACCTCGACTTCCTCGGCTCAAGTGATCCTCCCACCTCAGCCCTCTGAGTAGCTGAAACCATAGGCAGCACCGTCATGCTCAGCTAATTTTTAATTTTTTTATAGAGACGGGGTGTCACTATGTTGCCTAGGCTGGTCTTGAAGTCCTGGGCTCAAGTGATCCTCTTGCCTCAGCCTCCCAAAGTGCTGGGATTACAGGCATGAGCCATCACACCTGGCCAAAATTAGTATGATTTTAAGTGAAAAATTTAGAGCAGATGAATGAATTCACCTGATTGTCTTAAACATTTCAGGGTGGATTTCATGTTTAGGAGTAGAAAATAAAAATGAAGCCTGGGCGCAGTGGCTTACACCTGTAATCCCAGCACTTTGGGAGGCCTAGGTGAGTGGATCAGGAGGTCAGGAGAGAGATCATCCTGGCCAACGTGGTGAAACCCCGTCTCTACTAAAAATACAAAAATTAGCTGGGCGTGGTGGTACACGCCTGTAGTCCCAGCTACTCAGGAGGCTGAGGCAGGAGAATCGCTCGAACCAGGGAGTCGGAGGTTGCAGTGAGCCGAGATCGCGCCGCTGCACTCCAGCCTAGGCGACAGAGCGAGACTCCGTCTCAAAAAATAAGAAAAGAAAAATGAAATAAAGAGAAGGAAAAATATCCAGAAATCTGATTCATTTGGCAAGTTTTCTGGTTATTATTACATGAAGTTGAGCAGTTACAGTAGTAAAGAGTGTATGAACTGCTACCTTCAACTTTGCTTCAGTTAAGCTTCCTACACATGGAATTTCCATCCCCAACTGAAATGACTACATTTTGCTACTTAAACATTTAGTTCATTTTGTCTTTTTCCTGCTGTATCTGCTGGGGGGACTATGGGTTGAGAAATGGAATCAGAATCTCCTCCTTTGGGTCATTTACTGCTATAGGTGAGCATCTGTAATCCAAAAATAAAAAATCCGAAATGCTCCAAAATCCGAAACTTTGTAAGTGCCAACTTGACACTCAAAGGAAATGCTCATTGGAGCATTTTGGATTTCAGATTTTCAGATTAGGAATGCTTAACTGGTAAGTATATAATGCAAATATTCCAAAATCTGAAATAAATCCAAAATTTGAAACACTCCAGGTCCCAAGCATTTCAGATAAGAGATACTCAACCCATACTTCCACCAGCAAAAACACTGTTACTAATAAAAAATACAAGGCTGGATGGAGTGGCTCATGCCTGTAATCCCAACACTTTGGGAGGCTGAGGCAGGCAGATCACTTGAGCCCAGGAGTTCAAAACCAGCCTGGGCAACATGGTGAAACCCCATCTTTACAGAAAATACAGAAATTAGTTGGGCATGGTGGTGCATGTCTGTGGTCCCAGCTACTCAGAAGGCTGAGGTGACAGGATTGCTTGAGCTTGGGAGGCTGAGGCTGCAGTGAGCCATGATGGCACCACTGTACTCCAGCCTGGGAGACAGAGTGAGACCCTGTCTCAAGAAAACAAAAACAGGCCGGGCGCGGTGGCTCACGCTTGTAATCCCAGCACTTTGGGAGGCCGAGGCGGGCGGATCACGAGGTCAGGAGATCGAGACCACGGTGAAACCCCATCTCTACCAAAAATACAAAAAATTAGCCGGGCGTGGTGGCGGGCGCCTGTAGTCCCAGCTACTCGGAGAGGCTGAGGCAGGAGAATGGCGTGAACCCGGGAGGCGGAGGTTGCAGTGAGCCGAGATCGCGCCACTGCACTCCAGCCTGGGCGACAGAGCAAGACTCCGTCTCAAAAAAAAAAAAAAAAAGAAAACAAAAACAAATGAAAAACCTATACCACATTCTGGAAAGACCTGACTTCCTCTCATCACATGGCTTTATCTATCTTAGGGCTGACCCTCAGGGAATATATCATACTAAAAATTCTGTCCTAAACAAAATTCTGAGGAAGTTGAGGGTAGGTCAAGCTTTATCTCTGCTTTCAGCTTCCTCTGTCCCCCATTCTCTCTCAGATGTTGTGCTTTTTAGAATGTGAAGCTCCGGCCCTAGAACCAGACTGCCTGATTACTAGCTGTGTGGTCTCAGGTAAATTGCTTAGCATCTCGAGCTTCTGTTTCCTCATATGTAAAATGACATAATAGCAATACAGGTTGAGTAGTCTTTATCTGAAATGCTTTGGACCAGAAGTGTTTCAGATTTCAGATTTTTAAAAAAGTTTTGGAATATTTGTGTGTGTGTGTGTGTGTATATATATATATATATATATAGTGAAATATCTTGGGGACAAGATTAAAGTCTAAACACAAAGTGTAGTTATGTTTCATATACACCTTATACACATAGCCTGAAAGTAATTTTATACAATATTTTAAATAATTTTATTCATTAAACAAAATTTTGTCTGTGTTTTGACTACAACCTCATCACATGAGGTCAGTTGTAGAATTTTCCACTTGTAGCATGACATTGGCACTCAAAAATTTCAAATTTGGCCAGGCCTGGTGGCTCACGCCTGTAATCCCAGCACTTTGGGAGGTCAAGGCGGGTGGATCACTTGAAGTCAGGAGTTTGAGACCAGCCTGGCCAACATGGTGAAACCCCATCTCTACTAAAAATACAAAAATTAGGCTGGACGCGGTGGCTCATGCCTGTAATTTCAGCACTTTGGGAGGCCACGGCATGCAGATCACCTGAGATCGGGAGTTCGAGACCAGCCTGGCCAACATGGAGAAACCCCGTCTCTACTAAAAATACAAAATAGCCGAGCATGGTGGCGCATACCTGTAGTCCCAGCTACTCAGGAGGCTGAGGCAGGAGAATCACTTGAACCGGGGAGGCGGAGGTTGTGGTGAGCCGAGATCTCACCATTGTACTCCAGCCTGGGCAACAATAGTGAAACTCTGTCTCAAAAAAAAAAAAAAAAAAAAATTAGCTGGGCATGGTGGCAGGCACGTGTAATCCCAGCTACTTGGGAGGTTGAGGCAGGAGAATCGCTCGAACCCAGGAGGCAGAGGTTGCAGTGAGCCGAAATCCAGCCATTGCACTTCAGCCTGGGCGACAAGAGCAAGACTCTGTCTCAAAAAAAAAAAGTTTCAAATTTGGGTGCATTTTGGATTTTTGGATTGGGGTGCTCTAGCTGTACTTACCTTACAGGAATATTGTGAAGCCATGAAAATTACTTGATTTAACACTTGTGTAACTATGTCTGGCATAGAACGATGATCAAGAAACATTCACTCTCATAGTTATCAGTAATAATAACAATATTATAAAGAGTACTCTGACTTGGTCGGTCGTTCCCGGCAGTCTGTACCCAGTAAAAATCTGCCTTCATAGCTTTGCCTACAGACTAAAATCATAATGACAACTCATGTGTTGTACCCTTGACTTTTAAAGAGTGGGAATTATTCTTTAACTCCTGAAACAGGCATTGCAGTAGATGTGTGAGAAAATGTCTAGGTTTTCCTGCATCTCTTGACTATAAAGTCACTTTTCTGACGGGGCGCAGTGGCTCACGCCTGTAATCTCAGTACTTTGGGCGGCCAAGGCGAGTAGATCACAATGTCAGGAGTTCGAGACTAGCTTGGCCAACATGGTGAAACTCCAACTCTACTAAAAATACAAAAATTAGCTGGGCGTGGTGGAGGGCGCCTGTAATCCCAGCTACTCAGGAGGCTGAGGCAGGAGAATCACTTGAACCCGGGAGGCAGAGGTTGCAGTGAGCCAAGATCGCACCGCCATTGCATTCCAGCCTGGGCAACAAGAGTGAAACTCCATCTAAATAAATAAATAAATAAAGTCACTTTTTATTACTTTGATGCTAACTAGGCAGCTAAGGAGCTGTATTTCAGTGATGCATCAATTAATACTAGCAGTGAAATACTTCAAAACATGTTTTTTCACAGGGTACTATGGCTCATGCTTGCAGTCCTAGCACTCTGGGAAGCCAAGGTGGGAAGACTGCTTGAGCCCAGGAGTTTGAGACCAGCCTGGGCGACAGTGAGATCCTGTCTCTACACAAAATTTTTAAAAAGGCCAGTCATGGTGGCTCATGCCTATAATCCAACACTGTTGGAGGCTGAGGTGGGCAGATCACTTAAGGTCAGGAGTTTGAGACCAGCCTGGCCAAGATGGTGATACCCCATCTCTACTAAAAATACAAAAATTAGCAGGTGTGGTGGTGGGCACCTGTAGTCCCAGCTATTTGAGAGGCTGAGCCAGAAGAATTGCTTGAACCCAGGAGGCAGAGATTACAGTGTACTGAGATCATGCCACTGCACTGCAGCCTGGGCAACAGAGCAAGATGCTGTCTCCAGAAAAAAATTAATTAGGCATAGTGGTCCATGCCTATAGTCCCAGCTACTCCAGAGGCTGATGGGAGGATTGCTTGAGCCCAGGAGGCTGAAGCTGCAGTGAGCCATGATTGCACTACTGCACTCCAGCCTGGTCAACAGTGTGAAACCCTGTCTCTGAAAAAAAATTTTTTTTTCTTTTTATAAACAGAATTTTTTTTTTTTTAATAGAGAGGGGATCTCACTATTTTGGCCAGGTTGGTCTTGAACTCCTGGCCTCAAGTATTCCTCCCACCTTGGCCTTCCAAAGTGCTAGAATTATAGGCATAAGCTAGCATGCCCAGCTGTAAATAATTTTTTTTTTGAGACGGAGTTTCACTGTTGTTGCCCAGGCTGGAGTGCAATAGCGTGACCTTGGCTCACTGCAACCTCCGCCTCCCGGGTTCAAGCGATTCTCCTGCCTCAGCCTCCTGAGTAGCTGGGATTATAGGCATGTGCCACCACCCCAGCTAATTTTGTGTTTTTAGTAGAGATGGGGTTTCTCCATGTTGGTCAGGCTGGTCTTGAACTCCCGACCTCAGGTGATCCACCCGCCTTGGCCTCCCAAAGTGCTGGGATTACAGGCGTGAGCCACCGCGCCCGGCCAATAATTTGTTTTTTTTTTAAAGAACCAATTGATCCCATAAGCATTCTGTAGAGTGTCTCCTGTGGTTTTTTTTTTTTTGTTGTTTTTGTTTGTTTGTTTTTTGTTGTTGTTGTTGTTTTTGTGAGACAGAGTCTTGCTCTGTCTCCCAGACTGGAGTACAATGGCACAATCTCGGCTCACTGCAACCTCCGCCTCCTGGGTTCAAGCAATTCTCCTGGCTCAGCCTCCCGAGTAGCTAGAATTACAGGCACACACCACCAGTCCTGGCTAATTTTTGTATTTTTAGTAGAGATAGAGTTTTGCCATGTTAGCCGGGCTGGTCTTGAACTTTTGACCTCAGGTGATCTGCCTGCCTCGGCCTCCCAAAGTGCAGGGATTACAGGTGTGAGCCACTGTGCCCAGCCTCTGGTGTGTTTATCACTGTGCCAAATGCTGTGAGTAATGGGTATGACAGATAAGCCCTACCCTTTTTTTTTTTTTTTTTTTTGAGACAGGGTCTCACTCTGTCATCTAGGCTGGAGTGCAGTGGCACAATCATGGTTCAGTGCAGCCCCATCCCCCTGAGGCTCAAGTCATTCTCCCACCTCAGCTTCCTGAGTGGCAGGGACTACAGGCGCATGTCATTGTGTTCAGCTAATTTTTTTGAAAGTAATTTTTGGGGGCTGGGCACGGTGGCTCATGCCTGTAATCCCAGCACTTTGGGAGGCCGAGGCAGGTGGATCACCTGAGGTCGGGAGTTTGAGACAAGCCTGACCACCACAGAGAAACCCTGTCTCTACTAAAAATACAAAATTAGCCGGGTGTGGTGGCGCATGCCTGTAATACCAGCTACTCAGGAGGCTGAGGCAGGAGAATCACTTGAATCTGGAAGGCAGAGGTTGCGGTGAGCCGAGACCGCGCCATTGCACTCCAGCCTGGGCAACAAGAGTGAAACTCCATCTCAAAATAAATAAATAAATAAAATATAAATTAAAAAATTAAAATACTTTTTTGTAGAGACAGGGTATCCCTATGTTGCCCAGGCTGGTCTTAAACTCCTGGGCTCAAGGGATCCACCTGCCTTGGACTCCCAAAGTGCTAAAATTACAGATATCAGCCATTGTGTCCGGCCAGTGAGGTTGCTTTAATATGTATATGTTTAATAAAGATAATTTTTTTAGTTCTAGAGATGAGAATCTCAAGCGTAAAAAGATAACAAGTACTCAATCTAGCAATGAATAAAAATTCTTTAAATGTGTACTGTCCAATACGATAGTCATTAGCTATTTAAATTTAAAGTAGGGCAGGGTGGGCCTGGGGGCTCAGGCCTATAATCCCAGCGTTTTAGGAGGCCAGCTAGAGGATCACTTGAGGCCAGGAAGTGGAGACCAGCCCAGGCAACAAAGCAGGACCCCCATCTCTACTAAAATAAAGAATAAAACATTAGCTAGGAATGATGGTGCATGCCTATAGTCCCAGCTACCTGGAAGGCTGAGGCAGGAGGATCACTTAAGCCCAGAAATTGAGGCTGTGGTGAGCCGTGATCGCACCACTGCACTCCATCCAGCCTGGTTGACGGAGCAAGATCCTGTCTCAAAAATATAAATAGGCTGGGTGCACTGGCTCATGCCTGTAATCCCAGCACTTTGGGAGGCCAAGGTGGGCGGATCACGAGGTCAAGAGATCGAGACATTTCTGGCCAACATGGTGAAACCTCATCTCTACTAAAAATACAAAAATTAGCCAGGCATGGTGGTGGGTGCCTGTAATCCCAGCTACTCGGGAGGCTGAGACATGAGAATCTCTTGAGCCCGGGAGGCAGAAGTTGCAGTGAGCTGAGATGGAGCCACTGCACTTCAGCCTGGGTGACAGAGTGAGACTTTGTCTCAAAAAAAAAAAAAAAAAAAAAAAGACAGTGCCTTGCTATGTTGCCCCGACTAGCTTGCAGTGAATATTTATAAGCACAATCATAACACACCACAGCCTTAAACTCTTTTTTTTTGTTGTTGTTGTTTTGTTTTGTTTTGAGACGGAGTCTCACTCTGTCACCCAGACTGGAGTGCAGTGGCAGGATCTTGGCTCACTGCAACCTCAGCCTCCCGGGTTCATGCAATTCTTCTGCCTCAGCCTCCCAAGTAGCTGGGACTACAGGCGCCCCCCACCACACCCAGCTAATTTTTGTATTTTTAGTAGAGACGGAGTTTCACCATTTTGGTCAGGCTGGTCTCGAACTCCTGACCTTAGGTGTTCCACCCACCTCCCCCCACAAAGTGCTGGGATCACAGGCATGAACCACCACTCCCAGCTACAGCCTTAAACTCTTGAGCTCAAGTGAGTCTCCCGCCTCAGCCTCCTCAATAGCTAACTCTTGTTACTCTTTTTAAATTTCATTTTATTTTATCTTGAGACAGGGTCTGTCTTTGTTGCCCAGGCTTGAGTGCAGTGGTGAGATCTCAGCTCACTGCAACCTCTGCCTCTCAGGCTCAAGCCACCCTCTCATGTCAACCTCCTGAGTAGCTGGGATTACAAGTGAATGCCACCACACCCAGCTCATTTTTGTATTTTCTGTAGAGACGAGGTTTTGCCATGTTGCCCAGGATGGTCTCAAACTCCTGAGCTCAAATGATCCACCCACCTTGGCTTCCCAAAGTGCTGAGATTACAGGCGTGAACCACCATGTCTGGCCATTTGTTATTCTTTTTTTTTTTTTTTTTTTGAGATGGAGTCTCAAAGCCTGGTGCCTGCCACTACACCCAGCTAATTTTTTGTAGTTTTAGTAGAGACAGGGTTTCACCACGTTGGCCAGGCTGGTCTCGAACTCCTGACCTCAAGTGATCCACCTGCCTCAGCCTCCCAAAGTGGACATTTGTTATTCTTAAACATTAAGATGAGATATTGATAGCACTCCTTGTTGGAGATTTATCTGATTTTCCTCTAATTTTGAACTTTTTATTATCTAGAAATTTAAATATTTTATTTGATTTCATTTTCTGTCATTTATATTTTCTTCTATTTCATCAGCTCCAAGGAACTTATTATCATATGTGTTTGGTTTTCTGCTAATTTTTTTTTTTTTTTTAGACAGAGTCTTGCACTATTGCCCAGGCTGGAGTGCAGTGGCATGACCTCAGTTCACTGCAACCTCTGCCTCCCAGGTTAAAGCAATTCTTCTGCCTCAGCCTCCCCAGTAACTGGGATTACAGGCGCCCACCACTATGTCTGGCTAATTTTGTATTTTCGGTAGAAACGGAGTTTCACTATGTTGGTAAGCCTGGTCTCAAACTCCTGACATCAGGTGATCTGCCCGTCTTGTCCTCCCAAAGTGCTGGGATTACAGGTGTGAGCCACTGTGCCCAGCTTGGTTTTCTGCTAATTTTTAAGGATTTAAAACTATTTTGAGTAACCTATTTTGGTGTCTGATTTTTTGTAGTAAGATAAATCATTGTCTTTTCTCCTATCCACCGAATTATCTAGTTATCTTACTGCCATTTGAAGATAATAGTTCTTTTTCTTTTTTAAAAAAGCAAACACCTTTATTTATTTATTTGAGACAGGGTTTCACTCTGTTGCCCAGGCTGGAGTGCAGTGGTGCGATCTTGGCTCACTGCAACCTCTGCCTCCCGGGCTCAAGAAATTCTCGTGCCTCAGCCTCCCAAGTAGCTGGGATTACAGGCATGTGCCATTCACGCCCAGCTAATTTTTGTATTTTTATTAGAGGGGGTTTTGCCATGTTGACCAGGCTGTTCTCGAACTCTTGATCTCAAGTGATCTGCCTGCCTTGGCTTGCCAAAGTGCTGGGATTACAGGCATGAGCCACCATGCCTGGCCAGTAACCCTTATTTTTAGTGAAAACCCTAGGAAGTAAGTAATTGTGATTATCTATTAGATGTGGAGCCCAGGACAAAGGACAAAGCTGTAGAGATAATATCAGACTTCTTTTAGTACAGCCAGGAGGCACAGCTGGGCCAGGTAAGATCTCATATGTCCCCAGGCCTTATCACGGCCATGTGTTTAGAGCATGTGCCACATTTGGCCCAGGATGGCTTTGAATACGGCCCAACACAAATTCATAAACTTTCTTAAAATTTTATGGGATTTTTTTGCAATTTTTAATTTTTTTTTTATTTTTAGCTCATCACCTATCGTTAGTGTTAGTGTGTTTTATGTGTGGCTCAAGACAATTCTTCCTCCAATGTAGCCCAGGGAAGCTAAAAGATTGGACACCCCTGGTTTAGAGCCTAAAATCTAATGGCTCTAAAATATGTTCATAAACAAGCCAAACAATTATTAGAAATATTACAGAAGTAATAGTTTATGGCCTTAAAATATTTAGTAGATACAGTACTTGACCTATCTGACTAATAAAGTGACTAAATGTCTACATTAAGTTTTGAAGATTTAAAAAATTTTATTAATAACTTAAAAATTACTAATGATTATTAAAGTTGTCTATAGAAAGAGTCAAACTCTGTAAAATATTTGAAGAAATTTATTCCAAGCCAAATATGAGTGATGATGGCCCATGACACAGCCCTCAGGAGATCCTGAGAACATGTGCCCCAATCTTCCTTTTTCTGTTGTTTTATGATAATTTATTTTTCAAATGCTACCTTCTGTTATGCAACTGTTATATTCAGTAATGAACTGTGATTTAGACATCTCTTTGCAGTCATTAGAGCCAGTGGTGTCCAGGAATTTTCACTGTCTTGAAAGAGTCCAGCTTTTACAGCGAAGCTTGGCATCCTTATTCTCTGTCACAAGATAATTGTGGGTAGTGCACAGGAGTTTAGTTTTACTTGAAAGGTATAAATCTTATCTTAGTAAATAAAATAAAACTGGCTAATGATCACCAACCATATTTTCTTTTCTTCTAAGGAATGGGCTTGAACAAGAAGAGGGGGTTTCTCACAACTGCACTAAAACAGCTTTTAAGCAGAAAGTGGCCTTATGTCACCGGACAGGTTTTCTTCATTAAACAAGCACCTTCCTCGGTTGAATCCTTTTATGTTACAATTGTTTCCACATCTATAGAGCTCCATGAGATATTATACCAAAAATATATTTGTGGCATGTTGCCGTGGCTCATGCCTGTAATCCCAGCACTTTGGGAGGCCGAGGTGGGTGGATCACCTGAGGCCAGGAATTCGAGACCGGCCTGGCCAACATGATGATACCCCGTCTCTACTAAAATACAAAAAAATTAGCTGGGTGTGGTAGCAGGTGCCTGTAATCCCAGCTACTCAGGAGGGTGAGGCAGGAGAATCACTTGAACCTGGGAGGTGGATGTTGCCGAGATTGTGCCACTGCACAATCAATACAAACAATATATTTTTGTTTGTACAAAAATAGTGTAAAATAGTGTAAAAATACTTTATTTTCTAGAACAACCAAGAGCTGGCTTTCATTAAAGCTTGTCAGGGCAGGTTGGTGTCAGAGGAAATTTGCCCTAGTGCTGATAATTTGTCCTCCATATACAGTTCCAATAATCTGTTTGTAGAACATGGTAAACCAGCTGGATGTGTTGTTGAGGGAAGGCTAGCCTGGATAGCTTTAGGTCATTTAATCACCTAGTGAAGGTAGAATTAGTGTGTTTAGATCTCAGTTGGGAAGTTTTGTTTGGAAATAAGTCTGGATTAGCCATAGTGAATTGATGTGATCCAGCATTCTGGCTCTGTTCGAGTTCAGCTGAAGCGTAAAGGGATGGTCTTCATGGTCTCCTGAGCTTATCTACCTTTTTTTTCTTTTTTTTTAAGAGATGGGGGTCTCACTATGTTCCCTAGGCTGTACGCGAATTCCTGGGCTCAGGCAATTCTTCTACTTCAGCATCCTGAGGAGCTGGGAGGACAGGTGTACACCACTGCACTTGTCCAGCTTACTTACTTTTCTTTTTTTTCTTTTTTTTTGAGACAGTCTTGCACTGTCACCCAGGCTGGAGTGCAGTGGTGCGATCTCGACTCACAGCAACCTCTGCCTCCTGTGTTCAAGTGATTCTCCTGCCTCAGCCTCCCGATTAGCTGGGATTACAGGTGCCTACCACCATACCTGGCTAATTTTTTTGTATTTTCAGTAGAGATGGGGTCTTGCCGTGTTGGCCAGGCTGGTCTTGAACTCCTAGGCTCAAGTGATCCGCCTGCCTCGGCCTCCCAACATGCTGGGATTACAGGCATGAGCCACTCTGCCCAGCCGCTTTCCTACTTTTCTTATAGTGGAAATACCATGGACTCTCAGGTAGATGCCATTTAGTCAAAAGTGCCGAGAATTTAGTGAGCTACATCTCTTTGCATGAAACTGTGACCTCCTTTGAGAGGAGAACAGAGCCCCTGTGTTTTAGATGTTTACAGTTCAGCTGGAGAGACAAGACTTACACATATGAAAATTTAACTAGCAGTAAAAACTAGTTTGTAAACTGGAACCAAATGATGGAACAGTGAGAGTTCAGAGAACACAGGGAGGGGCGTCACTGTGGATTGGAGGAATCAGTAGCAGCTTCCTAGGTGAGGCTGGACACGACGGGCTCTTAAAAGATAAATGAGTGGGGAGGAGGGAAGAATGGAGAGCATTCAGGTGAGAAGTAGTCTAAAGAAGCATAAAGGAAGCCAGGGCCCGGTGCGGTGGCTCACGCCTGTAATCCCAGTGCATTGGGAGGCCGAGACGGGTGGATCACCTGAGGTGAGCAGTTCGAGACCAGCCTGACCAACATGATGAAACCCCGTTTCTACTAAAAGTACAAAATTAGCCAGGCGTGGTGGCACATGCCTGTAATCCCAGCTACTTGGGAGGCTGAGGCAGGAGAATTGCTTGAACCCTAGAGGTGGAGGTTGCGGTGAGCCGAGATCATGCCATTGCACTCTAGCCTGGGGCAACAAGAGCAGAACTCCATCTCAAAAAAAAAGGAAGAAGCATAAAGGAGGCCAGGCATGGTGGCTCATGCCTGAAACCCAGTGCTTTGAGAGGCCAAGGTGGGGTGATCACTTGAGGCCAGGAGTTTGAGACCAGCCTGGGCAACATAGCAGGACCCGTTTCTAAAAAATAAAAATAAAAAATTAGCTGGGTGTGGTGGTGTGCACCTGTAGTCCTAGCTGCTTGAGAGGCCTAGGTGGGAGGATCACTTGAGCCCAAGAGTTCAAGGCTGCAGTGAGCTAAGATCACACCACTGCACCCCAACCTGGGCAACAGAGTGAGACCCTGTCTACAAAAATAAAAATAGAGAAAATAAAGGGACATAGAAGAACAAAATGTGCTGAAGCAGCATCAATTTAGCTAAGACAGGCTGGTGCAGAGAAGATTAGAGGGAGGAAATTTGAGTCTAACTACAAATAGCCTTAAATACCAGACGTTTTCCCTGAATAACGAAAGGAAAACTGTTTATTCACACATTAATCTTATTCAACAGCTCTTTGAAATTGAAAGCTAGATACCATTTTAAATTCATTGGAATTTTGCCCTGTTTTTTTCTTGAGCAGGATAACAGTGAGAGGTTCATTTGGATTTTTAAGAACACAAGAAAGGTGAAACACAGAGGACTTTTAGGGCAGTGAAACTACTGTGTATGATGCTATACAGGTGGATACCTGTTACATTTGTCCAAACCCACAAAATGTACAACACCAAGAGTGAACACTGGTATAAACTATGTTTGCGTAATAATGATGCATCAATGCTGGTTCATCGATTGTAACAAACGTACCACTCTGGTGGGGGATATTAATAATGGGAAAGCTGTGCTGGTGTGAGGGAAGAAGGTATATGAGAAATCTCTGTACTTACTCAATTTTGCTGTGAACCTAAAGCTGCTCTTTAAAAAAAAAAAAGCCTTTTAATCAATTGATGAACCAACATTGATGCATCATTATTACACAAACATAGGTTATACCAGGGTTCACTCTTGGTGTTATACATTCTGTGGGTTTGGACGAATGTGACAGGTATCCACCTGTATAACATCATATACTAACAAAGTAATTTCACTGCCCTAAAAGAGACAGTAAAAATAGCCTGTAACCCCAGCACCTTGGGAAGTCGAGGCTGGCAGATTGCTTGCATCCAGGAGTTCGAGACCAGCTTGGGCAACATAGCGAGACTCTGTCTCTACAAAAAAAATAAAATAAAATAGTCTGGTGCAGTGGCTTATGCCTGTAGTCCCCACTACTTGGAGGCTGAGGTGGGAGGATCACTTGAGCCCAGAAGGTTGAGGCTGCAGTGAGCGGTGATCACACTACTGCACTTGGCCTGGGTGACAGAGTGAGGCCCTGTCAGAAAGAAAAGAAAAGAGCAAAGGAGGAAGGAAGAGAGAGAAAGAAAGAAGAAAGGAAGAAAGAAAGAGAGAGAGAAAGAAAGAAAGGAAAGAAAGAAAGAAAGAAAGAGAGAGAGAAAGAAAGAAAGAAAGAAAGAAAAAGAGAAAGAAAGAAACGTAAGAGACTAATAGATCTATATAGGTTTCTTTCTCTTAAAAATTTAAATTGAGGAAGTAACCTCTTCAGGTAGGCCCATGTGTAGTGGGAAAACGGGAGCTTGGATGGCTGGAGGGGTTGTCCACCAGCTGAAGACAGGCTGTGATTCCCCCTACTCCTGCAACGTGACTCTGACCCTTGAGGACTGCTTTTGAGGACTAAAAATTGCCCTCAATTGAGAACCACTGGTCTAGACATGCACTGTCCAGTATGGTAGCCACTAAATACATGTGGCTATTTAAACAAATTTAAATTAAGATTAAAAGGCTCAGTTTCTCCGTCACACTAGACACATTTCAAGTGCTCAAATAGCCACATGAGGGGACAGTGCAGCTATGGGCTATTCCATCATGCCAGAAAGTTCTGTTTGTTGGACAATGCTGGTCTGCACTGACTTCCACTGTTTCTCAGGAAGATCACAACTTAAATAAACCAGATATCTTTACAAAGAAAAAAATTAAATTGAGATAACCAAGGTGAACTTTTATTTTATTTTAGTTTTTTTTTTTTTTTTTTTGGAGACGGAGTCTCGCTCTGTCACCCAGGCTGGAGTGCAGTGGCACAATCTTGGCTCACTGCAAGCTCCGCCTCCCGGATTCACACCATTCTCCTGCCTCAGCCTCTCCGAGTAGCTGGGACTGCAGACGCCTGCCACCACGCCCGGCTAATTTTTTGTATTTTTAGTAGAGACGGGGTTTCACCGTGGTCTCGATCTCCTGACCTCGTGATCCGCCCGCCTCGGCCTCCCAAAGCGCTGGGATTACAAGCAAGAGCCACCGCGCCCGGCCTTATTTTAGTTTTTTTTTGAGACAAGGTCTTGCTCTGTCGCCCATGCTGGAGTGCAATGCTGGGATCATGGCTCACTGCAACCTCTGTCTCCTGAGTAGCTGGGACTTTAGGCATGTGCCACCATGCCTGGCTAATTTTTACATGTTTAACAATTTTTGTGTAGAGTCGGGGATTTACCATGTTGCCCAGGCTGGTCTCCAACTCCTGGCCTCAAGCGATCTTCTCACAATGGCCTCCCAAAGTGCTGGAATTACAGGTGTGAGCCACTATACAGGTGTGGCCTAATTTTTTAATCTATGATTTAAAAGCTCATCTCTGCTGCTTCTTCTTTTTTTTTTTTTTTGAGACAGGGTCTTGCTCTGTTGCCCAGGCTGGAGTGCAGTGGCACGATCTCGGCTCACTGCAATCTCCACCTCCCAGTTTCAAGCCATTCTCCTGCAGGCATGCGCCATCATGCCCTGCAAATTTTTTTTTTTTTTTGGTAGAGACGGGGTTTTACCATGATGTTGCCCAGGCTGGTCTTGAACTCCTGGGCTCAAGTTGTCAGGCCTCTGAGCCCAAGCTAAGCCATCGCATCCCCGGTGACTTGCACATATACGCCCAGATGGCCTGAAGCAACTGAAGAATCACAAAAGAAGTGAAAATGCCCTGCCCCGCCTTAACTGATGACATTCCACCACAAAAGCAGTAAAAATGGCCGGTCCTTGCCTTAAGTGATGACATTACCTTGTAAAAGTCCTTTTCCTGGCTCATTCTGGTTCAAAAGTCTCCCCTACTGAGCACCTTGAGACCCCCACTCCTGCCCGCCAGAGAACAACCCCCCTTTTGACTGTAATTTTCCTTTACCTACCCAAATCCTATAAAACGGCCCCAACCCTATCTCCCTTCGCTGACTCTCTTTTCGTACTCAGCCCGCCTGCACCCAGGTAATTAAAAGTTTTTATTGCTCACACAAAGCCTGTTTGGTGGTCTCTTCACACGGACACGCATGAAACAAGTGATCCGCCTGCCTCGGCCTCCCAAAATGCTGGGATTATAGATGTGAGCCTGGCCTAAAAGCTCATCTCTGCTTCTTTCAAACCGTACTCTTAGAAATAATTTGATTGGGCAGGGCGCGGTGGCTCACGCCTGTAATCCCAGCAGTTTGGGAGGCAGAGATGGGTGGATCACGAGGTCAGGAGATCGAAACATGGTGAAACCCCGTCACTACTAAAAATACAAAAAAAAAAAATAAATTAGCCAGGCGTGTGGGCAGGCGCCTGTAGTCCCAGGTACTCAGGAGGCTGAAGCAGGAGAATGGCATGAACCCGGGAGGCGGAGCTTGCAGTGAGCAGAGATCACACCACTGCACTCCAGCCTGGGCGACAGAGTGAGACCCTGTCTCAAAAAAAAAAAATAAAAAAAAAAAATAATAATTTGACTAGTGGTAGCCTAGAAATTGTATTTGTTATTTGTTAACTGGGTTGTCATCTTTCAAATATACCTTAAAATATATCATCTCAGCCATGATGTGTCCTTCACTCACCAAGTTCTATTTGTCAACTAGTCACATATGTCAGTGTTTTACTCTGCAAAGCAAGTTACAATGCTTCTATTTCCTGCCACCTGGGCACTTACAGTTCAACATTTGGCAAGCTGATGCAGAGGTCCCTGGAAACCCAACAGCTGGAGGCAGCAGGTTAGATCTCAATCAAGATGAGGTTTTCCTTACGTTTTTGGTGTTAGTTTTTGGTTGACCTCAACTCTCTCCCTGGTTGAGAAAATTCAGGCGCACTGTTCAGGGACTCAAGGGGTTTATAATGAGACCTAAGAGGTGGCAAAGGACTACATTTGTTTATTTTGTCTATCTGTTCTGTGTCACAAAGTTCTCTCATCTCAGACTTCTTATAAACATTTTGACATTCTGTTGAATTTTTCCAAATTTCTTCCATCTGGGAAAGTGGAGTATTTTTGAGACAACTGTGACCATCTTGTCCACCTTCAAACTCTGAATAGTCAGTTGCTAACCAGAGAAAAAAGTATAATATATACTTGCTGAGTTGAGTCATGCAGATTTTGTTTTGAAAGAACATTAACAAACAAAGTGGACATTGATACTAATGAAATACAAAGAGAAATGATTATTTCTGTCGCCAGCTGTCAAAATTATTTTTGTTGTTTATAAAGTCTCAATCCTCCAGGGACTGTTCCATAATCATGCAATATGTTCAAGAGGAAAAGCCCGCATGCTCACACATGGGCTGCCGGCCAGTGTTCTCCTGTGGGCCTCGGATCTGAAAAGGCTATTGAAGCTAAATTACGTCACCTGTGGCCAGCAGGACCCTATTGTCCTGCAGAGGCTTGACACATTGTTTTCATGTGGTACCCCTAAGCCACTGGAACTTGGAGTCTATAATGCCTTCTTTTGATCAAATGCCTTATTTCTAAGATTCTGGGACATCATAAAGAAAGGAGCTCTTTCAGGAATTATTTAAAGTTGAGTTTCAAGGTGAATACTACATCTCATGATGTTATCATGTTTATTGTACACCTCTCGTAAGGACACTAGCACTTTTAGGGAAACTCAGCTAATGGATTCAGATAGGATTAATTTTTACATTTTTAGTTCTCTCTCTTTCCTGCTCTTTTTTTTTCTCTCTACATTCCTCTACATTCAATGTTTTTATTATTATTATTATTATTTTACTTTATTTTTTTGAGACAGGGTCTCACTCTGTTGCCCAGGCTAGAGTGCAGTGGAGTGATCTCGGCTCACTGCAACCTTTGCCTCCTGAGTAGCTGGGACTACAGGCATGTGCCACCATGCCTGGCTAATTTTTTGTATTTTTAGTAGAGACGGGGTTTCGCCATGTTGGCCAGGCTGGTCTCGAATTCCTGACCTCAAGTGATCCACCCGCCTTGGCTTCCCAAAGTGCTGGGATTAAAGGTGTGGGCCACCACGCCTGGCCTTGAAAATTCCCCAATCATTGAGGAAGGAGAAAAAAATCTTTTGCTCACTGTCAGTAGAAAAGAAGCCGCTTCTAGCCAGATTTACACATACAAAGTAAAGTCAAGAATTTAAGGAACTGAAAGATTAACGTTCTCTTGAAACAGATATTTGAGGTCAAAGTGGGTTTTTTTTTTTTTTTGCATCTGAATTCTCTGGTTAATTGCCACAATACTTGCTTTTAACTTGCTCATGGGGGATTTAACCCATTGAAATGGAGCAGCCGGGCGCGGTGGCTCACGCCAGTAATCCCAGCACTTTAGGAGGCTGA
The DNA here is from genome assembly GCF_009828535.3 of Hylobates moloch. Lineage (NCBI taxonomy): Eukaryota > Metazoa > Chordata > Mammalia > Primates > Hylobatidae > Hylobates > Hylobates moloch. The sequence goes on from NW_026652293.1 coordinate 13,844,246, forward strand.
GGCAGGAGTTTGAGATCAGCCTGGCCAACATGGTGAAGTCCCGTCTCTACTAAAGATACAAAAAAATTAGCCAGGCGTGGTTGTGGGCACCTGTAATTCCAGCTCTTTGAGAGGTTGAGGCAGGATAATTGCTCAAACCCAGGAGGCCGAGGTTGCAGTGGGCTGAGATTGCGCCATTGCACTCCTGTCTGGGCAGCAAGAGCAAAACTCCGTCTCAAAAAAAAAAAAAAAAAGAAGCAATTGAGAAATGGTCTTCAGACTTCAGGCACTGTGGGCCCACTGCCTTGGGTTACTCAGGTCCTGCATTTGCTCATTAGATCATAAATATTTATTGAGCACCCACCTCCTCCCAGGCACTGTCTGAGACCTGGTCCTGCAACAGGGAACTAGGCAAACGAGGTGCTTGCTCTCACGGGATTTATATTCAAGTGGGATAGAGAGCAAAAAGAAAGAATCAAGATTTTTAGAAGCATGTGGTTATTATCAGATGGGAGGTTACATCACTGTGGAAGGCACGGAGTCTGGGGGCGTGTGGATCTTGCTTTACAAGGAGTGGTCAGGGAAGGCCCCTCCAGGGAGCTTCAGTGAAAAGTAGCTGGCTATGTAAATATGTGGGGAAAACTGGGTTTCAGGCAGAGGGAACACCAGGTGTAAAGATCCTGATTCTGGAAAGGTTGGCTGTGTCATCTACTGGATTTCCTCGATTTTACTCAATCTCCTGTTTGTTAATCTAGGCAGATACAATATACAATTATCTGGGGAGTAGCCGATATTAGCCATAGTCCTTGGAGATGAAAAAGGACTTTGCCTTCTTCCATTACTCTGCATAGATGCCAGTCTCATCTAAGAGATGGTGGGAGGGGAAAGCTTTTAAGAGGGCCTGACAGCCTTAAGGAGCACAGTTTGATTTTCCTTGAGTGTGCTAATGTTAGCACAAATACTGGCTGTGCTGCCAGCATATTTCCACACACGTGGCTACAGGGATGATGGAGGTAGTCATTTATTGATTTGAGTTAGTTGCAACATTGTTTCCGTTTAACTAGAAAACTCATGTTCTGACAATTTCTTTCCGGGAGTTCCCTAGAGAGGGAATTTTTATGAGAATTATCTTCTATCTTGATTTCTCACAGGTTGATGCTCAGGAAAGCAGTCATATTGACTAGGTGGTTCACATTCTGCACTGGGTAATTTTAAATGGGACTAATGAACAAACAAAATAGATTTTTTAATTTTAATTTTTGTTTATTTTTATATTATTATTATTATTATTATTTGAGACGGAATCTCGCTCTGTCTCCCAGGCTAGAGTGCAGTGGCGTGATCTTGGCTCACTGCAACCTCCGCCTCCCAGGTTCAAGCGATTCTGCTACCTCATCCTCCCTAGTAGCTGGTACTACAGGCGCATACTGCCACGCCTGGCTAATTTTTTGTATTTTTTGTAGAGATGGGGTTTCATTGTGTTAGCCAGGATGGTCTCGATCTCCTGACCTCGTTATCCATCCGCTTCAGCCTCCCAAAGTGCTGGGATTACAGGCGTGAGCCACTGCGCCGGACTACAAAATAGATTTTTTTTTTTAAAAAAACAGATCACTTATTTCTAACTAACCCTTGGAATGCTCAGATTTCTAGGCTTTGTTTTATTTATTTATTTATTTATTTATTTTGCATATCAAACATATTAGGAAGGTTGCACATGGGAAGACGGGGAATAGAAATGGGGGGTGGGAATTAAAGAAAATAAATGAGAGAGGGACTTTGTATGGATCAATGATAATAACTCAATCCTCTATTTGACAAAGAAGAAGGAGAAGGAAGAGGAAGAAAAAGCAAGTGGGATAAAGGATCAGAAAGGGAGGAAAATAGAAAAAATTAGAGTATGACTCCAGGGTAGACCTGTTTTGTTGTCGCTTGGTTGGTTGGTTTGTTGTATTTTTCACATGTTTTGCCATGTTGGCCAGGCTGGTCTCGAACTCCTAGCCTCAAGTGATCAACCCGCCTCGGCCTCCCAGAGTGCTGGGACTACAGGCGTGAGCCACCACGTCCAGACCCCACATTGTGTCTGGCCTCCATGGTAGACCTCCCAGACGGGGCGGCTGGGCAGAGGCGCTCCCCACATCCCAGACAGGGCGGCCAGGCAGAGGCACTCCTCACTTCCCAGATGGGGCGGCCGGGCAGAGACGCTCCTCACTTCCCAGACGGGGTGGCTGCCGGGCAGAGGCGCTCCTCACTTCCCAGATGGGGCGGCCGGGTAGAGGTGCTCCTCACACCCCAGATGATGGGCGGCCGGGTAGAGGTGCTCCTCACATCCCAGACGGGGCGGCCAGGCAGAGGTGCTCCTCACATCCCAGACGGCGGCCGGGTGGAGGCGCTCCTCACTTGCCAGACGGGGCGGCCGGGCAGACGCGCGCCTCACATCCCAGACGACGGGCGGCCGGTCAGAGGCGCTCCTCACTTCCCAGACGGGGCGGCCGGGCAGAGGCGCTCCTCACTTCCTAGACGGAGTGGCGGCCGGGCAGAGGCGCTCCTCACTTCTTCCCAGACGGGGCGGCCGACCTCTGCCTCCTGGGTTCCAGCGATTCCTGTGTCTCAGCCTCAGGAGTAGTTGGGATTACAGGCGTAAGCCATCGTGCCTGGCTTCAGATTTCCAGCCTTTGAATGGATCATTTTGCATACTCATAGCGTTGAAGAATTTAAATTTGCCTCGTGCATGCAGACTTTTTCTTCTTTGCATTTGTATGAATACTTTCAATAATACCTAGCAGTAAAGGGCCCTCAATAAAATAAACATCAGCTGAATAAATTAATGGTAGAAAAATCTAAAAGACAGTCTTCCTCTAACTCCTCCTCTATGTGATTTTCTCCTTCAAGAAAAACAACCCTGAGAGAATTCTGACCGACTCAAAGAGGCAGCCTACTATAGACTGCATTTCTCCTTTTTTTCTTTTCTTTTTTTTTTTTGAGATGGAGTCTCACTCTGTCGCCCAGGCTGGGGTGCAGTGGCGCAATCTTGGCTCACTGCAACCTCTGCCTCCTGGGTTCAAGCAGTTCTCTGCCTCAGCCTCCTGCATAGCTGGGATTACAGGCGTCTGCGACCATGTTTTCTTTGTTTCTTTTTTTAAATCTCCTTTCAAGAAAACCTCTTTTCTACTTTTACTATAGAAGGACAAGTGAGCTGAGTGGTAAAGAATGTTTGTTCTTATATTTAAGTTATGGGTGAAAATTCAACAAATCAGGAGTGAATAAAATAGTTTGCCCTCTTGGATATTTGATTTCATTAGAAATGTCAATCCTTAGCATTATTTTAATTTTTTTCTTTCATTGTTTTTTATCAGGAAGAACTGAAGCATTATTTTATTTCATCTATTTATTTTTGAGAGGGGTCTTACTTTGTTGCCCAGGCCGGAGTGCAGTGGCATGAACATGGCTTACTGCAGCTTTGAGCTCCTGGGCTCAAGTGATCCTCCCACCTCAGCCTCCTGAGTAGCTGGGACTATAAGTATATGCCACGGTGCCTGGCTATTTTTTTTTTTAATTTTAAGAGACAGCATCTTTCTATGCTGCCCAGGCTGGCCTCAAACTCCTGGGCTCAATTGATCCTCCTGCCTCAGCCTCCCAAAGGGCTGGGATTACAGGTGTCAGCTACAGTGCCTGGTCTGAAGTGTTGTTTTAAATGATCATAAACAACGAAAATTAAATGACATATAAAGCAAAAAGCAGAGCACCAGGAACACAGATCTTCATGTTAGTTTCTTGATATTTTTTTCCTCCCTTAACTTGGTTTATCCCTTTATAATCTGGCTAAAATCTTCACTCATGTCTTCTGCCCAGCCCTTGCTGCCTTCTCTTGTCGAGGCTTCAACCATGGAAGCTTCTCACCATTCCCTGTCCCCTTCCTGACTCCCGGCTCTTCCCTCTTTCAGGAACGCCCTTTCTCCCTTCTTCACTCAGGAATCCTGCTCATTCTTCAAAATCCTAAAGCTCCCTCATCCCTCCTTGGCAGAGCTCATTTATTATTCCGAGCTCTGGTAGCATTTTGCTCATATCCTATAACATTCACGATTTTATTTTTTCCTCCATCTTTCCCTACACTTTTACAAGTTCCTCGTGAACTCTCCTGTATACTGCAAAATGCCTGCTTAGCTTCTCTACTGCAAAACGCCTGCTCAGCTTCTCTACTTGAATATCTAATAGCCCCCATGTCACATGCCCAAAACTGATCTCAGGACCACTCACCCCCTCAGCCTCAATTCTGTCCACTCACAGACTTCTCTACTTGGGTTGATGCCAACCTCATCCTTTCAGTCGGTGACATCCTTCTCATTCTCTTCCCCTTATAACTCACACCAATCTGTCAGGACATCCTGATGACTCTACCTTCCAAATACACCCGGAATCTGAGTACTTACCATCAACTCTGGTACATATTACCATCATTTTCCATCTGTTTTTTAGAAATTTTTATTTTAAATAATAGTTGCCTAACTGGTCTCCTTTCCTTACCAACTTATTATCAGGAATACAACTGGATGGATTCTTAAATATACATCTATATATCTACATCTCTATATATGACAGAACATGTCATTCTTCTGCTCAGCAGGGGCTCCCATTTCACCTCGTAAAAGCCAAGGCTTTCACAATGGTCTGTATCTACAGGGACCTACTTGATTTTTGCCTCTCCTTCACCCTACCTTTAACTGTCTCATCTCATCTTGTACTCCTTGCCATCTTTCTTATTCAAGCCACTGTCCCCTTGGCTGCTCTTTGGCTGGACATGCTCCTGCTCCAGATCCTTTCATTGGCTATTCCCTACCTAGATGAATGCATGATTTGCACTTTCACCTCCTTTAAGTCTTTGCTCAAATAGCACCTTGTCAAGGAGGCTTACCATTACCACCCTATTTAAACTTGCAACCCATTCCCCTACACTTCCAATCCTCCTTACCCTATGCTGTTTTGTACTTTAGCATCTGTCACTGTCAAACATTCTATAGCATTTTACTGGGCACTGTGGCTCATGCCTGTAATTCTGTGCTTTGGGAGGCTGAGGTGGGAGCATTGCTTGAGCCTCGGAGTTTGAGGCTGCAGTGAGCTATAATCACGCCACTGCACTCCAGCCTCAGTAACAGAGCAAGACCCTGACTCCAAAAACAAAACCAAAACAAAACAAAACAAGAAACAACTGTAGCATTTATTTCTCCCTCCTTTGCCCAGGCTGGAGTGCAGCAGTGCGATCTCGGCTCACTACAACTTCCCCCTCTCGGATTCGAGCGATTCTCCTGCCTCAAGTCTCCTGAATAGCTGGGATTACAGGCACATACCGCCATACCCAGCTAATTTTTGTATTTTTGGTAGAGATGGGGTTTCACCATGTTGGCCAGGCTGGTCTCAAACTCCTGACCTTGTGATCCGCCTGCCTGGGCCTCCTAAAGTGCTGGGATTACAGGTGTGAGCCGCTGTCCTGGCGCATTTCTTTCTTTCTTTCTTTTTCTTTTTTTTTTTTTTTCCTGAGACAGAGTCTCACTCTGTCATCCAGTATGGAGTGCGATGGCACAATGTCAGCTCACCGCAACCTCCACCTCCCAGGCTCGAGCAATCCTCCCATTTCAACCTCCCCAGTAATTGGGACTACAGGTGCGAACATGCCTGGCTAATTCTTTCTTTTTTTTTTGAGACAGAGTTGCTCTGTTGCTCAAACTGGAGTGCAGTGGGGCAATCTTGGCTCACTGCAACCTCTGCCTCTTGGGTTTAAGAGATTCTCATGCTCCCGCCTCCCAAATAGCTGGGATTACAGGTGTGTGCCATCAATTTTTTGTATTTTTGGTAGAGACAGGGTTTCACCATGTTACTCAGGCTGGTCTTGAACTCCTGAGCTCAGGCCATCCATCTGCCTTGGCCTCCCAAAGTGTTGGGATTATAGGCATGAGCCACTGTGCCCAGCCAACTATAGCTTTTCTATTAGGGTGGTACAAAAGTAATTGCAGTTTTTGCAATTTTTTTTTTTTTTTTGAGATTGGGGTCTCACTCTGTTGCCCAGGCTGGAGAGCAGTGGCGTGATCTCAGCTCACTGCAAACTCCTCCCAGGTTCAAGTGATTCTCCTGCCTCAGCCTCCCAACTAGCTGGGATTACAGAGGTGTATCACCACACCCGGCTAATTTTTGTATTCTTAATAGAGATAGGGTTTCACCATGTTGACCAGGCTGGTCTCGAATTCTGACCTCAGGTGATCCACCCACTTCGGCCTCCCGAAGTACTGGGATTGCAGGTATGAGCCACCATGCCTGGCTGTTTTTTGCAAATTTTAATGGCAGAAACTGCTATTACTTTTGCATCAACCTAATATATACATTGTTTGTGGACTGTGTTTCTTCCATTATATTATAAGCTCCACAAGAACAGGGATCTTTGACTGTTTTATTGACTGCTGTACCCCAAGTGCCTGGAACAGTGCCTGGTGTATAGTAAGCACTCAAATTTTTGTTGACTGAATTAAGGAATTTGACAGTGATTTCTGTAGCTACTCTATGTCCTCTTACATGATCAAAATGAACATTTAGCACCTGTGGGTGCCAGTCACAAGGACTATACTAGTAAGCAAAGATGAAAGCTTCCTGCCCTAAAAATACCTTTTATTAAGCATTTCTATATGGCAGGCACTACACTAAGGGCTTTATGGTTTTTTTGTTTGTTTGTTTTTGAGACAGAGTCTTGCTCTGTTGCCCAGGCTAGAGTGCAGTGGTGCGATCTCGGCTCACTGCAACCTCCGCCTCCCGGGTTCAAGCGATTCTTCTGCCTCAGCCTCTTGAGTAGCTGGGATTATAGGTGCCAGCCACTACGCCGAGCTAATTTTTGTATCTTTAGTAGAGACGGGGTTTCACCATCTTGGCCGGGCTGGTCTCGGACTCCTGACCTCATGATCCATCTGCCTCGGCCTCCCAAAGTGCCAGGATCACAGGTGTGAGCCACCACGCCCAGGCTTTTTTTTTTTAGACAGAGTTTCCCTCTTGTTGCCCAGGCTGGAGTGCAATGGTGAGACCTTGGCTCACTGCAACCTCTGCCTCCCGGGTTCAAGTGATTCTCCTGCCTCAGCCTCCTGAGTAGCTGGGATTACAGGTGTCTGCCACCACCCCTGGCTAACTTTTTGTATTTTTAGTAGAGACAGGGTTTCACCATGTTGGCTAGGCTTGTCTCGAACTCCTGACCTCAGGTGATCCACCTGCCTCGACCTCCCAAAGTGCTGGGATTACAGGCGTGGGCCACCGCACTCGGCCATGGATCATATTTCGTTTAAACCTCACAATTACCCTAAGAGGTAGGAATTAGTATCACTTTGCAGATGATGAAACTGAAGTGCTGAGAGGCTGAGTAACTTGTCCAAAGTCACAGAGCAAGTAAATGGCAAAGCTAGGAGTTGAACCCACGCAGTATGATTTCACAGTACTGTAAGTTAGTATATTGCCTCAAGGTAGTTACAGTGTGATGAGGGAGCCAGACTTCAAATAAATAATCACTCCACAAATACATATTTGTTTTAGTTAATTAATTAATTAATTTTTGAGGTGGAGTTTTGCTCTTGTTGTTCAGACTGGAGTGCAATGGCACGATTATGGCTCACTGCAACCTCCGCCTCCCAGGTTCAAGTGATTCTCCTGCCCCAGCCCTCTGAGTAGCTGAGATTACAGACATGTACCACCACGCCTGGCTAATTTTTGTATTTTTAGTAGAGACGGGGTTTCACCATGTTGGTCAGGCTGGCCTCAAACTCCTGACATTAGGTGATCCACCCACCTTGGCCTTCCAAAGTGCTGGGATTACAGGCGTGAGCCACTGCGCCTGGCCACAAACACATTTAATTGCAAACTGGGCTTTGTACCCCAGAAGAAAAGAAGAACTCCTTGAGAATTGATATGACTTTTTTTCCTGAGGGCCTGACGCCTAGTAGGCTTTCAGTAAATGGTGATTGAATGAATAATGTTCTCCTGAGACAGGAACCACAGCTTTAGGAGGAAGTCAACCATTACGTGGAGAACTATTTGAAATGTGCTAATCTAGAGTGAATTTACACATCTGAAAGAGATGATATGACTTCTGAGGCCTAGGACTTCTAAAAGTCTGAACAACCCAGGGAACCTTGTAAAATAATCATGGACTGATAGCCACATAGTGATCCTTTTTTGATGATGAAGATGGTGATGATGATGATAATAAGATTCATTTTGCAACCACACCTTCAAAAGGCATCTGTTTTCTATCTTTTGTAATTTAGGGCCATTTATTTTATTTATTTATTTTTTGAGAAGGAGTTTTGCTCTTGTTGCCCAGGCTGGAGTGCAATGGCGCGATCTCGGCTCACTGCAACCTCTGCCTCCTGGGTTCAAGCGATTCTTCTGCCTCAGCCTCCTGAGTAGCTGGGATTACAGGCGCCTGCCACCATGCCTGGCTATTTTTTGTATTTTTAGTAGAGATGGGGTTTTGCCATGTTGGCCAGGCTGGTCTTGAACTCCTGACTTCAGGTGATCCTCCCGCCTTGGCCTCCCAAAGTGCTGGGATTATATGATTATAGCCACTGCATGGGCCATTTATTTTAAAAGGCCCATATTTAAAGTTAAAATCTCCTGTTCTTTTTTCTGATAGGCTCATGTTTATACCACAGGCATTTTCAGTTTTCTATAAAGGTGTATTTTAAGTTTCATATGTGTCTTTCTCTCCTTCACTAAATTGCAAGCTGCTAGAGGCCAGATGCTAGTCTGTGCATCCGGGTATTCCATACCTCAGAGTTCTGTATAGAGTCAGGTTCAGCACATGCTTGTTTGGCTTAATCAATTTTGCTCATCTCCCCTGGACAATTTTTGTTTTCCAAATATAGATGGATTACAGATGTAGTGCCTCTTGCCTGTAATCCTAGCACTCTGGGAGGCTGAAGCAGGAGGATCTCTTGAGCTCAGGAGTTCAAGACCAGCCTGGTCAACATAGTGAGACCCCATCTCTACAAAAAACAAACCAACCAAGACAAATATAGACAAGCCACAGAACCCTTTTCTTGTGAGGGAAGATGTAGAATCTATTCTTTTAGAAATAAGGTTTGAGATCTGGTGCAGTGGCTCACACCTGTAATCCCAACACTTTGAGAGGCTGAAACAAGAGGATTGCTTGAGACCAGCCTGGGCAACATAGTGAGACCTTGTCTCTACAAAAAATAAAAACAATTAGCTGGGCATGGTGGCATGGACCTGTAGTCCCAGCTGCTTGGGAAGATTGCTTGAGCCTGGGATGTTGAGGCTGTAAGTGAGCCATGGTTGCACCACTGCACTCTAGCCTGGGTGACGGAGCAAGACCCTGTCTCAATTAAAAAAGAAAACGAGGTTTGAGAATGTGTATAGGGAGTAGAAAAAGCCAAGAATTTAAAAAAAAAAAAAAAAAGGACTGAACAATTACAAAGATAATTAATTTAGGAGGGAAACTGCAAAATACTTAATGATGTGGAAATAAAATTCTGGCAATAGTTAAACTATTTTGCTATATAAGTTTTAAAGGTTAGTGAAACTGCTAACTTAATATGAACATAGTGTGTTCCACACAAAATGTTTAAAATGGAATTTTCTAATGTAGGTCCCATGAAACAACTTACTTAGAATATTGATTTTTCTGCCAGGCGCAGTGGCTCACTCCTGTAATCCCAGCACTTTGGGAGGCCGAGTCGGGTAGATCACGAGGTCAAGAGATCAAGACCATCTTGGCCAACATGATGAAATCATGTCTCTACTAAAAATACAAAAATTAGCTGGGTGTGGTGGCGCACTAGTCCCAGCTACCGGGGAGGCTGAGGTGGGAGAATGGCTTGAACCCGGTTGTGGTGAGCCGAGATCGCACCACTGCACTCCAGCTTCGCGACAGAGTGAGACTCCGTCTCAAAAAAAATAAAAAAGAATATTGATTTTCTGAAATATTTGTGGTTATTTCTACTACCTACAGTTTCCAGAAATTTAGCAAAACATATTTTAGATGTTATTGGCTTTTAAAAAATAAAACAAAAAAATAAAAATAAACAACAAACAAACAGAGATAAGGTCTTGCACTGTCACCAAGGCTGTAGGGCAGCGGTGCAATCCTAGCTCACTACAGCCTTGAACTCCCGGGCTCAAGCTATCCTCCTGCCTTGGCCTCCCAAAGTGTTAGGATTACAGGTGTGAGCCTCTGTGCCCAGCTAACTCTTATTTTTACATTTTCAGTTACCAAGTCGAATATATACATAAAATGCCAAAAACAAAAACGCTTGAATTTTCTAGTAAAACTTTTTTTTTTTTTTTTTTTTTTTTTTGAGAATGGAGGCTTGCTCTCTTGCTCAGGCTGGAGTGCAATGGCACAATCTCCGCTTACTGCAACCTCTGCCTCCTGGGTTCAAGCGATTATCCTGTCTCAGCCTCCTGAGCAGCTGGGGCTGCAGGCATGCATCACCACGCCCGGTTAATTTTTGTGTTTTTAGTAGAGACAGTGCAGCGTTTCACCATGTTGGCCGGGCTGGTCTTGAACTGACCTCAGGGATCCACTTGCCTAGGCCTCCCAAAGTGCTGGGATTACAGACGTGAGCTACCGTGCCCAGACACTTCATTCTACTCGTTTATCACACTGTTACCATTAAATAATCTATGTTTTGCACAGTCTGGTTGGCATGAATTCAAATTAGATTATATTAGCATATTATGATAAAAATTTACCTATTCCTATTTTTATGCAAGATGTTAAAAATTTCTGTGCAGAAATAACGAAAAAGAAAAAAAAAAAAAGAAAAAGACCTTATAAACCTCACAAATATTAGGTCAAAAATGGTCCATTCAGGAATTCTAGTAATTTCTGTTGATAAAATGAAAAAAGAATTTGACATCTTGTACATGTAGCACTAATGATTCTGAAGTAATATGGCTTAAATTTTGAAAGTCAAATGGGCCAGGCCAATGTATTCAAATAAGTACCCTTTCCTCAAAAATGGTTATCTTGGGAGAAACTTACTTAATGCAATGATGCTGTCAGTGCTCAAACTATTTTTGGAACCCATCTTTTTGATATTGCTTTCAAAGCTCCAGGCAAACCCTTCTGTATAGCTTCATTGGTGTAGTAGACTCTGACAGGTGCTGCTCAGATACATCTTCAAGAAAAGGCTGGTCACCCAGCTGCCAGGGGTGGAGTTCCATTCTCTGATAGCTCCAGTGGTGGGCTTGGTCAGAGTCAGCCTCAGTTTTGGAGTTGGGGTCAAACTTTTGGAATGGTTTCCAGACAATGAGTAAACAAGGCCTACGTGGTCCAGTGTTCTTCCCCAAGGTGGGGTTCCTTTAACGGGACTTCTTTGTTTCATTCTCCCTGATGAGCTGGCAGAGAGAATGTCAGGTGTACATCTCAGCCTGACATCTCCTTCTGCCTATCTGGCTTCTTCTCCATTTTCTTCACAGGTATTACTCTCCAGTACACTTTATTTATTTATTTATTATTTATTTATTTATTTATTTATTATTTATTGACCCTCTGTCCCCAGGCTGGAGTAGAGTGGCACAATCTTGGCTCACTACAACCTCTGTCTCCCAAGTTCAAGTGATTCTTATGCCTCAGCCTCCTGAGTAGCTGGGATTACAGGTGCATGCCACCACACCGGGCTAATTTTTGTATTTTTAGTAGAGATGAGGTTTCGCCATGTTGACCAGGCTGATCTTGAACTCCTGGTCTCAAGGGATTGCCCACCTCCCAAAGTGCTGGGATTACAGGTGTGAGCCACTGTGCCTGACCCGCAATAATTTTTTTTTTTTTGAGACGGAGTCTCGCTCTGTCGCCCAGGCTGGAGTGCAGTGGCGCAATCTCGGCTCACTGCAAGCTCCGCCTCCCGGGTTCACGCCATTCTCCTGCCTCAGCTTCTCCGAGTAGCTGGGACTACAGGGGCCCGCCACCACGCCCAGCTAATTTTTTTGTATTTTTAGTAGAGACGGGGTTTCACCGTGGTCTCGATCTCCTGACCTCGTGATCCGCCCGCCTCGGCCTCCCAAAGTGCTAGGATTACAAGCGTGAGCCACCGCGCCAGACCTCGCAATAAATTTTTTGTACTTTTTTTTTTTTTTTTTGAGAGGGAATCTTGCTCTGTCGCCCAGGCTGGAGTATGGTGGCATGATCTCGGCTCACTGCAACCTCTGCCTCCTGGGTTCAAGCGATTCTCCTGCCTCAGCCTCCCTAGTAGGTGGGATTACGGGTGCCCGCCACCATGCCCAGCTAATTTTTGTATTTTAGTAGAGACTGACTTTCACCATGTTGGCCAGGCTGGTCTCAAACTCCTAACCTCAGGTGATCTGCCCAATTTGGCCTGCCAAAGTGCTGGGGTTACAGGTGTGAGCCACCATGCCTGGCCAAAAATTTGATCTTTATCCTTAAGACAACAGGGAATCAGGAAGCCCATTTAAAAAAGTTAGATTATATCTATGATTTAGAAAACCCATTCTGGATGCAACATAGAGAATAGATTGTGAGGAGGTGGGGAAGAAAGGAGAGTAGTTAAGAAACTGTGGCAAAATGTCAGGTAACAGAGGATGTCAGCTTGGACTAGAATAGTGACACTTGGAGTCAGGCATGGTGACACCCATGTGTAGTCCCAGCTACTTGGAAGGCTGAGTCAGGAGGATCACTTGAGCCCAGGAGCCCAGGAAAGCAGCCTGGGCAACATAGTGAGAGCCTGTTTCTATAAAAAGAAAAAATAAGGCCAGGTGTGCTGGCTCAAGCCTGTAATCCCAGCACTTTGGGAGGCTGAAGTGGGCAGACTGCTTGAGTCCAGGAGTTCAAGACCAACCTGGGCAAAGTGGCAAAACCCTGTCTCTACAAAATTTGCAATTAAGTGGGCTTAGTGGCACATGCCTGTAGTCCCAGCTACTTGGGAGGCTGAGGTGGGAGGATCACCTGAGCCTGGGGAGTTCGAGGCTGCAGTGAGCAGTAATCATGCCACTGAGTTCCAGCCTGTGCGACAGAGACCCTATTGTGTCCGGACTTCGTGGGTTCTTGGTCTCACTGACATCAAGAATGAAGCCGCGGACCCCCAAGGTGAGTGTTAACAGTTCTTAAAGGCAGCGGGTCCAGAGTTTATTCCTTCTGATGTTCGGATGTGTTTGGAGTTTCTTCCTTCTGGTGGGTTCGTGGTCTCACTGGCTTCAGGAGTGAAGCTGCAGACCTTCGCGGTGAGTGTTACAGCTCATAAAGTCAGTGTGGACCCAAAGAGTGAGCAGCAGCAAGATTTATTGCAAAGAGCAAAAGAACAAACCATCCACAGTGTGGAAGGGGACCCAAGCAGGTTGCCGCTGCAGGCTGGGGCAGCCTGCTTTTATTCTCTTATCTGGCCCCACCCACATCCTGCTGATTGGTCCATTTCACAGAGAGTAGAGTGGTCTGTTTTGACAGGGGGCTTATTGGTGCGTTTACAATCCCTGAGCTAGACACAAAAGTTCTCCACGTCCCCACTAGATTAGCTAGGTACAGAGTGTGGACACAAAGGTTCTCCAGGTCCCCACCAGAGTAGCTAGATACAGAGTGTGGATTGGTGCATTCACAAACCCTGAGCTAGACACAGGGTGCTGATTGGTGTGTTTACAAACCTTGAGCTAGATACAGAGTGCCGATTGGTGTATTTACAATCCCTTAGCTAGACATAAAAATTCTCCAAGTCCCCACCAGACTCAGAAGCCCAGCTGGCTTCACCCAGTGGATCCCGAACTGGGGCCACAGGTGGAGCTGCCTGCCAGTCCTGCTCCATGAGCCTGCACTCCTCAGCCCTTGGGTGGTCGATGGGACTGGGCGCCGTGAAGCAGGGGGCGGAGCTTGTCGGGGAGGCTCAGGCCGCGCAGGAGCACACGGCGGGGTGGGGGGAGGCTCAGGCATGGTGGGCTGCAGGTCCCGAGCCCTGCCCCGCGGGGAGGCAGCTAAGACCCGGCAAGAAGTTGAGCACAGCAGCTGCTGGCCCAGGTGCTAAGCCCCTCACTGCCCGAGGCCGCCAGGGCCGGCCGGCCGCTCAGAGCGTGAGGCCTGCTGAGTCCACGCCCACCCGGAACTCGCGCTGGCCGGTAAGCGCCGCGCGCAGCCCCGGTTCCCGCCCGCGCCTCTCCCGCCACCCCTCTCCGCAAGCTGAGGGAGCCGGCTCCGGCCTTGGCCAGCCCAGAAAAGGGCTCCCACAGTGCAGCGGCGGGCTGAAGGGCTCCTCAAGCGCGGCCAGAGTGGGCACCAAGGCCGAGGAGGAGCCCAGAGCGAGCGAGGGCTGTGAGGGCTGCCAGCAAGCTGTCACCTCTCACTATCACCAAAAAAAAAAAAAGAAAAGAAAACAAGAATAAAGGTAATTAAGACCAACTTGTGGGTTGGGTGTGGTGGCTGATGCCTATCAGCCTGGGTAACATAGGGAGGCTTCTGCCTCTACTTTAAATAAACAAACAAACAAAAACCCTTGTGTTTATCCTTCAGGACTTACATGGAAAGATCCTTGAAAATCTCAAGCAACTATTATGAAGAAACCGTATTTTTCTACAGAAATTAGGTAATCTTTTTTAATGGATAAAGTTGCCCAATATGTACGATATGTTTGACACCATGAATGAATGGCATAGTGTAGGGAAAACAGGGCGAACAGGGATTTATGCCTTTGTGCTCTCTCTTACAACCATTATGTAGTTCTGCATTATTTCAAGGGTTGGCAAACGTTTTCTGTAAAGGACCAGATGGTAAATATTCTGGGCTTTGTGGTCAAGGGTCTCTACTGTAACTACTCAGCTATGTCATTGTAGTGTGAAAGCAGCCATAGGCAATATGTAAACGAATGGCATGGCTGTGTTCTAGTAAAGCTTTATTTATAAAACTGGTTGTAGTTAGCAGATCAATGATCTGCAATATCAAAGGACATGTCATATTATACCCTTCGTATTCTGATTTCATTCTCCTATATTTTCTTTTACTTTCTTTCTTTTTTTTTTTGAGACAGTCGCCCAGGCTGGAGTGCAGCGGTGCGATCTCAGCTCACTGCAATCTCTGCCTCCCGGGTTCAAACGATTCCTGTGCTTCAGCCCCCTGAGTATCTGGGATTACAGGCACCTGCCACTATGCCCAGCTAATTTCTGTGTTTTTAGTAGAGACAAGAATTCTCCATGTTGGCCAGGCTGGTCTCAAACTCCTGGCCTCAAGTGATCCACCTGCCTCAGCCTTCCAAAGTGCTGGGATTACAGGTATGAGTCACCACAACTGGCCTCATTCTCCTATATTTTCTTTTCTTTTTTGTGTCACAGGGTCTCGCTCTGTCACCCAGGCTAGAGTGTAGTGGTGGGATCTCTGCTCACTGCAACCTTCGCCTCCTGGGTTCAAGCGATCTTCTACCTTAGCCTCTCGAGTAGCTGGGATTACAGGCCTGTGCCACCATGCCCAGATAATTTTTTGTATTTTTTTGGTAGAGATGAGGTTTTGCCACGTTGCCCAGGCTAGTCTCAAACTCCTGGCCTCAAGCGATCTGCCCGCCTCGGCCTCCCAAAATGCTGGGATTACAGGTGTGAGCCACTGCACCCAGCCAGATTCTCCCATGTTTTCATTTCCCAAATGTGTTATGCTGGTTTTCCTTTGCATGCTTCTAGAAAGTATCCTTCCACTTCTTCCTACCTGTGAACTCGTATGCATCTGCAAGAAAAACAGAAAGAAACCCCAAACAGAAACAAAACAAAACCAGTCCTCACAGTGAAGCCTTCCCAGATTTACTTCCGGGAAGAATTAAGTGTTTTTTTTTTTGCCTGCTTGTTTCTTTTCCCACAGAAACTCTATTATAGCACTTCCATTATTAGACACTTATATATAGTATAGCATTTTCTTCTTGGTCTTGTAATTTTTAAATGTTTGTTTTCCTTTCCTTGTCCCCTTTCCAGTGGGCAGTGAATCCCCTGAAAATGGAAAGTTTTTTGGTTCTGTTATATTTGTATTATTAGAGCTAGCACAGTGCCTGACACACAGTAGGAGTTTAATAAATGCTTACAAAGATGATGCAGAAAGCATGCTCTAGAATGAGCCTGAGAATACTAATCACTTGAGTTATGTATACCTACCATAACATTAAATTTAATTCATTTTGAAAGTAAAGTAATAACTTTGGAGAGGTTTTTAGTTTTTATGGCATCAAATAAAGGAGTTTGACCAGGTTTTCTGTGTTCCATTCATCTACCTGTGTAGATAGTAGTGTCAGCCATCTAGGTAGGTTCTATTTTTTTTTTTTTTTCCCTAGACGGAATCTTGCTCTGTCTCCCAGGCTGGAGTGCAGCGGTGCGATCTTGGCTCACTGCACCTAAGTAGGTTCTATTTTTAAGAAACCAGTAATAATATAGAGAAGAAGCAGTATTTTCTCAGTCATTTGGAACTGCTATAACAAAGTTCCATAAACTGGATGTCTTATAAGCAATGGAAACTTATTTCTCACACTTTGGAGCCTGAAAGTCCCAGATCAGGATGTCAGCATGGTTGGTTGTAGACTGCTGTCTTCTCATTGAATTGTCATCTGTCAGAAAGAAAGTAAGCTTGCTGGCCACTTCTTTTAAGGGCACTAATCCCATTCATGAGGGCTCCACTCTTATGACCTGACCACCTTCCAAAGGCTCCACCTTGTCCAAATACCATCACATTGGGAATTAGGTTTCAACATACGAATTTTTGGAGGACACAAACATTCAGTCCCTAACATATAGATAATGGCCACCTATATTTGGCCTTCTCATACAACCTGCCATAGAATGCCATTCATGACAGGTGAAATACAGCTTTATTTTGCCTGTTTTCACACTATATATAAGCAGAATCATACAATATGTGTTTTGTTTGTTTGTTTGTTTGTTTGTTTGTTTTTTATACAGAGTCTGGCTCTGTCGCCCAGGCTAGAGTGATCTCAGCTCACTGCAACTTCCATTTCCCAGGTTCAAGCGATTCTCCTGCCTCAGCCTCCCAAGTAGCTGGGATTACAGGCAGCTGCCACCAAACCCGTCTAATTTTTGTATTTTTAGTAGAGATCATGTTTCACCATGTTGGCCAGGCCGGTCTCAAACTCCTGACCTTAGGGGATCCGCCTGCCTCGGCCTCCCAAAGTGCTGGGATTACAGGCATGAGCCACTGTGCCTGGCCATACCATATATATTTATTTGTGACTTTTCTCATTCAATATTATGTTATTGAGGTTTATCTATAATGAAACATGCAGGTATTTTTTACTCATTTATTGTTAGTGTTTTTTAAAACCATTGAATGGTATTCCACTGTAGGATCACACCACACTCTTAAGGATCTGGGGCATATTTAGGAAATGTAACTTTTCAGGTGGATGAGTCAGGGAGGGGGAAGGGTCTAAAGGATTTTTGTGATGATTGTGGTGCTGTTGACTGAGATCCGGAGAGGATTAGTTCTCTGGGGAGGAGGATGAGTTTAGGTTAAAGAAGGAGTGGTCAGCTGACTAGGAATAGACCTTAGAATGCTGGCCTGTGTTAAAGACTCAGTTGAAATTAGGGGCCCCAGTGTGGACAGAGCTGGGACTTTCTTTGGAAGAACTGCATTTGAAAGTGTGCGGTGCAGGAGTGGGACTGGATGCAGGTTGGAGACTTGCAGCACACTCAGCAGGCAGGTTGATGAAGGAAGCATGGAGGGCCGAGTGTAGGTTTCTTTTTATGGACCAGGCCTGGAATTATTTGTTGTTCATAACTTTAGTCCACATTGCACTGTGAGAGCTCTGCGACATGATCTACTGAACCACAAATACATCACAGCTTCATTCTCAGGTTTTAGGGACATTTATGGGGGATTTACGCTTTTGTAATGGCCAAGGAAAGTATCCTAGCCATGAGAAAGGCTTGCTTTAGAGATCCGAATAGCTGTTTGGTTGGCTTTTTGAGTTTCCTAAAAAAGAAGAAAAGATCCCCTAAGACTCTGTCAACAAATATTAATACTTGCTTATTAATTCCTCAAACTGGCAGTGTGACTTAAACCTAAGTACTATCCTCCCAGCTTCAATCCAGGGAAACGTGGGAATGCCCACTCTACCATGTTCAAACTGGAATATACATGCTGAGTCTCATTCCCACTGGGAAATATCCAAAGTTACTGTGACAGAACTATATTTTGAGCAATGTTGGTGATTTGTTTTTTTGGAGCACAAAGCAAGCAATAAATCTGTCACCCTGAAAAAAATCAGGTTATGACCTAACGGAAGGAGCAAATTGTGACTTTAGGTAAAAAAGAGTGACCTACCAGGGAGGGTAATTTATCATGATAACGAAATTGCTGGTGCTCTCCCGGCCCACCAGGAAGAAGGGCTGCAGTAAGCAAATTCAAGAGATGCAAGAGTCCGAATATTTTTAACTGATCAATATTTCCAGGGTTCACAAGCAGCCAAAACACTGTCATTTTTCAGTGTGAGTACATTGCTCACCTGATTTGTAAAAGGAAAAAAAACAGAGAGCCTTAATTATTCTCTTTAAAGAAACATCATCACTCAACAACAGGCATTCTTTGTAGGATGAAAATAAATATCTCCTGGGGATTTAAGTGAGAATTTTTGATTTTTTTTTTTCTTTTTGTAGGGAAGTAGGAGATTATGTTACTTGGAAATGCTTAAGGAAGTTGATTATTGGGGTTTAATGTCCTTCACCCACTCTTATGTTGGAACTGTTCCTCCTGGAGAGAAAACCAAGCAAATAATATAGGGAATTATTAACAAAATAATTACTTAGGCAAAACTAGGGAGACAGTAGGGGTATCTTCCATTTACCCCTTCAGATCTTTATCCTTCCTACTCCATCCACCCTGCTTAGTGCCCCTGAGACCACTTCCCAGGACTCTGCTGTCACCTGGCTTTTGGTTGGGTTCAGTCAATGGGCGGCCCCTGCTGGAGAGCAGAGGGAAGAGGGGTTGGGGCATTACTCCTCCATCTCCCTCCCTGTAGAGTGGCTGTAGCTGACTTTGTCCGTCTTCTGAAGGTTACAGTTCCTGTAGCGTGATCTTTTCTGCACAGCCTTTTCTGTCTCCGGATTTCAGTAACATCTCCCTTCCCTTGACCCTTCAGTCCCAGGAGTGGTAGATGTGCCCCACTGTTACTACCTCAGGATACTGTACCGGCATGCTGTGTTGTCTTCTTAATCCTTGACTGACCCACAACTTGAGTAGCACTTTTTTTTTTTTTTGAGATGGTGTCTCGCTGTGTCATCCAGGCTGGAGTGCAGTGGCGTGATCTTGGCTCACTGCAACCTCTGCCTCCCGGGTTCAAGTGATTCTTCTGCCTCAGCTTTCCGAGTAGCTGGGACTACAGCAGCTCATCACCACGCCAAGATATTTTGTATATTTTTAGTAGAGGCGGAGTTTCACCATATTGGCCAGGCTGATCTCAAACTCCTGACCTTGTGATCCACCCACCTTGGCCTCCTGAAGTGCTGGGATTACAGGCGTGAGCCACCGCGCCCGGCTTGAGTAGCACTTTCTATAGACCTCAACATCATCATGGCCTTTCAGGGATTCTGAATAACTAGGATGCTTCAATAGGCTTTCCTCTCCTTAAACAGTCATGGCAAATGATGGTCAGCCATCACATGAAAAATATGACGTTTATATTATGTAGCTATACCTCTATTGGCTCCTCAATATTGATAGCCATATGGTACACTTAAGCTTTGGATTATTATAAAACTATAATTTTTATCTGTAGATTTAGCTGACAAGTACAAACATGATAAACCCTATCCAGCTTTATGGCATCATTTATTCCTAATAAAGTTGAAGGCTAGGTAAAGCACTCAGTTTCTGGGCATTAATGCCCATTATCTCTCTCAGCCACCGTTGCCGTATGGCTCTACTTATTTTCACTTCAACAGCCTACACATTCAGCCTTCCTCCCAACAAACTTGGCAGGCTCATCCCATTTCTCAGAAGAGATTTAATAGCAGTGAGTTCACGTACTACGAAGACTTCATTACTTTTATTAGCTCTCCATGCTCTCTGCTTACTGGTGCACTGAGAGGTATTACAAAATAATCTATAGTTGTCAGTAATATAAATGTGCCCTAGCCTAGTACAGCTTTAATTCTACTTATTTTCGTATTAGGACATTTTGGAAGGATTTAGATAGATTTCCTTGTGTAGAGGAATTTGCTGCAGAGTAATGTTAGTTGATGTCTAACTTATGAATAAAGCAGGAACACCTAATTTTCATATGCCTGGGCACCTGATGGAATGCATTCATAATGTCAAGTGGCATGCTGATTCCTGTTGCGTTTCAGCCATGGCAAACTTTTAGAAAGAAAAGACCTTATTTGCTACTCCTTTTGGTTATATTCTTGACCTTAAACAAGTTACATTCTTTACGCATCTATTTTCTCATCTATAATGTGTGTATATGCTTAAATTGTATCCTGAGTATCTTTCTACAAAATACTATAACCAAAACTACTGAATAGTATTTCGTAAAATATTTGGTTGCCTATTATCTGTATATTAATTGAATCGTACTATTATAATAGAGGTGTATAAGTACTAAAAGAACATGGAAGAGGTGACATAGATTGGAAGTAACTGAAAGTAGAATGTATTTGATTTATTTGATTAAAACAAATACTGATAAAGCAGAACACCAAACATGAATTGCACATAACCTTTCATTTCTTTTCTTTTTGTTTTTTTTTTTTAGAGACAGGGTATCACTTATGTTGCCCAGGCTGGTCTCAAACTCCTGGCCTCAAGTGATCCTCCCACCTTGGCCTCCCAAAGTGCTGGGATTACAAGTGTGAGCCGCCTTCCCCAACTCACATAATCTTCCAATAGCCTTAGCCTTTAGTATTACTTGAATAAAGCAGAAAAGAAAGGAAATGAATATTTGTGTCAGGTACTGAACTAAGCACTTTACAAACATTATGTCATTTTGATATTTAAATTAAATTTACTTTCAATTTTTATTTCTTAACAAACCCTAATGATGAAGCCTAACATCATTCATTTAGGTATTACACAAATCTCTCGTATATTTTAAACAGAGTAGTGTATATATATATTTGAGACAGAATCTCACTCTGTTGCCCAGGCTGTAGTAGAGTGGCACAGTAGAGTGGCAGTAGAGTGGCACAGTCATGGCTCACTGCAGCCTCTACTGCCTGGGCTCAAGGGATCCTCCCATCTCAGCCTCCTGAGTTTAAGATAAAACTCATAAGCCACTCTCACATTCTGGCACAGTAGATAATTACCTTCCCTCCTTCACTCCCTAATTTTTTTTTTTTTTTTTTTTTTTTAGACAAAATCCGCTCTGTCACCCAGTCTAGAGTGCAGTGGCACGATCTTGTGCTCACTGCAACCTCTACCTCCCCGGTTCAAGTGATTCCCCTGCCTCAGCCTCTCAAGTAGCTGGGATTACAGGTGGCCACCACTATGCCCGGCTAATTTTGTGTTTTTAGTAGAGATGGGGTTTCACCATGTTGGCCAGGCATGTGATGAACTCCTTACTTCAGGTGATCCACCCACCTTGTCCTCCCAAAGTGCTGAGATTACAGGCATGAGCCACCATGCCCGGTCATTCACTCCCTAATCCTAACAAACTCCTATGTGTTTATCATTAAATTATCTCTTCATGGGCACGGCGGCTCATGCCTGTAATCCCAACACTTTGGGAGGCCGTGAGGGGGTAGATCGCTTGAGGCCAGGAGTTCGAGACCAGCCTAAGCAACCCTGTGAGACCCCCCATCTGTACAAAAAATAAATAAATAAATAAATAAAAAATAAAAAACAGTGTCTCTTGAATCCATTCACTTGTCAGTATCTTCACTAGCACCACACTAGACCAAATTCCTAGCGCTCTTGCCTGCACTGAGACAGTAACTCACTGCAGGTGCTTGAGTCAGTCAGAAAGGTTTTACAAAATTCAGATCTGATCATATCAGCCAGCAAATCAGAGTCCTTCAAGTAACTTTCTTCGTTTTTTTTTTTTTGAGTCAGGGTCTGTCTTTGTTACCCAGGCTGGAGTGCAGTGGTATGATCTCAGTTCACTGCAGCCTCCACCTCTCAGGCTCAAGCCATCCTCCCACCTAAGCCTCCCAAGTAGGTGGGACTACAGGTGCTCACCACCATGCCTCTCTAATTTTTGTATTTTTTGGTAGTGTCAGGGTTTTGCCATGTTGCCCAGGCTGATCTTGAACTCTTGGGCTCAAGCGATACTCCTGCCTTGGCCTCCCAAAGTGCTGGAATTACGGGCGTGAGCCACTGCACCTGGCCAGGCTTGTGACTTCTGGCCCCTGTTTTCCTCTTCAGCCGGTCTCTTATTTGTTTTCAGTGCTTTTGTGATTTTGGCCTTATTTCAGTCCCTCAAATATACCAAACTCCCTCCTACCACTGGGCTTTTGCACATGTAGTTTCCTCTTACTGGAATGCTCTCCTGTATTTAGTCACTTGCTATATTCCAGCTTTTTTTTTTTGAGGTGGAGTCTCTCTGTGTCGCCCAGGTTGGAGGGCAATGGTGCGATCTTGACTCACTGCAACCTCTGCCTCCTTGGTTCAAGAGATTATCCTGCCTCAGCCTCTTGAGTAGCTGGGATTACAGGAGTGTACCACCATGTCTGGCTAATTTTGTATTTTTAGTAGAGATGGGGTTTTACCATGTTGGCCAGGCTGGTCTCCTGATCTCAAGTAATCCACTGACCTCGGCCTCCCAACGTGCTAGGATTACCGGCATGAGCCACGGCTCCTGTTTTTGCTTTTTATTTTACCTTCAGATACACGGTTGTGGCATGCAGAAGCTCAATAAATATTTGCTGTGAATATATATATATATATACTCACACACATATATATACATATATACATACACACACACACACACACACATACATATATGTAGGTAATAGCTATTACCACATTCCTTTTTTTTTTTTTTTGTGATGGTGTCTTACTCTGTCACCCAGGCTGGAGTGCATTGGTGCCATCTTGGCTCACTGCAACCTCTGACTCCCAGGTTCAAGTGATTCTCCTGCCTCAGCCTCCCAAGTAGCTAGGACCACCCCCAGCTAATTTTGTATTTTTAGTAGAGATGGGGTTTCACCGTGTTGGCCAGGCTGGTCTTGAACTCCTGACCTCAGGGGATCCACTCACCTTGACCTCCCAAAGTGCTGGGATTACAGGTGTGAGCCACTGCTCCTGGTCCCAAATTTCATTTTTTTTGTTTGCCTTTTAATTTTGTAGCAAAATATAAAAGTGTTGTGCCAAAATTAAAATTTTGTTTGCCCTTTAATATGTACTGATATTTAGACATTTTACATAGTTAAATCTATCAATCATTCCATTATGGCTTCTTTTATTGGCATCATGCTTCAAAAGCCCTCTGTCACTTGAAGAAAATATAAATTTTTATGTATTTTTAATGATATAGCTCTTTCTTTGGAAAATATTAAATTTTTAACTATCTGGAATGGATTGGAGGGCAAGATGACAGGTAGTGAAGCTTTTGTTCTCCATATAGTAGCCACTTGTCCCAAAATACTTTATTACTTTATTGAATGCTCCATCATTCCTCCAAAGACTTAAAATGCCCCTCATTTAAAAAATATTTTTTGGGGGGTCTCATTGTTCTGAGCCTCCGCCCCAGTCTCTGTAAAGGGAGCTGTTTTCTTTCTTCCTTATTGCTTATTAAACTTTTTGTTCCTTAAAACCAAATATATATATATAAATTTTTTTTTTTTTTTTTTTTTTCTGAGACAGGGTCTTGCTCCATCATCCACGCTGGAGTGCAGTGGCATAAACACTGCAAGGGGCTCAAGTGATCCTTCATGTCAGCCTCCTGAGATGATGGACTATAGGCACATGTCACCATACCCAGCTAATTTTTTCATTTTTGTAGAGATGGGATCTTCCTATGTTGCCCGGGCTGGTCTTGAACTTGGAGCCTCAAGGAATCCTCCTACTTTGGCCTCCCAATGTAAGCCACCACATCCAGCCACAGATTTTTTTAAAATTTAATTTTCTTTTATTTATCTGTCATTGTGGTGATACATTATTTTAATAATGGTGGCTTTATAAAGCATTTTAATGTATGATTACATCAGTTATCTCTGGCTATAATTATGCTTCATAACAACCACCCAAAATGCAATAGCTAACAGTGTTCCAGGAGATAGTTAAAATCTAATGCTGTAAGGCATTTATTATAGATAATGAGTTAACTATGTACTATCTTGGGAGAATTGAGAAAATAGACACAAATGATTTTTCTATAGGACTTATTTTCCTCATGGAAACCACATTAAGGAAGCATGGCTTAAAACAAACATTTATTTAGCTCATGAATCTGTAGTTGTGATTTAAGCTGAGCACTTTTTATAGTTTTAGCTGCACTCATTTTCATGTCTGGTGGTCTGCTGGCTGTGGGCTGGGGTGATGTGTGTGACTGGGTCCTATATGTTTCATCCTTTAGTGGGCTAGCCCAGACATGTTCACACAGTGAAGTGCAGAAGGCAAAACCGGAAGTAAATGCACAAGCACTTTGTGAAGCCTCTGCTTCCAGCAAATTTTCTAATGTCTCATTGGTCAAAACAAATCACATGGCTAACTTCAGCCCTGAGGGCTTGAGAAATATACTCCACCTTCTCATGGAAGGAACTGTGGAGTCATATTGCAGAAAAGGTGAATGCAGGGTGGATTAGAGAATTGGGACCATGGTAGTCTTCCATTATTTTTCTTTAAAATTCTTTACTGGCTCGTTCTGCAAACGTGTTCTATTTTAGAATTACTTTGTCAAGACAAAAAATCCCCATTAGTTTTGCATGAAGAGAAAATGTAAGTCAGCTCCTTCCATGTCCCTGCAAAGGGCATGATCTCACTGCTTTTTATGGCTGTATAGTATTCCACGGTGTATATATACACATTTTCTTTATTCAGTCTATTATTGATGGACATTTAGGTTGATTCCATGTCTTTGCTATTGTGAATAGTGCTGCAATGAACTTACGTGTGCGTGTATCTTTTTTTTTTTTTTTTTTTTGAGATGGTGTCTCGCTCTGTCACCAAGGCTGGAGTGCAGTGATGCAATCTCAGCTCACTACAACCTCCACCTCCTGGTTCAAGTGATTCTCCTGCCTCAGCTTTCCGAGTAGCTGGGACTACAGGCATGTGCCACCACGCCTGGGTAATTTTTTGTATTTTTAGTAGAGACAGGGTTTCACTGGGTTAGCCAGGATGGTCTGGATCTCCTGACTTCATGATCTGCCTGCTTCGGCCTCCCACAGTGTTGGGATTACAGGCGTGAGCCACCGCGCCCGGCCTGCATGTGTCTTTATAATAGAATGATTTATATTCCTTTGGGTGTATACTCAGTAAGGGGATTGCTGGGTCGAATGGTATTTCTGTCTCTAGGTCTTTGAGGAATTGCCACACTGTCTTCCACAAGGGTTGAGCTAATACTCCCACCAACAGTGCAAAACTGTTCCCTTTTCTCCACAACTTCTCCAGTATCTATTATTTTTTGATCTTTTAATAACAGACCATTATCCTTAGCAGACTAATGCAGGAACAGAAAACCAAATACTGCATGTTCTCATTTATAAGTGGGAGCTAAATTGTGGGAACACATGGACAATCGAGGGGGAACAACACATGCGGGGGCTTACTGGAGGGTGCAAGGAAGAAGGAGGGAGAGGATCAGGGAAAATAACTAATGGATACTAGGCTTAATACCTGAGTGATGAAATAATTTGTACAACAAAACCTTATGACACATGCTTACTTGTGTAACAAACCTGCACATCCTGCACATGTACCCATGAACTTAAAATAAAAGCTATTTTTTAAAAGAAAATGTAAGTCAGATGCTCAGCTAGATGCTTTTACATATTCATTTCATTTAATCTTTCAGCAAATGAAAGTAGCTGTCAACATTCACATTTTTTTTCTTTTTTTTTTTGAGACGGAGTCTTGTGCTTGTCCCCAGGCTGGAGTACAGTGGTGTGATCTCGGCTCACTGCAACCTCTGCCTCCTGGGTTCCAGTGATTCTCCTGCCTCAGCCACCCAAGTAGCTGGGACTACAGGGGCATGCCGCCACATCTGGCTAATTTTTGTATTTTTTAGTAGAGACAGGGTTTCACCATATTGACCAGGTTGGTCTCGAACTCCTGACCTCGTGATCCACCCACCTCGGCCTCCCTCCCAAAGTGCTAGGATTACAGGTGTGAGCCACTGTGCCGGGCCTCATCACCCACATTTTATAGGTAAGGAAATTGAGGTCCAGACAGATTAAATAACTGTTTATCAGATAACAAGGTAGAGAATCTGGACTCAAACTCATTTCCTGCTTCATTTTATACTTCTCCTTCCACTGTTCCCTGACTGCTTCCTCTGATGATTGCTGAGAGGATCAAGCCATGATAATGGCCACGAATGAACTTGGAAGACTATGATGTGAGCTGCTACCCAATGATTTTGAAGTTCCCTAAATATCCATGTTTCTGTAAATAGAGCTCATGAAGGTTTTAATTTGTAGAAGAATCTCTGTATATCCTTCCTGTTTTATCCACAGTTTGGCTTAGATAACATAATTAACATGATTGACTGAAGGAGATTAAATAATCACAAGAGAAGCATAGTTGAGGTTTATTTTGGAGGCACTAACTTTTACAGCTCTATTGTGTTATAATCCATTCAATTTTCTGGTAATTTAGAAGAACAGCTATTTATAAGGGGATTGGCTATGTCTTCAGGCTGCCAAAACATTCCTTTGGGAGGCCTTGATTGGGGTTCAGAAATGATGTAAAAGAGGTGAGGCCTGGCTCCCTGAGCTGGTGGGAGTGATGGCACGGGTAATGTCAGATGCTGTCTCATATTAAAAGAAAAATCTCAGACAAATTAAATTTAACAGTATAATTGAGCAAAGAGCGTGTCATGGATCAGGCAGCCTCCCAGAACAGAGTAGGCTCAGAGAGACTCCAGCACAGCCATGTGGTGGAAGATGATGTATAGACAGAGAAAGAAAAGTGACATACAGAAAACAGAAGTGAGGTACACAAACAGCTGAATTGGTTACAGCTCAGCATTTGCTTGGTTTGAAGAGTTGGCTGCCTTTGGCCAAAACTTGGTGATTGGCACAAGAGTAGGTTGCAGTCTGTTTACACATCTAGTTAGGTTACAGTTCACACTAATGGAGACATCTTTAGGCTGAACTTAAAATATGTGAGGAAGGGCCGGGCGCGGTGGCTCACGCTTGTAATCCTAGCACTTTGGGAGGCCGAGGCGGGCAGATCACGAGGTCAGGAGATCGAGACCACGGTGAAACCCCGTCTCTACTAAAAATACAAAAAAAAAAAAATTAGCCGGGCGTGGTGGCGGGCCCCTGTAGTCCCAGCTACTCGGAGAGGCTGAGGCAGGAGAATGGCGTGAACCCAGGAGGCGGAGCTTGCAGTGAGCCGAGACTGCGCCACCGCACTCCAGCCTGGGCGACAGAGCGAGACTCCATCTCAAGAAAAAAAAAAAAAAAAAAAAAAAAAAATATGTGAGGAGGCAGCTTTAGGCTAAACTTAATTGAATGCTCATTTTATTTTATTCTTTTGGCAAACTATGCTCAATAGGTAAATTCCTCTATAGGGTGCCAGTCATTTTAAAAGTGAAACGTTTTGATTGAAACATTTGATTAAATGTTTTGATTAACAAAGTGTTCGTTGCTAGTATTTCCAGGAGCAAGCAGCAGTAGAAACATTAGCAACACAATTTCCTGAAGTTAAACTTATTTTGCTATGGATACATTTATTTTGAGATGGGGTCTTGCTATCTTGCCCAGGGTAGATTGGAACTCTTGGGCTCAAATGATCATCCTGCCTCAGCCTCTCAGTAATAGGGACTACAGGCTCATTGCCAACCCACTGAGCTTAGCTGTGGATATTTTCAATGAGAGCCAAACCAATTTGTGTGTGAAAACGTAGTCATACAGCCAGGTGTCTTAGAGCTTTGGGTGGGCCCATCAATCTAAATTATAAGTTGGCACCACATGGAAATTGTTGGAGGTGGGAAGGGAAAGGTGAATTCTTAGAGCCCTGGTCCCTGGAACTCCCTGGTGCTCAAGCCCCATGGGTTTGCACTGGGTAATTTACACCACTTTGTGACTCGTGAACACATTAATTATGCAACAGTTTGTTAGTTTCCTTAATCATCATGCGATTTGCCATGCCACAACCCTGAAAATAGTATGGTGTATACCTTAAACTTGCTGTAGGTGAAAAATGCAACTCAGTCACTTTGTCTTCTGTGCTTAGATGGCCGGACTTTCTGAAGCAATACATAGAAACTTAATAATGTCCATCAACAGCATATTAGAGAATAAATTTTATGTAAGAATAGTGCTGAACATTTAGAGAAAGGAGACTATCAGAATTTGTCTATTCAGTGTGAATTTGAGGGTAGTTGTAAGGTTTAGAGGTAACGTATGTTAAAGTGTCTGGTCCTCAGTAGGCACTTTACACATATTAGCTATGATGATCACAGAGGTGGAGCGGTCTGTGCTGACATTATCTGAATGGAAGGTTGATGGTTGAAATCAGTGACGTACAAAGCTCATTGGAATTTCCTTAGGAGCTCTCTAAAGTTTACATTTCCAGGTTCTAGCACTGGAGATTCTTATTTAATGGAATTTTAAAAATAATGCCCTGCAGCTCATTCTGATGGCCAGCTAGATTTAGAAGATCCTAGATGAGGGGATTTCTAAATTCTCTTTCAACTGTACCATCCAGAGGTTGGAATATTGAAGAAGTTTTTTTGTGATCCTCATTGCTCAAGCTCATGCAAATTCAAAGCCAACTGATCTTATCATGCTTCCTCTCAAGGTATGAGAGTCTATAAACTGGTTGGAAACATCAACGGGATACTAAATCTGATAAAGCATTTTCTCTACACGCATACAGAACACCTCACACCAGATGTGCAAGTTTTTTCCCCACACTAACCAATTCTCCAACACCATCTGAGTGTCCTACAATTCAGTTGAATTCTGTCACTGTCTACCTGAAGTTAGCTTCAGATGTCACAAGTAAATAGGCTCAGTTCTACAAGACCGCCCCTACTCAGAGCCAGTTGCAAGTCCAGGCCTTCCATGTTTCTGACTGACCTGTTACAAATTGGGGATTCTTTTTTTTCCTTTTTCTTTTTCTTTTTTTTTTTTTTTTGAGACAGAGTCTCACTCTGTCGCTCTGGCTGGAGTGAAGTGGCTGAATCTCGGCTCACTGCAACGTCTGCCTCCCAGGTTCAAGCGATTCTTGTGCCTCAGCCTCCTGAGTAGCTGGGATTACAGGCACCTGCCACTATGCCCTGCTAATTTTTGTATTTTTAGTAGAGACTAGGTTTCACCATATTGGCCAGGCTGGTCTCAAACTCCTGACCTCAGGTAATCTGCCCCCCTTGTCCTCCCAAAGTGCTGGGATTACAGGCGTGAGCCACTGTGCCCGGCCTATAAACTGGAGATTCTTTTTTTTTTTGAGACGGAGTCTCGCTCTGTCGCCCAGGCTGGAGTGCAATGGCGCAATCTCGGCTCACTGCAAGCTTCGCCTCCCGGGTTCACGCCATTCTCCTGCCTCAGCCTCTCCGAGTAGCTGGGACTACAGGGGCCCGCCACCACGCCCAGCTAATTTTTTTGTATTTTTAGTAGAGACGGGGTTTCACCGTGGTCTCGATCTCCTGACCTCGTGATCCGCCCGCCTCAGCCTCCCAAAGTGCTGGGATTACAAGCGTGAGCCACCGTGCCCGGCCAAACTGGAGATTCTTATGCCCTTCTTTCAGTTTGATAATTTGCTTGGACAACTCACAGAACTCAGAGAAACACTTTACTTACATTTACCAGTTTATTATGAAGGATACAGATGAATAGCCAGACAAAGAGGTAAACAGGGCAAGGTTTGGAAAGATCCTAAGTGCAGAAGCTTCTGTTCCCTGGGAGTTGGGGTGCACCACTCTCCTAGCACATGAATGTGCTCACCAACCTGGAAGCTCATCAAATCTCATTTTTACTTTTTTTAAAAAACTTTTTTTTTTTTTTTTTACCTTTTTTTTCGGGGGTGGGATGGACAGAGTCTTGCTCTGTTGCCCTGGCTGGAGTGCAGTGGCACCGTCACAGCTCACTGCGGCCTCGAACTCCTGGACTTAAGGGGTCCTCCCACTTCAGTCTCCTGAGTAGCCGGGACTACAGGTGTGCACCACCACACCCGGCTAATTAAATTTTTTTTGTGTGTGTGTGGAGACAAGGGTCTTGCTTTGTTGTCCAGATTGGTCTTGAACTCTTAACCTCAAGTGAACTTCTCTCCTTGGCCTCCCAGAGTGTTGGGATTACAAGAAATAGCCAGTGCACCTGGCCCAAATCTCATTTTTACAGTGGTTTTAGAGAGTTTAATCTTCAGCTCCCTCCATCCCCACGTTTCCTTAGAGGTCAGTGGGTGAGACTGAAAGTTCTACCCCGTAATCACTGGGTCTTTCTGGTGACTGCTGACCCCATCCTGAGGCTATTTAGGGGCCCCATCCTAAGTCACATTAGCATAAACTTTGGTAAGATCCAATGGGACTCCTTACAAATAACAACGTACTCCTATCACTCAGCAAATGCCAAGGATTTTAGGTGCTGTATGCCAGAAACAGGAGACAAAAACTAAATATATTTCTTATTAAACCATGCTGAAGAAACTAAACGTTCCTTTTTTTTTCTCTTAAACCAGAATGAAAATAGAAATCTGTCTTTAGGCTGGGCATGGTGGCTTATGCCTGTAATCCTAGTACTTTGGGAGGCCAAGGCGGATGGATTGCTTGAGGTCAGGAGTTCAAGACCAGCCTGGCCAACATGGTAAAACCCTGTCTCTACTAAAAATTCAAAAATTAGCTGGGCGTAGTGGTGTGCGCCTGTGGTCCTAGCTACTCGGGAGGCTGAGGCAAGAGAATCGCTTGAACCCAGGAGGCAGAGGGTGCAGTGAGCACCGAGATCATGCCACTGCACTCCAGCCTGGGCAAGAGAGTAAGACTCTGTCTAAAAGAAAAAAAAAAATTTAGACTGGTCATATGCAGGTGTCTGTGATCTGTGATATTGTTCAGTCTAGTTATTCTCAGTGCAAATCGTCTAATAGGCCTCAGCTATTCACCCATAGCCATTCCAATGCTTTAGGGAATCCAAGACTTGTGAAGTCTGTAGGCCGGCCTCAGCACCTAGCCCCTGGTCCAGATCCTCATGTGCTCATTCCCAACCTTATCTTATGGTATGAACAGGAATAAGATATTGCAAAGTATCTTCTGTCACATTTTCCTGATGCCACATACAATAGTTTGTGCTCATATGTGGAGAACATTCCCAAATGTGTACCCCTTCCCATCCAAGGCATTTTTCTCCTAGACAAGAAATCTTATCAGAATACAAGTGATTGAGCATAATTCGTTAATACATACATATATACAATTATTATATATTTGAATGTGTGTGCATTGATATATCCACTTACAAAAATTAAACAATTATTTGCAAATGCTTGCTTGACACATCTTCTAAATGAAAGAGATGCACTTTTATGTCCAGTCATCATGGTTGAGTGTTGTCAACGTAGAGAATTCTTTTTTTCTTTTTTCTTTTGAGATGGAGTTTCACTCTTGTTTCCCAGGCTGGAGTGCAATGACGTGATCTCTGCTCACTGCAACCTCTGCCTCCTTTGTTCAAGCGATTGTCCTGCCTCAGCCTCCTGAGCTAGCTGGCATTACAGGCGTCGGCCACCATGTCCAGCTAATTTTTTGTATTTTTAGTAGAGATGGAGTTTCACCATGTTGGCCAGGCTGGTTTTGAACTCCTGACCTCAGGTGATCCACCTGCCTTGGCCTCCCAAAGTGCTGGGATTACAGGCATGAGCCACTGCACTTGGCCAATGTAGAGATTTCTGATGCCCAAGAAAGGTACACATTGTAATTGAGTTATCATACTGCATCTGCTGAAAGTGAAACCATGTGGGTCTTCTTTACTCTCAGATGAGGTGTTGCCTGTCTTCGGTTTGACTTTAAGTTGGTGCCGTGGGCAGCCTCTTGCTGGCACATTTCTCTATTATCCTATCAAAAATAAGAGAGGGTTGTGAGAGACTTGTGGTTTTTGAGGAAGTTGGGATCTTTAGCACATAATAATTTTGGAATCATAAACTTTTCTCATTGTACATTTGCCAGGAACTTGAACTGAATTGAACCTGGAACTCAAACCTGGGCCTGGCTAACCAACTTTAATTTCTGAAACAATAAATTGGTTAACCACAAACCAATGAAGAAATGTTTCACTTTAAACCTACTCAACGTATTCAAAGCAAAACCAGCCTTAAGTATTTTGTAAAACCACAGAACCATAACATCAAAATGTTTTCAAATCAAACCTAAACTGAAGTAAAATTTGGTTTGAGGTCCTGACATCATATGTCATAGTTGACATACTTTTGTAACATTCTGCATGCTTGGTATTGATGATAGTTTGATATACAGTTGACCCTTTGTATCTGAGGATTGAAAATATTAAAAAAGAGAAATAAAAATTGCAATACAATAAAAAATACAAATAAAAACAATATAGTATAACAACTATTTACATAGCATTTACAT
This sequence comes from Hylobates moloch, assembly GCF_009828535.3. Classification (NCBI taxonomy): domain Eukaryota; kingdom Metazoa; phylum Chordata; class Mammalia; order Primates; family Hylobatidae; genus Hylobates; species Hylobates moloch. Next base: position 13,876,867 of record NW_026652293.1, read on the forward strand.
CATATTTGGTATTATAAGTAACCTAGAGATGATTGAAAGTGCACCCGAGAATGTATATAGGTTATATGCAAATACTGTACCATTTCATGTAAGAGACTTGAGCATCAGAGGATTTTGCTATTGTGGTTTTCACCAATCCCCCATGGATACCCAGGGATGATTGTATAATAGAATTTTGTATTTGAAGATCTTAGAAGTATTGGCAATGTTTCATAGACCAGAGTCACTGAGGGTTTACCGAAGGTAAAATAGTGAGTCAGAGGAAAACGTGGGTAGGCGCTGGACAATTGCTTTAGGTGTTTGTTACATTGGTAATTGAGCCAACTTTCCAGCAGTTATGTGAAGTTTCTTTCCTTCCCTTCCTTTCTCTCTCTCTGTCTCTCTCTCTCTCTCCTTCCCTCTCTTCTCTCTCATTTCCTTCCTTCCTTCCTTCCTTCCTTCCTTCCTTCCTTCCTTCCTTCTTCCTTCCTTCCTTCCTTCCTTCCTTCCTTCCTTCCTTCCTTCCTTCCTTCCTTCCTTCCTTCCTTTTCTCTCTCTCTCTCTCTTTCTGTCTTTCTTTTCTTGTCTAACTCTGTCACCCAGGTTGGAGTGCAGTGGAGCAATCTCAGCTCACTGCAACCTCCACCTCCTGGGTTCAACCGATTCTTCTGCCTCAGCCTCCTGAGTAGCTGGGATTACAGGCACCTGCCACCATGCCCAGCTATTTTTTTGTATTTTTAGTAGAGATGGGGTTTCACCATGTTGGCCAGGTTGGTCTTGAACTCCTGACCTCAAGTGATCTGCCTTGGCCTCTCAAAAAGCTGGGATTACAGGCATGAGGCACCGCACTCAGCCTTAAGTGAAGTTTCTTCTGTGGTATTCATAAGGAAACAAACAGTAGATCCATCATCTTGCTCATACACTACCTGTTACCTTGTACTATTAAGTGTTAAGATAATTTAAGTTTACTAATGGATATTATTCTTTGTAACTTAGTTTTTGTTTGTTTGTTTGTTTTTTGAGACGAGTTTCCCTGTGTCTCCCAGGCTGGAGTGCAGTGGCACAATCTTGATCTCGGTTCACTGTAGCCACCGCCTCCTGGGTTCAAACAATTCTTCTGCCTCAGCCTCCCGAGTAGCTGGGATTACAGGTGTGCACCACCATGCCTGGCTAATTTTTGTATTTTTAGTAGAGATGGGGTTTTGCCATGCTGGCCAGGCTGGTCTATAACTCCTCACCTCAAGTGATCCACCCACCTCGCCTTCCCAAAGTGCTGGGATTACAGGCGTGAGCCACTTCGCTTTGCCTGACCATTTTTTTTATTTTTTTTATTTTTAAATTACAGTTACGTTTAAACAACTGCACAGTGGCTGGAGGACCCAAAGCTCCACCTCAGTCAGGTGCTTAGAAGATGAGGGATTCCGGTGCATTTACTTGGTTCCTCTGGTGTGATTCTTTTGAGTGTACATGCATGTGTTTTGAACTCTTTCAAGACTTTAGGATACCAGTTGGTCAATTAGGACTTCTGTAACTTAAAAGGATTTATGTCTTTTTTAAATTATGAAATATGTTAAATATTCAGATAAGTATAGAGCACAATATAACAAGTACTCATGTACTTATCACTTAAGTCAAATCAACATTTTGCTTTATTTTCTTCAAATCTTCTCCTCTTTCTTCATATTTCTCATCTTCTCTTTTAATTTTTTCCCAACCACTTGCTGCCTGTTGCATCTTCCCTTTCTCTTGTTTCTCTTTTTCTTCATTCTTTTTCTTTACCCTAAGGAGTAAAACATTATTAGTATAGTGGAAGGCCCTGTGTGCCTCTCCTAAATCACATTCTCTCCTCTACTTAGAGGTAAAGTCTCCAAATTTGCTATTATTCATTCCCATGCATGTTTTCAAGCTTTATATAATTGAAATTATACTGTACACAGTTTCTGTATTTCCCTATTTTATATTTTATTTATTTATTTATTGAGACAGAGTCTCGCTCTGTCGCCCAGGTTGGAGTGCAGTGGCACGATCTCAGCTCACTGCAACCTCTGCCTCCAGGGTTCAAGCAATTCTGCTGCCTTTGCCTCCTGAGTAGTTGGGACTACAGGCATGCGCCACCACGCCTGGCTAATTTTTGTATTTTTAGTAGAGATGGATTTGACCATGTTGGCCAGACTGCTCTCGAACCCCTGACCTCAGGTGATCCGCCTGCCTTGACCTCCCAAAGTGCTGGGATTATAAGCATGAGCCACTGTGCCCAGCTTCTCTATTTTATACAAGTGCAATTATACTGTACACATTATATTGCTGTCTTTCATGTTTTTAAGATTATTCTATGTGTATACAATTGCATTATATAATTTTTTTTAACTATTATGCCTCACTCTTCTTTACTGATCACTTCTTTGTTTCATGGTCGTTTAGATTTTTTTTTTCACTTTTCACTGTTACACATCACATGAAAATAAACATTCTTGTACTTGTCTCATTGTATATATTTGTGACTTTTTCTCTAGAACACATGCCCAGGGGCATTATAGGTAGAGTATGAACATTTCCCAACTTTATTAGATGTTCCTAAATTGTCCTGCAGTCATTATATTAGTTGTATGTGCTATTTCTTGTTGATACATATGCTTTCTACACTTTGGTATTGCTAGGAATTTAAATTTTGGCAATGTGATAAGTTCCCAATTTTATTTAATTTCAATTTGCATTTCCCTGATAACTAGTCTTTTCATGTTCATGAGACATTTTGATTTCCTTTCTGAACTCTTTTCTATTGGGCTGAGTTTCTTTTTTTGATTGATTTATGGGAGTTCTTTCTATATCGTGAATATGGACTGCAGCTATGATTGTGCCACTGTACTCCAGCCTGAACAACAGTGTCTACACACACACACACACACACACACACACACACACACACACACACACAAATGTAACTTAGCCAACAATCAAGTTGATAATAACTTTTATGCTTTGGCAACACCATACTGAAATTATTTTATTATTATTATTATTATTATTATTATTATTATTTTGAGACAGAGTCTTGCACTGTCACCCAGTCTGGAGTGCAGTGGTGTGATCTCGGCTCACTGCAACCTCCACCTCCTGGGTTCGAGTGATTCTCCTGCCTCAGCCTCCCGAGTAGCTGGGATTACAGGTGTGTGCCACCGCACCTGGCTAATTTTTTGTATTCTTAGTAGAGATGGGGGTTTCACCATGATTGGCCAGGCTGGTCTTGAACTCCTGACCTTGTGATCTGCCCGCCTCAGCCTCCCAAAGTGCTGGGATTATAGGCGTGAGCCACTGTGCCCGGCCTATTTTATTTTCTACTTAGAGAGCAAGAGCCATGAGTTCACAGCTAAGTGAGGGAAAACAGGGGAATGGCTTGGTCCATTCCTTTTCCTTGAGGTGCCAGTTAAGGGAGCTTGATCATCATAAGCCTTGAGTTTTGTTTCAAGTTCCTTTTCTTACCTGAAGTAAAACTGATGCAGCAGAAAACCAACTAGTGAAAAAAAACTGCAAAACTGACCCAGTCTCTGTTTTACCATCTGTTCTGAAATGAACCTCTTAAATCCCTTATTCCCATTAGTGGATTGTTTTTAAAACATATTCCTAAGGAGATGAATTTGATTATTTCTTTATTTCTCCAGGTTTCTTTGGCCCTCTATTACTTTAACCGCAGGCTTACATTTTCTGAAGTATGTCTGCAGTGAAGCCAGGCAGAGCGCATTAACAGACCTAGCATGCCACGGCTAAGTAATCCAGTAAAAGTATTCTTGTTGTGCAGTGCACGCATTCATAGGACCATTTTAGTTATTGCTGTAATTAGTTCTGATTCGAGTATTCCACAGAGAATGAGGTTTCTAGATTGAAAGTGGTCAGATGCAGGTTGGCAGTGGGGATGTAGGATGCAGATGGCAGACAGAGCCTGAAGGAGAGATGAGAGATGTTTCTATATGCCTCAATTTGTGGCATTTCTGATTTTTATATGAACATTAAACTTGGTCGAGCTGAAGTGCCATTTGCTCTAAGAGAGGATAATGTACACTTATCCCTATGCTTTCTAAAAAATAGACTGAAGCTGGAAATGGCACAGGCATGGGACGTCATAGAGTGACATTTACATTACAAAGTACCTATAATATAAGACTTACAAATAGGAAAAGAATAAGCATATTTTAACCGTATAGTTCTAAGTGAGATTATTTTGACCCTTGACTAAAGATACAAGCTTATAGGTCTTAGATTTGGAGGAGACCCAAGAGATCATGCAGTCTTTCTTAAATTGCTAGTATGACAAGTTTTATTGATGAATCAGCAGAATATTTACCATGAGCCAGGGGCTTTGTAAGGCATTAGGAGTGTAAAGACAAATAATACATAGATCCCCTTCCCTCAAGGAGTTCACAGTCTAGTTGAGGAGACAGAGCTCTAAATAGTTTGTTTGATTTTTTTTTTTATTGAGACTGAGTTTCACTCTTGTTGCCCAGGCTAGAGTGCAATGGCGTGATCTCGGCTCACTGCAATGTCTGCCTCCCAGGTTCAAGTGATTCTCCTGCCTCACATTCCTGAGTAGCTGGGATTACAGGTGCCCACCACAATGCCCGGCTAGTTTTTTTTTGTATTTTTAGTAGACATGGGGTTTCACCATGTTGGCCAGGCTGGTCTTGAACTCCTGACCTCAGGTGATCCACCTGCTTCGGCTTCCCAAAGTGCTGGGATTACAGATGTGAGCCACCGTGCCTGGCCCAGAGCTCTAAATAGTTTTTAAAAACAAGTGGCATGTTTTAAAAATGTAAGTGGTGTTTGGCATATGTCCCCTGGGAGTTGAGAGGGGCACTCATGCTGCCTGGGACAGGGTTCTGGAAGGTTAGGAAAGACGTCAGAGAGAAAACTGCCTTTTAAACTGACATTTGAAGGATGCCAAGAAATCTCTAGGCCATGGGGTGCATAGCATGGGTAGTATTCTAGGCAGATCCTTGTTCAAAGATTTGGTGATGTCAAAGAGAGATCACCAGAACTACCAGATGTTGGGGCAACCACCTTAAAGAGCAATTTCACAGTTCATGTTAACTCAGAGATCCATAACCTTTTATAAACTTAGTCCGTTTGTGTTGCTGTAACAAAATATCATAGACCTGGGTAATTTATAAGCAATAGAAATTTGTTTCTCACCGTTTTGGAGGCCAGGAAGTCTAAGATCAAGGTGCCAGCAGGTTTGGTGCCTGCTGAGGGTTCCATCTCTCTGCTTGCAAGAAGGCATCTTGTTGCTGTGTCCTCACATGGCAGAAGAAGTGAAAGTGAAAGCAGGGGGGTGAACCCACTGTCTTGAGTCTTTTTATAAGGGCACTAATCCCATCCATGAGGGTCCACCTTCATGACCTAATTACCTCCAAAGGGCCCCACCTCTCAATACTATCACACCTCTCAATACTATCACGTTGGCGATTAACCTTCAACATACAAATTTTGGGGTACACATTCAGATCATATCATACACCTTGGAGAAGCAGCTTTAAAAATGTAATCTAGAACTGTTGGTGACCCTTGAGACTCTTTTGGTAGTCAGTAAGGTCAAAACTTTCCATAATGATACTATGCAGTTCTTTTCATACTCTCATTCCTTCATAAGTAAAGTTTTCCAGAGATTATAAGGTGGATGATGACATCATTTCTGGGACAGTTAATGCGTTGTGTGCTGTAAATTCTTGTTTTATAAAAATTTCTGTTTTAATTTCTAATATGGTAAATATTGATAGTTATAATCCTCATAAACAAAAGTTATTTTGGGTCCCTAAGAGTGTTAAGCTATCCTGAGTCCAAACAGTTTGAAGAGAAAGTTTTATTCAGGTGCACAAGTAGAGATGCAGAAGAATGCTTACTGCAGCCTTATATGCAGTTTTAAAAACTTGGGGACAGCCTAAATGTTTCATCATCTTCTTCTTCTTTCTTCTTTCTTCTTCTTCTTCTTCTTCTTCTTCTTCTTCTTCTTCTTCTTCTTCTTCTTCTTCTTCTTCTTCCTCTTCCTCTTCCTCTTCCTCTTCCTCTTCCTCTTCCTCTCCTTCTCCTTCTCCTTCTCCTTCTCCTTCTCCTTCTTCTTCTTCTTCTTCTTCTTCTTCTTCTTCTTCTTCCTCCTCTTCCTCTTCCTCTTCCTCTTCCTCTTCTTCTTCCTCTTCTTCTTCTTCTTTTTTTTTTTTTTTTTTTGAGACAGAATCTCACTTTGGTATCCAGGCTGGAGTGCAGTGGCACAGTCTCAGCTCACTGCAGCCTTGACTTCCTGGGCTCAGGTCATCCACACCTCGGCCTCTCCAAGTAGCTGGGACCACAGGTGTGCACCACCACACCCAACTAATTTTTAAAAATTATTTGTAAGGCCAGGCATGGTGGCTCACACCTGTAATCCCAGAACTTTGGGAGGCCAAGGCAGGTGGATCACCTGAGATCAGGAGTTCGAGACCAGCTGGCCAATGTGGTGAAACCCCATCTCTACTAAAAATACAAAAATTAGCTGGGTGTGGTAGCGGGTGCCTGTAATCTCAGCTATTCAGGAGGCTGAGGTAGGACAATTGCTTGAACCTGGGAGGCGGGAGCTGAGATTGTGCCATTGCACTCCAGCCTGGGTGACAAAAGAGCGAGACTCCATCTAAAAATAATAATAAAAAATAATAAAAAAATTATTTGTAGAGATGAGGTCTTGCTATGTTGCCCAGGCTGGTCTCGAACTCCTGACCTCAAGTGATCTGCCTCCCTTGGCCTCCCAAAGTGCTGGGATTACAGGCATGAGCCACTGTGCCAGGCCAAGAAATTGTTTTAGATCTCTAAAAAATAACGTTGAAAATTTAACCCAGGCTGGGCGCGGTGGCTCACGCTTGTAATCCCAGCACTTTGGGAGGCCGAGGCGGGCGGATCACGAGGTCAGGAGATCGAGACCACGGTGAAACCCCGTCTCTACTAAAAATACAAAAAAAAATTAGCCGGGCGTAGTGGCGGGCGCCTGTAGTCCCAGCTACTCGGAGAGGCTGAGACAGGAGAATGGCGTGAACCCGGGAGGCGGAGCTTGCAGTGAGCCGAGAGCGCGCCACTGCACTCCAGCCTGGGCGACAGAGCGAGACTCCGTCTCAAAAAAAAAAAAAGAAAGAAAATTTAACCCAAAAGAACAAATTATAGAAAGATATGTACTGCTTATACCATAAAGTTTTAAAAAGCTAAAAAATTGTTATATGTGTATGTAAATAGTTGAAAAAATTGCATGTGTTATAAAAATAGTCATGAGAATGATGAATAACAAAATCAAGATGGTGGGTATTGCTGGAAAGGGAGGGATGGGAATGATATTGCTGAGGAACATTCAAGGAAATAATATTACATTTGTCATTCATTTATTTAAAATAATCTGACAAAAATCTGTGTGATGCCTTTTTGGTATTTATATATATATTTTATTATACTTTAAGTTCTAGGGTACATGTGCACAATGTGCAGGTTTGTTACGTATGTATACATGTGTCATGTTGGTGTGCTGCACCCATTAACTTGTCATTTACATTAGGTATATCTCCTAATGCTATCCCTCCCCCCTCCCCCCACCCCACAACAGGCCCCGGAGTGTGATGTTCCCCTTCCTGTGTCCATGTGTTCTCATTTTTCAATTCCCACCTATGAGTGAGAACACGCGGTGTTTGGTTTTTGGTCCTTGGCGATAGTTTGCTGAGAATGATGGTTTCCAGCTTCATCCATGTCCCTACAAAGGACATGAACTCATTATTTTTTATGGCTGCTTAGTATTCCATGGTGTGTATGTGCCACATTTTCTTAACCCAGTCTATCATTGTTGGACATTTGGGTTGGTTCCAAGTCTTTGCTATTGTGAGTAGTGCCGCAATAAACATACATGTGCATGTGTCTTTATAGCAGCAAGTTAATATTTATTATTGCCTATTTTAAGAGCACAGAAAAGTATAAAATAATATGAAAAAAGCCTTTTTGGTATTTTTCATATTATACTCTATACTTTTCTGTGCTGTTAAAATAGGTAATAATATTGTTTTTAAAATTATAAAAGAGCCAATGAGGGAACTCTGGGAAATCAGCCTTGAAGGGTTGGGCAGAAGAGCCAAATAATTCTTAGAAGGAGAAGTCAGGAAACAGCAGAAAAACCAGAAGATTAAATTGGGACAGAGCTTAATCAGGAAACTAGCTAAAAGAATACTGACTTCCCCTCCCCTCCTGACATAGGGTTATAAATTCTGGAGAGAGAGAGAGAGGAGAGAGAGGGAAACGTGGGTGAGACTGTGAGACTACAAGTTTGTAAGCACAGCATTGCCTGAGGATAAGTCTAAAACAGGATGAGTAACCCAAAAGACTTGTATTTTGGGTATTGTCTGAGGAGAACATGGGTGGGTAACATGGATGGAGAAAGGGGCATTAAGGAGCTGCTTGAGATGTTATGTTATTTTAGTGCCTGCCTACATTCTAGTGACTTTAAAAATCCTATATTTATTGACATTACAATTTCATGAACTATGCTTAGTGCAAGGGATACAAAAAGTTCCAGAGGCAGAGATAGGTAAATAACTATATAATGGCATTGAGGAGAAGGGTGGGTTTAATTTTAATTGAACTTAATTTAATTAAGTGGGAAAAATTAATCTTGTTTGTACCCTAATTGAAGGGGACCAATGATTAACAGCAGAAACAGTAGCCAACACCAAAGACATCTCAATTGATTCAGCTTACACAATTCTGACTAAAACATTAAAGTTCTGCAAGCTTTCCACTCCATGGGTACCAAAACCATTATGCCCGGATCAGCTGCAGACAAGAGCAGAGGTTTCAGTGGAAATTTTAAACAAGTGAGATCAAGAGCCTGAAGCATTTCTTTGAGGAACAGTTAACAGGAGATGAAACATGGCTTTACCAGTACAATCCTGAAGACAAAGCACCATCAAAGCAATGGCTACCAAGAGGTGGAAATGGTCCAGTCACAGCACAAGTGGACTTGTCAAGAGCGAAGGTCATGGCGACAGTTTTTTTTGAATGCTCAAGGCATTTTGCTGGTTGACTTTCTGGAGAGCCAAAGAAGGATAACATCTGCTTATCATGAAAGTGTTTTGAGAAAGTTAGCCAAAGCTTTAGTAGAAAAACACTGAGGAAAGCTTCTTCAGGGAGTCTTTCTCCACGATGGCAATGCCCCTGCTCATTCCTCTCAACAAGCAAAGGCAATTTGAGAAGACTTTTGATGAGAAATCATTAGGCATCCACTTTATAGTCATAATTTGGCTCTTTCTGGCTTCTTTTTGTTTCCTAATTAAAAAAAAATCTATAAGGGGCACCCATTTTTCTTCAGTTAATAAGGTAAAAAAGACTGCATTGATAAGGTTACATTTCCAAGATCCTTAGTTCTTTAGGGATGGACTAAATGGCTGGTATCATCACTTACAAATGTGTTGCGACCTTGATGGAGCCTACGTTGAGAAATAACGTTGATATTTTTTATCTTTTCATTCCGTTTTGCCATGAATTTTTCAAAGTCCCCTTGTTTTTTTTGTTTGTTGGTTTGTTTGTTTGTTTTTTTGTCAGACGGAGTCTGGCTTTGTCGTCCATGCTGGAGTGCAGTGGTGCGATCTCGGCTCACTGCAAGCTCTGCCTCCCAGGTTCACGCCATTCTCCCGCCTCAGCCTCCCGAGTAGCTGGGCCCACAGGCACCCTCCACCAGGCCCGGCTAATTTTTGTTTTTTTATTTTTAGTAGAGATGGGGTTTCGCTGTGTTAGTCAGGATGGCTTTGATCTCCTGACCTTGTGATCCGCCCGCCTTGGCCTCCCAAAGTGCTGGGATTACAGGCGTGAGCCACCCACAGTGCCCAGCCTTTTTTTTTTTTTCTTTTTTTTAATTTTAAATTTTAAAGTAGAGACAGGGTTTTGCTATGTTGCCCCGGCTGGTCTCAAACTTCTGGGCTCAAAAGATCCTCCCACATCAGCCTCCGAAAGTGCTGGGGTTACAGGCATGAGCCACCATGCCTAGCTGAAGTCCCCTTGTCTAATTGGAGTTAGAGAAGGCTTCACAGAAGAGGTGGCATTTTTTAACTGGGTTTTGACAAATGAGGTGTCTGTCAAAGGTAATTGCATATGAAAAGACATCAGGTGTAAGAAGATAAACTAAGGAATCTTAATAGAGAATAGCAAAAGTCAGACATTTAGAAATAGCACATAATCACTGACAGCTTTTTAAAAAATAATGATGAAATGACTAATATGGTGAAAAATTGATATGCAGAAAGAGAAATACGAGCTTGGAACTCTCAATAGACCATTTTTTGGCCTTTGCTGAATGTTACTTTAACAAAGCTGCCTTCAGAATTTTATGCCAGGAATCTTTTTCAAGAATGATACAGACATCTTGCCATGTTAATTTGGCTACTATGATACTTACTACCTAATGATTACTTTTATTTCAGATCTTGAACATCTTTAAAATGAGTAAGTAAAAATTCTAAACCACTAATGCATTTGCTTAAAAATATTTTCCCCCTATTTTTAAAACCAAACATGCTTTCAGTGTACACCCTGGATTGGCATTTAGATGAGTTTAGGGTAAGCAGATAATCAATCATAGGAAGATAATAGACATCAGTGATATTGCTTTGAAAGGTATACACTCTGATTTATGTTACAGAATTGTTGTTTATGATACCTTTAAAAAATTTGTGATGGAATAAGGCTTTTATAGTGAAGCCCCAAAGAGAAAGCCTTTATTTATTTATTTAAACAATCCATTTAACCTTATACTGATTAAATTTGAATGTTTGGAGTGGTTGCCAATACCTGCAGTTTATATAACTTATGAAGATGAATACTTGCCAGGTGATAAGGATATTAACCAATGGACAATACAGACTTTAGTTGTTGGTTTCAAAACTCATTTTTGGTTTTGAAACTCATTTTCAGTTATATCATTTAAAACTTACATTTACCCACACATGTGAAAATTGTCTCAACCTTAGGTTAAGAATATCATTTTAGGCTGGGTGTGGTGGATCATGCCTGTAATCCCAGCACTTCAGGAGGCCAACGTGGGTGGATCACCTGAGGTCAGGAGTTCTAGACCTGCCTGGCCAACATGGTAAAACACTGTCTCTACTAATAATACAAAAATGAGCTGGGCATGGTAGCACACGCCTTCAGAGGCTGAGGCAGGAGAATTGCTTGAGGCAGATGTTGCAGTGAGCCAAGAGCGTGCCATTGCACTCCAGCCTGGGTGACGAGTGAAACTCTGTCTCAAAAAAAAAAAAAAAAAAAATTATTTTACTTGCAATTTACTTAACGTATTTCCAAGAGTAAAAAACAAACCACTTTTAAGTGTCCCCAAATTTGTGTGTTTCTTCCATTGTAGCTTTGACAGGTACGCCAAGTCAATGTGTGAATAAATACTGTATATAAGAAATTAACCCATGGAGGTATTTGTGGCACTTTATCTTCTTCCTTCAACTTTATTTCCCCCTTTTGCTTCTTGTCCACCTTGGTGCTTAATCCCACATCAGCGTTACACCTCCTACTGTACAGAACAAATAGAAGCTATTGTCTGAGAATAGCCACTTTTTCTTGATACCAGATATACTATACTCTCCTTATCGGCACCTGTTGGTTGTCCCCCTCATGTTGAAGGCCTTGCCAACCTGTGCTCTGGATCACCTTGCTTCCCCTCTTCCAGGAACCTCACACTGTTATTTCTATTTTCTCAAGCATATTCATCCTTTCTCTCAATTACATTTTTTTAAATTTAAATTTTATTTATTTCTTATTGTTTTTAGCGACAGGGTCTTGCTCTATTGCCAAAGCTGAAGTGCAGTGGTGCAACCTTGGTTCATTGTAGCCTCAACCTCCTGGGCTCAAGCAATTCTCCCATCTCAGCCTCCTGAGTAGCTGGGACTACAGGCGTCTGCCACCATGCCTGGCTTTGTATTTTTATTTTGTAGAGACTGGGTCTCACTTTGTTGTCCAGGCTGGTCTTGAACTCCTGGGCTCAAGTGATCCTCCTGTGTTGGCCCCCCAAAGTGCTGGGATACCAGGCATGAGCCACTGTGCCTGGCTCAATTATATTCTTCTTATTAATTTGTAATCATGCTTAAGTACATCCAATTAAAAGCAAACAAACTCTCATTAGATCCATTTGCCTGTGAGCTCCTGACTGTTGGTCATCTTTCTTTGACAACTAAATTACTCTAAAGAGTTGAAAGGTAGTGTGATGCCTCCTGCTTGTTCTTTTTGCTTAGGATTGCCTTGGCTATATGGGCTCCTTTTTAGTTCCATATGATTTTTTTTTTTTTAATTTTTTGAGACAGAGTCTTGCTCTGTTCTCCAGGCTGGAGTGCAGTGGCAGGATCTCAGCGCACTGCAATCTCCGCCTCCCTGATTCAAGGGATTCTCCTGTCTCAGCCTCCTGAGTAGCTGGGACTACAGGCAAGCATCACCATGCCTGGCTGATTTTTGTATTTTAAGTAGATACAGGGTTTTGCCACATCAGCCAGGCTGGTCTCAAACTCTTGACCTCAAGTGATCCACCTGCCTCGGCCTCCTAAAGTTGGTTCCGTATATATTTTAAAATACTTTTTCTAGTTCTGTAAGGAATAGCATTAAATCTATACATTGCTTTGGGCAGTATGGCCATTTTAACAATATTGAGTCTTTCTATCCATGAGTGTGGAATGTTTTTTCATTTGTTTATGTCACCTCTGATTTCTTTGAGCAGTGTTTTGTAGTTCTTATTGTAGAGATCTTTCGTGTCCCTGGTTAGCTGTATTCCTAGGCATTTTATTCTTTTGCTGGCAATTGTGAATGGGATTTCCTTTCTGATTTGGCTCTCGGCTTGGCTGTTGTTGGTATGTATGAATGCTAGTGTTTTTTGCACATTGATTTCTTTTTCTTTTCTTTTTTTTTTTTTTCCTTGAGATAGGGTCTTGCTCTGTTGCCCAGGCTGGAATACAATGGTGCCATCACTGCTCACTGGAACCTCTGCCTCCCAGGTTCAAGTGATTCTTGTGCCTCAGCCTCCCGAGTAGCTGGGACTACAGGTGTGCACCACCATGCCCAGCCAACTTTTTGTATTTTTAGTAGAGATGAGGTATTGCCATGTTGGCCAGGCTGGTCTCTAACTCCTGGCTTCAAGTGATCTGTCCGTCTTGGCCTCCCAAAGTGCTGGGATTGCAGGTATGAGCCACCACACCCAGCCAGCACATTGATTTTGTATCCTGAAACTTTGCTGAAGTTGTTTATCAGCTAAAAGGGCTTTTGGGCAGAGACTATGGGGTTTTCTAGATATAGAATCATGTCACCTACAACCAGGGATAGTTTGACTTCCTCTCTTCCTGTTTGGATACCCTCTATTTCTCTTGCATGATTTTTCTGGCCACAACTTCCATAGCAACAATACTATGCTAAATAGGAGTAGTGAGAGAGGGCATCCTTATCTTGTGCTAGGTTTCAAGGGGAATGCTTCTGGCTTTTGCCCATTCGGTATGATGTTGGCTGTGGGTTTGTCATATATGGCTGTTATTATTTTGAGGTGTGTTCCTTCAGTAGCTAGTTTGTTGAGTTTTTAACATGAAAGGATGTTGAATTTTATCAAAAACCTTTTCTGCATCTATTGAGATAAACGTGGTTTTTGTCTTTAGTTCTTCATGTGAGCAACTATGTTTATTGATTTGCATATGTTGAACCAACCTTGCATCCCAGGGATAAAGCCTACTTGATCATGGTGGATTAGCTTTTGATTTACTACTGGATTTTGTTTGCTAGCATTTTGTTGAGGATTTTTGCATCAATGTTCATCAAGGATATTAGCCTGAAGTTTTCTTTTTCTGTTGTGTTTCTTTCTTTTTTTTTCTTTTTGAGACAGGGTCTTGCTCTGTCTCCCAGGCTGGAGTACAGTGGCATGATCTCAGCTCACTGCAACCTTCACCTATGGGGTTCAAGTGATTCTCCTGCCTCAGCCTCCTGAGTAGCTGGGATTACAGGAGCATGCTACCACACCTGGCTAATTTTTGTGTATATATATCTATATATCTCTCTATATATTTTTTTGAGATGGAGTCTTGCTCTGTCACCAGGCTGGAGTGCAGTGGCATAATCTCAGCTCACTGCAATCTCCGCCTCCTGGGTTCAAGTGATTCTCCTGCCTCAGCCTCCTGAGTATCTGGGACTACAGGTGCATGCTGCCACACTCGGCTAATTTTTTTTTTTTTTTTTTTGTATTTTAGTAGGGACAGGGTTTCACCATGTTGCCCAAGCTGGTCTCAAACTCCTGAGCTCAGGCAGCCCACCCTCCTCGGCCTCCCAAAGTGTTAGGATTACTGGAGCGAGCCACCATGCCCAGCCTAATTTTTTTATTTTTTAGTAGAGACAGTGTATCACCATGTTGGCTAGGTTGGTCTTGAACTCTTGACCTCAAGTGATCCTCCCTCCTCAGTCTTCCAAAGTGCTGGAATTACAGGTGTGAGCCACCACGCCTGGCCTTTTTGTTGTGTTTCTTCCAGGTGTTGGTGTCAGGATATTGCTGGCCTCATAGAATGAGCTGGGGAGGAGTCCCTTCTCCTCAATTTTTTAGAATGGTTTCAGTAGGAATGGCACCAGCTCTCCTTTGTACGTCTGGTAGAATCTGGCTGTGAATTCATCTGGTCCTGGGCTCTTTTTCATTGGTAGGTGCTATTTATTACTGATTCAATTTTGGATCTCATTATTAGTCTATTCAGGGATTAAATTTTTTCCTGGTTCAGTTTTGGGAAGGCGTATATATCCAGGAATTTATCCATTTCTTCTAGATTTTCTAGTCTTTGTGCATAGGGGTGTTCACAGTAGTCTCTGATGCTTGTTTATATTTCTGTGGGGTCAGTGGTAATATCCCCTTTGTCACTTCTGATTGTGTTTATTTGGATCTTCTCTCTTTTCTTCTTTGTTAGTATAGCTAGTGGTCTATCTTATTAACTTTTTTTTAAAAACCCAGCCCCTGGATTCTTGGATCTTTTAAATGGTTTTTGTGTGTCTCAATCTCCTTCAGTTCAGCTCTGATTTTGGTTATTTCTTGTCTTCTGCTGGCTTTGGGATTGGTTTGCTGTTGTTTCTCTAGTTCTTTTAGTTGTGATGTTAGGTTAGGTTATTAATTTGAGGTCTTTCTAACTTTGAGACAGAGTCTCACTCTGTCGCCCAGGCTGGAGTGCGGTGGCGCCATCTCAGCTCACTGCAAGCTCCGCCTACCTGGTTCACGCCATTCTCCTGCCTCAGCCTCCTGAGTAGCTGGGACTACAGGCGCCAGCCACCAAGCCCGGCTAATTTTTTGTAGTTTTAGTAGAGACGGGGTTTCACTGTGTTAGCCAGGATGGCCTCGATCTCTTGACCTCGTGATCCACCCCCCTCGGCCTCCCAAAGTGCTAGGTGGGATTACAGGTGTGAGCCACCGCGCCTGGCCTTTCTAACTTTTTTATGTGGGCATTTACAGTAATAAATTTCCCTCTTAACACTGCCGTAGCCGTGTCCCAGAGTTTCTGGTAGGTTTTATCTTTGTTCTCATTAATTTCAAAGAATTTCTTGATTTCTTCCTTAATTTCATTATTTATTCGAAAGTCATTCAGGAGCCAATTGTTTAATTTCCATATAATTGTATGATTTGGGGTGATTTTCTTAGTCTTAAATTCTATTTTTATTGCACTGTAGTTCAAGAGAGTGGTTCTTGTGATTTCTGTTCTTTTGCATTTGATGAGGATTGTTTTATGTCCGATTACCTGGTCGATTTTAGAGTATGTGCCACGTGCAGATAAGAAGAATGTATATTCTGTTGTTTTTGGGTGTAGAGTTCTGTAGATATCTAACTTATCTATCTGGTCCAGTGTGTCCTGAATATCTTTGTTAATTTTCTGCCTTGATGATCTGTCTAATACTGTCAGTGGGGTGTTGAAGTCACACTCCCTGACTTCAAACTATACTACAGGGCTATAGTAACCCAAACAACATGGTACTGGTACAAAAACAGACACATAGACCAATGGAACAGAATAGAGAGCCCAGAAATAAGGCTGCACACCTACAATTATCTGATCTTTGACAAAATTGGCCAAAACAAACAACGGGGAAAGAACTCCCTATTCAATAAATGTTGCTGGGAAAACTGGCTAGCCACGTGCAGAAGATTGAAATTGGACCCCCTCCTTACACCATATAAAAAAAGCAACTCAAGATGGATTACAGACTTACATGTCTTTAAGACTTACCCCCAAACTATAAAAACTCTAGAAGACAACATAGGCAATATCATTCTGGACATAGGAACTGGCAAAGATTTCATGATGAAGACACCAAATGCAATATGACAGAAGCAAAAACTGACAAATGGATCTAAGTAAACTAAGGAGTTTCTGCATAGCAAAATAAGCTGTCGGCAGAGTAAACAGACAACCTGCAAAATGGGAGAAAATATTTGCAAACTATGCATCTGAAGAAGGTCTATTATCCAGCATCTATAAAGAACTTAAACAAATTTACAAGAAAAAAAACAAACAATCCCATTAAAAAGTGGGCAAAGGACATGAACAGACAATTTTCAAAAGAAGACATATACGCAGCCAATAAGCATATAAAAAAAGATCAATATCACTAATCATTACAGAAATGCAAATCAAAACCACAATGATATATCGTCTCACATCGACAGAATGGCTACTATTAAAAAGTTAAAAAACAACAGATGCTGGTAAGTTTGCAGAGAAAAGGGAATGCTTATTGGGGGGAGTGCAAATTAGTTCAACCATTGTGGAAAGCAGTGTGGTAATTCCTTAAAGAGCTAAAAAACAGTACTGCCATTTGATCCAGCAATCCTATTACTGAGTATATACCCAAAGGGATATAAATTGTTCTATCATAAAGACATATGCATATGTATGTTCAATACAGCACTATTTACAATAGCAAAGACATAGACTCCATCTAAATGTCCACCAATGGAAGACTCAATAAAGAATATGTGGGACATACACACCATGGAATACTATGCAGCCATTAAAAAGAATGAGATCATGTCCTCTGCAACTAAGTAACACAGGAACAGAAAACCAAATACTGCATATTCTTGCTTATAGGTGGGAGCTAAATGATGAAAACACATGGACACAAAGAGGGGAAAGCAGACACTGAGGCCTACTTGAGGGTGAAGGGTAGGAGGAGGGAGAGGAGCAGAAAAGATAGCTATTGGGTACTAGGCTTAGTACCCGGGTGATGAAATAATCTGTACATCTAACCCCCATGACATGAGTTTACCTACATCACAAACCTGCATATGTGCCCTGAAGCTAAAATAAAAGTTAAAATAAAAAAGTTGAAAGAACTGTCCATCCTGGCAGCCTCCATTTTCCCACCTGTTACTTACATGTCAACCCACTTCATTCCAGCTTTCAGCCTTAGAACTCTTCAGAAACACCTCTCTCTTTGTTTCTCTCTCAGGTCATCAATGGCCTTCCTGTCAATAAATTTAATGGATATATTTCAGTCACCATTATATTTGGCCTCTCTGTGACTGTGACACTACTGACCATCCTTCCTTCTAGAAACATTTCTAGCTTTGTTCTTCATGATACAAACTCTTCTAATCTTACTCCCACCTCTTTTGCTACCTGTTCCCTGTTTCTTTTGTGGGTTCACCTTCTTTCATACAATTATTAAATGCTGGAGTGTTGATATGGTTTGGCTGTGTCCTCACCCAAATCTCATCTTGAATTCCCAGGTGTTGTGGGAAGGACCTGGTGGGAGGTTATTGAATCATGGGGGCAGGTCTTTCCTGGGCTGTTCTCATGATAAGAGGGAGTTTTCCTGCCCAAGTTCTCTTCTCTTGTCCGCGGCCATGCAAGACGTGCCTTTTACCTTCCACCTTCCACCATGATCGTGAGGCACCCCCAAGCCATGTGGAACTGTGAGTCCAGTAAACATCTATCTTTTGTAAATTGCCCAGTCTCAGGTATGTCTTTATCAGCAGTGTGAAAATGGACTAATACAAGTGTATTGAAGCTGCTTCTTAGATTTTTTTCTCCCTATTCTACACTCTCTTTAGCCCTACTGGAACAATGACTGATTACTGGGGAGGTTTCCTAAAGGAAAAGTCAGGAGCTGTTGCCAGAGCAAGGAAAATGGATGCTGGAAACAGATACTGGCTATGCAAAAAATAAACAAGGATGCCGGGTGTGGTGGCCCATGCCTGTAATCCCAGCACTTTGGGAGGCTGAGGCAGGCGGATCACTTGAGGTCAGGAGTTCAAGACCAGCCTGGCCAACATGGAGAAACCCCGTCTCTACTAAAAATACAAAAATTAGCTGGGTGTGGTGGCCCACAGCTGTCATCCCAGCTACTTGGGAGGCTGAGGCAGGAGAATTGCTTGAACCTAGGAGGCAGAGGTTGCAGTGAGTCGAGACTGCACCACTGCCCTCCAGCCAGGGCAACAGAGTGAGACTTCGTCTCAAACAAACAAACAAAAAACCCCCCAAAAAACAACTAAAACAACAAAGGAAAACAAAAGCAAACTAAAAGTCCACTACAACAGGCAATCTATTATTTATACTATATCCTCAAACTTATCCATCATGTCCTGTTTCAGCCATCGTACATCCAACAGTTTTGTGACTATGATGTACCATAAATTACGGCTATGCTTTTGAACCAATACATGTTTGGAATTTTTGTTTTTCTCCCAAATTTGCCATCAGAAATCCTACCTACTTCTTAAGACTTAGAAGATATATCTTCTGGAAAACCTAAATTAAACTATTTTTTTCTGTGTGTCCTCATAACACTTTGCTTCTCTCCCTGTGCACTTACCACATTCTATACTTATAGTACAGTTAGTTCTGCTTTTGCAGTCTAAATCCCTGCTATATTGTAAGCTCCATGAGGACAACTGTACCTCATTTGTCTTTTAATTCCTCATAGGATGTAGCATGTTGCCAAGTTCATGGTAAGTGCTATATACTTTTTTGTTGGTTTGACAATTGTCTATTCTCACTGAGTCATAAGCAGGCAGACTGAAATGTCCAATAATTAAAAAAAGAGTGACAATTAAAGAAGAAAAGAGAAATTTTATTTTTTAGTCTTATTCAAATAATTAAGTCAATCCTAAATAGCCACAGATTTTAGATCCCTGAGAGCTGCTATGGTGTAACAAGAGCTCCTCTGTGTCACACTGTTACATGGAGAAGATAGCCGAATCCTAAATATTGTGAGTTGTTTCCCTAGTCTGGTTTTATCTCGAATGAATGACCTGCCCTTTGGTTGTTTGTGTTGGTCAGTCATGATCCTCACGTCCTAAACAAGTGCAAACAATTATAGACTAGCCTCTCTAAACAAGCACATTCTGGGAAAATAAAATCACCACGGTGATAATTTGGAAAGAATACTGATGACCTTTAACATCAAAATAATACAGTTGCAGCCTCCTGCATGTATTATTTATGAGAACACTCATCCTATAAGTCACAAAGGGAGGTGAATGGCCCATGTTTATACCCTGGAGGCAGCTGCACTTTCCCAAGGATGGGTTGGGAGATCATCCCCCCTCATATCTTTTTCTAAACACAGCATAGGTCTGAGGTGAATGTGACCTCAGTTTTTCCTTCTCCAGGTCGGTTCTGCTTATAAGATTTTGGTGGTAATAGTTTCAATGAGAGCAACTTTTACTCTGAATATGAGACCCTGACAAACACTGGGCTTACTCAGCACTGTGTCACATAGAAAGCTGTTTTTCTGACAATAGTAACGGAGAAGGAATTGATGGAGATAGATGTCAGAGACATTTTGAAGGGTGACTGAAATCATCCCTCAGTTCTGTGTTGAGTATTTCAAACTCTGTACATCTGTGGATTTCTTTTTTTTTTTCTTTTATTAAGCTTTTATTTTAGGTTCAGGAGTACCTGTGCAGGTTGGTGATACAGGTAAGCTTGGCTCACGGTGGTTTGATGTATAGATTATTCCATCACCCAGGTACTAAAGCTAGTACCCAATAGTTATCTTTTCTGATCCTCTCCCTCCTCCCACCCTCAAGTAGCTCCCAGTGTTGTTGTTCCCCTTTGTGTCCATGTGTTCTCATCATTAGCTACCACATATAAGTGAGAACATGTAGTATTTGGTTTTCTGTTCCTTTATTACTTCGCTAAGGATGATGGCCTCCAGCTCCATCCATGTTCCTGCAAAGGACACGATCTCATTCTTTTTTTATGGCTAGATAGTGTCTCACAGTGTATATGTACATTTTATTTATCCAATCTGTCACTGATGGACATTTAGGTTGATTCCATGTCTTTGCTATTGTCAATAGTGTTGCAATGAACATACGTGTGCATGTGTCTTTATAGTAGAATGATTTATATTCCCTTGGGTATATGCCCAGTAATGGGATTGCTGGTTCTAGTCATGGATTTTTTAAGACTCATCCTATCTAGTCATCTCCCTGACATGCAGTATCACAATTTCTGAATCCCCTGTCTTCAGTAGTCTTAAGCTTACCTTATATAAATCTTATACCTTTTGCCAAGCACAGAGGAAGATCTTAATATGTTATATCTACAGAACAAAATATAATGGACTCAATCATTCCAGTTGATTAAAATGATGTCTGTGAAAGGCAGTTTTTCTTCCTCATTTGCTTTAATATTTTGTCTTCATCTTTATGATAACTGAAGTTCATAATTCTTTTGCTGCTGAAATAGTTTTATAAATGTGTTTCTATGTTGGTTAAATCTGAAGCAAACTCAAACAAGAGTGATTCTTTCTTCCTATTTTAAAATTGTGCTTTTATTTTATTTTTTTAAAATTATAGTTTTAAAGGTGTAGACTACTTCGAGAAACGTATTACACCTAAATACAAACATGCGAAAAGATACTTTAGCTCACAGTTAATTGTTTTATAGAGGAAATCTTTGCTTTACTAAATTATTTATCCAGATTTTGCTTAAAAACGGAGCCCTGCTAGTGTTTTCTACTGAAATAATTACTTGCTAGAAAGCCTGTGTAGAAGAGAAATTTTAGGTTACTCTTTACTAATAGAGTTACCAGGGCTGGGCATGGTGGTGTGTGCCTATAATACTAGCTACTTGGGAGGCTGAGGCAGGAGCATCACTTGAGCCCTGGAGGTCAAGGTTGCAGTGCTGTTACTGCGCCACTGTGCTCCAGCCTGGGTGACAGAGTGAGACCCTGTCTTTATTTAAAATAAAATAAAAAGTTTGCCAGGTAAAATGTAGAATTCCCAGTTAAATTTGAATTTCAGATAAATGACAATTTTTTGGTATATATATGTTCCAATCATTGTATGGATATATTTATACTAAACAAATGATTTATTATTTGTCTGAAATTAAAATTTAATGTGGTGTCCTGTATTTTTATTTGCTGAATCTGGCAATCCTACCAGGATAGAAGAAAATCTTATTTATTAAACATTTATTACAAAATTTCAATTTGTAACAAACCATTTTTTGTGTAAGTTTTTTTCTTTTTTTCATCAACTGAGGTGAACTGTGTTAGATGACACATTCAAAAGTTCTTTGTAAACTGAAAATATGGGTACAAAAATGTTCATATATGTTAGGAGAAAGCATGACTCAAGGGTATAACACTAAAGAGCATAAAAAGGTATGACAACAAAGGCTTGGGAGGGAGGTCAGAGTTATTTTTTCTCCTTTCTTCACCATTATTCCAAGGTTTCCAACCCCTAATCACTCTTATGCAAACCATTTTACCAAAACATACACATGAAGTAAGTTGTATTGGGTCTGAGTTGAGAGCAATAAAAAGAAAAATAGTATAGCCGGGCATGGTGGCACTCCTGTAGTCCCAGCTACTTGGGAGGCTGAGGCAGGAGGATCCCTTGAGCCCAGGAGCTCGAGGCTATAGTGAGCTATGATTGCACCACTGTGCTCCAGCCTGGACCACATAGAGTGATCCTGTCTCTAAAAAAACAAAAAAGAAAAACAGTAGAAGTAGAGAGAGTCTAGGCTTCATAGTAAAAATGATCTGCATTCAAATCCTGAATGTCTTGAGCATGTTACTTAACTTCTGCTTGTCAACATTTGTATTAAAAGTTTAGATAATGCTGAGCGCAGTGGCTCACGCCTGTAATTCCAGCACTTTGGGAGGCCAAGACAGGCAGATCACCTGAGGTCAGGAGTTTATGACCATCCTGGCCAACCTGGTGAAACCCTGTCTCTACTAAAAATACAAAAGTTAGCTGGGCATGGTGGCATGTGCCTGTAATCCCAGCTATTCAGGAGGCTGAGGCAGGAGAATCGCAGGAGGCAGATGTTGCAGAGAGCTGCGATCGCGCCACTGCGCTCCAGCCTGGGCAACAGAGTGAGACTTCATCTCAAAAAAAAAAAAAAGTTTAGATAAATGGCTTTTCTGCATAAAGTAACTGGGTTATATTAGCCATTCACTATATGGTAGCTTTTATTGTGATTATGGTAAGGATATAAGAAGAGAGTCGCAATGATAAGAAAACAATAAAGGTGAAGGAAAGGACACATGGAATGAGAGAAAAGAAATAATGAAATTTAGGAGTCTTAAAAAAATCTTTTAAGGGTTAAAATGAAATAAAAATGAGCAACCATCTCTTCCACTTCCAACAATAACAAAAATCCCAGTGTGTTGTTTCACCTTCAAATTCTTCCAAAGTCTTTTTTTTTTTTTTTTTTTTTGAGACAGAGTCTTGCTTTGTTGTCCAGGCAGGAGTGCAGTGGCGTGATCTCGGCTCTCTGCCTCTGCCTCCTGGGTTCAAGCAATTCTCCTGCCTCAGCCTCCTGAATAGCTGGGATTATAGGCATCTGCCACCATGCCTGGCTAATTTTTGTAATTTTAGTAGAGTTGGGGTTTTGCCATGTTGGCCAGGGTGGTCTCAAATCCTGGCCTCAAGTGATCCTCCCGCCTCAGCTTCCCATAGTCCTGGGATTACAGGTGTGAGCCACCATGCCTGGCCTAAAATTTTAATCTATTTATTTATTTATTTATAGACTGGCTAATTTTTATATTTTTGGTAGGGACGAGGTTTCACCATTTTGCCCAGGCTGTCTCGAACTCTTGGGCTCAAGCGATCCACCGGCCTGCCTAGCCCCTTTCCAAAGTCTTACTGTGACTAATGCAATAAACAAAGTTGCAACTGATGAAACAATTATAAAATTTGCCTAACAAAATAGTCAAAATGGCTAAGAGAAGGCTATCTAACTCCCACATTTCCGGATGATAAGTGAAAAATTAATATTTTGAAATATCAAGATGAGTGACATTGTTTTGGATTGATAGATTGATAGATTTTTTCACTTTTTTTCAACACACCCTAAACGATTGATAGATTTTTTTTCACTTTTTTTTAACACACCCTGTTATTTTTAAGCTTGTTACGAAGTTGCTTGCTTTGTACAATATACAACTGATTATTTAAGGATGCATTAGCACAAAGAAAGCTCAATTCCTAAGAAGTGATTAATAAATATGCAACTTGAGAGCCCAAGATTTGAGAAAATTATGACAACCATACTTAAAGAATATTGAGAATATTGGCCAGGCGTGGTGGCTCATGCCTGTAATCCCAGCACTTTGGGAGGCTGAGGTGGGCGGATCAGTTAAGGTCAGGAGTTCGAGACCAGCCTGGCCAACATAGTGAAACCCCCATCTCTACTAAAAATCTAAAAATTAGCCGGGCATGGTGGTGCATGCCTGTAATCCCAGCTACTCAGGAGGCTGAGGCAGGAGAATCCTCGAACCTGGGAGGAGGAGGTTGCAGTGAGCCAAGATTGTGCCATTGCACTCCAGCCTGTGTGACAGAGTGAGACTCCATCACAAAAAAAAAAAAAAAAAGAAAAAGAATATTAAGGATATCGTTGTCTTTATATAAAGAGCAGACTTGTTTTTTTTTTTTGGTCTAATAGAAAAAAATAGACTTGAATCAAGGTGTCCTTGATGCACATATTTTGATAGAGCCTTATAAATTAGTATCCAATCATGATTAAACAGTATTTGACCCAAATAAATTCTGTGAGTGTTTGACAACATGGAGATTAACAAACTCTGGCATGTAAAATTCCTGGAAGTTATGAAAGTAAGATCCAACATAACTTATCTACCGTTAGGAGCTTGCCCTAAGTTATGAACAATTCCCCAAATTTTCTAACATGCTTTAGAATCGGAAATCCCTGTACACAGGTGGAGGGAATCTTCCCTCAGCCCCTCAGGTCATCAGCTTATAGCCTGAGGCATAGGTTTCATTATAGCACATCATTATCATAGCTTGCATAGCTGCAGATGCAAATGACAGTAATTAACCATTTGCATTTTCAAAGAAAGGGTTTAGGAGGAGACTTCAACCTTTCACTATGGCTCAGGACCAAGTGACCACATTGCTATTGATTATGACCTCTGACAGACTTAACATCCTAGGCCTTGTTCCAATGCACATTTGAGGCAGACATAGATCAAGCACACAACTAATGAATTTAACGGCCTTATTAGGTAACTCTGCCTCCCCTTAATAGTTCACAGAAATGCTCTGGGCATTTTAAAACAGGCATTAATGGAGAAAGCTTTGGGGATTTCAGGCAAGTGCTTTTTCTTTCCCAGATACCTTCCTACCAATAGCTTCACGCTCACTGCCATCTCCTGACCGCCTGCCTGTCAGGTCCTATCTGTGTGCTGGGTGTCCTACGCCACTGCTGAAGGAGGCAATCATTTTAAATGGCTCCAAACGAAGTCGGTTATTGCCCATTATTTATTTACTTGATCTTGGAGTCACAGAAAATTACATAGGCCGAGATCCGAGGCTTCTCTCTTTGCTTTGTCCTGGGCTTTAGTCCTTCGGATTCAACTGGAGACATTTCATATGCTGTGAGCTGCATTTTAAGTTGCTATCTTACAGTGAATCAGTTTACTCTGGGGCTGCATTGCCCTCATCTTTTGTGTAAAGTTGCTTCTCATACGCCTCTTTGTATGTGTCCTTTTCCATTTTAGACCATTTCCAACCTCCCTTCTGGGACCCCCATTCCTTTTTTTTTTTTTGAGACGGAGTCTCGCTCTGTCGCCCAGGCTGGAGTGCAGTGGCGCAATCTCGGCTCACTGCAAGCTCCGCCTCCCGGGTTCACGCCATTCTCCTGCCTCAGCCTCTCTGAGTAGCTGGGACTACAGGCGCCCGCCACCACGCCCGGCTAATTTTTTGTATTTTTAGTAGAGACGGGGTTTCACCGTGGTCTCGATCTCCTGACCTCGTGATCCGCCTGCCTCGGCCTCCCAAAGTGCTGGGATTACAAGCGTGAGCCACCGCGCCCGGCGACCCTCATTCCTTAACTCTTGTGGTTAAGGTTGGTTCAAAGTCTAAGTGTCTGTGGTACCATTTTTTTTTTTTTTCCGTATTCTTCCCAGGATACATAGTTGAATACTGGATATAAGATAAGCAGATAATCCATCAATTTAGCTTACTGGCAAGATCTGAAAAATCGAAAAGAATTAGATGAGAACACGTTACTTAGGAATTGGGAGAAGAAAGAATTGAAGAATCAAGGTTACTCTATAAATCTCAGGATTTCTGTTTCATTTCCAAATAGTTACAAGAGAAGGCTAGCCTTTCCAGGGAATGCACTGATAAAGATAGCCATACTCTAGCAAGTGTTCCTCATTTGCATGTTTTCTGCAAATCTTATGGTCAATGTGTATCAGTATAAATCAGTGTCTCTTAAGCTTTTCCATGTCATGGCACACACACTAAAGTGATTTTTTTTTTTTTTTGGAGACCAAGTCTTGATCTGTTGCCCAGGCTGGAGTGTGGTGGCACGATCTCGGCTCACTGAAACCTCTGCCTCCCGAATTCAAGTGATTCTCATGCCTCAGCCTCCCAAGTAGCTGGGATTACAGATGTGCACTGCCATGCCCAGCTAATTTTTGTATTTTTTTTTTTTTTTTAGTAGAGATGGGGTTTCGCCATGTTGACCAGGCTGGTCTAGAACAGTTGACCTCAAGTGATCCGCCCACCTTGGCCTCCCAAAGTGCTGGGATTACAGGAGTGAGCCACTTCTCCTGGCCCTAAAATGATATTTGTACCACACACTGGGGTAAACTGAAGGAGATTTAGGGTGTCTATATGAAGCCAGGGGAACAATTCACTATTGTTTATATTAAATGATTATGAAGAGAAGAGAAATTCCACAGCACTGGGGGACATATTAAATAGAAAACCAATAAAATATTTTCATAATTTTTATTTTATTTATTAAAAGACAGAAACAAGTGGATTTTTTTTTGCTTTGAGATGTTTATGAATTTTGAAAAAGTAGTATATTGGAGAAATAGGAAAAAATTCACATTTCTGGGCACTTACTTTGTATCAAGGACCAAGGCGGGTGGATCACTTGAGGTCAGGAGTTCGAGACCAGCCTGGCCAACATGGTGAAACCCCATCTCTACTAAAAATACAAAAATTAGCCGGGTGTGGTGGTGTGCACCTGTAATCCCAGCTACTCGGGAAGCTGAGGAAGAATTGTTTGAACTTGGGAGGCAGAGGTTGCAGTGAGCCGAGATCACACCTCTGCACTCCAGCCTGGGTAACAAACAGAGTGATACTCTGTCTCAATTAAAAAAAAAAAAAAAAAGGATTAAAAAATAAATTCTGTGATGGACAGGGATCTTTTATTGCTGAATTTACAGCAGTTGGAATAATACCCAGTACAGAGAAGGTGCCCCTTAAGCATTTTTTATTGATTAAATAAGAGGTAAGTCACAATTAATAAAATTGACATTTGGAGCTGCTGACCAAGGTTATACAGGTAGCAAATTTTTGAGCTAGAATTGAGCTCAATCTGTTGGTCTTCAAAACCTAGGCGTCTCCACTGCACAATATTGGTTTCCCCTTTGCAGGGAAGTGCATCCTCAGCCAAATGAATCATTTCTTGATATAGAGCAGGAAGCAGTTCATTGCCATAAATCAATTCAATTTCTAACCAAATCCTTTTGTGCACTATCTTGTTTTTTTATTCTAAGTGGAATCTTTATTAAATTCTGTGGAAAGCATAAATAAGTTATCATTAATTGCACTTGGAACCTCTAAAGATTGATAATTAAAATTTTTAAAAGTTCAAAGAGTTAATTAGGCCCCAAATCCTGAGTCACACTTAACAACATAGGGACCTTAATAACTATTGGCATTCAAATATTGATGATCAGCAGTTCAAAATTTAACAATTAAGTATATTATGCCTGAGAGTATTTTGGAGAATTTCAGGTTTGATGAGTGGAAATTGACTTTACTTTTTTTTTTTTTTTTTTTGACAGAGTCTCACTCTGTTGCCCAGGCTGGGGTACTGTGGTGTGATCTTGGCTCACTGCAACCTCCGCTTTCCAGGGTTCAGCCACCCGAGTAGCTGGGATTACAAACGTGCACCACTGCACCTGGTTAATTTTTGTATTTTTTTTTTTAGCAGAGACAGGATTTTGCCATTTGCCCAGGCTGGTCTTGAACTCCTGGCCTCAAGTGATCTACTCACCTTGGCCTCCCAAAGTGCTGGGATTACAGGTGTGAGCCACCGTGCCCAGCCACCTTTACTATGTTTTACCACACCTTGTAACAAAGTGGTGCAAAGTTTTCATTTATTGATTCTTTTTTTTTTTTGAGATGGAGTTTCACTCTTGTTGCCCAGGCGGGAGTGCAATGGTACGATCTCAGCTCACCACAACCTCCACCTCCCGGGTTCAAGTGATTCTCTTGCCTCACCCTTCTAAGTAGCCGGGATTACAGGCCTGCATCACCAAGCCTGGCTAATTTTGTATTTTTAGTAGAGATGGGTTTCTCCATGTTGGTCAGGCTGGCCTCGAACTCCTGACCTCAGGTGATCCGCCCACCTCAGCCTCCCAAAGTGCTGGGATTACAGGCGTGAGCCACCGTGCTCGGCCTCTTATTTATGCTTGGAGTCCTTGCAAACCTCATCAAATGCCCAATAACAAGGCTTCCTCCCAGGCTTACTGCTATGACCACAGAAGATTCCTTCTGTCCCTTGCAAATCTTACAGCTAACATCTTATGTGATGCTGTGTGGCATACTTAGGGAATCATATGTAAAATTACTTAATCATATGCACACTCAGAGGTTGAAGGAACATGTTTGTGTGATAAAGCATCTTTTTCTATATCAGACTTTTTTTTTTTTTTTTTTTTTTAAAAAAAAAGCCAAAATGAAAATGTAAAACCCCATGAGATATCCATATGAAGTAACTCTGATTTGGGCTGACATGGTTTATCTGAAGAGTATGTGCCAAGTACATTCAGGGCGGCTTTTTTTCTCAGGGTCTGGAAGCATGAGCGTTACTGGGGCAGACTTTTTCCGGGGCCAATATTTGGGACCTGACAGCAATTCAGGTACATCTGTGGAACGAGGGGTGACGGAGTGATGAAGCACTAGAAGGGGACTGCTGCCAGAAGAAGGCAGTCGGGGAATGCTTGAGCTAGAAATTGCAGATGGGACAATGCCAATTTTCCTCTTGGTGGCTTCCTGAATGGCTCGTTCAAATTATCAGACTTCATCAATTGTCATGTACTTGTTTGGGCATGACTCACTATGTCATTTGCAGGCGAGGAATGTTGATTGCAAACTTTTTATGTTAGTTTGCTCAGGCATGTTTTTTTCGTATTCCTGAACATCATCCATTATCACATACCATTCATCAACCCATGCAAAAGCCTATGTCGTCTTTGACTGACTTGTGTACAAATTGTCCTACTTTGGTCTGAAGCCTCCAGACCTCCAGCCTCACTGGCGGTCTCCAGCTTGTAGAAGCACATGATGGGCTGATGTCTATCTATTCAGCCTGCCCTTAACTGTCCCCATCCTGTCTTCTCTGACTTGAAATGTTTAGGATCCTCAGATTCTTTGTCGTAGTGCTCTGGAATTTCATTGCAGACAATATCAATAAAGTAAACGTCTCTTTCTAGGTTTTTGGCTTCCTTGTAAAAAACATTTACTGGCCGGGCATTGTGGCTACAGGTATGAGACACCGCACCTGGCTCTCTCTCTCTATTTTAAATAAAAAAAAAATTGCCAGTTTATTATAAAGGATATTACAAAGGATGCAGACAAAGAAATGCATAGGGTAAGATATGGGGTAAGGGGAATGGAGCTTCCATACCCTCCCTGGGTGTACCACCCTCCAGGAACCTCCATGTATTCAGCTATCTGGAAGCTCTATTTTCATAATTTTTAATGAGGCCTTAAAGTTGCTTTTATGACTGTAAGTTTTTAATATTAGGTGTTATAGTTGAATGGCTTTATGTAATTTCTGATTAAGACTTTTAAATAATAGTCTCTTCAATATTTTTATGTTCAACAATAGATTCTCTTCCCACAAATATATAACAAAATTTAAACCAGTCTTCACAATTATTTAAAATAATTATAACACTTGAATTATATTGGAAATAACAGCCTTTCCTTATCTTCTCCTTATAATTGTAATACTGAAATTTCTTATGATAATGTGATTTCTATAAAACTTTTCCATACCAGGTATTTCAATATAATAATAAAGCAAAATTTTGCAGAAGGCACTTGCATTGTTGGGATGGTCACTTAGAAACCATTAATAGCAAATAGGGAGGTGTATCTGACTTAAGTGATGACAGATATTTAAATTGCTGGCTGTCCAGTGCCTGTCAGGAGTCCCCATCCAAACTCCTGGAACAAGGGATTCATGGAGCTGCAGGACGAGTTATGTAACAGGTTCCTAAGAGCATTCCTGCCAGCAAGATTAGGGTGGAAGATGGCAAAAAGGCTAATGGCAAGCACTGGGCAGACAGTAGTTGAATCTTTGTTGTTGCATATATTAAATATGTCTATATGCTCATTGGTATTGGTATGTTCTAAGTGACCACTCTAAAAAGGCAGGCACATTCTTTAAAATGTAGCTCTATTATTATTTTGAAATAATGTAGGCAGCTGGCTCCTAAAGTCAATATCCAAGTAATAGATGGGGTGCACTGGTGCAATCACAACTCACTTCAACCTCAAACTCCTGGGCTCAAGTGATCCTCCTGCCTCAGCCTCCCCAGTAGCTAGGAGCATAGGCATGTGCCACCACACCTGGCTAATTAAAAAAAAATTTTTTTTGTAGAGATGGAGGTCTCGCTATGTTGCTCAGGCTGGTTTGGAATTTCTGGCCTCAAGTTCCTGCCTTGACCTCCCAAAGTACTGGGATTATAGGTTTGAGCCCCTGCTTCCAGCCCAGATGCTCATGCTCCTTCAACTCTCTGAAGATCCTCAAAGAAGTCTGCTTAAGGCTGGGGGTGACTCTCTTGGGGTCAAGCCAGCCTAGTTGCTGTGGGTGCCAAGGAGATTAGTATCTCTCAGCATGCCTGTAATCCATTTGCTGTTTACCAGTATATTTCAGCACCCTGATTAGCAAGCTGTAGTATGAATAGTGTCTCAAAGGAGGTCTCCGTATCCCATTTCCCATGCCATGCATATGCCTTATGAAGATGCCCTAAAAACTGGTTGAGCCTAACTATTATCAGGAGAACCAGAAATTCTGTACCTCCAGGAAAGTTCTACAAAAGATTTCTTCCCCAGTTCCCTCACCCAGGGCGGTAGGTGGGCTGAGGAGTGTCCAATATAGCACCCAACTGTGACCAACTGAATTGTGAAAGCTGATTGCAGTTCTTTGGGGCGGAGCCCAAGCAAACTTCTTCAGTGTGTATCAATCCAACAGAAGCTGCTACTGTGAGTGGAAAAAGGGAGAGATTAAATAATCTGCTTTGGCCAGGTTGGTCTCGAACTCCTGACCTCAAGTGATCTGTCTGCCTCGGCTTCCCAAAGTGCTGGAATTGCAGTCTTGAGCCACCATGCTCCATGCTAAATTTTATTTTTTAGTGCAGTTTTAGGTTCACAGCAATACTGAGTGGAAACAATAGAGTTCCCACTGCTATGTCTTCAAGGTCCAGCTTCCATATCATTATCTCTATGAAATCTTCTCTGATTTCCCATAGTTGTAAATAAAAGTTTCCTTTTCCAAAATTTCACAGCCCCTTTAAGAAAATTTAACAAGGTTTCATTTTCTAATCTGTTTTATTTGTCATGTACCTATCTTTTCTTCTTCACTAGACTGTAAATTCATTAAGGGCAGGATCCATGTCTAATCTACCTCTGCATCTCCTAACACCATGGTTCCATCATTGTTTTGGCAAATATTGGAGTACGCATGTATTATTACACTGTGCTGCTTACATATTTATAGATTTGCTTTTCTTATTTGACTGAGACCTCTGAGATTATATATTTATTTTTCTGTATCTCTCAATGCTTTGAGCAATGACAAGTATATAGTAAGTGGTTGATAAACCCTTGCTTTTTTAGTATGAAAGGAAGCTGGCTGTTCTACGGTAAAATTTCAGCTGAAACCTCAATAAGTATTAAGTAGTAATTATAAACAATTAAAAATTATGGAAAAGTATAGAAAAATTTGTTTTTAATAGGATGTATTTATTATGTTCTCAAAAGCATATGTTTTCATCTCCCAATGTTTCCTAAAGCTTGGTGACCTTTGTGTAGGATGAGACATCTTTCATGGATGAAAATAGATCTCTAGCTCTTTGAAATCATAACTTCTTATGACAGTAGAAATATATCAAGGAAAAAAGAGTTTAAGTCAAAATACATCTTTAAGGTTTTCTTTTTCACAGAACATTTGACATTTAAAACTTATTATCTCTTGCCACTTGAATCTCAGTGTTGACCTCAAGGATTCTGTAGAAGGTACAGGATTTAGAGGGCAAAGAGAAGCACAGGAAAGCAAAGTGAATGAAAATGAAGAGTAGAGAGGCATAACCTGGTCTTGGTGATGTCAAATTCAGACCAAGGGCAGGGGG
Organism: Hylobates moloch; assembly: GCF_009828535.3. NCBI lineage: Eukaryota > Metazoa > Chordata > Mammalia > Primates > Hylobatidae > Hylobates > Hylobates moloch. The sequence goes on from NW_026652293.1 coordinate 13,908,757, forward strand.
TAATTTATAGGATGGATCAAAAGGAAAGGGATAAATGATGACGAGAGTAGCAACATTAAGTCAGAAAAGACAAGAAAAATGAAAGAAGCCAAAGGGCAAGACACACAATAGGTGAGGAGGGAACATTTCTAAAATAACAACTGTGATCCTTGAATTTTTTTACATTGCATGAATAATTTCAGAATATTGGTAATGAAAATACAGATAAAATTCCCCTTCAACACCATTTCCCTGGAAATCAAATCTTTTTTCTTTTTTTTTCAGCCCCGGAGAATGGAAAATATTTAGAGAGGTACAAAACTATCAAGTATCTCTATAAATAACTACAAAATTTTCACTTACATTTATTTATAATGTCTAAAGCACAGCCACAAGTTCTCCTCCTCTTGGGAAGGAAGGAGAAAATTTTAAGAGTTGGCTGTTCTTGGCTGGGTGTGGTGGGTCACACCCATAATCCCAGCAGTTTGGGAGAATGAGGCTGGAGGATCACTTGAGCCCGCCAGTTTGAGACCAGACTGGGCAATATCATAAGATCTGGTCTCCACAAAAATATTTTAAAAATATTAGTCAGGCAATCCCAGCACTTTGGGAGGCCAAGACGGGCGGATCACGAGGTCAGGAGATCGAGACCATCCTGGCTAACACGGTGAAACCCCATCTCTACTAAAAAATACAAAAAAATTAGCTGGGCGTGGTGGTGGGCACCTGTAGTCCCAGCTACTCGGGAGGCTGAGGCAGGAGAATGGCACAAACCTGGGAGGCAGAGCTTGCAGTGAGCCAAGATGACGCCACTGCACTCCAGCCTGGGCGACAGAGCGAGACTCCCACTCAAAAAAAAAAAAAAAAAAATTAGGCATGGTGGCAGTGCCTGTACTCCCAGCTACTGGGGAGCCTGAGGTAGGAGGATTGATTGAGCTCAGGAGGTGGAGGTTTAGTGACCCGAGATTGCACCATTGTACTCCCAGCCTGGGCGACAGAGTGAGACCCTGTCTAAACAAAACAAAACAAAACAAAACAAAACAAAACAAAACAAAACAAAACAAAACAAAACAAAACAAAACAAAACAAAACAAAACAAAACAAAACAAAACAAACCCCCCAAAAAACCAACCACAAAAAACACAAGTTTTCTGAGTTCACAGCTCTTATCTTTAACTAAGTTTAGACATCCCTCCCTCAAGATCATTCTCCTTCTAATCCCAAAATAACAGAAACATGGAATTAGGTTAAGACTACTGGCTAAAGAAATTTATTTCTTCATGCCATTATTTTCATTAATAGGCATTCTAGAATTTCGAGGTACTTACTGTTTTCTGTCTTAACATACATATTAACATTCATAGATGTAACTTACCCTTATGAGTATACTTACATTTTGAAAAATCTCCTCTTCACCTTAAATTGTGGAGTAATGAAGCACTTAAATAATTCATAATCTCCATCGAAGCTAGTGCTACTTCCTAACTATGGACCACGTTATAGACAGGGTAGGTGGCAGTTTACATCTTTTCCTACAGAATTATCTGTAACTATAACTTTTCATCTCTAATTTGGAAAAAATAACAAATTCTAAGCAATAAATAATAATAATAATTATAATAATAATATATTGATAGGGCCTATCTTGGGTATACAGTAATTTATGTATAAAATATCATACATAAATGTTGGTATTTTATTATTTGTAATAGATTACTTGCAAGTCACCTCTCGGTTGATTAAAATGCAATCATACATGACATTATGGTTGAGTATGGTTGGTCTAACATGACATTGTAATGAACTATAACCTGTGTAGCCACTGTAAAGACTTTTTGTTGTTATTGTTGTCACAAAGACTGGAGTGTAGTGGCGCAATCTCAGCTCACTGCAACCTCCACCTCCTGAGTTCAAGCAATTCTTCTGCCTCAGCCTTCTGAGTAGGTAGGATTACAGGTCCCTGCCACCATGTCTGGTTAATTTTCGTATTTTTAGTAGAGATGGGGTTTTGCCATGTTGGCCAGGCTGGTCTGGAACTCCTGACCTCAGGTGATTTACCTGCCTTAGCCTCCCAAAGTGCTGGGATTACAGGTGTAAGCCACCATGCCCAGCCTTGTAAAGACGTTTTAACCCTCTGACAGTGAAGTCAATGAGGGGACCTTGAAATTGTTTTTGAATGTCTGATTTCTTTTCTTTTCTTTTTTTTTTGAGACAGAGTCTCACTCTATTGCCCAGGATAGAGTGAAGTGGCACAATCACAGCTTACTACAGTGTAGAACTTGTGGGCTCAAGCAATTCTCTCACCTCAGCCTCCCAAGTAGCTGGGACCACTGGCATGTGCCACCATGCCTGGGTAATTTTTAAATTTTTTGTAGAAACAAGGTTTTGTTATGATGTCCAGGCTGGTCTCAAACTCCTGGACTCAACAGTTCTCTTGCCTCAGCCTACCAAAGTGCTGGGATTATAAGTGTGAGCTACTGTGCCCAGCCCATTTTGTTACAAGGACCTGAATATCAGTTGGAAGTAGCCAGTTGAGAGAAAATGTCCCAGTGTCCCTAATCTCACAAGATTGTGGAATGAGTCTTTTGACAGTGGAGAATTGTAACAGTGAAACAGCAAAAAACTACCATAACTAACTCCAGGATTGTTTAAGCGGCATTTACCCATTCCTGCACATAGGCAAGGATAATTTTAGAACACTGAGATAATATACAAAAATAGCAATAATGTAGTTTTAAGGGCTAACTCTGGGATTAAAAGAGAAATATGTAAACAATGAACTATGTTTTCTTAAAGATTTATAGGAGCATTGTGACCTGACCAAAGACAGTGAAGTTCCCAACCTCCCTGGACCCTGGCTGGCACCCAGATGTCTGTGTTTATTGGTTACCTCTTGATCCCAACCCCCTTGCCTTCCCCTGCCCTTAACATAAAAAGAACCTGAAATTGGTACTGATTAAGATGATACTTTAGAATGCTAGTTCACCATCTTCTTGGTTTTGCTGGCTTTCCAAGCAAACCTGCTTTTCCTCCCACCAACCCTTGTCTCTCAAGTTTGGCTTTTGAGCTGCTAGCAGCTAACCCTGTATTCCGTTACATTTTCAATATAAATCACTAATACTTATCTTGGGAATCCACTGGCTGAAATTCAAGTTCTTTCTCTACTGCCAGAATCCAAAATTTCCATTTCATCAGCTTCAAATACATTTAAAAATGTCAAAATGCATTATGACAATGTTGTCAGATAAAGCCAAAAATACCTTCCACCTTTTATTGTCTCCAAATACTCAGAAAATTAATGAAGGGATATCAGAGATGCTTCTCTAGAAACTTTAGTATTATAATTAAATCTGCCAAACATTTGCATATGGTGTTTATTGCACAGTGTTTTATATTTTCCAGGGTGAGAGAGAGAGAGGTTACAGTCAATGAGTTGTATAACTCATACCTGAATTCACTCTTTCGTTTCTGTGTAAGTTGATTCCAAGGCATCAGACTACAGACCTGGAGTAGAGGACCAGAGGCATAATTCAAATTACTGGGCATCTTCTGCTAACAATGTGTAGTAATTTTTTTACTTAGTACATGTGAACTTAACCCAGAACCTAAGTTACCTTAGTTCATGTGTACTTAGGTTCTGGGTTTAAAAAATAATGAATTATATAGTTCTAGTCTTTTTTTTTCCTTTATTAGTTTTTTTATAATTTTATTTATTTATTTATTTTTAATTTATTTCCTGAGACGGTGTTTTGTTCTTGTTGCCCAGGCTGGAGTGTAATGGCATGGTCTTGGCTCACTGCAACTTCCACCTCCCGGATTCAGGTGATTCTTGTGCCTCAGTCTCCCACGTAACTGGGATTATAGGCACCTGCTATCACACCCAGCTAATTTTTTTGTATTTTTAGTAGAGACGGGGTTTCACCACATTGGTCAGGCTGGTCTCAAACTCCTGACCTCAGGTAATCCGCCTGACTCGGCCTCCCAAAATGCTGGGATTACAGCCGTGAGCCACTGCGCCTGGCCTATAATTTTTGTTATTTTATTTTACTTTAAGTTCTGGGATACATGTGCAGAATGTGCAGGTTTGTTACATAGATACACATGTGCTATGGTGGTTTGGTGTACCACCTATCAACCTATCATCTAGGTTTTTTTTTTTTTTTTTGAGATAGAGTCTTGCTCTGTCACCAGGCTGGAGTGGAGTGCAGTGGCACGATCTTGGCTCACTGCAACCTCCGTCTCCCAGATTCAAGTGATTTTCCTGCCTCAGTCTCCCGAGTAGCTGGGACTACAGGTGCGTGCCACCACACCTGGCTAATTTTTTGCATTTTTAGTAGAGATGAGGTTTCACCATGTTGGCCAGGATGGTCTCGATCTCCTGACCTCATGATCCGCCCGCCTTGGCCTCCCAAAGTGTTGGGATTACAGGCATGAGCCACTGCGCCCAGCCACCATCATCTAGGTTTTAAGCCCTGCATGCATTAGATATTTGTCCTAATGGTCTCCCTTCCCTATAGCTCTAGCCTTGAGTTCAAAGTCTAGTAGGGGAAATTTTTTTATTTTTTTGAGATAGGGCCTCACTCTATTGCCCAGGCTAGAATGCAGTGGCACAATCTTGGCTCACTGCAACCTCTGCCTCCTGGGCTCAAGCCATCCTCCCACTTCAGTCTCTTAAGTACCTGGGACTAAAGGCACGTATCACTGCCCCTGGCCCATTTTTGTATATATATATGTGTGTATATATACATTTTTGTATATATATGTGTGTGTATATATATATATATATTTTTTATTTTTTATTTTTTGAGAACGGGTTTTTGCCATGTTGGCCAGGCTGGTCTTGAACTCCTAAGCTCAAGCAATTCACCTGTCTCAGCTTCCCAAAGTACTGGGATTACAGGCGCAAGCCCCCATGCCTGGCCGAAACAATGGAATGTAAAAAACCCCTATATTGAAGCACTGTGTCACCAACCCTGCCTAGTGAACTCTTCTCAGAAGGGAGGAACTTTGAGCTAGGTCTTGAAGAATGAGTTGGAGTTTTCCAGAGAAAAAAGAACCTAATGGTCTTTCAGGCAGAGGAAACAGCATATGTTTGGGAATAAGAGTTTTGGGAGAAAGGCAAAGAGTTCTGTGTAACTAAATTAAAAGGAGTGTGTGAGTGTATTGCTTTGAGCCCCATTTATATTTTATTTCTGAACCTACTCTGTGAACTTTTCTTCTGTCTATTGCCTTCTGAAATGTTTTAAATAAACAGTGATCCAAGATAGACTCTACACCTAGTAGCCTTTCACTCTATTCTGGAGTGGGTTAAGATGAATCTCTAGGATATTTATAGATTATGCCTTTAACATGTTCACAGTATATTGACTAAGACAAACTAGAAGTATTTTGCTTCTATTTACTTGTGTGAGCGGAAGGAACTGCATAAAGAGCTGTGAATGACTCATTTGTTGGGGGGTGTTAGGCTATAATTTCAGACCTCTGATTTCAAGGGAGCCTTTGGTTCATATCTGCACACCTTCCAAGATCTACAGGCATTGTTTTCCACAGCACAAGCACCTCACCATCTTAAGGGAAGGCACATAAAAGGAGCAACTATCTCTGCCAACCTGAGATCCTTTTTATTCCAAAAATACCACCTGTACTCACTGTTTACCACCCACCAAGAAAGCAAGTGTTTAATAGCTCAATCTTGCATATCCACAGGGCCTTAGCCTGTGCTCAGCACAATCTGATGGGAATTGGGGATCTATAAGACACACTTTTTTTTTTTTTTTTTTTTTTTTTTTACCTTCTTAGAGTTTGTAATTGGGATGAGATTACCACCCAATTAGAGCTTAATTACAGAGAGTTGGGTTGGGCATGGTGGCTCAAGTCTGTAATCCCAGCACTTTGGGAAGTCGAGGCAGGAGGATCCCTGGAGTCCAGGAGTTCAAGACCAGCCTGGGCAACAAAGTGAGACCCTATCTCTATAATAAAATAAAATAAAATAAATTAGCCAGGTGTGGTGGTGTGTGTCTGTAGTCCAAGGTACTTGGGAGGCTGAGGTGGGAGAATGGCTTGAGCCCAAGAGTTTGAGGCTGCAGTAAGCTGGGTTTGCCACTGTACTCCAGTCTGGGCAACAGAGCCAGACTCTGTCTCACAAAACAAAAAAATTTACAGAGGGTTGGCTACAGAAGCACAAGAATTCTATCTGTTCCTGATGATGGACTTCCAAAACCTTTTTCTGAGTCAGAGTTTCCAGCTGCCTCCTGAAACATTTACCAGGATGTGCCAAAGACCCTTACATTCAACAGATTCAAAATTAGATTGGTTAATTTTTTTCCTATTATTCCTATCTCAAGTGTTCTCTATTCTATATTTAGATCTTGGTTAATGGTATTATCTCCTGTTCAGCAAGCAAACTAGATATCTGTGGGCCATAAATAACTTCTTCCTTTCTCTTACACTTTAATATCCAAACTATCACTAAGTCATGTTCATTGAGTCTTCAAAATGAGTTTCAAATTTCACTGTAATTTGGTGTAAATGTAATAGTCTGCAATTCATATTATGCCAAAAATGTATAGCTTCTATGCATGGGTAGCAATGGATGCTGTGGTTGGAACATCTGTTTGACAATCTGTGTTGGCTCAGTTTCTTCCAGTTACGCCCATTTCAGGTTAACTCAGACTTCCAAGATTTCTCTCTACTCCTAGCTCCTCCTCCAGAGGCATCCGGGTGTGGAGGAAAGCCAACTTGTCTCATGTGATGGGAGAAGTGCATCTAGGGGTTGGGAGGTGATGGAGGCAAGATACACATGCTGTCCTCTGAGTTCTTGCTTGTTTCTAGCTGAGGTGTCCTTTGCTTTTCCCTGTGTGTGTCAACCTATGTTCTCAATAAACCATCAGCGATAGAACTAGTCCCACCTGGTCTTTGGTATGTGTTAGCATCTGCTGTTGCTGAGCTTGGACTCCACCATAGTCTCTGGTCCTGTGGCTGCTGCATTCTGGCTCAAAGTCCCTGCCATTTCTTAAGTCCTTCCAGCGTGTCCTTGCTCCCCTGAGCAGGTGGGAACCTCTGGCTCTTCTGTACATTGTGCACAGTGTTGATTATGTCTACCTTGCTAGATCCCTCTTTCTGCCAATGCTATTTCTATATGTCTACTATGAGCCTTAGTGTTCTCAGATCTAGTCATGTTTGTCTAGATTTACTTCATCTCACCCGTTGAGTTCTGACCACTTTGCTCCATCTCTAGAAGATGTAGGGCTTTCTCTAGTTTTTCCCCTTTCTGTATGGTCAGGTCATATCATTCCCCATGTGGATGCAGCATTTGAACTCCTTTCCTTGGAGCCATAAGATGATAGGACTGTAGGGGAATATGATTTATAGAGGAAATAAGGACTATGTTTACTGTTTTCAAAATAGTATTCTTAGTACATATAGACTCATTTGTACATACACATTCTGTGCATTTTTTATTAAAACAAAATTATTACTATACTTATTTTTTGTAACTTCTTTTTTAATCAAACAATATATTTTGCAGCCCTTTCCATGCCAGGACATTCAGATATATTTCATTCTTTTTAATAGGTACATAGTATTCCATTCTATGACTGTATCATAATTTGTTTAGTGGTGGATGTTTAGCTTGTAGTATTCTATTTTTTGCTATTATAAAGATTTCTGCAACATGTATCCTTGTACGTTGTGCAAGGAAAATTTACTATTTCTTTATTTCCGTTACTACTTTAGTGGGCTTGTTTTGTCCTGCTTAAAAAGATTATTTTCTACCCTAAGACCAAACACACATTTTTTTCTTTTCTTTTTTGTTTTCTTTTTTTATGTTTTATTTTTTCTTTTCTCTCTTTTCTTTTATACTTTAACATATTTAATTCATTTTGATTTTAAAAAATATTCTATGATGTAGGTAGAATTATCATTTTTCCATATATTATAGAGTTGTGTATTTTTTTTTTTTTTTGAGACAGTCTTGCTCTGTCGCCCAGGCTGGAGTGCAGTGGCGTGATCTCGGCTCACTGCAAGCTCCGCCTCCCGGGTTCACGCCATTCTCCTGCCTCAGCTTCCCTAGTAGCTGGGACTACAGGTGCCCGCCACCATGCCCGGCTGATTTTTTTGTATTTTTTAGTAGAGACGGGGTTTCACCGTGTTAGCCAGGATGGTCTCGATCTCCTGACCTCGTGATCCACCCGCCTTGGCCTCCCAAAGTGCTGGGATTACAGGCGTGAGCCACCGCGCCAGGCCGAGTTGCGTATTTTTTTAAAAAAACAAATTTTCAGGTCCTCTCTCCCACAGTGGATGATGGGTGGGGGGTTCCCTTTTTTCCTCAGCCAAGGCTGAAGGCAAAGATCAGATCTTGAAGATCATTGTCAAGACTGCCATGCGCTGAGAAGCCTTGTTTTCCTACCTCAGACATTTGTAGAAAACAAAACAAAACAAAACAAAACAAAACCCCATTGTTTTCACACAAAAGTTCCTGGTTAGAATCAGTTACTTGGGAAACTTAGGTTGAGCGATGTTCTAATTGAGCTCAACTTTCATGCTCAGCATTTCAGTTCTCATTCTTTTGTCTTAAACTACAATTGCCAAATGGCCTAGACCTGTTTTTGCAATAAGGTAGTAGATGTAAATTTTATTCTCCCCTATTTGCAATAGTTAGGTTGTTAATTAACTGAATGAATACTCAATCTCAGTTTACTGATCCCCACTGCAAACATAATGATGCAAAAGCCAAGATTTGGGCCATTTAAAATCATTGTAGAACCACAGCGTGAACTCCCAAAGTCAGAATTTGTGCAGTGTTATAATATTTTAATTTTTTTTTTTCCAAGAGACGAGGTCTCACTGTGTTTCCCTGGCTGGAGTGCAGTGGCACAATCATGGCTCGCTGCAGCCTTGAACTCTTAGGCTCAACTAATCCTCCTGCTTCAGCCTCCCAAGTAGCCAGGACTTTAGGCACATGTCACCATACCCAGCTAATTTTAATTTTAAAAAATTTTTGTAGAGATGGTGTCTCACTATGTTGCCCAGGCTGTCTATCATAATATTCAAAACAATTTCAACAGGCTCATTTGTAATAAAATGTAATAGCAGAGTTGTCAAAGTCTGCATTTAAAAGATATCTGTTACATAACTGTTATTTTTGCAAAAAGAGAATTTATCTTCTTAAATCGATCTACCTGCCTACCAATCTACTCATCTATATTTTGATCTAGCTATAAATATATTTGAAGAAACAGAAAATTATATACAAAGAAGAAAATAATTCACTGGCACCCAGTTAATTGGTCAACATTTTGGCCAGTTTTCTCCTCATGTTGTATTTATGCAATGCACACATGGTTTATTTACCTGCAAAGTAGAAGAGCACCACCTACATTCTGGCCAAATGTAAAAGTTGGCTATTAAAATTAATATTCAGTGGAATTGAGGCTGAAGGCAAATATAACCATGAAAGAATAAATTTTAATGGCCAGGCACAGTGGCTCACACCTGTAATCCCAGCACTTTGGGAGGCCAATGTGGGTGGATCACTTGAGATCAGGAGTTTGAGACCAGCCTGACCAACATGGCGAAACCGCGTCTCTACTAAAAATACAAAAATTAGCAGGGTGTGGTGGTGAGTGCCTGTAATCCCAACTACTTGGGAGGCTGAGGCAGGATAATCGCTTAAACCTGGAAGGAGGAGGTTGCAGTGAGCTGAGATTGTGCCACTGCACTCCAGCCTGGGCGACAGAGCCAAACTCTGTCTCAAAAAAATATATATATATATATTTTAATAACAAAGTAAATCCAGTTGATCAAAATAAGATCAATAAGCATAATTATTATTACAATTTCATATTAAAGTTTTCGTAGTAATATTTTAGAAGTTTGACACTGTGGCCCAGGTGCAACACCTCCTACCTAGACATCTTAGCTGCTGGTCTGCTTGTTGTTTTCAGACTGTACCTTTGCCTGCCAAGGAGATGCTTGTTTCAGCTAACGGCAGTGAGGGGATATAATGTTGGTTGCCATGTGGTCATCTTGCCACCAAGTTGTTGGATGTTCTCACCTCTGAATTGTAGCCAACTAAAGACTCATCTACTCTTCAATGGCATATTCTGCCATTGAAGATTGGGTCATTGGTAATTGCACAGTTTCATTGAGGCAGCTCCACAAATTTAAGCTTTTGTGCCTAATTAGAGACAAATACTGAATATTGTTGTGCTCATGTTTTTTGTTTTAAAAAATTTAAGCTTAGGCAACATGGTGAGATCCCACCTGTACTAAAAATTATTAGATTATTTTTTGAGACCGAGTCTCACTCTGTCATTGGCCAGGCTGAGTGCAGTGGTGTGATCACAGCTCACTGCAGCCTCGACCCCCTTGGCTCAAGTGATCCTCCTACCTCAGCCTCCTAAGTAGAGGGGACTACAGATACATGCCACCACACCTGGATAATTTTTTGTATTCTTAGTAGAAATGGGGTTTCGCCATGTTGCCCAGGCTGGGCTCGAACTCCTGGACTCAAGCAATCTGCCTGCCTCAGCTTCCCAAAGTGCTGAGATTAGAAGTGTGAGCCACTATGCCCAGCCACCACTAAAAATTAAAAGATTAGCCAGGTGTGGTGTCATAGCTGTAGTCCTAGCTACTTGGGAGGCTGGGGCACGAGGATCACTTGAACCTGGGAGGTGATTGTGGGAAGTGAACCCAGGAGCCGTGATTGTGACACTGCATTACTGCCTGGAAGACAGAGTGAGACCTTGTTTAAAAGAAAAAAAATGTATGCACATGATATATAAAATTATATGGACAAAATTTATCCTTAAGCCTTGAGTTTGGAAAAGTACCAGTGGAGCAATGTAACTGGCTTTCAGGTTAGCAAAAGCTCTGAATTTCCATCTGCATCTCAGTTTTCACTCATTGCATGCATGCCAATGCCAGCACCTTTGGTGGAGCGGCATGACTTGAAGCTCCCCGCGGCAGGCATCATCAGGCAATACTTACCCTCTCATGGGACTCTCAATACCCTCTCATGGGACTCTCAAGCCAACAAACCCCTATCTCTGCAAGGGACTGTTTGTGAGTGAATTCTGTGCTGTAGATACTCATCTCTGCAAAGTACAATGCTAAGGCTTTCTTTTGAACAAGGAACTGTTTTTTCTTTTTCTTTCTTCAGTAGCTACTCCTCCTCATTGTTTGAACATATTATATGAGTACGTGATCAGGCAGCTCCATAACCTCTTACAAGTCATGTTGTTGTCTTTGGCTGCAGAAGAATGATGAATGTGGCCCCAATCTTGCTGCCACAGCCAGCAATTCTGTTACCTTATGCTCTGCTATAATTACTTCCTGAGCACACATAACCAAATGATGTGAACTAAACATATGGCTGTGATTCTTAAGCCACTCAGACCCTTGTTTGTTCCATTGTCAGTGACAACCACATGACACCTTCCTTTACCAATTTCCCATTTGTAAAGATTTCTTTAATCACATTAATGTGTGAGATTGGTGTTCAAGATTAAGAAATTTATTGATGTGAAACTAAAACCAAATGCAGTTGATTCTGTCATAAATCCATGGTGCTGACATGTAGACAAAAAATTTCTGTTTCTAAAAGTTCACGTCTAATATACAAAATATTAAATATATTCAATAATATCATTAACATTTTTGTCAAAGTGGAATATAATTGAGGTGTAATCTTTTGCGTAACTTGATTTTTAGAATTTACATCCTGTGGCTGGGTGTGGTAGCTCACACCTGTAAATTCCAGCACTTTGGGAGGCCAAGGCAGGAGGATTGCTTGAGTCCAGGAATTCAAGACCAGCTGGGTAACATAGTGTGACCCTGTCTCATTAAACAAAATAAATTAAAAAAAATTATTTAGATTAAAAAATAATTTATATCCTGGGCACATATCAGAAATCCATCATTTTCAATGTCTAAAAATTACTAGATTCTATGAAAAACATTTCAACAAGCTTGTTAAAAATTGTAGCTATTTTCCAACCGCCGCAGCCCACTCGTTTGTGCTTTGCGCCTTCCTCCTCCGCGCCTTGGAGCCGGATCCGGCCCCGGAAACCCGACCCGCAGACGCGGTACCTCTACTGCGTAGAGGCCGTAGCCGGCGGAAGGAGAGAGGTGGCCGTCCTGTCAACAGGCCTGGGGAAGCCATGCTTTCCCGGCTGCCCGGCGCGAGACTTTCTCCAGACCCAGCATGTAGGTGCCGGGCGACTGCCATGAACTCCGGGGCCATGAGGATCCACAGTAAAGGACATTTCCAGGGTGGAATCCAAGTCAAAAATGAAAAAAACAGACCATCTTTGAAATCTCTGAAAACTGATAACAGGCCAGAAAAATCCAAATGTAAGCCACTTTGGGGAAAAGTATTTTACCTTGACTTACCTTCTGTCACCATATCTGAAAAACTTCAAAAGGACATTAAGGATCTGGGAGGGCGAGTTGAAGAATTTCTCAGCAAAGATATCAGTTATCTCATTTCAAATAAGAAGGAAGCTAAATTTGCACAAACCTTGGGTCGAATTTCTCCTGTACCAAGTCCAGAATCTGCATATACTGCAGAAACCACTTCACCTCATCCCAGCCATGATGGAAGTTCATTTAAGTCACCAGACACAGTGTGTTTAAGCAGAGGAAAATTATTAGTTGAAAAAGCTATCAAGGACCATGATTTTATTCCTTCAAATAGTATATTATCAAATGCCTTGTCATGGGGAGTAAAAATTCTTCATATTGATGACATTAGATACTACATTGAACAAAAGAAAAAAGAGTTGTATTTACTCAAGAAATCAAGTACTTCAGTAAGAGATGGGGTTTTCTTCGGATATATCCCTTTAGCCTGAAGAACTTACTTTCGCATGTTTTAGAGCAAATCTGGTGGCACAAGGAATTCTCTTAGATATCCTTCATATGATCATATCTTCAATGGAAAAAGAATCACGAATTGAGAGTTCTTTGTCTCAGCACCTTACTCCTGTCCTAAAACTGTCTTCTGGTCTCCATGGATTCTGACGAGAAATCTGCAGTTATTCAAATTGGTATTCACTTATATGGCTAAAGAGTTGGTAGTGGCGCACAAAAAACAAGAACAGGAAGACTCAAAAAGCCTTTTGTAAAGGTGGAAGATATGAGCCAACTTTATAGGCCATTTTATCTTCAGCTGACCAATATGCCTTTTATAAATTATTCTATTCAGAAGCCCTGCAGTCCATTTGATGTAGACAAGCCATCTAGTATGCAAAAGCAAACTCAGGTTAAACTAAGAATCCAAACAGATGGCGATAAGTTTGGTGGAACCTCAATTCAACTCCAGTTGAAAGAGAAGAAGAAAAAAGGATATTGTGAATGTTGCTTGCAGAAATATGAAGACCTAGAAACTCACCTTCTAAGTGAGCAACACAGAAACTTTGCACAGAGTAACCAGTATCAAGTTGTTGATGATATTGTATCTAAATTAGTTTTTGACTTTGTGGAATATGAAAAGGACACACCTAAAAAGAAAAGAATAAAATACAGTGTTGGATCCCTTTCTCCTGTTTCTGCAAGTGTCCTAAAAAAGACTGAACAAAAGGAAAAAGTGGAATTGCAACATATTTCTGAGAAAGATTGCCAGGAAGATGATATAACAGTGATGGAGCAGAATTTCCTGTATAAAGAGACCCAGGAAACTGAAAAAAAGCTTCTGTTAATTTCAGAGCCCATCCCCCACCCTTCAAATGAATTGAGAGGGCTTAATGAGAAAATGAGTAATAAATGTTCCATGTTAAGTACAGCTGAAAATGACATAGGACAGAATTTTACACAGCTACCTCTACATAAAAACAAACAGGAATGCATTCTTGACATTTCCGAACACACATTAAGTGAAAATGACTTAGAAGAACTAAGGGTAGATCACTATAAATGTAACATACAGGCATCTGTACATGTTTCTGATTTCAGTACAGATAATAGTGCATCTCAACCAAAACAAAAGTCAGATACTGTGCTTTTTCCAGCAAAGGATCTGAAGGAAAAGGACCTTCATTCAATATTTACTCATGATTCTGGTCTGATAACAATAAACAGTTCACAAGAGCACCTAACTGTTCAGGCAAAGGCTCCATCCCATTCTCCTCCTGAGGAACCCAATGAATGTGACATCAAGAATATGGATAGTTTACCTTCTGGTAAAATACATCGAAAAGTGAAAATATTGTTAGGACGAAATAGAAAAGAAAATCTGGAACCAAATGCTGAATTTGATAAAAGAACTGAATTTATTACACAAGAAGAAAACAGAATTTGTAGTTCACCGGTACAGTCTTTACTAGACTTGTTTCAGACTAGTGAAGAGAAATCAGAGTTTTTGGGTTTCACAAGCTACACAGAAAAGAGTGGTATATGCAATGTTTTAGGTATTTGGGAAGAGGAAAATTCAGATAATCTGTTAACAGCGTTTTTCTCGTCCCCTTCAACTTCTACATTTACTGGCTTTTAGAATTTAAAAAATGCATATTTTTCAGAAGTGATAAGGATCATATTCTTGAAATTTTTATAAATATGTATGGAAACTCTTAGGATTTTTTTTACCAGCTTTGTTTACAGACCCAAATATAAATATTAAAAGTAAATGTCTGCAATTTAAAAAAAAAAAAAAATTGTAGCTTTTATAGATTCTGTACTATAAGGAGTAATCTTATTTGTTAAGTCTGTTGTATATCATTTGTTCATAAAATATGTTTAGGTACCTCATTTTTCTCTAGCTTTTCCTTTTTCCCATATGAATCATTGAGAGTGCCTAAGTTTTTAAAAATAAGTATTCACATATTAACACATAACTCTGCTGACTGGTCTTATTTTACATTCATATCTTTGAACCACAAATTGGACCTTGATGATGGTACCTGGTAATTACACTACACTTTCCTGGTCTGTTTTTTTTTCCTGGTCTCTTAAAAGACTCACTCACACAATTTTTTTTTTTTTTTTTTTTTGAGACAGAGTCCCGCTCTGTCACCCAGGCTGGAGTGCAGTGGCTCAATCTTGGCACACTGCAGCCTCCACCTCCTGGGTTCAAGTGATTCTTGTGCCTCAGTCTCTCAAGTAGCTGGTATTACAGACTTGCGCCACCATGCCTGGTTAATTTTTGTATTTTTAGTAGAGACAGGGTTTCTCCATGTTGGCCAGGCTGGTCTCGAACTCCTTAGCTCAAGTGATTCGCCCGCCTTGGCCTCCCAAAGTGCTGAGATTACAGGTGTGAGCCACCATGCCTGGCCAAAAGACTCACACTGTCTGCATTCTTCTTAAATTTCCAATAGTTCCTCTCTGTCTTCACTCTGCTGATACTTCTCTTGTTTCACTGAAAAAACCTGAAAGCACTTAGAAGTTCCCTAGACATCCACCCTCACCTTACCCACCTGCTAGCATCTCTTCCCACTCACTCCAGCTTCCTGCTTATTCCCACAGTAGATGAACTCTCTATGTTAGCTGAGCCAGTTAGTCCACATACATATAGATCCTCACTCCTCTTGTCTATCAAGGACAGCCGTTCAGCAAATCTTCCATCTGATCATTTCTTCACTTTTTACTGAATCTTTTCATTATCATACTAATACTGTTACCTATCTTATCTTTAAAAAAAGTCCTTCACAACATCACTTCTTTTTTTGAAAGATGAATATTTATTCACTTTACAAAGAGAATGGTATTAAATTGCCATAAACAGCTCCATTTATAGACAAATATAACTGTATATTACACCAGTAGCTGGTTGAAACTTGCTTTCCCAGGATGCTTATATGACTCCAGCTCTTAAGTTGAGAACACAAATCTCTGTTCTGCCACTGATATTAAAAAGTCCTTCAGAGATAATGGTTTTGTTTTACATATTCACAGGAGGGAAAAAATCAATCCATCTGCCCAGCCCTTCCTTAGAGGTGAGCTTCCATCTTCAGGTTCCCTAGTGAGCACTAAGCAAATACTGGCTCATTCTTTAAAAAAAAAAAAAAAAAAAAAAAAAATCTGTTGATAATTTGAAAAGGCTTTTGCAGCACACCACAATACTTATTTATATATACATAAAAAATCTTGAATCACAGCCGGGTGTGGTGGCTCACGCCTGTAATCCCAGCACTTTGGGAGGCTGAGGTGGGCGGATCACCTGAGGTCGGGAGTTCAAGACCAGTGTGAGCAACATGGAGAAACTCTGTCCCAGCTAAAAATACAAAAATTAGCCAGGCATGGTGGTGTGTACCTGTAGTCCCAGCTACTCAGGAGGCTGAGGCAGGAGAATCACTTGAACCTGGGAGGCGGAGGTTGTGATGAGCCAAGATCACGCCATTGAACTCCAGCTTGGGCAACAAGAGCGAAACTCCCTCTCAAAAAAAAAAAAAAAAAATTGAATCAGGTTTATTATTTCAAAGGTAAACAGATACCCTAACACTGCCAAGAGTAGATAATGAAAAGGAAGTAAAACATTAAATTATTAATTATAAAAATATATTCTTTGGAAAAAAATTCGAATAAGGTTATCATTAATGTTTAAAAACCAAAGAGAAAAAATAGACAATTGTTCTTTGATCTATTCGTAATTTAAATAAAAATGAAAACATCTTCAAAAGCAGGTATAAATTGAACTTTTAAAAAAGTTGCAGGTAACAAGCACTTCTAATTCATACACTGATGATTCTTTACAAGCAATTTGCAGTCAAGAAAAATCCTTAATGTGGCTAATTCTTTAGTTTTTTAATTGTCGTAATTTTTGTTTTGTTTTTTAAAAATACTTCACATGACAGCTTAAAAAATAAGTGGTTATTTTGGGGAAGTACTCCAAATATTTAATCTTACTCAAGTCAGATTACCAGTTAGTGGACAAGCTAGTGATATTGATGGTTTTAAAAAATTACAATCATTTTTACTCCAGTTTTTAGTTATCCCTTCATATTTCATGAAAAGGTACCAATTTAAATGTACCAAATTAAAAAAATTTTCACTAGTGCTGCGTTGCATCTGGATTTGATGAAAGATACCAACCTGAGATAAGAGCTGACTCCTTCACAACAGTCCAGTTCTTGAAACCTTATGGGAAACGTTTTTATCTGCACTTACGTCAATTCTTGATATAACCAATCATACTAGGATATTATATTATAAAAATATACCATATATTGGACACTGATGTCTGTACATTTCAGAAAATGTGTCTATATACTGTGTAAAGTTTATTAACATTTGAACGAAATGCTCTTATTTACATAGTTAAGTCTTAGGTGCTCAGGACAGCAAGGTGGCATAGGATCCACCGCTATGAATTTGGAAATATGCAGTGGTCCTCGGCATCCTGGCACAGAGGCAACCCTCCCCAGGAGGACTTGGCATCACCGGGCAAGTTTAGATAATTTGACGTGCTTACTTTTCTGTCTTCATTCTTCTTCACTTTCATTTTCAGGGCCTAAATCAGAATCTTCATATAATTCTTTTCCACTTGCCATATCTCTGTCCTCACCATTTTCTTCTTCTTTTCCTTCAGCATCCTCATCATCCTCTTCATCAACATCCTCATCTTTTTCACTTTCACTTTCTTCCTCATCTTCATCCCAATTATCATCAGAACCTTTATCTGCCATTTCATCATCAGACTCCTGTTCAGAAGATTCTTCTTCATATGCCAACGTTGCCTTCTGTCCAGGGGAAGCTGTTCCTTTTTTTTTTTTTTTTTTTTGCTGTTACTTGTGTAATTAGAAGAATAAGCTTTCCATGAAGGTGTGAAAGTTTCTGAAAAGTTTTTACTCTGCTTTCCATTAACTGGTAGAGTGTCCCTACCTGGGGTACCAGGTCAGGCAATGTGGACAGGTGTGATGCATGAACTGTTTTTTTTTTAAATTATTATTTATGTATTATTTTATATTTTTATTTTTTGAGGTGGAGTCTCGCTCTGTCACCCAGGCTGGATTGCACTGTCACAATCTCGGCTCACCAAAACCTCCACCTCCCGGGTTCAAGTGATCCTCCTGCCTCTGCCTCCTGAGTAGCTGGGATTACAGGCATCTGCTACCATACCTGGCTAATTTTTGTATTTTTAGTAGAGGCAGGGTTTCACCATGTTGGCCAGACTGGTCTCAAACTCCTGATCTCAAGTGATCCATCCACCTTGGCCTCCCAAACTTCTGGGATTACAGGCGTGAGCCACCGCGCCCAGCCAGATGCATGAACTGTTAATGCACATTTTAGCCACTGAACCATTGGCACAGCACTGTTAGGTTTTCCTTGTAACCTCTTTGTAGTGCCGCTGGATCTGTTTCTCATCCTTCACTCTCCCTGCCCTGGGATTGTATCTCCCTGTAAGGCATTCATGCTTAAATCTTGTTCAGGTTCTGTTTTTTAGAGAACCTTGGCTAAGCCATGAGCTGTTTACTTTTTTTCTCCCTGTTTTTTTTTTGAGACAGTCTCACTCTGTCTCCCAGGCTGGAGTGCAGTGGTGTGATCTGGGCTCACTGCTTCCCGGGTTCAAGCAATTCTCCTGCCTCAGCCTCCCGAATAGTTGGGATTACAGGCATGTGCCACCACGCCCAGCTATTTTTTTTTTTTGTATTTTTAGTAGAGACAGGGTTTCATCATGTTGGCCAAGCTGGTCTCGAACTCCCAAACTCAGATGATTTACTGGCCTCAGCCTCCCAAAGTGCTGGGATTACAGGTGTGAGCCACCGTGCCCGGCCTTTTCCTCCCTGTTGTGAGACTTGCCTGTGCATAGTCTTAGTCTTTGTCCTTTTTCCTTTTGGGATATTTATATTTTGTCTAATGATTTGCAATAGCCCTTCATCAATTGGAGGCTATTAAACTTTGTTTTAGTATGTTTTAAAATTAAAAAGTACTATTTATTTTTCTTTTTTGCATTTTTGGGATACTTTTTTGTTTTTATTATTTCCTCATGTTTTAATTGTGAACTATATTAAAATATAGAAGAGTATCCAAACATACATTGACCAGTAGCATAATAATAACATGCTAAAATGAACAACTGTATAATTATTTCTGTTAAGAATTAGATATTGCTAAAAGGCTAGGCGTGGTGGCTCACACTTGTAATCCCAGCACTTTGGGAGGCCGAGGTGGGTGGATCACGAGGTCAGGAGATCGAGACCATCCTGGCTAACACGGTGAAACCCTATCTCTATTAAAAATACAAAACATTAGCTGGGTGTGGTGGCGGACGCCTGTAGTCCCAGCTACTCGGGAGGCTGAGGCAGGAGAATGGTGTGAACCCGGGAGGCAGAGCTTGTGGTGAGTGGAGATGGCGCCACTGCACTTCAGCCTGGGCGACAGAGCAAGACTCCGTCTCAAAAAATAAAAAATAAAAATAAATAAAAAAAGAATTAGATATTGCTGGGCTCAGTAGTAATCCCAGGGCTTTGGGAAGCTGAGGTGGGAGGACAGCTTAAGCCAGGAGTTTGAGACCAGCCTGGGCAGCATAGTAAGACCCCGTCTCTACAAAAAGTAAAAATGCATAGTGGCATATTCCTGTAATCCTAGCTACCCTGGAAGCTGAGGCAGGAGGATCACTTGAGCCAAAAGTTTGAGGCTGCAGTGAACCATGATCATGCCATCATGCCACTGCACTCAGTCCTGGGTGACTGAGCAAGATTCTGGCTCTAAAAAAAAGAAAGAAAGAAATAGATCATTGCCAGTACCATAGAATCCCCCTCTGTGGCTCTCTCCAATCACATCCTCTTTTTTCCTCTATTCTGTAACATTCTTGTGATTTTTCTTTCTTTATCCTGTGTGTGTGCATGTATGTGTTTGTATATAGTTGTGTATGTATGTATGATACACATATATAGCTGATTGCTTCTCAGCCCTGCAACTGGAACTGTGTTTGTGTACATATATCTGCATACATATACGCATACATACATGCACACACATATGTACACACACAGAAGAAAGAAACAGTAGTTTTCACAACTCCTCACTTTTCATCTTTTCAGTTGTCTTTTTTTTGAGACAGGGTCTCATTCTGTTGCCCAGGCTGGAGCGCAGGGGTGCAATTATGGCTTACTGCAGCCTCTATCTCCTAGGCTCAAGGGATCCTCCTGCCTCAGCCTCCCAAGTAGCTGGGACTACAGGCATGTGCCACTATGCATGGCAAATTAATTTTTTTTTTTTTTTGGAGAGATAAGATCTCACTATGTTTCCCAGTCTGGTCTTGAAATCCTGTGCTCAAGAAATTCTCCCAGCTCGGCCTCCCAAATGCTGGGATTACAGGCATGAGCCACCATACCTGGCCTCTTTTCAGTTGTTTCTCTCACTCCTTTCTCATCCACAAAAGTATTACATCAGTGTAAGATGAAGAAACTCAAGGCACATACAGGGAGGCCAGATGATAGATTATTACTCAGAAAACCAAGAATTTAAACCAAAAAGAGAAAGAAGCAAAACTCTAACTGAAGTCATAAAAATTTTAGAAAACTACCATTGATATTCCTAAAATGCTCTAAGATCAGTTGTAGCTGTGGATATTGATTTAAATAGGGAAAAAAATTGAATGAACCTTCTAGGCATTACACAGACTTTATGGACTGAAAAATACAAAGGTGAAATAATGAAAGAAAAATTATCTGAATATATCAAATATACATAACAAATCTATTTAGTATCTATAGAATATATAGAATATATACTACTCTGTTGCCTACTATTTTTAAATCGAGTTTCCCCCTTATCTGGTAAAGTTGAACATAGATATATGAAAACAGAATATAAACAAAGATAAAGCCATGCAATAGTGTGTGCCCAGAGTCCTAGCTACTTGGGAGGCTGAACCAAGAGGCAGGAGGGTCATTTGAACTTAGAGGAGTTTGAGGTTAAAGTGCCATAGTTGTGTCTGTGAATAGCCACTGCACTTCAGCCTGGGCAACATAGCAAGACCCCATCTATAAAAAAAAGTTAAACAAGGGTCATAAAACCATCCTTACGTGTTTGGGAGTGACCTTATGCCACTCATAGGCCTTAAAAGTTTGAGGTATCATCCTACTCTCAAGGACCATTATCAACCTTGAATTCACGATATCTTTTTTGGTCTAATTAACTTCTGTATAAGTTATTTTATAGTCACTTAGAATATAAAACTATCAGAGGTAGAGCATATGTATAACTGTTTTATACAGCTCATATCAGAGTAGGTACTTAAATGGATTTTGGTTGTCTAACTAAAAGCATGTCAATTTTATTGATCTTTCAAAGAACCAACTTTTGTTTTCATTGACTTTTCTCCATTGTTTCCATTTTCTATTTCATTGATTTCCACTCTAATTTTTATTTCCTTTCTTTTCCTTGCTTTGAATTTAATTTACTCTTCTGTTTATAGTTTCTTCAGGTGGAAGCTTAGATTATTTGAAATATTTTTTTTTTCCATTCTTTTCTTTTTCCAGAGACAAGGTCTCACTCTGTCACCCAGGATATAGTGCAGTGGTGCCATCACAACTCACTGTAACTTTGAACTCCTGGGCTCAAGTGATCCTCCTGCCTAAGCCTCCTGAGTAGCTGGGACTACAGGCACATGCCACCACACTCAGCTAATTCTTAAATTTCTTTGTAGAGTCATGGTCTTATTATGTTGGCCAGGCTGATCTTGAACTCTGGCCCAAGTGATGCTCCTGCCTCAGCCTCCCAAAGTGCTGGGATTACAAGTGTGAGCTACTGCACCAGGCCTTTTTTTACTGTTCTAATTTACATTTTCACAGCTAAAACATTTCCCTTTAAGTACTTATTTACCTCCATACAATAAATTTTGATATGTTTAAAAATGGCACTTGATTAAACATTCTCATGGTATGGAACACTGTTGTCGTCTAGCTTGTAGTATTGTCGACAAATTCAAAACCATTCATGTGGGTCCTCCATACCACCTCCTTTTTTCATCTGGTAGCTCTTTATTTCCAGTGTTCTGAAGTTGTACAATCATGTGCCATAATATGGTCTATTTTTATCCACTCAAGTGTCCTGAGCAGTTGACTGCTTCTTTCAATCCAGGTACCCAGGTCCTTCAATTCTGCAGAATTTTCATGTACTACATCCACGGTAATTTCTTAGGCTGTTTGTTTTTTTTTGTTTGTTTTGAGACAGGGTCTCACCTTGTCACTCAGGCTGGAGCGAAGTGGTGTGATCAGAGCTCAGAGCGGGCGGACTGTAATTTTGGCCTTCTGAGCTCCAGCAATCCTGCTGCCTCAGCCTCCGACGTAGCCGGGACTACGAGTGCATGCCACCATGCCTGGCTGACTTTTATTTTATTTTATTTTGTAGAGGTGGGCTCTCACTGTGTTGTCCAGGCTGATCTTAATTCCTGGCCTCAAATGATTCTTTCCCATCAGCCTCCTGAGTAGCTGGTATTACAGCTGTGCTCAGCCCATGATGATTTCTTTATTTCTATTTTAACTCTTTCTCTATGTCTACAGCTCCTATTATTCATATATCTAGTATTTTGGATGGAATATCTTTGAATTTTCTTAGCTTCCCTTTACTTTTTACACTCTTTGTTTTGTGTTTTTGCTCTACTTACAGAGATATTTCCTTAACTATATTTTAAAACTCTTCTACTGAGTTGTTTATTTTTATCCTTTAAAAAAGAGATGGAGACCATCCTGGCCAACATGGTGAAACCCTGTCTCTACTAAAAATATAAAAAATTAGCTGGGCATGGTGGCACTCACCTGTAGTCCCAGCTACTTGGGAGGCTAAGGCAGGAGAATTCCTTGAACCTGGGAGGTGGAGCTTGCAGTGAGCCGAGATTGCGCCACTGCACTCCAGCCTGGGTGACAGAGCGAGAATCCGTCTCAAAAAAAAAAAAAATTGTTATTAAGAGCTCTTTTTCTCCGACAGTTGTCTTTTAATACCATCCTTTCTTATTTCTTGTAGCAGTATACTCTCATATCTCCGAGGAAATTAATGATAGTTTCTTTGAAGTTTTTATCTTGGCATGGACTATTCTCTTTAAGTTGTTTTATTTTTCACTTATGTATTCTGCTCCTGCTTACTCCCCCTTCATTCTTCTCTCTTTTTCATTCATGCTCTCTTTTTCCCCTCACTCTCTCTTCCCATGTTGGAGATTTTTTCTTAGCTGCCTAGTGATTTTTGGCTCTTGTTCACAATTAAGAATGGGATAAAAAAAACCAAAACACTGATTGGAAGTTTTGTGTGCAGTTGCTTATTGCTGTTCTATACACTTTAGTGTGAGCTGACTGTGTGTTTAATTGGGCAAGCCCCAATTTCATTATCTTTTTTCCCTTCGAGTTGGTTAGAAGGCAAATAATATTCTAATCTCTTTCTTGGTTGCCATTGTTTTGGTAGCCAAGTAGGGGAAGCAGTGGTGGTTCCAATCTTCGGTTTATAGTATTTCACTAAAATTTCTTATTTATTTAATTTTTTTTGAGACAAGGTCTTACTCTGTCACCCAGGGTGGAGTGCAGTGGCACGATCTCGGCTCACTGCAACCTCTGCATCCTGGTTTCAAGGGATTCTCCTGCCTCAGCCTCCAGAGTAGCTGGGATTACAGGCACCCGCCACCACGCCCAGCTAAGTTTTGTATTTGTAGTAGAGGCGAGGTTTCACCATGTTGGCAATGCTAGTCTTGAACTCCTGACCTCAGGTGATCCACCTGCCTTGGCCTCCCAAAGTGCTGGGATTACAGGCTTGATCCACCACCCCTGGCCGGTATTTCACTAAAATTTCTTGTTAATATAGTACTCATTCCTCAACTGTGCCTGGCATTGTCCAGTCCAGAGCCCAGAGAATCAACTTCACCCCTCTGCAGGAGTGTGGGGAGGACAGTCACGTGACTGTACCTAGTGGGGCAGGGGACCCAGGGTCTAATTGCTTCTAAAAAAAAATGTGCAAACAATTCTTCTATTTTTGGCTCATTTTCACCCCTTACTTCCTGGGATAACTATTGCCACCAATTCCTGAGACTTTTGGTTTACATTGGGTTGCTTTCCAGGTTTTCCTATTGCCAACTTGGGGATTCTGCTGCTAGTTATCCCTCATTCTTCTAATTTTTCAAAATTTTTTTCTTTTTGAGACAGAGTCTTGCTCTGTTACCCAGGCTCAATCTCGGGTCACTGCAACCTCCGCTCATTGCAGCCTCCACCTCCCAGATCCAAGAGATTCTCCTGCCTCAACCTCCTGAGCAGCTGGAATTACATGCACACGCCACCACACCAGGCTAATTTTTGTATTTTTAGTAGAGACAGGTTTCAACATGTTGGCCAGGCTGGTCTCAAACTCCTGACCTCAAGTGATCGGCCCGCCTCAGCCACCCAAAGTGCTGGGATTACAGGTGTGAACCACCACGGCTGGCCTCCAGTTCTATCTGTTAATGTGAGCTATGACTTTTACAAAACTTTGTGCTTTTTAAAACTTTAGTTTGAAATGACTAAATCTACTTTTTTTTTTTTTCCTGGAAGTCTTCAATTGCCTACTGTTGCTGAAAATGTCTTAAAAATGCCTGGAGGGCTTAAACAGTAAATGCCTCTGGGAGAGGTATTACATTTTTTTAAAATTGGTGTCATACTGTTTTTTGAGAGTAGGAGTTGATAGGTAGAGGGTGCATAAGAAAAGAGGAACTGTACAAAACTGAAGACCCAGGTGTTCCAGGAAACAATTCTAAAGACATATTTGATTTGAAAAAAAAATTCAATCAAATCAGTTCATTGAAGCTTCTGAACCAGACACTCTCCTTAAAGTGCATTTCTGACTTTTTTTTCTAACTCTACTTCATTTTGGGTGAATTTGTGCTCATTTTTTTTTTTGCCTTTTCTGTTAATAATTCTTATGACAGAAATAATAGTGATAATTATTTTTAAATATTTTTAATACAATTACAATTATAATTATAAAAATACAATTTATAATTATATAGGAAGTGATACTACCTTCAATATTCATAGCTTCTAATAAGTGACAAGTCGTGTACACACACACACATATTTTAATACACACCATGTTCTCCCCCATCCTATGTGTCAAGGAAGAATTCCTTCTCAGGTTGAGAGGGCTGACAATGACTACAATAAATGTGCTATTTACCTTGGCTATAATGTCCTAATTTTCACTTATGGCTCTCAAGGTATAGTAGCAGGGCTCAAATAAATCAAATCCTTGTCATGAAAGAGTTATCTTTAACCAATTTGTAAAATAGAAAACACACTATTTCCAAGGAAGGTTAAGTGCAATGTATTATGCAGATAAAATAAGGTATTATTAGTGTAAATAGAATACACTGATACGATACTCCATAGGAATTAGGTTCTATTTGCGTGGCAGAAATTGCATCCTTCCGGTTAAAGCTTAAACGTGTTGCTGTGTTGGGTGTATTGCGAATACTTGACGTGGGAACTGTGATTTGGCTTCACACTGCAGGAAACTTTAAGAGATCCACAACTCAGAGAACACTATTTTTTGGGTAATGGGTATTGGGTGTATTATGAGGAATACCAAGTTCTTCCAATGCTTAGGAGGGAGAATTAGCAGCAGGAAAGAGCGGTCCAGTGGTTGAGGTATGGCTTAAAAGTTCCCAACTCTCATATCTTAGGAAAAAAGAAGAATTTGGAAATGTTCTTCAGAAATCACCTAATTTATGCCTTGGACATTTGAAATAATTATAATTATATCCCATTTTTTAGAGACTTCAAAAAAATGATTCTGTAACTTTTCTCAGAAGTATGTTGTTGAACAAGGGAGTTCTTCCTTATATCTTACTTGCGTCTTTCCTTTTCTGCTGTCTTCAGTGGGGTAAGAATAAGGAATATCTTGTGAGGCCAGGCATGGTGGTTCACGCCTGTAATCCCAGCACTTTGGGAGGCCAAGGCGGAAGGATCACTTGAACCCAGGAGTTTGAGACCAGCCTGGGCAACATAGTGAGACCCTCCCCCACCAACCCACCCATCTCTACAAAAAAATAGAAAAAAAAAATAGCCAGGTATGGTGGTATGCACCTGTAGTCTCAGCTACATGGGAAGCTGAGGTGGGAGGATTGCTTAAGCCTGGCAGGTTGAGGCTGCAGTGAGCTCTGATTGTACCACTGTACTCCAGCTTGGGTGACACAGCTAGACCCTGTCTCAAAAAAAGAAAAATAAAAAAGAGAAATACCTTGTGGCAAACAGTTATTCCTCAGTTTTTCTTTTCTCCTGATGCCTAGACTGAAAATTCTTTTTTTTCTCTTTAAGACAGAGTCTCACTCTGTCACCCAGGCTGGAGTGCAGTGGCGCAATCTTGGCTCACTGCAACCTCCACTTCCTGGGTTCAAGCGATTCTCCTGCCTCGGCCTCCTGAATAGCTGGGATTACAGGCGTGTGCCACCACTCTTGGCTAATTTTTGTCTTTTTAGTAGCAACAGGGTTTCGACATGTTGGTCAGGCTTGTCTTAAACTCCTGACCTCAACTTATCCACCCACTTCGACCTCCCAAAGTTGCTGGGATTACAGGTGCGAGCCACTGAGCCTGGCCTCTTTTAAAATATATATATTTTTACTTTATTTAAAAAATTTAATGTGGAATGCTTCATGAATTTGCGTGTCATCCTTGTGCAGGAGCCAAGCTAATCTTCTCTGTATCTTTCCAGTTTTCGTATGTAAGCTGCCAAAGCAAAGCGAGCACTAGACTGAAAATTCTGACAACAAATCTGAGTTGGGTTAATTATTACATTGCTGAACACCTTTTAATGTTATTGAACACGTATAACTCAGCCAGGTGCGGTGGCTCATGCCTGTAATCCCAGCACTTTGTGAGATCCAGGCAGGTGGATCACCTGAGGTCAGAGGTTCGAGACCAGTCTGGCCAACATGGTGAAACCCCATCTCTACTAAAAATATAAAAATTAGCTAGGCGTGGTGGTGGGTGCCTGTAATCCCAGCTACTTGGGAGGTTTAGGCAGGAGAATAGCTTGAAATCAGGAGACAGAGGTTGCAGTGAGCTGACATGGTGCCACTGCATTCCAGCCTGGGCGACAAAGTGAGACTCTGTCTCTAAATAAATAAATAAATAAATAAATGTATGTATAACTCTGGCTGGGCACAGTGGCTTGGGCCTGTAATCTGAGCACTTCGGAAGGCCGAAGTAGGCAGATCACTTGAGGCCAGGAGTTCAAGACCAGCCTGGCCAACATGGCAAAACACCGTCTGTAATAAAAATACAAAAATTAGTAAGGCGTGGTGGTGGGTGTCTGTAGTTTCAGCTACTCGAGATGCCGAGGCAGGAGAATTGCTTGAACTGGGGAGGCAGAGGTTGTAGTGAGCCAAGATCATGCCACTGCACTCCAGCCTGGGCAACAGAGTGAGACTCTGTCACACACATACACAAAAAGTATAACTCTGTGGCTAAATACTATTTTAGGTTGAAATTTTGTATGGCCTTTTTCATTAGTGTAGTTATGATAATATCATATTTAATAATATGCTTATGTCTACTGAAGAATTAATTTTTCTAGTATGTATATACTCAATGCTATATTTATTTGGTAATATTTTCTTGTTGATATGCATTTTATCTTTTCAGCAAGCACTAATCTTCTATTGTCATTTCCTATAACCCTCAAATAGTGTTAGCCAAGTTATCAGGTGTTTATTAACATCCTAGTATTCATTCATTTATTTCTTTGATCATTTAAACACCTTTTTGTGAAAGACATAGGGAGGAGAATATAAAGAAATGTAAGATTAGGGCGGTTCCAAGATGGCTGAATAGGAACAGCTCCAGTCTACAGCTCCCAGCATGAGCGACGCAGAAGATGGGTGATTTCTGCATTTCCAACTGAGGTACTGGGTTCATCTCACTGGGGCTTGTTGGACAGTGGGTGCAGGACAGTGGGTGTGGCACACCAAGTGTGAGCCGAAGCAGGGCAAGGCATTGCCTCACCCGGGAAGTGCAAAGGGTCAGGGAATTCCCTTTCCTAGCCAAGCAAAGCTGTGACAGACAGCACCTGGAAAATCGGGTCACTCCTACCCTAATACTGTGCTTTTCCAATGGTCTTAGCAAACAGCTCACCAGGAGATTATATCCCACACCTGGCTCAGAGGGTCCCACGCCCATGGAGCCTTGCTCACTGCTAGCACAGCAGTCTGAGAAGGAACTGCAAGGTGGCAGAGAGGCTGGGGGAGGGGCGCCTGCCATTGCTGAGGCTTGAGTAGGTAAATAAAACAGCGGGGAAGCTCGAACTGGGTGGAGCCCACCGCAGCTCAAGGAGGCCTGCCTGCCTCTGTAGACTCCACCTCTGGGGGTAGGGCATAGCTGAACAAAAGGCAGCAGAAACCTCTGCAGACTTAAATATCCCCGTCTGACAGCTTTGAAGAGAGTAGTGGTTCTCCCAGCACAGAGTTTGAGATCTGAGAATGGACAGACTGCCTCCTCATGTGGGTCCCTGACCCCTGAGTAGCCTAACTGGGAGGCACCCCCCAGTCGGGGCAGACTGACACCTCACACGGCTGGTTACCCCACTGAGACAAAACTTCCAGAGGAACGATCAGGCAGCAACATTTTCTGTTCAGCAATATTCGCTGTTCTGCAGCCTCTGCTGCTGATACCCAGGCAAACAGGGTCTGGAGTGGACCTCCAGCAAACTCCAACAGACCTGCAGCTGAGGGTCCTGACTATTAGAAGGAAAACTAACAAACAGAAAGGACATCCACACCAAAACCCCATCTGTACGTCACCATCATCAAAGACCAAAGGTAGATAAAACCACAAAGATAGGGAAAAAATAGAGCAAAAACTGAAAATTATAAAAATCAGAGCGCCTCTCCTCCTCTAAAGGAATGCAGCTCCTCACCAGCAACGGAACAAAGCTGTATGGAGAATGACTTTGATGAGTTGAGAGAAGAAGGCTATAGATGATCAGACTTCTCTGAGCTACAGAGAAGTTTGAACCCATTGCAAAGAACTTACAAACCTTGAAAAAAGATTAGACGAATGGCTAACTAGAATAACCAACACAGAGAAGTCCTTTAAGGACCTGATGGAGCTGAAAACCAAGGCACGAGAGCTACCTGACGAATGCAGAAGCCTCAGTAGCCGATGCAATCAACTGGAAGAAAGGGTATCAGTGATGGAAGACGAAATGAATGAAATGAAGCAAGAAGAGAAGTTTAGAGAAAAAAGAATAAAAAGAAACAAACAAAGCCTCCAAGAAATATGGGACTATGTGAAAAGACCAAATCTACGTCTGATTGGTGTACCTGAAAGTGACGGGGAGAATGGAACCAAGTTGGAAAACACTCTGCAGGATATTATCCAGGAGAACTTCCCCAATCTAGCAAGGCAGGCCAACATTGAAATTCAGGAAATACAGAGAACACCACAAAGATACTCCTTGAGAAGAGCAACTCCAAGACACATAATTGTCAGATTCACCAAAGTTGAAATGAAGGAAAAAATGTTAAGGGCAGCCAGAGAGAAAGGTCGGATTACCCACAAAGGGAAGCCCATCAGACTAGCAGCTGATCTCTTGACAGAAACTCTACAAGCCAGAAGAGAGTGGGGACCAATATTCAACATTCTTAAAGAAAAGAATTTTCAACCCAGAATTTCATATCCCACCAAACTAAGCTTCATAAGTGAAGGAGAAATAAAATACTTTACAGACAAGCAAATGCTGAGAGATTTTGTCACCACCAGGCCTACCCTAAAAGAGCTCCTGAAGGAAGCACTAAACATAGAAAGGAAGAACCGGTACCAGCCACTGCAAAAACATGCCAAATTATAAAGACCATCAAGGCTAGGAAGAAACTGCATCAACTAACGAGCAAAATAACCAGCTAACATCATAAAGACAGGATCAAATTCACACATAACAATATTAACCTTAAATGTAAATGGGCTAAATGCTCCAGTTAAAAGACATAGACTGGCAAATTGGATAAAGAGTCAAGACCCATCAGTGTGCTGTATTCAGGAAACCCATCTCATGTGCAGAGACACACATAGGCTCAAAATAAAGGGATGGAGGAAGATCTACCAAGCAAATGGAAAACAATAAAAGGCAGGGATTGCAATCCTAGTCTCTGATAAAACAGACTTTAAACCAACAAAGATCAAAAGAGACGAGGCCATTACATAATGGTAAAGGGATCAATTCAACAAGAAGAGCTAACTATCCTAAATATATATGCACCCAATACAGGAGCACCCAGATTCATAAAGCAAGTCCTTAAAGACCTACAAAGAGACTTAGACTCCCACGCAATAATAATGGGAGACTTTAACACCCCACTGTCAACATTAGACAGATCAATGAGACAGAAAGTTAACAAGGATATCCAGGAATTGAACTCAGCTCTGCACCAAGTGGACCTAATAGACATCTACAGAACTCTACACCCCAAATCAACAGAATACACATTCTTCTCAGTACCACATCACACTTATTCCAAAATTAACCACATAGTTGGAAGTAAAGCTCTACTCAGCAAATGTAAAAGAACAGAAATTATAACAAACTATCTCTCAGACCACAGTGCAATCAAACTAGAACTCAGGATTAAGAAACTCACTCAAAACCACTCAACTACACGGAAACTGAACAACCTGCTCTTGAATGACTACTGGGTACATAATGAAATGAAGGCAGAAATAAAGATGTTCTTTGAAACCAAGGAGAACAAAGACACAACATACCAGAATCTCTGGGACACATTTAAAGCAGTGTGTAGAGGGAAATTTATAGCACTAAATGCCCACAAGAGAAAGCAGGAAAGATCCAAAATTGAAACCCTAACATCACAAAAGAACTAGAGAAGCAAGAGCAAACACATTCAAAAGCTAGCAGGAGGCAAGAAATAACTAAGTTCAGAGCAGAACTGAAGGAAATAGAGACACAAAAAACCCTTCAAAAAATCAATGAATCCAGGAGCTGCCTTTTTGAAAAGATCAACAAAATTGATAGACAGCTACCAAGACTAATAAAGAAGAAAAGAGAGAAGAATCAAATAGACGCAATAAAAAATGATAAAGGGGATATCACCACCGATCCCACAGAAATACAAACTACCATCAGAGAATACTATAAACACCTCTACGCAAATAAACTAGAAAATCTAGAAGAAATGGATAAATTCCTGAACACATATGCCCTCCCAAGACTAAATCAGGAAGAAGTTGAATCTCTGAATAGACCAATAACAGGCTCTGAAACTGAGGCAATAATTAATAGCTTACCGACCAAAAAAAGTCCAGGACCACATTGATTCACAGCTGAATTCTACCAGAGGTACAAAAAGGAGCTGGTACCATTCCTTCTGAAACTATTCCAATCGATAGAAAAAGAGGGAATCTTCCCTAACTCATTTTATGAGGCCAGCATCATCCAGCCAATATCATACTGAATGGGCAAAAACTGGAAGCATTCCCTTTGAAAACTGGCACAAGACAGGGATGCCCTCTCTCACCACTCCTATTCAACATAGCGTTGGAAGTTCTGGCCAGGGCAGTCAGGCGGGAGAAAGGAATAAAGGGTATTCAATTAGGAAAAGAGGAAGTCAAATTGTCCCTGTTTGCAGATGACATGATTGTATATTTAGAAAACGCCATCATCTCAGCCCAAAATCTCCTTAAGCTGATAAGCAACTTCAGCGAAGTCTCAGGATACAAAATCAATGTACAAAAATCACGAGCATTCCTGTACACCAATAACAGACAAACACAGAGCCAAATCATGAGTGAACTCCCATTCACAATTGCTTCAAAGAGAATAAAATACCTAGGAATCCAACTTACAAGGGATGTGAAGGACCTCTTCAAGGAGAACTACAAACCACTACTCAATGAAATAAAAGAAGATACAAACAAATGGAAGAACATTCCATGCTCATGGATAGGAAGAATCAATATCATGAAAATGGCCATACTGCCCAAAGTAATTTATAGATTCAATGCCATCCCCATCAAGCTACCAATGACTTTCTTCACAGAATTGGAAAAACTACTTTAGAGTTCATATGGAACCAAAAAAGAGCCCACATCGCCAAGTCAATCCTAAGCCAAAAGAACAAAGCTGGAGGCATCACGCTACCTGACTTCAAACTATATTACAAGGCTACAGTAACCAAAACAGCATGGTACTGGTACCAAAACAGAGATATAGACCAATGAAGAGAACAGAACCCTCAGAAATAATACCACACATCTACAATCATCTGATCTTTGACAAACCTGACAAAAACAAGAAATGGGGAAAGGAGTCCCTATTTAACAAATGGTGCTGAGAAAACTGGCTAGCCCTATGTAGAAAGCTGAAACTGGATCTCTTCCTTACACCTTATACAAAAATTAATTCAAGATAGATTAAAGACTTAAATGTTAGACCTAAAACCACAAAAACCCTAGAAGAAAACCTAGGCAATACCATTCAGGACATAGGCATGGGCAAGGACTTCATGTCTAAAACACCAAAAGCAATGGCAACAAAAGCCAAAATTGACAAATGAGATCTAATTAAACTAAAGAGCTTCTGCACAGCAAGAGAAACTACCATCAGAGTGAACAGGCAACCTACAGAATGGGACAAAATTTTTGCAATCTACTCATCTGACAAAGGGCTAATATCCAGGATCTACAAAGAACTCAAACAAATTTACAAGAAATAAACAAACAACCCCATCAATAAGTGGGTGAAGTATATGAACAGACACTTTTGAAAAGAAGACATTTATGCAGCCAACAGACACATGAAACAATGCTCATCATCACTGGCCATCAGAGAAATGCAAATCAAAACCACAATGAGATACCATCTCACACCAGTTAGAATGGCCATCATTAAAAAGTCAGGAAACAACAGGTGCTGGAGAGGACGTGGAGAAATAGGAACGCTTTTACACTGTTGGTGGGACTGTAAACTTGTTCAACCATTGTGGAAGACAGAGTGGTGATTCCTCAGGGATCTAGAACTAGAAATACCATTTGACCCAGCCATCCCATTACTGGGTATATACCCAAAGGATTATAAATCATGCTGCTATAAAGACACATGCCCCTGTATGTTTATGGTGGCCCCATTCACAATAGTAAAGACTTGGAACCAATCCAAATGTCCATCAATGATAGACTGGATTAAGAAAATGTGGCACATATACACCATGGAATACTATGCAGCCATAAAAAATGATGAGTTCGTGTCCTTTGTAGGGACATGGATGAAACTGGAAACCATCATTCTCAGCAAACTATTGCAAGGACAAAAAACCAAACATGGCATGTTCTCACTCATAGGTGGGAATTGAACAATGAGAACACTTGGACACAGGAAGGGAAACATCACACACTGGGGCCTGTTGTGGGGTGGGGGGAGTGGGGAGGGATAGCATTAGGAGATATACCTAATGTAATTGACGAGTTAATGGGTGCAGCACACCAACATGGCACATGTATACATATGTAACAAACCTGCACGTTGTGCACATGTTAGAACTTAAACTATAATAAAAAAATAAAAAAATAAAACCACAAAAAATAAATAAGTAAATAAAAAATAAATAAATAAAAAGAAATCTAAGATTAGAATCCTTGGTTCTTGGAGTTCATAGTTAAGTCTTAGACACTTGTGAATTTTAATTTTAATTTTATTTTTAATTATTATTTTTTTTTACAGACATGGCATCTCACTACATTGCCCAGGCTAGTCTCAGACTCCTGGGCTCAAGCCATCCTCCCTCATCAGTCTCCCAAAGTGCTGAGATTACAGGCATGAGCCACCATGTCCAGCTGACACTTATAAATTAAATAGCAGTGCAAGGTAGTCTATAATTAAATATTCTGTTTGTGGCAAAGAGTAAGCTTTGAGATTTCACAGGAGAGGGTCATGAAGGTGGGTTTCTGTGGTTGAGAAAATTTTTATGGAGAAGTGATTTAAACTGGGACTTGAAGCACAAACAAAATCTAAACAGTTGGAGAGGAGGAGGCCAAGTCAGGCTGGAAAGGGAGCAGGTTGAAATGAGCCGATATGTGTGGAAATAATATGGAGTTCATCCTGAAGAGAATGGAGCTTGCACTGGGAAGTAATAAGGTTAGTATAGTGGGTCCTGGTTAGATAAAAAGGGACTTGAAAATTCCTCAGGATTTGATTCAGTGGAAAATGGGTTTTGGAAGAGCAAGTGACAGAATAGTTTAAGAAATTGAATCCAGGCTGGGCACGTTGTCCCACACCTGTAATCCCAGTGCTTTGGGAGGCTGAGGCAGGTGGATCACCTGAGGTCAGGAGCTGGAGACCAGCCTGACCAACATGGTGAAACCCCATTTCTACTAAAAATACAAAAATTAGCTGGGCGTGGTGGTGCATGCCTGTAATCTCAGCTGCTTAGGAGACTGAGGCAGGATAATCGCTTGAACCTGGGAGGCAGAGGTTGCAGTGAGTCAAGATCATGCCACTGGAATCCAACCTGGGTGACAGAGTGGTACTCTGTCTCAAAAAAAAAAAACAAAAAACAAAGAAAATGAGTCTGGTGATAACGTGCTGTAAAATACAGCGGTGAAGGGCCTGGTTGCTGAATCAATCAGGCACACTGCCTTGGCTATTTATTTACTGTGTAAACTTGGTGAGTAATTTATTCATTCCGGGCCTTAGTTCTCTCATTAAAAAAAAACGATTTTTTGATTTTTAAAATGATTTATTTTAATTTTTAAATGGACAAATTGTACATTTTCATGGGCTACATAGTGATGTTTCAATAAATATAATGTATAGTGGTCAGATCAGGATAATTAGCATATCCATCATCTCAAACATTTACCATTTCTTTGTATTGGGGACATTCGATATCCTCTTTCTAGCTACTTGAAACTATATAATATATTATTGTTAACTGTAGTCATCCTACAGGGGAATAGAACACTAGAACTTATTCCTCCTATCTAGCTGTAATTTTGCATCCTTTAACAAATCCTTACTTATCCCTCCCTATTCATCCTTTTTCCCTCCCTTTGCCAGCCTGTAGTAGCCTCCATCCTACTTATTACTTCTATGAGATCAACTTTTTTAGCTTCTACATGTGAGTGAGAACATGTGGTGTGTAACTTTGTGTTCCTGGCTTATTTCACATGGCAGGATTTCCTCCAGTTCCATCTATGTTGCCACGAATGACAGGATTTCATTCTTTTTTATGGCTGAATAGTATTCCATCATGCATATATTCCACACTTGCTTTATTTGTTCATCTGTTGTTGGACACCTAGGTTGATTCAATAATTTGGCTATTGTGAATACGGCTGAAATAAACGTGGGAGCGCAGATGTCTCTTTGATATAGTGATTTCCTTTCCTTTGGATAAATGCCCAACTGGGGGATTGCTGGATCATACAGTAATTCTGTTTGTAGTTTTTTGAGGAAGCTCCATACCGTTCTCCACAGTGGGTGTGCTCATTTACATTTCCACCAACAGTGTGTTACAGTTCCCTTCTCTCCACTTCCTCACCATCATTTATCATTTTTTGTCTTTTTGACAATAGCCATCCTAACTGGGGTGAGAAGATAATTTTTATTTTTAATTGTGATTAAAAAACACTGCTCCTTTATTTTTGAAATGGAGGTATTAAATAATAACACCACCTATCTCTAGAGCTATTGTGAGGAGTGAATGAGGTGAATTATGTAAAACACTTGTTACTTACAGAAATGCCTGGTGCATAGTAATCCTTCAAGATACATTAGCAAAAAATTTTATCTGAAAGGGAAGAGATTAAAGAGAATGAGACAGAGAAGATGATTATAAATTGGTTGAGTTGGTCAAGTAGCATTTTCCTTATAAATAGCTCCATGGTTACTTTTGTCATATTGTATTATTTGTATGTCTGATTTGAACTCATTGAAGGCAAGAAGTAACTCCAATTATAGACTGGTGTAGGATATGTAACTAGTAGATGGGTTCAGGACATGTAATGTACATACACTAAATGCTTGTTTAATCCATACTGAGATATGATCAATATCAATTGAGGTGATCAGAGTGCACAGAAAGGGATGAATAAAATAGACCTGATGAGGGAAGAATTAGTTATCCTTAAACGATCGAAGCTGAGAGGGGAGAGGCAAAAAGAACAGCAGAGATGGTTCCAGGGTTTTGACTTGAGTAACATAAAATGATTACATTTTTACAGAAGAAGGGAAGTCAGCAAATAATGAGTTTTGGAGATAAAATAGTGAGTTTGATTTTATTGCAGTTACTTCAAAGTGTGTCAGTCATTAATTTATTTATTCAACAAATATGATTGAGTTTTTACCATGTGTGATCAGGTACTTTGTCCACATTATCTTTATAACATAAAATAGTGTGTGCAGGTCAGGAGCAGTGGCTCACACCTGTAATCCCAGCACTTTGGGAGGCGGAGGCAGGAGGATCACCTGAGGTCACGGGTTCAAGACCAGCCTGGCCAACATGATGAAACCCCGTCTCTACTAAAAATACAAAAAAATTAGCCAGGCATGGTGGCATGCACTGGTAATCCCAGCTACTTGGAAGGCTAAGGCAGGAGACTCACTTGAACCCGAGAGGCGAAGGTTGCAGTGAGCCAAGATTGTGCCATTGCACTCTAGCCTGGGAGATAGAGCAAGACTCCATCTCAAAAAGAAAAAAATAGTGTATGCCTTTCCTGTTATGCATTTGTCAGTTTCTTCCTCCTTTTTTCTTACTTTCAGTTCTCTTTTGTTTGAATTGTCAGAAAAATGGCTTTCTTTTTTCCTTTTTTTTTAAGTTTTAGATATTTATTAATCAATGTGATCTCCAACACATCAACATGATTTCAAGCATTTAGAGGAGAAATATTTCCTATGTAAGTGGAAAATTTTGTGAGTGGCTTCTGGAAGACCTTCATTCTAAGCAGCTTTATGGTGAAACATTTTATTTAGAAATCTGGACCTTTGGCCAGGCACAGTGGCTCATGCCTTAATCCCAGCACTTTGGGAGGCTGAGGCAGGAGGATCACCTGAGGTCAGGAGTTTGAGACCAGCCTGGCCAACATGGTGAAACCCCATCTCTACTAAAAATACAAAAATTAGCCAGGTGTAGTGGTGCGTGGCTATAATCCCAGCTACTCAGTAGGCTGAGGCGTGAGAATCACTTGAACTGGGAGGTGGAGGTTGCAGTGAGCCGAGATTGCGTCACTGCACTCCAGCCTGGGCGACAGAGCGAGACCCTGTCTCAAAAACAAAAAACAAAAAAAGCAAAAAAAGAAAAAAACCCCCAGAAATCTGGACCTTCTTTAGTTTGCGATAACACACATTCACTGAATAGAGCTTGTATCAATCATTGGGACCCAGTTTGTTCCAGTGTTCTGGGTTGTGGTTTCTGTCTCAATTAACACCTGGATTGAACAATGCCAGATGAAAGACATCCAGTGTTGCTCCAGTACCTCCAGCTTCAATAAATTCAAGCAGAGGGATTAAGCTCGGATGCTTCTTGGCCTGACTGAGGATCTGGCAGAGCATGTTTGCAGTAGAGGTATCCCCTTGGAAAGGACAGAACTAGCCTAGCTATTCGGCCCTTTTTCTTATAATTGTTTTCTTGCATTTCTTCTCTCTCTTTGGTTTCAATACGGTAGTAGTTCTGCTGTCTGTTAGTATATGAATTGCCTCTAACACATTTGCTTCTCTCTCTTTCCTTACCTTGCTAATTTTCCTTCTCGGTCTTTTCTGGTAACCCATGAAATCAAGGGTTCTTGAGCCCATGCTGCACCCCCTTCTTAAGAGCTGAGTTTTCAGCAGTGAATATGAAGGGGGTAATTGCAATTTAGTAGGGTTCTGTGTGTGGAGAGGTTCTACCCAGTTTCTCTTGGATCTTGAACCAAAGAATGATTCCTTTGGAGCATGTTGATTATTTTCGGACTGGCTTCTAACTACCTAGGATAATTTAGGTTACGGTGAGATGAGAGAGGTATGAGTTTAACTGTAACACAATCAGATCAGTTTTAGATAAAGCCAAGAAGACTTAATGAGTTGTGCTTTACAGAAAAATTTCTGTGTAGGAGAGCATTTTGTTTTCAGGTGAACATTAACATTGGCCAGCATAAGCCAGGTGTATGGAAAAGAACACTGGATCAGGAATCAGAACATCCAGGCACATTAATTCTGAGAGCTGAATTTATAATCTTTTGTTATTCCCGTTCATTGCTGATATGGTTCGGCTCTGTGTCCCTACCCAAACCTCATCTCAAATTGTAATCCTCACGTATAGAGGGAGGAAGTGATTGGATAATGGGGGTGGTTTCCCCCATGCTGTTCTCATGATACTGAGTTAATTCTCATGAGATCTGATAGTTCTATAAATGATGGTTTTTCTTGGGCTCTCACACGCTGTCTCTCCTGCTGCCTTGTGAAGAAGTTGCCTGCTTCCCCTTTCCCCTTCCAACATGATTGTAAGTTTCCTGAGGTCTTCCAGCCATGCGGAACTGTGAGTCAATTAAACTTCCTTTCTTTATAAATTACCCAGTCTCGGATATGTCTTTACAGCAGTGTGAGAACGGACTAATATAACCGCCTTTTTTTTTTTTTTTTTTTTTTTTTTTTTTTACAGAGCCTTAGTCTGTCACCCAGGCTGGAGTGCAGTGGCATGATCATGGCTCACTGTAGCCTTGACCTCTCAGGCTCAAGTGATTCTCCTGCTTCAGTCTTCCTTGTAGTTGGGACTACAGGCACGTGCCACCATGCTGAGATAATTTTTGCATTTTTTGTAAAGATGGGGTTTCTCCATGTTGCCCAGGCTGGTATTGAACTCCTAAGCTCAAGTGATCTTCCAGCCTTGGCCTCCCAGTGTTGGGATTACAAGCATGAGCCACCACACCTGGCCTCCCATTCAGTGCTTTACCGTGATTTACTTTGAGTAAAACCAAGTAGAATTGAAACTTGAGTAATTTCCAATTGGCGATGGTTGAGTCAGGAGCAGTACTGAGGTTTATTTTGCTAAGCAAACACTTAATTTGCAGAAAACACACATTAAATATGTAAATAAGACTAGGAGGCAGGAAGAGATTTTTAAGTTGTTCAACAGAATAAAATATTTTGAGGCACTTAAAAATTACACAAAGCTTTTCAGAAGCACGATTTATGCGTGGATAATTTACGTGCTAATTGTAATTCAAAATCTTCTCACTAAACTAATTCTCTAAAGATCTCTACCAGGTTATTTTTTTTTCCCCTGGATTAGTTTATGTTGTTTGTACCTGAACAGAATAAAAGTGAACTTCAAGAATGTTTATAATTCAGATACTTCACAAATTCCAATTGTTTCTTGTCCTGAATTAATGAAGTTTTATATGGGTTATTTCCATCTTATTTCAAAAAGCTCCCAAAACAAGGATTTCTACAGGAAATATGTTGCCCCCCCAACACACATATTTAGGTTTAGACATTCCCAAATTTCTCTGTTATGAATCCCCCTGCTTTAAAAATTTTGAAGAAATGTTTAAATTCATAAAAACACATAAAATTATTTTTAGTAGGTTGGATCATTTTTCCTACTTCTCACTTCTTCCAGTGACGGATTATATAGCCAAGCCTTTGCTGTGTGACTTTTCAGTCCCTCCTACATTAAGCGGAGGACGTGTATTTTCTTCTCTTATTGATTTACTTTGACCAATGGAGTCCAATATTTATTCAGACAAAATTTAGATATTATAAAATTCACCATTTAAAGTGTCCAATTCAGTGGATTTTAGCCTGTTCACAATGTTGTGCATCCATCACCACTATCTAATTCCAGAGCATTCTCATCTTCCCAAAAATGAACCACATGCCCATTAGCAGTCACTCGTCATTCCTCCCTCCTCATACACCAACCACGTGTCTTTACGGATTTGATTAGTCTGAACATTTCAGGTAAGTAGCATCATACACTGTGGTTTTTTTGTGTCTAGCTTCTTTCATTCGTCCATTTGTAGATGTATCAGATTCTTTCTTTTTTTTTTTTTTTTTTTTTTTTTTTTTTTTTGAGTGATTTTGTTTTTGCCGGCTTGGCTCACTGCAACCTCTGCCTCGCAGGTTCAAGCAATTCTTCTGCCTCAGACTTCCAAGTAGCTGGGACTACAGGCATGTGCCATCATGCCTGGCTAATTTTGTATTTTTAGTAGAGATGGGGTTTCACCATGTTGGCCAGATTGGTCTTGAACTCCTGATCTCAGGTGATCCACCCACGTTGGCCTCTCAAAGTGCTGGGATTACAGGTGTGAGCCACCACGCTGGCCACTTCATTTCTTTTTATGGAAAAATAATATCCTGTTTTATGGACATGCCACCTTTTGTTTATGATTCATCAGCTGATAGATGTGTGGGTTATTTCCACTGTTTGGCTATTATGATAATGCTGCCATGAACGTTTGTGTACAAATTTTTATATAAGCATATGTTTTCATTTTTCTCTTGGGTATATACCTATGAGTAGAATTGGGTCATATGGTAACTCTTTAACATTTTAAGATCTATGAATCTGTTTTCCAGAGTAGATGAAGTACTACTTTACGTTTCTATTAGCAATGTAAGAAGGTTCCAATTTCTCCACATCCTTGTTAACACACATTATTGTCTGTCATTTTGATTGTAGCCATCCTCGTGGGTGTTCAGTTGTATCTTACTGTGGCTTTGATTTTCCTTTCCCTAATGGTAAATGGTGAATGATGTTGAACTTGTAATGAATTTTTTTTTTTTTTTTTGAGATGGAGTCTCGCTCTGTTGCCCAGGCTGGAGTGCAGTGGCTCACTACAGGCTGGAGTCTTGGCTTGCTGCAACCTCCACCTCCCAGGTTCAAGCGATTCTTCTGCCTTAGCCACCCAAGTAGCTGGGACTACAACTGTGTGCCACCACACCCGGCTACTTTTTGTATTTTTATTAGAGACGAGATTTTACCATGTTGGCCAGTCTAGTCTCAACCTCCTGGCCTCAAGTGATCTGCCTGCCTCGGCCTCCCAAAGTACTGGGAATATAGGCGTGAGCCACCGTGCCCAGTCCTGTAGCAGAATCTTAATGGCTGTGATGTGAGCAAAGGTTTTAAATCTTCCTCTGATTTGCCCTGGTTCCTTGTGGTTCTGCCAACTACCCTGAGAACATGCTCTGAGCAGATGCTAGTCCAGGGAGCACGAGGAGTCATGTGGAGCTGACCTGAACACAACCCATAGTCTGCAGTCAAGACCAGCCAACCTTCCACACCCTGGAGCAAGAAAAACACGTTTGTCCTTATATGCCACTGAGAAATGGGGGCTGTAACACAATATTAGCACAAACAGGTGTAAAACATATGTACGGTTTAAAAAATATTAAGGAACATTGGCTGGACGTGGTGGCTCACTTTTGTAATTCCAGCCCTTTGGGAGGCCGAGTTGGGTGGATCACCTGAGATCAGGAGTTTGAGACCAGCCTGGCCAACATGGTGAAACCCCCATCTTTACTAAAAATACAAAAATTACCTGGGCATGGTGGCACCCACCTGTAATCCCAGCTACTTGGAAGGCTGAGGCAGGAGAATCACTTGAACTCGGGAAGTGGAGGTTGCTGTGTGCTGAGATCACACCACTGCACTCCAGCATAGGCGACAGAGCAAGACTCTGTCTAAAAAAAAAAAAAAAAAAAATTAAGGAACACATCTGTAATCGCTATCCAAATGAAGAAAAAGAACAATGCCAGTATCTTAAAAGTCTCCTGTGTGCCCCTCCCCAAACACATTCCTCTTTAGTGATCCCTAAATATTATACAGTATTTTCATTTTGTCTTTATGTAAATCGAATCACACTATATGTAATTTTTTCATTTTTGGTCTATTACTCACAGGCTATTACTAATAGTGCTCATATGAACATTCTTATAGTATGGTATGGGACAGGGCATATACCTATGACTGAAATTGTAAAGGTAAAGGACATATACATTTTCAACATTACTAGGCAATGTCAAATGTTTTCCAAAGTGGTTGCACTAAATCACACCCCCACCAGCAGCGCAGGGGAGTTCTGTACCTCCCTTCCTGGCCATACTTGATGGTGGTAGAAATTTAAATTTATGTTACTCTTGGTGGGTGTGTTATAGAATATTATTGTGAGTTATTTTGCATTTCTCTCATTACTCATGATGTAAGCATCTTTTTTTTTTTTTTTATATGGAGTTTCCCTCTTGTTGCCCAGGCTAGAGTATGAT
The DNA here is from genome assembly GCF_009828535.3 of Hylobates moloch. Taxonomy (NCBI): domain Eukaryota; kingdom Metazoa; phylum Chordata; class Mammalia; order Primates; family Hylobatidae; genus Hylobates; species Hylobates moloch. Next base: position 13,950,875 of record NW_026652293.1, read on the forward strand.
AGTGCGATCTCGGCTCACCACAACCTCTGCCTCCTGCGTTCAAGCCATTCTCCTGCTTCAGCCTCCGGAGTAGCTGGGATTATAGACATGGGCCACCACACCTGGCTAATTTTGTATTTTTTGTAGAGACGGGGTTTCTCCATGTTGGTCAAGCTGGTCTCGAACTCCCAACCTCAGGTGATCCGCCCGCCTCGGCCTCCCAAAGTGCTAGGATTATAGGCATGAGCCACCACACCCGGCTAATTTGTATTTTTAGTAGAGACAGGGTTTCTCCATGTTGGTCAGGCTGGTCTTGAACTCCTGACCTCAGGTGATCCTCCCATCTTGGCCTCCCAAAGTGCTGGGATTACAGGTGTGAGCCACTGCACCCATCCTCTTTTAACCTTTCTTTATGGAGCCTATTTTATGTAGTTTAAATCATTTTGGTTCCTTTTGTTTTTTTTTTTTTTTTTTTTGAGACAGAGTCTCGCTCTGTCGCCCAGGCTGGAGTGCAGTGGCGCAATCTTGGCTCACTGCAAGCTCCGCCTCCTGGGTTCACGCCATTCTCCTGCCTCAGCCTCTCCGAGTAGCTGGGACTACAGGCGCCCACCACCACGCCCGGCTAATTTTTTGTATTTTTGGTAGAGACGGGGTTTCACCGTGGTCTTGATCTCCTGACCTCGTGATCCGCCCGCCTCGGCCTCCCAAAGTGCTGGGATTACAAGCGTGAGCCACCGCGCCCGGCCGGTTCCTTTTGTTTAAAGCCCTTTTACAATTTTCTCCCCTAAAATGAATAATGAAAAACTGTACACTCATTCATTCATTGATTTCTTTTACAAGTATTTATGGAGTAGAGATGAACCTAAACCCTCTCATTAAAGGACTTATATTGGAGTGTGAAACACAGAGAATAAAAAGTTAAAAATAAACCCACAAATCCCTCTTCCTTCACACCCCATCCTTCCATTAAAAAAACACCTGTAATTTCAGATAAGTGTTGGGAGACAAATCAGGGAAGGAGTGTAGAGAGTGACTGAACTGGCAGGCAGTATTGAATAGCATGGACAGGGGGTGATACTTGAGTAGAGGCCTGGATGATGTATAGAAGTCAGCCATGTCAAGAATAGGGGAAAGGACATTCTAGGCAGAGGAAGGGCCTGTCTAAATGCCCTGGAGTGGGAGCAAGCTTGGTGTCTCTGTGGACTGGTAGATAGGCTGGATAAGTAGGAGGGCCTGAACTGTATGCAGTCTGACAGGCCATATGAAGGGGATTTGACAGTGTGAGAGGTTGTCCTGACCTGATTTCAAAGTATGCTTGGTCTAAACCAAATAATATTTATTCGTATCCTTGATGTCTCTGTTTTCTCCTTTCTGCTTTCTCTTTAACTTAGAGACCTTGTCTCTACATTAAAAATAAAAAAAGATGAACGTTATTAATAACACATGCCTAATGAAAGAATCTGAGTGCATATTCCTAGAATACACATATAAAATTTAAAACACTTAAAAATACTTAGATACATCAAAATAAATAAATAAATAAAATGATTGGTGAGATTCAGCCAGTGGTGTGTTGAAACTGGCTTGTTCTGGCCTTGGAAATGGAACTGTGTACATCTCTTCCCAATTCCGCCTCCAGTGGCTCCATGCTAGTAGCTTGAAATTGATCATAGTGGGAGTTTATACCACAGTAATCGGCAAACATTGCAAATAAGGGGTTTATTTCCTCTCCTCCACCACACTCACCCAGAAAGCCAGTTAAGCAGTATTAAAAAACAAAACAACAACAACAACAAAAACTCCCTGTATCTTTACTTGCATTAGGCACAGTGGGGGAACATTAGGCCAGTTTCTCATTTTAGAACAACTAGCATGCATAAACATTTGATAGCAGCTAGAAAAAAATGAGTATCTTCCACTTTTCTCATGTGTATTGGGGTGTTCAACATTAAACCTTCACTGAGGATTTTCTTAGCTGAACATAACACTGGGAAGTCTAGTTTATAATAATTACATTATTTATACACTGTAACAAAAAGTCAGGGGGACTTGGTCCATTTTATACTAGAATGATAGAGCCAGAAGGGGAATCCAGCTTCATCCTTTTTCAGATGAAGAAAATGAGACACCCAGGCGTTACATTACACGCTCAGGTAATTGGTAATTTGGTTAACCAGTGGCTCAACTGAGGGATGAATCCAGGTTGTCTGACTCCCAGGACAGTGTACATGTGTTTCGATTTAACCCACTCCTTTCTCTTTGTTCTCTTTGTGTAATTAGCAGTCCTTTTCAGCTCTAACGTTTCATATAATGATATTTAAGAAATAGGTGATCATGATGATAAAGCTAATTTGAAAATTAGCTAGGCCTGGCACGGTTGCTTAGCTCTTTAATATTAGCACTTTAGGAGGCTGAGGTGGGAGGATCGCTTGAGGCCAGGAGTTTGTGACCCACCTGGATGAAATAGCAAGACCCTATCTCTACAAAAAATCATAAAAAATTAGTGGGGTGCAGTGGCTTGCACCTATAATCCAAGCTACTTGGGAGGCTGAAGGGGGAGAATTCCTGAACCTAGGAGCTTGAGGCTGCAGTAAGCTGTGACTGCATTACTACACCCCAGCCTGGGTGATAGAGGGAGACCCTGTCTCTTAAAAAAAAATAGCTGGAAAGCAAGAAAAGGGGAATAGACTATGCCTTCATTTATTCAACACCTACTTTTGGGGTGTTTGTATGTTGCCACATATTGTACTAGATACTGAGATACAGCAGAGGATGACATAGACATGAACTCTACCAGTGACTGTGGGAACCTCAGTCTAGGTAATTGAATCAAGGTGGTACTTTGAAGGTAATCTTTGTTCTGTAAATAATACGTAGATTGTTGGATTGTCAATATGTATTTTTCCCATAAGACTTCCATATATTGTAGAATATTAGATATTTGATACAGGATTTCCTATGCATCACAATTATCTATTATTTCATCCCCTACAATATAATTTTATTTCTCGAATAAAATTATAGGAAGGTGTTTATCCACTAGTCTCTAAGACCTGCAAATAGAACACGCTTCGGGTCTCTTGTCCAGTGCCAGGTGGGTGTTTCAACTGATTGTCATGAATACCTGTGACCTTAGGAAAGTCACACTGCAGGCAGATGTCCAAGTGGGCAGGGAAACAATGGCTACCATCAGCAGGTGGAAGATTTAACATGTGACAAAACACCACTCACAGAGACTGCATAGCAGGCAGGAGGCAATGGATCCTATAGCACGTCGGAATCAGACTGAAGTTTGGCAGACAGGTGTGAAATGGTAAACCTTGACCTTGGTTTTCAAGGCTAGGAGGCTGTCACCTAGTGTATTTAGGAAATGAGGAGGTCGCGATATTAGCTGGGACTATTGCAACAGGCTACAAAGAATAATATGGCAGGGTTACTGCAACTAAGTAACAAAGCAAGGCTTGGTCAAGCGAATACAAAAAGGATGAGGTTGCTCAAAGCAGAACTCAGAGCTCATAGGGAACCCTAGTAAAACTCGTTTTATTCTCAAATTTGTCGTGCCTAAGGACCAGGTGCTAAAAATTGGCCTATAAATGATATTTAAGCAGTTCCAGGTGTGGGGAATAGCAACCTGTTGAGGCATAGAGCCTTGTCATTAGGAGTGGCTTTGATTGACAGTTTATAGAAATGGCTTTCACATTTTAGTATGTATCAAAAGCACCTGGAGGGATTACTAAAGCACAAATAGCTGGGCCCTACCCCTGGTGTTTCTGATTTAGTAGGTTTAGGCTGGGGCGAGACAGCATGCCTCTCAAACAAGTTTCCAAGTAATGCTGATGATATGGGTCTGGAGACCACACTTTAAATGCCTCTGTCTTGTCAAAAATACTTAAGAGCCAGGCACGGTGGCTCATGCCTGTAATCCCAGCACTTTGGAAGGCTGAGGTGGGAGGATCACTTGAGTCCAAGAGCTCGAGACCAGCCTGGGCAACATGGCAAATTCCTGTCTCTACAAAAATAGAAAAAATCAGCTGGGTGTGGTGGTGTGCGCCTGTAGTCCCAGCTACTTGGGAAGCTGAGGTGGGAGGATTGATCGAACCTGGGAGATCGAGGCTACAGAAAACTATGATCGTATGACTGCACTCCAGCCTGGGTGACAGAATGAGACCCTGTCTCAAAAAAAAAAAAAGAAAAGAAAAAATGCTTAAGGTAAGATAATGGAGGTTTTTAGGACCTTATTACGGCATCCAGTTTGGGTGGATTTCGTTCACCAAAAAGGAGGAGCCTCTGTTTCCTTTGAATTCCTTTGAGTACATAGTAAAAATTTAAACTTTTTTTTGCCATAACTTTTAAACACTGAAGTTTTCCCATTAATACAGGTAAGATTTGTATTAATTTGATTTTAAAAACCGGATGCTTCTTGAAAATGAAAGCAAGGCTATCTGCAGCCTGTTACCTTTCTAGCACAGACATAGGCTCCTCCATGGAGGCATGGACTGTCTCTGCTTCCTTCATTGCCATATCCCTGGCACACACTGTTTGTATAGAGTAAGTACTCAGGAAACATTTAAGTGAGCATATAAATGAATTTAATATGTATACAATTTTAATTTATATTTTATTAAGTTTTTAAAAAGACAAATGTAAGAAGCTTTTAAAAAGGCAGCATTAAAAAGACATGCAAAATAATTGACATGAAGAAAAAAGGCGGGGAACCACAGGAAGACATCATTAGTACATCAGGAAACAGATGCAGAGACTGCCCCACTTAGTGAGATGGCTGTCTGGGTAGGTAGACATCAGCTTTTCCTTCCCTCCTCTCTTCCTCTCACTTGGAGAAGCCGCACAGTGTGTGGTGGGTCTGTTTATGCAACTTCCCACTGCCCTCACTTGTCAAACCTTGGTCTAAGGGCTACAGCCCCAAATGAGTCACAGGAGCTTGCCTCCTGCCTGCTCTGGGTCACCTCTGCCCCTAACTAGTTAACTCTCTGCTTTTCTTCCCTGCTTCTTGAGAGCACTGCAGGGCAGGAATCAAACAGCTGCTCCATAACACTCCTGCAGGTATATAGAAAGAAAACTTCCGTGTTAACTGAAAGAAACTGTAAGAACTAAATTAATATCTGCAAGGTTTAATACGCTCGTCTACAAAGTAAATAATTTTAAAATTCAAAATTTTATTTTATTTTATTTTTTGAGACAGAGTCTAGCTCTGTAGCCCAGGCTGGAGTACAGTAGTGCAATCTCAGCTCACTGCAACCTCTGCCTCCTGGGTTGAAGCAATTCTCATGCCTCAGCCTCCTGAGTAGCTGGGATTACAGGCACCCGCCTCCACACCTGGCTAATTTTTGTATTTTTAGTAGAGATGGGGTTTCTCCATGTTGGCCCGGCTGGTCTCGAACTCCTGACCTCAGGCGATCTGCCCACCTGGGCCTCCCAAAGTGCTGGGATTACAGGCATGAGCCACTGTCCCTGCCTGGCAAAATTTTATTCTTGTTATCATCCAGTGTCCTGTTCTTTTTTATGTCTGAGACTCTTGCTTCCATTTCAAGTTTCTCTTTTAGTTAAATTTATAATCATATAGAACAATAGATTTCAACCCCACCTTAAAAAAACCCCACAACATCTTTTATTCCAATAAACTTCATGTAAAAACCCAGTATATACGCACTAGAGGAGGAAGTGGAGATGCTCTGTGGGAGTGGGGGTGGGGAGCCCAGCATTCTACCTGAACCCAGCAATGTCACTATTTGTAGCAATTCAGCCCAGCACAGTACGTGACAATAAATCAGCTAAGACAGATTCAACAAAGTTATTTCCTCAACAATTACATACTGGATGCCTCAGAAAATGACTGCTTAGCCGTATGCTTATTTCAAACAGTATTAGGAAAAGGAAATAAAATAGAATCAAATGCTGAGAACAAGGGAAGCTATTTGTGCTTCATCTTCTGAAGCACTCTATTTTTCTTGGAGATTTTAATCTGACCATAGGCAGAAAGGTGATCATTAGGGTAAGATGGTATCTTCTTTTTTAAATGCTCCATTACATTATACATAGTAATAACTGGTACTCACATGCACACTATTCACGGAAGTGAAGGAGATTAAATGGGTGCTAGGCAGCATCAGCTTCTGCAAACTCAGACTCCCAGGAGAAGCCCCGCTTGTCCCAGGAGGAGCCCAGCTTGTCCCAGGAGGAGCAAGAATTCAGGGCCAGAAGACCAAGCCACTTGCTGCCTGCAACAGCTGAGGCGAATCCCTTAGCTTTTGGGACCCTAAGTTTAGATGTAAAATGCGGATAGTTATACTTGTTCTGCCTTCCTCTTGGGGTCGGGAGGGGTGTGGGTGGGGACGTTGTGACTCAGTCCCAAAAGGAAGGGATGCAAATTGAGGCAGGAGAATAGGGTCTGGAGGCAGGGAACCTAAGGCTGTTTCACGCTGACTTCTAGAACGAAATTGAAAGGAAAACCCTAACTTTTCCTGCCTAAGTAACAAAAGGACCAGAGGCTACTCAGTTTGCAAATCCCCCCAACACTTTCTGAGCGGCAGATGGGAAATTGGCTGTCCGCAACAAATCAGACTGAGTGCAGGCTGAGCCTTCATTTGCATAGAAGTATAAGTTTGTAACTTCACCCTAGCCTCTGATTGGTTTTGCAACCAATCAGATGTTTGCACAGGAGTGCGACCTTTGTAACTTCACTTCAGCCTCTGGTTGGCTGTTTTCTGTAATCTATCAGACTGATTGCGGGCTACCACTTCATTTACATGAGGCGAACATGAAGTGGCCAGTGGAAAACTTCTAGTGGGTATTTGGACCCGAGAAGATTCCCTACCCGGCTCTGGAGCCGCTGCTCAGCCTGCTCCTACACCGTGGAGTGTACTTTCATTTTCAATAAGTCCTTGCTTTCGTTCTTTCATAGCCTTATCCTTTCTTTGCTTTGCTGGGCGTTTTGTCCAATTCTTTGTTCAAAATGCCAAGAACCTGGACAACTTGCAGTCATGGCCCTCTACCGGTGACAAAATCATGTAATGTACAAGATTATAAACTTCAAGACAAACACCAGCCTGGTGCGGGTGGCTCACGCCTGTAATCCCAGGACTTTGGGAGGCCGAGGTGGGTGGGTCACCTGAGGTTGGGAGTTCAAGACCAACTTGGCCAACATGATGAAACCCCATCTCTACTAAAAATACAAAAATTAGCTGGGCATGGTGGCACATGTCGGTAATCCCAGCTACTTGGGAGGCTGAGGCATGAGAATCGCTTAAACCTGGGAAGCGGAGGTTGCAGTGAGCTGAGATGGCACCATTGTACTCCAGCCCAGGCGAACCAGTGAGACTGTGTCTCCAAAAATAAAATAAAGATGAATAAATAAATAAACACCGACTTTTATTATGTAAGTATTTAAAAAAATATTTATGAATGAGGCACAAACTTCTTTTACAGTGGTCTATTGTGCACAGAAGATTGTCTTTGGTTCTTTGGGGAAGAAGAATGAGATGAATAGGCTGTGTATTCAAGGGGGGAATAATCTAAGGGGCACATGAGATAAATATATGAAAATACATGTATGTAAAAGCAGTATAAATGGACACTAGTAGCTGCCATTTGTTTGTTGAGCAGCTTCTTTGTGCCAGGCCCTGAGACATCCTTACTAAGTAGAAAAAATTGTTCCCTTGCAAAAGAGGAAACTCAGGGGTATGGAGTTTACAATAACTTGTAACAGGTCCTGCAGCTTGCAAGGATCAGAAACGGGACATAAACTCATGTTCATCTCATCTGGCTGGCTCTGAGTTCCAAGTTCGGATCTATTTCCATGCTGTCCCCAACCTCTTCTTTTTTTTTTTTCCTCCTTTTTCTCCCACTCCTCTTCTTTTAGTCTTCCTTTCACTCCTCCTCCGCATTTCATTCCTCCTCCTTCTCTATATACTCTTTTTCTCTCTCTCTTAGGGATATGCCCATCTTATATTTATAATTAAGCACAATTTTCATTATTGGCCAACTGGAATTAGAGTTTTCCTACTAATTTGTAGGAATCGTATTTTAAAACTGAGGTATTTAGGTTACAGATGATAAACTTTTTTTTTTTCTTCTTCTATTTTTTTGAGACAGAGTCTCATTGTATCGCCCAGGCTGGCGTGCAGCGGCGCAATCTCGGCTCACTGCAACCTCTGCCTCTTGGGTTCAAGCGATTCTCCTGCCTCAGCCTCCTAACTAGCTGGAGGATTACAGGCGTGAGCCACTACGCCTGGCCCAAACTTTTCAGAAAAATTATCTTAGAGAACATGTTGCTGGATCTGACATCAAATCTATACTTTAAAAATATGGGACTGGCTGAGTGGACTAAGCCTATTTCTTTCAATATTATATTAAATCTCTGAAATATGGGGTTATTCATGTAATGAAAATCCTGTTATAGAAAAAGAAACCCCTTTCAGTTGTAACTAAAAGTTCTTTATGTGACAGCAGTTAGGTTTGATATGGTCGTTACTGAGAGTGTTATTCAGAGCAATAGCTTGCCTTTTTTTTTTTTGAGGTGGAGTTTCGCTCTTGTCGCCCAGGCTGGAGTGCAATGGCATGATTTCGGCTCACTGCATCCTCCGCCTCTTGGGTTCAAGCGATTCTCCTGCCTCAGCCTCCTGAGTAGCTGGAATTACAGGCATGTGCCACCACGCCCGGTTTTTAGTAGAGATGGGGTTTCACCATGTTGGCCAGGCTGGTCTCAAACTCCTGAGCTCAGGTGATCCGCCTGCCTCGGCCTCCCAAAATGCTGGGATTACAGGTGTGAGCCACCAAGCCTGGTCAATAGCTTTCTTTTGACCAGGCAGGATGAACATGTTTTAACACAGATATCCTTTCTTAATTAGAAAATCTAATCATGGCTTTATTCCTGGCCCGTATGATTGTCAGAGTTCACCTTTTCTTGATTACTGCTATATAACTTGAAGTAGGGGATAAGGAACACAGTAGAGGTGAGGATTTTTAGGAGATCCAAGTATGAATCTCTGAGATTTCCCTGTGATGGGCAGGTTTATGTTGACATAAATTGATCTGCAAATTATGTAACTAGAACTACCACATGTGTGGTAGATAGCTTTTTATGAACTAATATCACATATGCATAAAAGAGAATCTAACTTTTAAAATCATCTTATGAGTATATATTAAAATAAGCACAAAATGAGGCAGTGCATGGAAACTAAGGTCCATCTCTTTTTTACACCTGAGGGACTAAGACACATGGAGTGGTCCCTGTAGAGCCCGTTCCCCACACTTTATAGAGTCATGTGAGATTTACCAAGGATAATTCTCTTACTGCACTGGGGAGAGACAGTTACTGAGACAGTTCACTCATTCATCGTTACTTCGTTTCTGTCATTTGAGGACCGAGAACACAGAGTGCCTGCATTTAAGTATCTGATAAAGCAATGTGGACAGGAAATTTGTTTTATGAATTGTAGGATGGAAAGAAATTAACACATGTTGAATGTCTCCTTTGTGCTAGGTACCTTCATATCCCCATTTAATTTTATTTAAAAAATTGTATACTACAAAGTAGTATTCTTTATACCATAAAAAATTAGGAAACCAAGGCTCCGAGAGGTTAAGCAGAGGGCCCAGTGTATCTCAGCTAGAGGTGATGGAGCTGGTGTTGAACTTGGTCTCTGGACTCCCAGTACCTGGCTTTTTACATTATCTTACACTGCAGCAGATAAAAGTGCTTGTAACATTAAGCCACACCATGCCTCGGTTTCCTAGTACAGTGTAGGCATAGGGACCTGGCCATTTTGCTGTGGCTATTCCTGGAATACATGTATCTCAGTTGCCTGTCTCATTTCATGAGAGCTTTATAACATATAAATGTAAGTTATGTTAAGTAAAAATAAGAGGCTATACACATGAGTTTGAGAAATTGCTGATATATTTAAGGTTTAAGAAATTTAGGACTAAAACTCAAAAATTATTCCATTGCTTAAAACTTAATATGCTATAAGGAATCTTGATCCAGATTCTTCTGGGTAAGCATGCATATCAAAAGAAATGCCTGATTATAATAAATCAACTTTTGATTAATATAGCAAAAATTGAAGCTCAATTTTCAATGTGTATGCAGTTACTAATTAATATACACATTAAAAAATAGCACATTTTAAAAAATAGCACAAGCCATGTAATCTTGATTTTTTAATATTTCAATGTGGAAAATTATTTTTCACATTTCTTTTTTTTTGCAGAGATTTTCAAATATTATGCATCATTTTAGACTTAGTTATCATATATGGATTAAGATCTTTTGTTTTCTTCTTGAGACCGGGTTCCACTGTTGCACTCAGGCTGGAATGCAGTGGCAAGATCTTGGCTCACTGCAATCTCTGCCTCCTGGGCTCAAATGATCCTCCCACCTCAGCCTCTGAGTAGGTGGGACTACAGGTGTGAGTCACCACACCCAGCTATTTTTTGTAGAGAGAAGGTCTTACTATGTTACCCAGGCTTGTCTTAAACTCCTGAGCTCAAGTCAGCAACCCACTTTGGCCTCCCAAAATGCTGGGATTACAGGTGTGAACCACCATGCCTGGCCAAGATCTTAACTTATGGATACATTCTTAACTTTATCTGACAAAATTGGTTTGCCAGAATGCTCATTGGTGATATTTAATGAGGGTTTACTGTGTACACGTATGCTTACTATGCATATGCTTTGTGTGAATTGTCTTTTTGAATCCTCCCCAACCCATGATGTATTTGGTGTAATTATGCCCATTTTACAGATGAGAAAACCAAAAGGCCATCAGGCTGGCAAAGAGGGGTGTGTGGCATGGAACCGAGTATTTTGACTCTGAAGTCCATGTTCTTATATGTGCTGTGTATCTATAACATCACTGTGCAAGAAGTTAATACTCAAAAAATACTGCACATTAAAACATTACCCCAAAAAGAATAACAGTGGGAAATAGGCTAATATTCACTCCTACATCTCATCTTCTCCCAGGGCAGTGTTGGCTCATGTTCTTTTTAATTCTTTGGCATTCTCCTTGAGGTTTTCTGCCCCATGGGTATTGTATAAAGACCTCCTCCAACTAGAATATTGCTGGGGTGGCATTCTGCTTTGTGTAATGCCAAAGTTAAGGTTTCTATGAAGTAGACGCATGCTTTTTTGGGAGAGACCACGATTTCTCCTGAAGGGATGCCATGGTGGGTGATTACATGGATTCTTTGTCCCCTCTGCTGTGCCCCACTGTGGGAGAGAAGCAAGGATGGGTCTGTCAACCAGGGAAGAGGAGGCGACAGCGGCACAGTCTCTGGAAAAGTGTTGCTGATAGCCTGTGGTGTGGAGAAGGGCAGGTTTGGGGAGTATCAGGAGTAGAGGGAAGGAAACAGGCTATCATATTTCTATATAAGCAAAATGAGCAGCAGGGCTGACAGCCTTTGGCAGCAGGAAATTGGACATTATTTCTGGAGAGAACTTCCTGTCCCTTATGGGTAAACTTATCCACTTCTCACATTTCCCCACTTGTACTAGGGGCTTCCTAAGAAATAAATACTCTTTTTTTTTTTTTCTTTTCTTTTCTTTTTTTTGAGACTGAGAGTCACTGTTGCCCAGGCTAGAGTGCAATGATGTGATCTCGGCTCACTGCAATCTTTACCTCCTGGGTTCGAGTGATTCTCCTGCCTTAGCCTCTCAAGTAGCTGGGATTACAGGCATGTGCCATCATGCCTCGCTAATTTTTGTTATTTTTAGTAGAGTCAGGGTTTTACCATGTTAGCCAGGCTGGTCCCAAACTCTTGACCTCAGGTGATCTGCCTGCCTCGGCCTCCCAAAGTGCTGGGATCACAGGCGTGAGCCATCGTGCCCGGCCGGAAATACTCTTGCGTGTGGCTCCCTGTCTTTCCATTCTGTCAGGGGTCTGTGATAGAAGTGACTCACCAGGAGGTCTTTTTTGGGGAACTCACAGGACAGAAGTGGGGGGTTATCTTTGGTGGGCTTTCCTCCCCACCTCTCACCCCCACCCCATTGATTTGTCTTTGAGATAACTAATTTTTATTGGGCATTGACTTTTAGGGCTGAATTGGGTCTTTCAAAGTTCACAAGCACTACCCACCGCACCAACCTAACCACCTGCAAACCTTTCTGGAAATTTCCAGGCAAGTGGCTGAGCTAAAGCAGGGAGTGTAGTACAAAGGCAAGATGGAAGCACAAGGCATCATGTTTCATGTATTAAAACCAACTCCTTGGCCAGGTGCGGTGGCTCACACTTGTAATCCCAGCATTTTGGGAGGCCGAGGAGGGTGGGTCACCTGACATCAGGAGTTCGAGACCAGCCTGGCTAACATGATGAAACCCCATCTCTACTAAAAATACAAAAAAAAAAAAAAAAAAAAAATTAGCCAGGTGTGGTGGCAGGTGCCTGTAATCCCAGCTACTCGGGAGGCTGAGGCAGGAGAATCGCTTGAACCCGGGAGGCAGAGGTTGCAGTAAGCCGAGATCATGTCACTGCACTCCAGCCTGGATGACAGAATGAGACTCTGTCTCAATAAAAAACAAAAACAAAAACAAAACAAAAACAACTCCTTGAAATCACATTTAAATATTAAGGTATTTTATATAACCACAAAATTTGCTTTTTAGATGGAATATGAAACCTCATCTATTCTTTGCAAACATATTTTATTAACCTCGCTCTTCTTTGTTTTAAACCGTTTCTCCTCAGTCTTTCATACAGACAGATGGTCTCAGTTATGTACAGTAGCTTCTAGCCTCTGTGTTGCTATGCAACAAAATGCATCCTATCTGCGTCCTTTCTCTGTTGTATCCCGTTTCCGTTCAACTCAAAATAACTAGCCGAGTGCTTCAACATGCTACTTCCTCCTTTCTACAGAGTTGAATACCTATCAAGTATCTTCCTGGGCTTCCTATCTCTTCCTGTTACAGTCTTGAAAAAATGTGTTTGCTCCAATTTGATTTTCCTCATCACTTCCTATTTACATCAACCCACTCAGAGCTAAGGCAGGCAAAACATACATCAGTGAGTCATGCAGCTGTTGGCCCATAGGAAAAAGAAATGTGTCAGCCAATTGAGTGATATTTGAAACTAAAATTTTTTTTATTGTTGTCAGATGTGGGGTTCCTGTTTTTCCTTTTTATTATGGCTTTGTTTCTCAACAGATACTAGAATGTACAAAAAATTAAACATAAAAGTAACTTTTCTCATTTTGGGGTTTAAGAAAGAGGGTAATAATCTTAACAATTCTTGCAAAATAAGAGCAAGCAGAGGACATATAAGTGTCCTGCATTTTGTAGATAGAAGCTTGGAATTTAAAGATAAAAAGGTCCTTAAAAAACGGAAACAAAAATATGTCTTTTAAAAGACTGTATGTCATGTTGGAGTTTTTTTTTTTCTTTCTCTTTTGTTTAATCCTTAGGACATTAGACTCATTTATGGATTCTTCCAAAACTCATTTCATGCCCCTTTAATTCATGTCATTTTTCTTATCCCTAGTGGTCACAAATCTCAAATAATTAGATTAAGGTTGCCCCAACTAAGAAAACAGTGAATGTAGAATGGGGGAGATGGTAACATTGAGGTTAGAGTGGTTATGGAAAATATGTTCATCACTCCTTGCTCTTCAGTGATCAAATTCCAATTTCTGAAGGAAAATCTAATGTCAAGTGGAAAAGCATGCATGTATTTGAAAATCCAAAGGATCTATGTGATTCACATTGGTGTTGTACTTCTTGATTTAAAAAATGAAGGTGCCGGAACATCGCATGATTTGAGATGAAGTATAAATCACTTCGTAGAATTCTGATGCTGTACAATTACTATAAACTCAACAAAAAGTTTTAATTGCCTTAAATTTGTGCGAAGTGTTCTTTAGAGGTGGGCACATTTGTCTTCTTTCCTCGGACGTTTTGGTTTCAGTCAAGTGTTCTCTGTGGAGTTGTAAATTTTCTTTCACAGTGGCTGGGGTGGATGGATTTTACTTCCATGGTTAGTGTTTTCACGCCTGATTTTGCTAAACTTGTGTTGGCCTCTTGCCTGAGAAAGGTCCCTACAGCATACTCTAATGATGATCAGAATAGGTGGTCCTTGTGGCCAGCTCCCCTACCACACTGTTTCTTTGGAAACTCAGCACTGGGAATTGTTGCAAGAGCAGAAGAGAAGCTAAGTAATGTTGAGGATCCGAGTTTCATGGCACTACTTGTTTAAGGTTACTGTGGTCTCTTGATACTGACAGGACCTTATCAGTACACAACGCCACAACGCCGTAGTACCCTTTGAATACTCTGACTATATTCTGTGTCTAAACCAGAACAAAGTCAGGCAGCAATGTCAGATTGGACCCAATGACGGCCAGGCTTTGGGATGGAACTATGTATGTGCCTTTGGCTTAGATGGTCATGTCTGTCTGTGTTTACGGGGGGATTCTGAAGTTATTTTTTAGACAGGTGCTGGTGTTCTTTATTTGGTCATATAAAAATAAAAGGAGATGGAAGATTGGTAATGTGGATGTGTTAAATTTATAGATATGTATATGTATATATGTGTTTGTGTGTATATGTGTATGTATACATATATGTATGTGTGTGTTATATATATGGAAAAATAGATATTAAAAATTATAAAAACCACTCAAAACAATTTTGGGTTATTCGTTCAACATGTGTATTAAATACCCCTTTACATTTCATATTTATTTTATCTGTGATTTTAAGTAAGTTAGATAAAATAACTTTTTTCTACTAGATATTAAAAATATTTTGCTGGGTATAGTAGTTCATGCCTGTAAACCTAGCATTTTGGGAGGCCAAGGTGGGTGGATTGCTTGAGACCAGCCTGGGAAACATAGTGAGATCTTGTCTCCAAAAGAATTACAAAAATTAGCCAGGCGTGGTGGCGCATGCCTGTACTTCACTACTCGGGAGGCTGAGGTGGGAGGATCATCTGAGGCTGAGAGGTTGAGGCTGCAATCAGCCATATTTGTGCTATTGCATTCCAGCTTGGGTGATAGAGTGAGACCCTATCTCAAATACCTATATTTTTAAAAATATGTTTAAAGAGTTGTAGTATTGTAAATTTCATCAGATCTCCAGATCTTTTTTTATCTTGTGTTTTAGAGAGTCTCCTGTCCTCTGATTTATATCATACCCAGGAAAAATAAATAATAGATTTGAACAAAAAAGAAACTTATTTATTGAACTTCCTTCTGTTTTGTGGGCTCAGAAACATTCTGTCCACCCTTCGTTTCCCATACAATATTTCATCATATCACTTTAAACCATGAGTCTTCAAAATTCCTTTCCATCTTGAACATAGTGTGTATTCTAAGCTAGATAGTGAGGCCACAGAGGACAAGTTACATATCTCCTTTGAGTCAAAGGCAGCATCCAGGGCATGTGAGGGGAGCAGCCAGGAGCAGGAATGCATTGACTTGGGGTAAAGCAACCTAAACAATGTTGACCTTTCAACACAGCAGTGGTGACTGGGTATAATGGTTTATTTCTAAAATCCATGGAAGCTGGCATAAAATTAATGTCAGGGAGAATCTTTTGTTTTCCATTTAAATACATTTTGTTATTAATACTAGAGTAAATCATATTCATCATAGATTTTTTTTAAAAAAGCAATAGGTTGGGAAATACACCCCATATATTGTGGGAAACCACCACCATTAACATTGTGGTATATTTTTTTCCCTCTCATTTTCCCTCTTTTGGATTATGATTGGTTTTCTAGCTGTTTTCCATACTTATCATGAATGGGTTCGCATGTCATTAAATACTTTAAATTCTGATGGCTAATAACTGCATATTTATTCCATACATAAGTTACTTTGGTTATTTGTCCAAAGGGTAACCTCTTTTGATTGTTAAAAATAGTTGCAAATTTTATTATGAAATAATGCAAAATTTTGAGCAAGGCATGCTTTGTATCAGGTGTCTACTTACTTCTTTCTAGTATCTCCTCTTATCCTGACATACAACACAAACAATACCTTCATGGGTAGCCTCTTCATGCTCACCTCTTCCAGAACCATGTGAAACTTGAAAATCAAGCCTTTCCCCTGAACTCATCTGAACCTTTTATCTCAGGAATTTCCTCAGAATGTCTACTTTTTCCTGGATATTTGCATTTCAAGAAAGATACTGAAAATGTAGAGAAGTGAATTTCTCATCAAATTTCATTTAGTGTGTCCTCAGCATATGTGTTATATCCATTGGAGGGAATGTACTACTCTGTCAATATTTGTGGGCCGTAATTGTTTCCCAATTATTTCACAATTTTGAGGATTGTCTCCTCAGTAACACTGTCAGTTCCTTTAGTGAAGGTCCTGGGGGGAAAACTTTTTTTTATTACTGCTCAAAGCTTAGCACAATTCTTGGCATATTGCAAATAATAATGGTGATGATACTTTTAAAAGAAGCTTACTTTATTTTAGTGGTTAGTAGGAACCTCAAATCTGAGATCACAGACTATGGTTAGTTGTGGCAATGAAGGAATGATTCTTCTAACAATACTCCCAGGGCAGAAACCACTAGAGGCTGGCCAGAGAAGAAGCATCAGGCACATTTGCCTATTGAACCAGAGGTTTGGTGACATGAAGTAGAATGATTAGGCTTATGTTTAGGGTTAAAACATTTTGAGTACATTAAGTAAATTGTGAGATAGTGGACCTCAGAGTGACAGTGTTATCAGAATTTCTAATTATCTTGGTGTTCCTTTCTGTTGAACCATGCCCAGCCAAACAGATAATCCTGGTCGTCAGAATTACATTTCCATAAATGGAAGATGAATAATTCTCTCTTTTAAGTAACCAAGATAGGATTAAGCCCTGAGGTTGCATGCCTTTGCCATGACTGTTCTTCCCTCTAAAATACTCTTTGTCTCTTCTGACAAATTCTTAGTCATTCTACGAAATCCAATTCAAATATTCCTTTAAACACTTACTGATGCCCCTCGGCTACCTCTGTATAATCCAAGACTTCCTCTTTACTGCTTTCATGGCATTCTTACTGTGAAATATCTAGATCATTAGATATCATAAATATGTGAATCATTGGATATTTATGATGTCTAATGATCACATTGTAGCCATTATACTGGCACTGAATGTCCCTGTGCCCCCACTCTCCTATGAATTGGGCAAGTATATGGGCCATATTTTATTTTGCTTTGCATTTCAGACATTTAATCACAATCTATTATTCATAATAAGTACACAACAAATTTTATCAAGTGAATAAATGATGTTTCACACGTCATGTTGCAAGTTATTGACAATGCCAATAAAACCAAGAACAATGATAGGTTTTATTATGCTGCCTTTCTTTGGCTATCTTGACCAAAATACACAAACAAAGTGGGGTTTTTAGCCTCAGCCTATGACATTTACAAGGCTCTGGTTTTCTTGATTTCCATTCTTTGCCTTAGGTTCCACCTCTTAAACGATAGGGGTCTATTTTCTGTGTTCCTGAACACACTGAGCACATTCCAAGCACAGAGGCCTTTTCTCCTTTGGTTTCCTCTACCTGGAATAATTTTCCTCCACCTATTTGTATGACTCAACTCTTCACCTTGTTATGTCTGATATCCTCAAAGACCACCCTATTTAAAAGGGCAAACTTCTCAATTCCATTACTCTACCCTGATTTATAACACTTAACACTGTTTCACATTATGATACACATTTTAAAATTTATGTATATATTGTTGGCATGGGCTTTGTTTTGTTCATTGCTCTATCCCCAGCAATATTGCAAAAGTGATTCAATGGAAGAAGAAAGGACTTTTCAACAAATAGTGCTGAAGCAATTGGACATCCAAAGGCAAATAAATGAACCTCAAAATAAGCCTCAAAAATCAACTCAAAATAGATCATGCAAAATAGACAATATAATTCTGTGAAAATTTCAGAAAAAACATAGATAAAAATATTTGGATTTTAGGGCTAAGCAAAGCGTTCATAGACTTGACACCAAAAGAACAATTAATGCAAAGAAAAATTGAGAAATTGGACCACATCAAAGTTAAAAACTTTTGCTTTGTGGAAGATCCCACGAAGAGGATGAAGAGATAAGATACAAATTGGGAGAAAATATTTGAGACTCATCTGTCTGACAAGTGCCTTGTATCCTAGACTATGGAAGAAACTCTCACAACTCAGTAGTACAAACACCTTGAACAATGCAATTAGAAAATGAACAAAAGATATGAACAGACATCTCATTGAAGAAGATATACAGATGGCAGGTAAAAAGGAGGTGTTTAACATCATTAAACACCTATATTAGTGAAATGCAAATTAAAATCACAATGAAATATCATTACACAACTATTAAAGATAAAATATAGTGATTATACTGATTACTGATGAGGACAGGGAGAGGATGAGGAGAAACTGATCATTCATACATTGCTGCTGGGAATGTCAAATGGTGCATCCACTCTGGCATTTATAAATAGTTTGGCAGTTTTCTAAAAAAAAAAAAACCAAAAAACCAAAAATCATGTACTTATTATATAACCTAGCAATTTCACTCTTGGGCATTTATCCCAGAGAAATGAAAAATTATGTTTACACAAAAATCTGCATGTAAATGTTTATAACAACTTTATTTGTAATAGCCCCAAACTGAAATAACCCAAATGTATTTCAACACGTGAATGGTTAAATGAATTGCGATAATACAGCCATACCATGGAATACTACTCAACAATAAAAAGGAATAAACTGTTGGTACATGCAATAACTTGGATGGATTGCGAGGGAATTTTTCTGAGTAAAAAAGATTACATACTATAAGATTTCATTTATTTAACAGCCTCAAAACAAAATTGTAGATGGAGAGCACAGATTAGTGGTTACCAGAGATTATTGATACAGGGGAAGGAGTTGTCGTGGCTATAAAGGAATAGGCAAAGGGAGCCTTATGCTGACAAAACAATTCTGTCTTTTTTTTCTTTTTCGAGACAGAGTCTCACTCTGTTGTTCAGGCTAGAGTGCAGTGGCACAATCATAGCTCACTGCAGTCTTGACCTCCCACCCCAGCCTCCAAGTAGCTGGGACTATAGGCGTCTGCTACCATGCCCAGCTAATTAAAATTTTTTTTTTTTTTTTTTTTTTTTAAAGAGACAATGTCTTACTATGTTGCCCAGGCTGATGTTGAACTCCTGGGCTCAACCATTTCTCCCACTTTGTTCTCCCAAAGTGGGACTCACACTTTGGATTACCGGTGTGAGTCACTGTACTCAGCCAGTTCTGTATCTGGATTATGGTAGTGGTTACATGAATTTACACATATGATAAAATTGTATATAACTATTCACGCACACATACACAAGTGAGTGCATGTAAAAGTAGTAAAATCAGAATAAACTGTGAGTTGTATCCATTTTAATTTCCTGGTTTTGGTATTGTTATTTTAGATATATGAGATGTAATCATTAGGGGAAACTAGGTGAATGGTACATGGAACCTCCTTCTACATTTTTTTGCAACTTCTCGTGAATCCAAAATCATTTCAAAATGTTATTAAAAAAACCCCTTATCCACACACAGTTTATTTCATATGCACATACATTATCTTGGAAATAGGTATGAGGCACTCTTTGAACCCTTCCAAGTATTTGCCCGTAATGAAATGAAATGAAATGCCCATAAAATGAAACTCCATATCTATTAAGCATTAATCTTGGGTCAAATAACATTCCATTCTCTATGAGAAGAGGACTATAAAAATGTCAAAGTATTATTTCTAATTTAGAGATGATGGACTGAAGACAGAGGAATTTGCTTATCAATGAGTTAAAAACCTTCTGTTTTAAAGAATAGAGATGGGGTCTCGCTAATGTTGCCCAGGCTGGCCTCCAATTCCTTGCCTCAAGCAATCCTCCTGCCACAGTGTCCCAAAGTGTTGGGATTACAGGCATGAGCCACCATGCCTGGTTTTCTAATTAGTTTTTAAAGGTGTTACAGACACCCAGATGATAAACACATTTTTGCAAAATGGCAGCTGTCTTTATAAGAAAGAGAAAATTTCCTAATTGTGTTGTTTTTTCAAATCTACTGCAACAAATTACCACAACTGGGAGGCTTAAGACAACAGAAATTTATTCTCTCACAGTTCTGGAAGCCAGAAGTTTGAAATCAAGGTGTCAGCTGGACTTTGCTCCCTCGGAAGTTTCTGAAGAAAAAAAATCATCCCGTGTGCCTGTGCTAGCTTCTAGTGCATGCCAGCAATCCTTGGTGTTCTTCTCTCTGTGTCTTGTCCCTTTTGAGGACACCGGTCATTGGATTAGGGCCCACCCTAAACCCATATGACCTCATTTTTTTTTTGAGATGGAGTTTCACTCTTGCTGCCCAGGCTGGAGTGCAATGGCACAATCTCGGCTCACTGCAACCTCCGCCTCCTGCGTTCAAGCGATTCTCCTGCCTCAACCTCCTGAGTAGCTGGAATTACAGGCGCATACCACCACACTCAGCTAATTTTTTATATTTAGTAGAGAGGGGTTTCACTATGTTGGTCAGGCTGGTCTTGAACTCCTGACCTCAGGTGATCCACCTGCCTCGGCCTCCCAAATTGCTGGGATTACAGGTATGAGCCACTACACCTGGCCCATGTGACCTCATTTTAACTTAATGACATCTGCAGTTACCCTATTTCCAAATAATGCCATGTTCTGAGGTACTGGAGCTTAGGACTTGAATATATCTTTGTGGAGGAACAATTCAACACACAATGGCTGTCATTGTTTTCTTTAGAAAAATAATAAAGGATGAGAGCTTGTACCAACCTTGAGGCAATAAAGATCTATTTGCTGAGCCTAGTTATCTTAGAAAAGATGCATGTCTCTGCACATGGAAAGTATTGGTGGCCACTTGCTGGTTTTGGGGAATAGTAAGGAAGATAACAGTCAACATCCCATCCCTGGGAAGGAAGGAAAACATCTATATTGTCAAGATTCTTTCCAGCTATCTCTGCTACAATACCTTTTACCCAGTTCACATAGCCTGTGAGTAACAGTGTCAAAAGACTCAGCACTTCCGTGATTCAAATTCAGCAGCTTCGACTGGACCAAAGGTCAATTTCTTCCTTTGTAGACCTTTAAGTGGATGTGACAATCCAACCAATATCACTGGTTACTTTGTTTTAGAGCCAATATAGGCATTCATTTTAAGCAAACATCATTTGTAAAGTAAAAAATAGGGATAAAACATGTCTTATACCATGATGCTTTAAACTGGGGCAGGAAATCAAATCAAGAGCCCACAGCACATTCCTTCTGGAAAATATGCTAAAGGAAGGAAGTTCCCTGAGGGATTTTTAATCCTCCTGCACAGAACTTTGTTTTGAGAGGGTCATTCAAAAAAAAAAATCTGTACAAAATGCCTTACAGGGCACTCATGACACGCTTGGGGAAAATTTATAATGCTGCAGCATTATGCTAAAAGATATAGGATCCTCTGTCCTTGTTGAATAAGAAGAGTCACCTTAAGAAATAGCAGGTGTGCTCAGTTTTAGGCTTATTAGAGAGAGTGGTGGTAAGGAATAATGTAATTCGAGATCTCCGAGCACAGGATCACCTCTCCTGCCAACCAAAAAAAAAAAAAAAAAAAAAAAAAAAGGCGGTGGGGGAATGGATCAGGGCAATAGGTTTCTTTCTTTCTTTCTTTCTTTCTTTTTTTTTTTTTTTTTTTTCTTTTTTTTTTTTTTTTTTTCTTTCTCTTTTTTGGGTCCTTTTTTCCTTGTTTGCTGAGTGCAGTCTGATCTCGAACCTCTCTGACCTCAAGTGATCAGCCCACCTTGGCCTCCCAAAGTGCTGAGATTACAGGTATGAGCCACCGTGCCAGGCCAAGATGGTTTTTGTTTGTTTGTTTTTAGAACAATTTCTTTCTTATTATCTTTCAGGAACCCAGGAACGCAAGAGGCTGGGTCCCTGTTGGCTTTCCTGTTGGTACTTAGTGGCCTGTGCAATGAATGCATTACTCTCATCAAAGAAAAAAAAAAGGAATTAACAGCTTTGTGAGGTTACGAAGGTAACCTAATCTCTAGGGAAACTAGAGATGCCACTAAAAGCTGACATTCTTAACCCAAAGAAATAGGTTCTGAAAGTTGGTTTAGGTGGCAAATACATGGTGTTGATGAAGTGAGGCCCTTGGTTTTATTCCCACTAACAGTCTCATCCCCACTCTAGGGCTTGACGTTGGCTTTTCTTTCTATTCCATTCCATCCAATCATTCTGCAAATGTTATCAAGTGATCACAGGGAGTTTCCCTTGGGAGCACAGCTAGATGATGTGGTGAGACATGACAGAACTGTAGCAGCCTCTGTTTTTCTACAAACCTTAGTTGGCCATATGTATAACTTTATGGAAACATGAATAGTGCCTAACAATTTCCAATATTAAAATTCTGCCCAAAATAAATGAAGTATTTTCTGTATGGAATCTCTTTATTTCTATTTCTTTTCTTTCTTTGTTGAGACAGGGTCTCACTGCATCACGCAGGCTGGAGTGTGTAGTGGCACTATTTCTTTTCTTTCTTTTTTGAGACAGAGTCTCACTTCATCACACAGGCTGGAGTGTGTAGTGGCACTATCTCAGCTCACTGCAGCCTCAGCCTCCTGGGCTTAAGCTATCCTCCTGCCTCAGCCTCCTGAATAGCTGGGACTACAGGTGTGTGCTACCACACCTAGCTAATTTTTGTACTTTTTGTAGAAATGGGGTTTTACTATGTTGCTCAGACTGGTCTTGAACTCAGCTCAAGTGATCCACCTGCCTTGGCCTCCCCAAGTGCTGGGATTACAGATGTGAGCCACCAGACCTGGCTTAAGCATCTCATTTTAAAACACCATTCAGTGGGTGCCAGGTAGGATCTATTTTTCTGTAAGTAAGAAAATAAAAAATATGAATAATAAATATACTTGCTAAAGTATACTTGTAAAATTTTTTTGGATAGTTACAATGTAAAGGCATTGTTTGGGTACTGGGGATATAAAAGTAAACCAGATAAGTAAGGTTCCTGCTCTCATGGAGTGTGTGCATGTAGAGGGTTTAGAAGATACGTAAAATAGTCACCAATTGTGGCCAGTGCTATGAAGAGAATAAAACAGCATGGTGTGATAGAGAGCAAGTGGATGGGAGGTTTGGCTGCAACATTGGGTAGATTAGATTTCTACTTCTGCACACCCCAGTTCTATTGAGAATACTTTGGCTACTTCACTGTAGACATAATACTTTCAAAAGATAACTTGTCTTCCGTGAATGAAGAGTCAGATGGCAAGATTGAAAAAGAGACAGGCGACCAGGAGGGACCCATGATGGTGGTGTGGACCAGAAAGCGTAATAGTGGAGATGGAGTCAAGTGGATGGATTCAGGGTCTATTTTGGAGATGGAGCTGGCAGGTTTTGTTGTTGGATTAAGTGGATGTAGGGAGTAAGAGAAGAAGTAGATTTGAAGATGCTTCCTGGGTCTTTGGCTGGAGCAACTAGAGGGTGATGTTGCCTTTTACTGGAAATAGAAGGCTGGGTAAAGATGAAGTCATGATGAACAGAGGCATGGCATGTTGAAGAACTACAGGAAGAAATACAACCAGGGAATGGAAATGGGGGCAGTGGTGCCAAGGTGGGATTATGGCTGGACCAATAGGGCCTGTCTTTATTCCCATGGGAAATGAATTTACCTTCTCTGGTTATTAGATATAGTTAAGGTCTTGCTTCTGTGGGGTCTCTCCTGAAGCTAAAAGTCTTTTTTTTTTGAGAGAGTCTTATTCTCTTGCCAAGTGGTGTGATCTGGGCTCACTGCAACCTCTGCCTCCTGGGTTCAAGCGATTCTCCTGCTTCACCCTCCCAAGTAGCTGTGATTACAGGTATGAGCCACCACACCTCACTAATTTTTGTATTTTTAGTAGAGAGACAGGGTTTCGTCACATCACCAAGCAGTTCTCAAACTCCTGACCTGAAGCAATCCACCCGCCTCGGCCTCCCAGTGTGCTGGAATTATAGGCGTGAATTATAGTTTACTTCTGTTACCCTATTAAACTTTTTTTTTTTTGAGACGGAATTTCGCTCTCGTTGCCCAGGCTGGATGGAGTGCAGTGGTGTGATCTCGGCTCACTGCAACCTCTGCCTCCAGGGTTCAAGCGATTCTCCTGCCTCAGTTTCCTGAGTAGCTGGGACTACAGGTACCCGCCACCGCGCCGAGCTATTTTTTTCTATTTTTAGTAGAGACGGGACCTCACCATGTTGGCCAGGCTGGTCTCAAACTCTTGACCTCAGGTGATCCACCTGCCTCGGCCTCCCAAAGTGCTGGGATTACAGGCGTGAGCCACCATGCCCGGCCCCTATTAAACTTTTAACAAAACTGAGAAAAAATGGATTTTTTTCAGAAAAGGGATTAATAATAATAACAAAGGGATTATTATTATTGAGATAATAATGTTGAGGTGACTGAGTCCAAAAGTTAAATGACATGCTCAAGTTCATAAAGAAAATGGAAATATTATTCTAGATGCGTGGTTCCTTGTTAGTTGGTAGCTACTGGAAGGAATGAATAAAGAATAGGGCTGTTTTGCCTCAGATAGAGAGACTAAACGGACACCATTTGTAATGATATGGAGGGCTCTTTTATATAAAACTTTCTTTGCCATCCGTTACTCTGAAGAGCACAACTGGAGTCACACTGTGCAGGTGAACAAAATGAGATTTGTGATTGGAGAGAGGTTTGTGAGTGGATGGAAGCAGACACTGAAGTGATCTCACAGTGGCTTAGGTGAGAGATCATAGGGCCTTATATAGTGGGGAAGGGCAGTCAGAAACGACAAGCAGGCAGAGAGATGGAACGTGGAAGAGGCAGAATTTAGAGAGCTTTGTAAGTGATTGAGTGTGTGTGGCAGTGAAGTGGTGAGGACACAAGTTTTGAGCTTGGTTCACTGGAAAAATGGTGATGGCGTTGGTCAACATAGTAAATGTACCAAGGCCGGGTGTGGTGGCTCACACCTGTAATCCAGCATTTTCGGAGGCCGAGGTAGGAGTATCACCTGAGGTTAGGAGTTCAAGACCAGCTTGACCAACATGGCAAAACCCCGTCTCCACTAAAAATACAAAATTAGCCAGGTGTGGTGGCGTATGCCTGTAATCCCAGCTACTCGGGAGGCTGAGGCAGGAGAATTGCTTGAATCTGGGAGGTGGAGGTTGCAGTGATCTGAGATCACTCCATTGCACTCCAGCCTGGGCAACAAAGCAAGACTCTGTCTCGAAAGAAAAAAGAAAAAAAGAAAGTATACCAAATATACATTTATCTGCCTTTGGGATTCCAGGATGAGGAGAGTAACAAACATCTCCACCCCCACCAACACACACAATAAAAACATGTAATTTTTAAATGTTTTATATTATTATTTTTTAAAAAATTAATTAAAAATACACTTATCTTACCCCAGTTGTAAAAATAAATACATTATACTACAACAACCATTTTCTCAGCACTCGTATCCTTCCTTAAAAATATTATTCTTATTGAATTTACTTATTTTTGAAGATAATATTCAAAGATAATGGTATGTCTCTTGGAAACAAAGTTCTATTGTAGGCAACATAGTAAGATTCTGTCTCTAAAAAAAAAAAAAAAAAATTAGGGTAGTGTGGTGGCACTACTCAGAAGCTGATATGGGAGGATCACTTGAGCCCAGGATTTTGAGACTGCGGTGAGCTGTGATTCATGATCAAATCACTGCATTCCAGCCTGAGCAGCAAAGCAAGGCCCTGATGCTAAAAAAAAGGGACACAAAGTTTTAAAACTATCATTCTAAGATTCTAGAGTGATAGTAAACATATGTTTTAAATAATCTTTCCCTTGATCCAACTTAGCTTTCTACCACTTTAAAATGATAGCTCTAGTAAATTATTAGCAAGATTATTATTTATGATTATATTTCACATTTAATTTTTTTATAGCATATGGTACTTTGGACAGCTACAAATTATTACTGGTGTTATGTATCTTATGAATGAAATCCAAATTCTTTTCATTTGATTACAGATCTACATACCACTAAATAGATTGCTAATTACAGTAGTTGGACATCTCCATTATGATGTCAATAACAAAGTTAGTGCCCTTATGGAACACTTCAATATAATTGACATCTGTTTAAAATCTGGTAGAATACACTTCCTTTACTCTCCTACTAATGTTTGTGTTGAAAATAATCAGGGAGATATTGAAAACAAGCCATATGTTCAATGACAATAAATGCTTCAAATGGTCTCTTTGGACACATACTTCATTTGAAGTACAGTAAATGATTGATGTAGATTATTTTACAATTTCCACATGGATAAAAAGATTTGAGACACTCTTTCTTCTCACCTCAAATGCATTGTTGACTGACATGCACTTCTGGTGTTTATTAACACATAAAATAAAAGAGCAGAACATATGTTTGCTGGCATGGCATTCACAGTGGGGCTAGGCAGGAGGTCAAGAGCTGATTAAGATTTATTTCCCCTGCATACTTACTGCACAATGATTCTTGTATTTATTTGGATAGTGTAGAAAGGAGCGATTATTCCTAGAAAGTGCTCTTTGCCTCAAACATTCAGAGCTCAAGAAAGTATGAAGTGAAAAATGTCTGCAAAAAGAAGTGCTTAAAAGCAAAAGTTGTAGTCGGTAAATAATTACTACTAATAATGATGCTAATAATGCTGAGAATTTAAAGACAGATCCAACAAAGCTGGTTACATATGACATGTCTCCTTGTTCAGTCATTTATTCCCTGGGTATGTTTTAAAGATCCCCAAAAATAACATATTTTCTCTTACTCTTTCCTTTCTTTTGGGTTTAAAAAAATCTGCTTTTTAATATTTAGTATTTAATATACAAATATTTATATGATCTAAAATATCAGTATGGTGCATTTTTTCCACCTTACTTTTATTTCCTATTTGCTTTCTTAAATTTCTGTTTAGAGGCAGCTGACTCATCCTCCGTGGGCATCAATTTGCTTATCTGTATAGCAGATATCCTAGTATCTCCCTCACAAGGATGTTATGAGCACAAAATGAGATAACAGTGACAGTGCTTGGCACACAGCAGCCCTAAGTAAAGAATTTCTCCTTCTTTCCTCTCTTCTTTTTTCACTTATTTTCTTGTTTCCCTTTGTCATTCTTTCTAAGTCTTAAATCCATGATATAATCTTTTTCAATTTAAAATTGCAACTGTGAATTTGTCTCAGTCAAAATGAAGAATAATGGCTCTTTTTACAGAAGTATTGGTGGAAGGATGGAAGGAGGGGAAAAAGGAAGGAACAGAGGGAGGAAGGGAGGGAGACAGAAAAACAAAAAGGGAGAGCTCTTTAAACAAACAAAACAACCGGAGTCTCACTCTGTCACTCAGGCTGGAGTGCAGTGGTGCTATCTCTCACTGCAACCTCCGCCTCCTGGGTTTAAGCTATTCTTATGCCTCAACCTCCCAAGTAGCTGGGATTACAGGTGCCCACCATGCCTGGCTAATTTTTATTGTTTTTATTTTTATTTTTTAGTAGAGATAAGGTTTCACCATGTTGGTCAGGCTGGTCTCAAACTGACTTCAAATGATCCACCTGCCTTGGCCTCCCAAAGTGCTGAGATTACAAGCGTGAGCTACTGCACCTGGCTGAGTTTAATTGTTTTGATTTTTACAAATAAATGAGAACATGTGATGTTTGTTTTTCTTTGCTTGGCTTATTTCACTTAACATAATGATCTCCAGTTCCATCCATGTTGTTGCAAATGACAGGATCTCATTCTTTTCATGGCTGAATAGTACTCCATTGTGTATATGTACCACATTTTCTTTATCCATTCGTCTGTTGATGGACACTTAGGTTGCTTCCAAATCTTAGCTCTTGTGAATAGTGCTGCAACAAACATGAAGTTGCAGATATTTCTTCAATATACTGATTTCTTTTCTTTTGGGTATATACCCAGCAGTGAAATTGCCGGATCATATGGTAGCTGGGAGAGCTTTTCTTTATTAATGCTATTGGCACTTCAATTTTTGTTTTGTCTCATATTTTTTATACTAATAAAAAATAGACTTGGTAAAATATAGTAAGCATTCTAGATATTCAATAAAATTCTACGAATAAAATTCTGTGTCATATTGAATTATTGTCTAGTTCTGTTTAAAAACTGCTGTGATTTAATGTGAGCTAGGTGTTGACTTATTATGTGTATCTAAAATGAATTTTTTCTTATTTTTGAGACAGAGTTTCACTCTGTCACCCAGGCTAAAGTACAGTGGTATGATCATGGCTCAGTGCAGCCTCAACCTCCTGGGCTCAAGTGATCCTCCTGCCTCAGCCTCCTGAGTAGCTGGGACTACAGGTGTGCAACACCAGGTCCAGCTAATTTTTTTGTATTTTTGTAGAGATGGGGTCTCCCTATGTTGCCCAGGCTCATAAAATGGATTTTTAACATTAAACTTTTGTTTGTATTTTAAGATAACTGTAGCTTCATATGCCCTTGTAAGAGATAATACAGAATGAGTTCAGGCATTCTTTACCCAGCTTCCCTAAATTGTAACATTTTGCAAAACTCTAGTACATTATCACAACCAAGATATTGACATTGATAGTCAAGATCCACAAAGTTTCCATTACCTCAAAGATCTCTCATGTTGTCCTTTTATGGCCAGACTGACTTCTCTTTCACTTCCATCCCTCCTTAACCCCTGACAACTACTAATCTGTTTTCTATTTTTATAATTTTATAATTTTAAGAATATTATATAAATGGAATCAGGTGGCTTTATTTTGCGACTGGCTTTATTCATTCAGTATCTTTGCAGATTCATTCAGGTTGTTGAGTTTGTCAATAGTTCATTCCTTTTTATTGCCAACTAGTGTTCCTTGGCGTGAATACTGCAGTTGATTAACCATTCACCTGTTGTAGAACACATTTTTTTCTTTTATTTTTGCTATTACAAATAAAACTAATATAAACAGTAATCTTTTTGTATTCATTTCTCTGTGGTAAATACCCATGAGTACAATTCCTGTGCCATATTGTAGTTTCATGTTCAGCCTTTTAAGAAACTGTTAATATGTTTTTCAGAGTGTCCATACTATTTTATATTTTCACCAGTGATGGAGGATGGATAAAGATTTTCTGCATCTAGTATTTAGTGATGTCACTATATTAATTTTAGCCATTCTTATAGGAGTGTAATGATATCTCACTGTGGTTTTAATTTGCATTTCCCCAAAGTCTAATTACATAATGCACATATATACCATCTGTATATCCTCTTCTGTTTTATTAATTTCTGTATTCATCTTTTCACCGATGCCACATAGCCTTGACTATTGTAGCTATATAGTAAGTCTTCAAGTCAGGTAGACTGATTTTTTTCCCACTTAATTCTTTTTTGTATTCTTTTATTTAAAATTATTATTATTGTATTCTTTAATTTAAAATTATTATTGTTATGCTCTGTCACACTGGCTCAAGTGCAGTGGTACAATCATAGCTCACTGTACCCTTCAACTCCCGGGCTCAAACAATCCTCCCACCTCAGCCTCCTGAGCAGCTGGAACTACAGGCACAACCACGTGTGGCTATAATTCTTCTTTTTCAAAATTGTTTTGGATAGTCTAGTTCTTTTGCTTTTTTAATATAGATTTTGGAATAAATTTTCTATACCTACAAATGTTTTTCAAGGATTTTTATAGGAATTGCATTATATCTGTATGTTGATTTTGAGATAATAGACATATTTTCTATATTGACTCTTCCAAATTGATGAACACAGTGTGTGTCTCCATTTATTTAGATCCTCTTTGATTTCTTTCATCAGTGTTGTATAGCTTTCACAATACAAGATCTGTACATGTTTTGTCACATTTATATCCAAGCATTTCATTTTTGAGTGATGAAAATGTTATCATATTTTTAATTTTGATGTCCATTTGTTCATTGCTGGTATGTAGAAATACTATTGACTTTTGTATATTTACCTTATATGCTGAAACTTTACTGAACTCACTTACTAGTTTTATGAATTTCATTGTACGTTCCTTGAAATTTTCTTGTAGATCATCACATTATCTGCAAATAGGGGTGGTTTCATTTCTTCCTTTGCGGTTTGTTTGCCTTTTATTTCCCTTGCCATATCGCACTGGCTAGAATTCCCAGTGTTATGTTGAGTAAGGGTAGTGAGTGTGGACATCCTTGTCTTGTTCTTAACCCTAGGGGTAAAGTATTTAGTCTTTACCACTAAATGCTAAATACTTTATTATTAAATATAACATTGATTGTATTTTAAAAATAGATTTTTGGCCAAGTTCGAAAAGTTCCACTTTCATCTTACTTTTCTGATAATTTTTATCCATGAAATTATGTCAAATGCTTTTTCATCAATTGATATAATCATGTGATTTTTCTTCTTTAGCCTGATAATATAAAGGCTTATGTTAGTTTTTGAATATTAGACCAGAATCTTGCATCCCTGAAATAAATTCTACTTGGTTATGATGTATAATTCTTTTTATATATTGCTGGATTCTATTTGCTAATGTTTTATTAAGGAATTTTACTTCTTTTTTTTTTTTTCTTTGAGATTGCTCACTCTGTCACCCAGGTTGGAGTGCACTGATGCAACCTCGTCTAGTGAGCTGAGAGGTTGCAGTGGCAACCTCTGCTTCCCAGGCTCAAGTGATCCTCCTACCTTAGCCTCCCAAGCAGCCGGAACCACAGGAGTGCACCACCACACCTGGCCAATTCTTTTTCTTTTTTTTTTTTTTTTTGTATTTTCAGTAGAGGTGGGGTTTTGCCATGTTGCCCAGGTTGGTCTTAAACTCTTGAGCTCGTGATCCACCTGCCCTGACCATCCAAAGTGCTGGGATTATTGGTGTGAGCCACCACACCTGGCCAAGGAATTTTACTTCTATATTGTACTGTCGTTGTCTAGTTTCAATATCTGCGTAATGCTAGCTTTATAAAGTAATTTTTAAAGTAATTTTTAAAATTAAAAAAAAAAACAAAACTGTAACTGCAGCCTGTAGGGTGGCCATTCTGAAAGACTGGGACACAGACCCTGGCAAGAAGCTAGAAACAAGTACTGCCTATAAAATGATTTGAGAAGTGTTCTTTTGTATTTCCTGAAGGGATTACGTAGAATTGGTGTTAATTTTTTTGGAGGGTAGAACTTTCCAGTGAAATCCTCTGAGCCTAGAGATTTCTAATGTGGAAATTTTAAAATTACAAACTAAGTTTCCTTAATAATAGAACTTTATTTATTTATTTATTTGTTTGAGATGGAGTCTCACCCTGTCACTCAAGCTGGAGCACAATGGTGCGATCTCGGCTCACTGTAACCTCCACCTCCTAGGTTCAAGTGATTCACCTGCCTAAGCCTCCCGAGTAGCTGGGATTACAGGCATGAGCCACCATGCCTGACTAATTTTTGTGTATTTAGTAGAGACGGGGTTTCACCATTTTGACCAGGCTGGTCTTGAACTCCTGACCTCGTGATCCACCCGCCTTGGCCTCCCAAAGTGCTGGGATTACAGGCGTGAGCCATCATGCCCGGTGAGAAATTGTTTCTTTTCACTTGAGTTATCAAATTTATGTATGTAGAATTGTTTGTTTGTCTTGATTTCCCCTTCATTCTTGAGGTCTGCAGGGTCTGGTCTGCAGTGACATCCCTTGTCTTTTTTTTTTTTTTTTAATTAATTTAACTTTTAAGTTCAAGGGTACATGTGCAGGTTTGTAAAATAGGTAAACTTGTGTCAGGGGATTTGTTGTACAGATTATTTCATCATCCAGGTATTAAGCTTTGTAACCCATTAGTTATTTTTCCTGATCTTCTCTTTCCTCCCACCCTCAACCCTCTGACAGGCCCCAGTGCATGTTGTTCCCCTGTTTGTATCCATGAGTTCTCATCATTTAGCTCCCACTGATAAGTGAGAACATGTGGTATTTGGGTTTCTGTTCCTGCATTCGTTGGCTGAGGATAATGGTCTCCAGCTACATCCATGTGCCTGCAAAAAAACATGATCTTGTTCTTTTTCATGGCTGCATAGTATTCTGTGGTGTTTACTACATTTTCTTTATTCAGTCTATCATTGATAGGCGTTTAGGTTGATTTCATGATTATGCTCTTGTGAATAGTGCTGCAATGAGCATACATATGCATGTATCTTTATAATAGGAAGATTTATATTATTTTTGGGTATATACCTGGTGATGAGATTGCTGGGTCGAATGGTATTTCTCCTTCTAGTTCTTTGAGGAATTACCACACTATCTTCCACAATGGTTGAACTAATTTACACACCCACCAACGGCGTATAACTGTTGCTTTTGCTCCACAACCTTGCCAGCATCTGTTACTTTTTGACATTTTGGTGATAGACATTCTGAAGGTGTAAGATGGTGTCTCATTGTGGTTTTGATTTGCATTTCTCTAGTGATGAGTGATGTCAAGCTTTTTTCGTATGGCTATCCCGTTTTCATTCCTTATGTTATTCTCTCTTTTGTCTTTGAAAGTCTTGCTAGAGATTTGTCAATTTTATTAACCTTTCCAAAAAACCAGCTCTTTGTTTCATTGGTTTTCTCTATTGCTTTTCTGTTTTTAGTTTCATTGATTTCTGCTCTTCCATTTATTATTTTATTTTATCTGTTTGCTTTGAGTTTATTTTGCTCCTTTTCTAGTTTCTTGATATGGAACTTAAGATTATTGATTTGGGAATTTTCCTCTTTTCTAATGTATGCTTTAATGCTTCTCAGCACGCTTAAGCAGCATAATATAAATTTTGATATGTTGTATTTTCATTTTTCTTTCAGTTCCATGTATTTTAAAATTTCTCTTGAGACTACCTTTTTAATTCATGTGTCATTTAGAAGTATACTGTTTAGTTTCAAAGTGTTTGATTTTTTTCTGTTACCTTTCTATTATTGATTTCTAGTTTGATTTTATTGTGTTCAGAGAATACTTGCTGTATAATTTCAATTCTTTGAAATTTGGAGAGATTTGTTTTATGGCTCAGAATGTGGTCTATCTTGGTATATATTCTATAGGCTTTTCAAATAATGTATATTCTCTTGTTGTTGGGTGAAGTGTTCTATAAATGTTGGATAAATCCTGATGGTGTTGTTGAGTTTCTCCATATCCTTGCTGATTATTTATTTATGTATTTATTTATTTATGTATTTATTTATTTATGTATTTATGTATTTATGTATTTATTTATTTATTTATTTATTTATTTATTTATTTATTATAGAGACAGGGTCTCCCTGTGTTGCCCTGGCTGGTCTCAAACTACTGGGCTCAAGGGATCCTCTTGCCTTGGCCTCCCAAAGTCTTAGGATTACAGGCACGAATCACCATGCCTGGCCCCTTACTGATTTTCTGTCTAGTTGTTCTATTACTTGTTGAGACAGGGATGTTGAGATCTCCAGTTATAATTGTGAAGATGTCTATTGCTCCTTGCAGTTCTCTCAGTTTCTGCTTCACATATTTTTCAGCTCTGTTGCTTGATACATGCACATTTAGCATTTAGGATTGCTGTCTTCTTGGTGGATTGACCCTTTTATCATTATATTACATCTCTTCCTGTTTTTGGTAGTTTTCTTTTCTCTGGAGGCTATGTCATCTGATGTTATCATAACCACTTCTCTTTCCTTTGATGTTTGCATGATATATTTTTTAAGCCACCCTTTTACTTTTAACCTGTCTATAATGTTATATTGAAGTGAGTTTCTTATAGACAGCCTATTCTTGGGTTACATTTTTTAATCCACTCTGCCAATGTCTGTGTTTTCATTGGTATATTTAGACTCTACATTTAAAGTAATTGTTAATATATTAGAGCTTATGTCTGTCACTTTCTTTGTTTTCTGTTTGTTCTGTTTCTTAATTTCCTGTTTTATTTTTCTCTGCCCTCCTGGGACATATTTGAACATTTCCATAACTCCATTGTAATTTATCCATAGTATTTTAGAGTATAACTCTTTGTGTAGGATTTTTAGTGGTTGCTATAGGTATTGCGTGCGCGCGCGTGTGTGTGTGTGTGTGTAACTTATCACAGTTTGCTTGTTTTATTTATTAGTTTGAGTGATGTGTAGAAACTGCCCTTTATATTCCTTTATCCTACCCTTTTTATAATAGTCTTAAATATTTCCTTTATGTACATTTAGAACCTCATCAGATCATGTTATAAATTTTGCTTCCACCGAGATCGCGCCACTGCACTCCAGCCTGGGTGACAGTGCGAGACTCCGTCTCAAAAAAAAAAAAGAAAACTCAAGAGGAGAGTTAATTATATTTTCTCATTTTTGTTCATCATATTTTTTCTTCTTTTCTGGTGTTCAAAGGTTCCTTCTTTTATAATTTCCTTTCTGTTTAGACAATTTCCTTTAGCAATTCTCCTAAGGGTAAGTTTGCTGGCAATCAGTTTTTTTAGTTTTCCTTCATCTGGGAATATCTTGATTTCTTTTTCATTATTGAAAGATATTTTTGCTGAGTATAGGATTCTGGGTTGACAGTGTTTTTCCTTCAGCATTTGAAAAATGTTAAGACATTTTATTTTGTGCTTTATAATTTCTAATGAGAAACTTGCTGTTATTTAAGTTGTTTTCCCTGGTTGGGCATGGTGGCTTATGCCTGTAATCCCAGCGCTTTGGGAGGCTGAGGTGGGCAGATCACTTGAGGTCAGGAGTTCAAGACCAGCCTGGCCAACATGGTGAAACCCTGTCTCTACTAAAAATACAAAAATTAGTCTTACATGATGGTGCACGCCTGTAGTCCCAGCTACTGAGGAGGCTGAGACAGGAGAATTGCTTGAACCTAGGAGGCAGAGGTTGCCATGAGCTGAGGTCGCGCCACTGTGCTCTCCAGCCTGGGAGACAGAGCAAGACTCCATCTCAAAATAAACAAACAAATCAATCAATAAATAAATAACTAGGTTTCCTTTCTTAGTTAAGGTGTTGTTTTTTCTTGCTGCTTTCAAGACTCTTTCTTTGTATTTAGTTTTCAGAAGTCTGACTATAATGTCTTGGTGTAGGTTTCTTTAAGTCTGTCTTTTTAAGCTCGACTTCTTGAATTTAAAATTATTTATTTCTGGCAAATTTGGAAAATTTTCAGCCGTTATTTTTTTGAGTATTTTTAAAATCCCTGTCCTCCTTTACCTCTCATTCTGGATCTCTGATGACAAGCATGTTATAGCTTTTGTTACAGTTTCTTGAAGCTCTGTTCATTTTTTTTTACTCCTCTATTGCTCAGAGTGAATAATTTCCATTCTTCTGTCTTCTAGTTCATTAATTCTTTTCCTAGCCCCTTTATTATGCTATTGAGCCCATCCATTTAGTTTAAAATGTTTGGTTATGATATTTTTCAATTCTAAAATTCTCATTTGGTTCTTCTATACACCTTATATTTCTTTGCTGAAACTTCATACTTTTTCGTTTCCTTCAAGTGTGTCAGATAATTCTGACACCTTTGTCATCTTAGCGTTTGCATCTATTGATTATCTTCTTTTAGTCAGTCTTAGGTTTCTTGGTTCCTGATCTGGTAAGAACTTTTGATTCAAACCTGAACATTTTGGGTATTCTGTTATGAGAGTCTGGGATTTATTTAAACTTTCTGTTTTAATTGAATTCCTCTGATACCACTCAGACAGGGGAAGGGGGGGCACTACCTCATTACTGCTAGGTGGAGGTAGAAGTCCAGCTTCCCCACTTGGTCTCTGTTGGCAATAGAGGTTGGTCGGGGAGGTGGTCCTTGTTACTGCTGAGTAGGAGATGGGAGTCCTGGCTCTTTACTAGGTCTTCACTGATACCTCCTTAGCTTGGAGGGGCAGGAGTGCCTCATTACTGTTTCCCACTTGCCTCCACTGGCACTACTGGTGGTGAGATGGAGAGGGAAGAAGATTCAAACTTGTTTCTGCTGGGGAGTAATAAAGGTCCTGATTCTCTACTAGGCCTCCTCTAACACCACCCCAGTGGGGAGGGGAGAGATGCTTTGTTACTGCCAGGTGGAAATGGAAGTCCAGGTTTCCCACATGGAAGTCCAGGCATCCCATGTGAACCCTGGGTTGGGGGTTAGGGGCATCTGGGACCGTGTTTGTCAGGTCAAGTTGAAAGTCCTAGCTCTCTTCTTGTTCTTCTCTTACAACACTCTTGAGGATGTGTTGGGGTGTCTCATCACAGCCTAGTGATGTAGACTCATGGCTTCCCTCTTGGCCTTTGCTTGTGTGGGTGGGGATGGGACCACAATTTTTTCTGTGGTGTTTGACTGGAGTAGAGTAGTTAATGTCTAAAAGATTTTCATCTTGCTAGGCTGACCCTCTCCTGTTCCTCTGGCTAAAGGAGTCAAAATCTTGGGGCTTTATCAGGGGCTTTTCTTTCCTTGGGGCTTTTGAGTCTGCATTGGCATTTTCAGGTTGCTGGTTTCTTTGGCAAGTCTGGAACACCCAAGGCAAAAAGACAACCCAGAAAACTCACCATTGTGTTGTTCCTTGGGTCCTGAATTCCGTTGCCAGTTTGTCTGGCTCTTGTCTCCACCTTTTATTCTTCTGTTTGTTTTGTGTATGTCTGTTCCATCTTCCTACAGGTGGAAATCTCCTAAAATGGAAATTTTTGTCCAAATGTTCACTTAATTTTCTTTATGACCTCTTCTAGATGTCTGGGCTGTAGTTTCAAACATGGGAATTCATTTTTTTGACCTCCCTCTGTGCTTTTTATTCCAAAACAAATCCATTTGAAGTTAAATAAGGGCAAGAGTTGCAGTACAGCTTACGGTATTTTTGTTGTAGCAATTTATATTGGCTCTGAACTCTTCAATATAGTACTTATTAACTATTAGTTAATTCTGTTAAGGAGGATAACATTATAAGTAATAACATAGATTTTTGCTTGGTAGGTAATACTTAAGACCATTTCGCATCTAAACATTATTGAAGTTGCTCACAAGGGACAGATAATTTAATATTGACACAACCTTAAATAAATTGAAAAGGCATAAATCAAGAGTAATGAGATTCATAAAGCTGTTAATATTAATGGAGAAACCTTTTGGGACACATGGTGTAATATCAAAGAAACTAAGAACCCTAGTTGTAAGTGATGAGACTAGTTAATGATTTAAAAATTGGTTATTTTGTTTCAATCTCTTTTCAAGTCAAGACTATGCTATGTTCTTAGAGTGCATGTCTTTACAACTGTTACCAGAAAATGGAATGCAGGATTCTTAGGAATAAAAAGGACAGACAAAATCTGTAGAGAACACAATATATTTATTTTGCTTTTGCATGTAAGAAATCAAGAGTACTGAACTGTAAACGATGAGCTCTTTCCCAAATCACAGGTCATAAATATTTATTAATAAAAAGTGTATATGTTATGCACAGACACATATGTATATGTGTGGGTGTGTATGTGAACAAACACATATGCACCTATATACAGATATATAATTAAGGACTCAGAAATTTATTAGCTCCTGATTTTAGGTACTTGTTGAAAGGACATAAATTAGATATATTAAGTTTGGGGGTTTTGAATGTTCAGAAGAAGTAAATATCAAAGCTGGAGAGACACAAAGTAGGCACAAGAAAAAATGATTTAATGGTAAACATGGGCAAAATATGCTGAGGCAGTTTGTAGAATATCCTTCATTGCAGACCTAAAGCTGTATTGGGATGGTTCGGGTATAGAATTAAGCTTTCTTGGCTGTGTGAAAAATAGAATAGAAAACCCAGTTGTCACTTTTGTTAAGTTCTTATTCTTAAGTTCTTATTATTGAAATGTTCGTAAAAAGGCACATTAAATTCAATAAAACTATTGGCTGTTTTGAAAAGTAACTGCTTGGAAGAAAAGAGTTAATTTAGGCCAGGCAAATTACATATATGACACGGCCTGTGGATAATTCATGTAGATTTCCACATTACTTTTAGAGGTTCTTCTTATCCAACACATACAAACATAAAAACTATTACAAAATAAAAACAGACAAATGAAGCTTCTATGGTTCTAGTTATTTTTTGTGCACATGATCTTCTGTAGGCCCAGCCATCTTGAGGCGATTGTGTAATATGGAAAAAATCTGTGGAAATAGAGATGAGCAAGCAGAAATTCAGGTCTTGTTGCTGGCACGGAATTTGGGAATAATGTGGACAAATAGCTCAATAACTGGGTCTCTCTTTCCTCAAAGAAAAAGGAGGGTGAAAAAGGAGACAATCATAAAAGATTCTCTTCAATGGATTTTGCTTAGGTTTTGTTTTGTCTTGTTTTGGTGGCAGAATTGATCTTGTGGGGTAACTTTTTTTCCCAAATGCTCTTGCTTATGACATATTGGCTGTTTTCAGATCGAATTCAAGTATCTACTCAGGAATATGCTAGATCTTGTATGTGTTGCATTGGTTAGACCTGATGGAGGTTGTCAGCATGATGTGGGAGATGGAGGCCTTAATCAGTTCCTGAAAACTAAAGGATACATACAACCTAATGCAAACAGAAACTTTTGTAGCTGCTGAAGATCAAACATCGAGTGTGGAGATTTTTATCTTCAATTGAAGGAAATACTGTGCTCTTTCTTGTGTATTTGTGTCAGATGTGATATGGTTTATTCCAGTAATAAGAAGGCTGGAAATGGTTCAGGTTGGAGTAATTTGAGCAATATTTAATCCACAAAACCATTATTTTAATTGATTATGTAAAGTTCTAGCTATTCACTTTTGTCTCCTTATCAGGAATGTGTCTGCCACCAGTCACCAGAACTCTTAGCCAAACTGGGGAATCAGTACAGGTGAACCAAAGACACACACCTGATTTAACTGGGGGAAGATTAAGCCTCTTCTCATCAGAAAAGATAGGTACATTGTGACATCAGTAAGTAGCTGGAAAAAGTACCTGTGAAGTAGTGACAGCAGATCAAAGGACTGAGGACCCAATCTCAGAATATACATATGAAACAGGATAACATATATTTCTTCTTTTCAGTAATTTTGGTTTTTCCTGGCGCTTCCCTTTGCTAGCTGACCCTCTCCTCCTTCAGTCAATGGCACTTAGTACCTCAGTGGACAGAGGTTATTGTAGAACATAAAAGAGTCTAGTTCTTGACATTTGAGATTCGCAATCCGAAGTGTATAAGAATAAAAAAAATTTGGAAAGGTAAGATAATTCAGAGCCAGGTTTTCTCATTCTTTCAACACCAGATCAAGTTTTCTTGGACTTCAGAGAGAAAGATATTCAGAAGAAATGGATACCCGGACTGAAGCCCTGAGAAAAGTCCTCTCTCCCTGTCCCCAGTTAAAATGAGACTATGTCAAAGTTGTCTAATTTGTTGGCATAAAGTTGTTCATAATATTACCTTCCAATTAAAAAAGAAAACATTCTGGAGCCAGGTGCAGTGGCTTACACCTATAATCCCAGCACTTTGGGAGGCTGAGGCGGGTGGATCACTTGAGGCCAGGAGTTCGAGACCAGCCTGACCAACATGGAGAAACCCTGTCTCTACTAAAAATACAAAAATTAGCAGGTGTGGTGGTGCATGTCTGTAATCCCAGCTACTCGGGGAGGGGGCTGAGGCAGGAGAATCGCTTGAACCTGGGAGGTGGAAGTTGTACCACTGCACTGCAGCCTGGGCAACAGATTGCGACTCTGTCCCCCACCAAAAAAATAACTAAATAATAAATAAAAATAAATTCTGTAGAGTCAGTAGTGATGTCCAAGAGGAGACAATTTTTTTTTTTTTTTTTGAGACAGAGTCTCACTCTGTTGCCCAGGCTGGAGTGCAGTTGTGTGATCTTAGCTCATTGGAACCTCCACCTCCTGGCTTCATGTAATTCTCCTGCCTCAGTCTCTGGAGTAGCTGGGACTAGGCGCACGCCACTACACCTGGCTAATTTTTGTATTTTTATTAGAGACAGGGTTTCACCATTGTGGCCAGGCTGGTCTTGAGCTCCTGACCTCAGATGATTCACCCGCCTCGGCCTCCCGAAGTGCTGGTATTATAGGTGTGAGCCACTGCGCCCAGCAGAGATATATAGAAATAGCAAAAATAATTAATTCCATGGCTTGTGGTCTACTTGTTTTGGATATATGAATGTGACAATTAAAATCTGTTTATAAGCTTAGAAATAAATAATTGATACTATAATAGTAATTACAAATTGGTGTCTATAACCTTGCAAAATACATTGTGACATTTAGTGGATCCCTAGTGAGGTTCTTCCTCACCACTCTATGTGATAGTGGCCCCTTTGTTTCTGTATCTCATACCCCTTGCTACCATCATTCCTGTAAGATTACTTTTCTGACTCCAAATTAATTCCCCAAGGCATGTACACAATCACTCTTCTCCATTTCTTCTTGCCATATCATGTATCTTTCTTTTGATCTCACTTAGAGTCATTTTGTTCACATACAATATGGTATGGACTCTATAAATAGTGAACTGAATGGAAATCTGCCTTGAAAGAGTTGCCACTCATGCAGAGTAAAACATACACACGGATTGCTGTCATGCCAATTAGAAGGCAATAAGTCAAAAAGAGAGGCAAAGCCATTAGACATTGAAAAGAAGGAGCTATTTTCTCCAGTCAATGACTAGAGAGGCCACTTGGTGGACAGAGTACTATTTGAGCTGGGTTTTGAAGGATGAATCAAACATGAATATGGTTGGGAACTGTTTTTCTGGTGAAGAAAGAAGCAAGAACGAAGACACCAAATGGCCTAGTGAGCTATTCAATGAAACAGACAAAAGTCTATGCTGGTGAGGGTTGTTCATGCACTGTGTATAATGTGATAGTAACATTGACAAGGTTTACCAGAGTATTTACTATGAGGAGAGAAAAAAGGAGAGAGGCCAAAAATAATGCCAAGGGTTTTGGCTTGAGGGATTAGAAGGAAAGATGTAGGGAAGTCTGTAGGGGGAGTATGTTTTAGGGGTGAAGATACAGAGTTCAATTCTGGATATGTTGAGTTTGAGATGTCTGTTAGACATCCAGGTGAGGACATCAAAAAATTGGAGAAAGGTCTAGACTGGAGGTATAAATTTTTAAGTCTTTGGTATTAAGATGGTATTTTATAGCCATTAAACTAGATGAATGTAAAACAAGAGAGTGAGAGTAGATAAAAAGAAGAGAGTGAAAGTTAATGGCCAGGCTGCATTTGTTAGATGCAGCGAATGTTGATGCCTCTACGAAAGAGAGAACCCAGGAGAGAAGGTGGTAAGTTTGATTTGGGAGATTTGAATCTGGACATATGCTTGGAGACACCAACATACAATGATGAACATATAGACGTGGAGCCTGGGAGAGAAGTAAGACGAGCAGTGAGAATTGAAGACGTATCAATGATGAACGTATCAAGGGAAAGAAAACAGAAGAAAATCAAGGGAGCGGCATGTTCAAGGGTGCTAGCTGAATAGTTAATTGGAACCTTGCTAGCACCCTTGAACATCACAGGTTTGGGACAAAGAGAGAGGCAACTGAGGGGCTAATAGACTATACAAATAATTAGGGAGCTAGAAACGTTTTGCTGATGAAGAAAATAAGTCCCATTAACATCAAGTACATTGCCCAGGGTCTCACAGTAGGTAGTGGTGCTAGAAACAAATTCAGTTTTGTTTTCTTCCAAAATCTATCCTCTTTCCAGTATAACATGAAGGCTTCACTAATCTATTTCCCTTATTTTATAGAGTGATTAACTAATAAGGTCATATAGCTTGTTAGTCATCGAGGAAGTTCTAGTACGAGGTTATCTGATTCTCTTGTGTTATCTCCACCATAACGGTCTTAATAAAATCAGCTGAAATATGATCAAATAATACATGTACTTCCAAGATCCCTCAAATATAGCATTTATAATAAAAGGTAAGCAGAACTTTTTAGAGTTTACTAAATTTAGCCTTACCTCTTGGAATTCTACATTAGAGCAAAATATTCTGTAGCTGCTTAGAGTTCCTTAAGAAGACAGTCCACCTGGAAATGTACACGTCAGTAAATTTGTGAAAGTTACCAAGTCATTTTTGTAGTCTATGTTAGCAAATTTATTTAGGATTGAATTATTAGTGACCCATTAGTGTGCTGAATACAGAAGATAGATTTTCATAGTATTGCTATTTTTAGTAATACAATTGGTAGTGTCGTTGAAGTTTAAATTTTACCTTTCCCAGCTTTGCAAGGTGTTTCCTCAAAAGCCACATGGACAGGACTTCCCACTGATGATGCTATTGCCAGGGCAACAGAGTTCTGCTGTTTCTGTATAAATCCACACAAAAGCTGCTTTAACAAGTTCACACTGGCCGGACGTGGTAGTTCATGCCTGTAATCCCAGCACTTTGGGAGGCCGAGGCAGGCGGATTGCTTGAATCCAGGAGTTTGAGACCAGCTTAGCCAACATGGTGAAACCCCATCTCTACTAAAAATATAAAAATTAGCCGGGCGTGGTGGCGCGTGCATGTAGTCCCAGCTATTTGGGAGGCTGAGGCAGGAGAATCTCCTGAACCTGGGAGGCAGAAGTTGCAGTGAGCCGAAATCAGGCCACTGTACTCCAGCCTGGGTGACAGAGAGAGACAGTCTCAAAAAAGCAAAACAAAACCATGTATTTCTTGAGTCTCCAGTCAATGAATTAGGAAGTGGGACCTTTACTGTTAATCATCTAACAGAGCCCTCAAAAGCTGTAAAAGTAGAGTTGAGATAACAGTCACATAATTCAGGAAAAGCATACTTTGGCCTGAAATACTCAGCTTCCCTTTAAAATTTGTTGAAAGTGGCCTCAATTTTGCTTGATCAATACAATCAATTCTACAACAATATATTTACATATCCTTTTATTTTTTTTCATGAGCTTAAAATACATCCCACACTGTATGTTTCTAATCTCCACCACACTGTCTAGATCTCAGGGGTCAAGCACACAGCTTATGGATTTCTTCACAAAAACTCAGAAGAGCCATTTCTTAGCTTGGATAGAAACCATGTTCTTTGCTGCTTACTTATTGTTTATCTAAACATATTTGCAATTTGGCTTTGTGGAGTTATTTCTTAGAATATACTTGTTTTCCAAGATATATTTGTATCCACAAAACACATGCACGTTTAGGAGTGTGCATGTATAAGATACATGTACTTTACCCCATACCTTTGTAATTTATGTGCACACTCTACCACCACCCCTTCATGTTTAAAATATTGAGTTATGTTTAATATACTGACAATTACATGCCTGTCTACAAGCTTCTCTTCCCACTTAAAGCATCTCAGTGAAGAGAGGCATTAAGTATTCAGTAGAGAAAAATCAGCACTTTTGCTTGAATCTGGGCATAAAAGAGTTATAAAATAATTTCTCTCTTTTATTTTCATCCACAGGCTTTAACAGGAGGGTGGAGTTTTAAATGATTAATATGGTGATTTTCCTTGGACATTATGTTTTATATTCAGAAAGCTAGAACAGTAAGGAACTGTCTTTGATGAGGAGGAAGAAGGGACATTGTTTTTATCTTATTTTATTATGAGCAGTTTTAACATTTGAACCACAAGTGAACCTACTTTGTTTTGCATCATTTATTTTTCAATTAAAAAATCGGAATCACATTTATAAATTTGTGGCATACAATTTACTTGTAAACTACGATACAAGAAAAAAGTACATTTTTTTTTTTGCTCAAATACTCTTGATTAAGCCCACTCTTTTCTCAAACCAAGCATTAAACTGATAGGATT
The DNA here is from genome assembly GCF_009828535.3 of Hylobates moloch. Lineage (NCBI taxonomy): Eukaryota > Metazoa > Chordata > Mammalia > Primates > Hylobatidae > Hylobates > Hylobates moloch. Next base: position 13,994,562 of record NW_026652293.1, read on the forward strand.
ACTTTTTTCAGCCAGGCGCAGTGGCTTACGCCTGTAATCCCAGCACTTTGGGAGGCTGAGGCAGGTGAATCACCTGAGGTTGGGAGTTCAAGGCCAGCCTGACCAACATGGAGAAACCCCGTCTCTACTAAAAATACACAATTAGCTGGGTGTGGTGGCGCATGCCTGTAATCCCAGCTACTCAGGAGGCTGAGGCAGGAGAATCGCTTGAACCTGGGAGGCAGAGGTTACGGTGAGCCGAGATCACGCCATTGTACTGTAGCCTGGACAACAAGAGCGAAACTCCGTCTCAAAAAAAAAGGATGACTTTTTTCTCATCAACAAATATATTACTAATAGAAAGAATAGCAATTACCAGGTGCTGTGAGCGCAAGCTTATCTACACAATAACTGAACCCTAAACAGTTATTCTTTTTTAAATCACAGTTGTACAACTATTATTATTATTATTGTTATAATTTTTTGAGGCAAGGTCTTGCTCTGTAACCCAGGCTGGAGTGCAGTGGCACAATCACTGCTCACTGCAGCCTCAGCCTCGAACTCCTGGGCTCAAGCGATCCTTCCGTCTCATCCCCCCAAGTAGTTGGGACTATAGGTGTGCACTGCCACACCTAGCTTATTTTTGTATTTTTTATGGAGATGGAGTTTTACCATGTTGCCCAGGCTGGTCTTGAACTCTTGGGTTCAAGTGATTCACCTGCCTTGGCCTCCTGAGGTGCTGGGATTATAGGCATGAACCACCTATGCTTTATTCTTGATTACTATAATATACTGTTCAACCCAATAATTTTACAGAGATGTTTAAAAATTTTCCATAATTATCATTAATGTGGGTGCTTGAACACAGACCTTTGGAATTTCATGCTAAGAGTATTTACATAATATCAGATTGCCTCCTTTACTTCCTTACTTTTCACTCCCTCTTTTAAATGTTAAAATAAAATTTTAAAATTGTGTGTATTTGAGAGAGTGCTCTATAAACTAAAGTTTTCTAACTTACCCATGTCTCAACTCACTATTAGATTTTTGTGCCTGTTTTTAAGTCATCTATATTATTATGTCACTGCCTATTTAGAAACGTGATATTGCTTAATTTTGGTATGACATATAATATTCCCAGATGATGCACATCAGGGAAAATGGTAGATGTGATTTTTTTAAAGAAAATTTAAATTATCAGGTTTTTCTTACTAAAATAGAATATGTAGTTATGCATGTGTGGTCAATCCCTTTCTTTTTAGATTTTTGATCTATACTGTTGTCATATTCAGTAATTCCTACTGATTATTAAGGTGGTCAACTTTTATTTTAGGTTCAGGGGGTACATTTGCAGGTTTGTTACAGGGGTAAATTGCACGTTATGAGTGTTTGATGTACAGATTGTTTTGTTACCCAGGTAATAAGCATAGTACCTGAATGGGTAGTTTTTCAAGCCTCACCCTTCTCCCACCTTCCACCCTCAAGTAGTTTCCAGTATCTGTTGTTCCCATCTTTGTGTCCATGTGTACTCAGTGTTTAGCTCCCACTTATAAGTGAGAACATAAGGTATTTGGGTTTTCTGTTCCTGTGTCAATTTGCTTAGGAAAATTGCTTCCAGCTCTATCCATGTTTGTGCAAAGGACATGATTTTTCATTATTTTTAATGGCTGTGTAGTATTCCATGGTGTATATGTACCATATTTTCTTTATCCATTCTGCTGTTGATGGGAATCTAGATTGATTCCATGTCTTTGCTATTGTAAATAGTGCTGCGATGAACATGCATGTGCATGTGTCTTTAAGGTAGAACGATTTATTGTATTGAATGAGATTGCTGGGTTGAATGGTAATTCAGCTTTAAGTTTTTTGAGAAATCTCCAAACTGCTTTCCACAGTGACTGAACTAATTTACATTCCCACCAGCAGTATATAAGCATTCCCTTTTCTCTACAACCTAACCAGCATCTGTTATTTGACCTTTTAATGATCACTGTTCTGATTGGTGTGACATGATATGTCATTGTGGGTTTTTTTTTTTTTTTTGACAGAGTCTCGCTCTGTTGCCCAGGCTGGAGTGCAGTGGCACCATCTCGGCTCACTGCAAGCTCTGCCTCCCTGGTTCATGCCATTCTCCTGCCTCAGCCTCCCGAGTAGCTGGGGCTACAGGTGCTCGCCACCACGCCCAGCTAATTTTTGTATTTTTAGTAGAGGCAGGGTTTCACTGTGTTAGCCAGGATGGTCTTGATCTCCTGACCTCGTGATCCGCCCGCCTCGGCCTCCCAAAGTGCTGGGATTACAGGTATGAGCCACTGCACCGGGCCGTCATTGTGGCTTTGATTTGTATTTCTCTAATGATTAGTGATGCTGAGCTTATTTTTCATCTTTCTTTTGGCATTTTTTCGTATGCTTGTTGGCTGCAAGTATATATATATTTTAAGAGGTGTCTGTTCATCTCCTTTGCTCATTTTTTTTAATGGGGTTCAATTTTTGCTTGCTAATTTGTTCGTTCCTTATAGATTCTGGATATTAGGCCATCGTTAGATGCATAGTTTACAAATACTTTCCCCTATTCTGTAGGTTGTCTGTTTACTCTCTTGATAGTTTCTTTTGCTGTGCAGAAGCTCTTAAGCTTAATTAGGTCCCACTTGTCAATTTTTGTTTGTGTTGCAATTGCTTTTGGAGTCTTTGTCATGAAATCTTTGCCAGGGCTTATGTTCAGAATGGTATTTCCTGGATTTTCTTCTAGGGATTTTATAGTTTTAGGTTTTACATTCAAGTATTTAATCTATTTTGAGTTAATTTTTGTATATGGTATAAGGAAGGGGTCCAGTTTGAATCATCTGCATATAGCCAGTTATCCCAGAACAATTTATTGAACAGTGAATCCTTTCCATTGCTTGTTATCGTCTACTTTGTTGAAAAGCAGATGGTTGTAGGTGTGCAGCTTTATTTCTGGTTCCTCTAACCTGTTCCATTGGTCTATGTTTTTGTACCAGTACCATACTGTTTTGGTTACTGTAGCCTTGTAGTATAGTTTGAAGTTGGATAGTGTGATGTTTTTGGTTTTAAATAAAATTATTCTTATGTTACTCTTGTAGATCGGCTGGTTGTAAGTTGAATGTTGATAACTTTAAGACAGGAAAACACAGGAATAAACATATTCACTCAAATTGTTTCTAATAAGAGTCAAACTCCTTATATAGTGTGGGGGGATGCAGCAACCTGGTCCTCAGTGACACCCAGCAGTGCCTGTTTCATTGTAGTTCTTGTGCATTGCCTGTGTATTGCCTTATCTTGCACACCTTCCCCGGCATTGCCACTGTTATATTACTATCCTATCCATCATGCAAATCTCCTTCACAAAGTTTTCCTGGACCCTCATAACTCGTTGGACCCTCATAACTCATTGTAATATGTACTGCTTTCTTTAAATCCCTAAAACATTTGTCTTGCAGTCCTGAATTGAAGAAGATAGGAAAAAAAATTAGAAAGCTGTTATCACAATCCAGACAAACAATACGGTAGTTTGGATTAGAGAGTTGGTAGGAGAGATAGAAAGAGTGGATAGATTTGTGATGCATTTTGGAGATACAGTTTGCTTGGTTTGCATGTAAAGGGTGAAGAAACAGAAGAAATCAAGACTAACTCCCAGGTTTGTGATCTTTGAGACCTGGTAGAAGAAAGTGTCATTTTCTAAATAAAGGAAGGCGAATGAGGACAGGTTTTGACAGAAATTATGTTAAGCTCGAGCTGCCTATGAGACAACTATTAGGTTGATGCAAAAGTAATTGCAGTTTTGCCATTACTTTGTTAGTATGAAGGGCTACCTGCCTTTCTAATTGGCAGATAGACACAGAATGCATATTAGGTTGAAGAATAATTTTTTACTCCTGTAACATATGGACAAATAGATTAGCAAGACAGCTTTTTTCTGTCTAGTTGTTCAGAGATTCAGACTGACAGAAACTGTGGCCACTTTCCACATGTGATTTTAACTGTTGCCCTGGGATCGTCTCCATTCTACCAGGAGGAAGAGAAACAATAGCATGAAGCAGTGGGCATGGAAGGTTTTCATGGATTAGGACTGGAAATGGCACACACATCACTAGTGTTTGGATTCTGTTAGATAAAACACAGCCCCATGGTCACCCCTGACTGGGAAATATGATCTAGTTTTATGCCCACATAGGAAAAGGAGATGGATTTGATGAGTGCTAGAAACCATCACATCCAACTGGAGGCTTAAAGTTGGCAGTTGAACTATGAATCTAAAGCACAGAGAAGTCTGCATGGAAATCTAAATTTGGAAAATAAAAAACATAAGATCATATTTAAAAGTATGCAACAGGGAGAGATTCTAGACAGACAAAGCTGAGGATCAAGTGAGTACCAACATTTCTGAACAAGTACTATAAAAGGGTAAACTCATAACAGACAAAAGTAGTATTTGATGTGGACTGACACAGCACCATCGGATAGAATGTGAGCCTTCCCTCTTTGATTCCTACAGTCTCTTTGGCAGGAAGAAGGAAGGCATTCCAAAGGCTGAGAACTTGGAAGAATGCAGGATGTGGGTTCAGCCATAAGGACTGGAGAGACCAGAATGGAATTGTGGGAGAGAAAATGGAAAGGCAGCTGAAGCATTGAAATGGGCATCTTGGCTGGGCGTGGTGGCTCACACCTGGAATCCCAGCACTTTGGGAGGCTGAGGCGGGCAGATCACCTGAGGTGAGGAGTTTGAGACCAGCCTGCCTAACATGGTGAAGCCCCGTCTCTACTACAAATACAAAAAAATTAGTCGAGTGTGGTGGCATACGCCTGTAATCCCAGCTACTTGGGAGGCTGAGGCAGAACAACTGCTTGAACCCAGGAGCTGGAGGTTGCGGCGAGCTGAGATCATGCCATTGCACTCCAGCCTGGGCAATGAGAATGAAACTCTATCTCAAAAAAAAAAAAAAAAAAAAAAAAGAAAGAAAGAAATGGGCATCTCTACTCTCAGGAACTAGAGAGAGAGGAAAGAGGACAGGTAGGCCAATCTCTAAGTCATCCTTAGCTGTGTGTTCTTGGGCAAGTTACTGAAACTCTTCAGTTACTCTTTTATAAAATGGAGATAAGTATAATACCTTTTACCTAGGGAGGGGGAATTAAATGAGATAAGGCACATACACATTAGCACAGTGCCTGTCACAAGGGCAGGACTAACTATGTTCTTAGTTTTTTTTTTTTTAATTTCAATGTCTTTGACTGAGAAGTACCTATATATTTGTACGCAGCCTTGTGCATCATCAGTATTTAGAAAATGTTGAATGAATGAATGAATGAGTATATACATAGTAAAGGCAGAGACAATGGCAATTTTATTAGGAGATTATGATTAATAAACTTCACATAAATGTCATCTGAAGAACGTTGTAGGCTTTGTTTTCAGAGACACACAAAAACCCTCAATGTATTAAGACAATCTAAATTTTAAGGCACTTGGCAAAATTATCATGTCATTTCTTTGATTTAGAAAGCCCAGATTTTTACAAAAGGGTTTACATCATAAGAGTCTTTTAAAATTTAAATTCTTATAGCAGTAAAAATTATAGACATTTCATATTTTTCTTAGTATAAAAAATTCTGTAGTTAATTCTTATTCAACTTTAACTGACTACTCTGCATCAATATTATTTTCAATTCTCAAATCAATAACCTGGATGTTTTTGGGGAAAAAAATCTAATTAGTCTCACTGAGGGGTTACCTGGTGAGGCAGGGGAGAAGCCCTGTTGTTCCTGAGGTATTGACTGGGAAGCCAGCCAGCTGGATGAAAACCCTTTTTAATGGTCCCATATGAGGTCAATTTAAGTGCTCTTGGCAATACGTGGGAACTAGAGTAAATATAAAGACAACTTCTGTTCTTTTGCCCAGCACGGTATCACTTTGTTTACATTTGGTAAAATATGCATTTCACGTTGGGTGCTGGTTTCCTATAAGTGGGATGTTGTTGCTCAGACAGGAATCATCAATGAGCAAAACAAACAAAAAATGTCTCAACATAGATCCTGGGCCATTGTAAGTTCTTTGGAGATTGTATCAAAGCACTAGTGAGGTAAAAATGGAAACAATGTCAATTTTCAAGGGTGTGAAATAGAGCGGTGTTGTAGCACTCTCTTCCACTTTCCTCACTCACTACTCTCTATGCACATACATTTCTTGGAATGCCTTACCTTATCATTTTCACTTGGCGATGTCATACGTATCTTTCAAGACCCAACTTAAATGTCACTTTCTCTTTGACTCTTTTTTTCCTCTGTCACATTAGCATTCCCTATTTTGCTATCAGAGTATTTTGTGCTTGCTAAAACTGTAGCACTTTGAATAAAACATTCTAACTATTTGTTTATCTGTCTCTATTCCTCACTGGATAATGGACTCCATAAGGACCTGGTCCATATTTTATTCACTTTTGTATTTTTAGTACTTAATACAATACCTGACACATAATTAGCCCAATAAAAATCTTTACTGGAAAATTTATTAATCTGAATACATAGATTCCTCTTAAATTGAATGACATCATGCCCCATTGCCATTATGCATTAACACAGTGGTTCTCAACTGGAAGTGATGTTTAAACCCCAGGAACATTTGGTTATCTCCAGAGACATTGTTGGTGGTCCCAACTGAAAGGGAAGGTTGGTGCTACTGACATCTAGTAGATAGAGGCCAGGGATGTTGCTAAACATCCTACAAATGCACAGGGCAGTCTCCCACTGCAAAGAATTATCCCACCCCCAAATCAGTCATGCTGAGGTTGAGAAACCCTGTCATAGAAGAAGAAAATAAGCCTATATAATCATATACCTTCCACTGGGACCATATCAGTCTACACAGAGTCAATAACGTTTATATAATGCTACTGCCAAACAGTATCTTCAGCCTAAATCTATGTTGTAAGCCCCTGTTTCATGTCTATCTTTCCATTGTCCTTCTGTCTCTCCCTCCCTTCTTGCCTTCCTCCCTCCCTCCCTCTCGATCTTTCTCTCTCATCATATTTACTTGGCATCTCCACCAAGGCAGCTCAAACCAAACACATGCCAAATATCAACCGTATCATTTTTCTGGGACATTCCTTCTCAACAACACATATACCCCTAATTAATGTTTTTACCTTCTACACAGCTTCTCAAGCCAGGGGACTTATATTCAACTTCTACGTAAAATAAGTTTCCGTCTTTGTACCCTTTTAATAACTCCTAAATCCTTTAATTCTGTCCTGGCCCTTATCATACTATTATCTTGACATCTGCAGTCTCCTAACTGTTCTTCTTGACCCTTCACATCCCCCTCCACATTACTGCGAGAGTAGTTTTCACAAGATGTTGATTCTTTCTGATTATAAGATGAATATACAATCATTTTAACAATTTGTGAACACCAATAACACTAAAAGACGAAAGTAGAATTCATTTGTTATGTTACTACAATCTAGTGAATCTTCTTTTAGTTCCTTTTCTATGCAAATATGTACATTTCTTGCCCAAAATTGAAATAGTGCACAGAAATAATATCATTTTTTTTCACTTTTGGGAAAATCTCATAACCTTAGGTACTATTGAGTACATGCGAGACATCTGTGTATCTTATCTTGTCCTAATTATGCAGGAAATACTTGGATCAGATTCCATTGGCCAAGGAAAACTGAGTGTAAAAAATGAAGTCTGTGGCCACATCTAGTAGTATAACACACCCTAGTGATGTTGTACGTTGAATAACACTGATTGAATGGGACCTTCTTACTCAGATGCAATGGTCTCCAGCACTCATCCGGACTGGCTTACATGCTGCTCTGCTCTCACCTTATATATTAAGTTTAATAATTGTGTAGGGTAAAAGAAATGCCCCAAATGCTTTTATTTCATATACACTAGCCTCATATTATTATAAGGCTGAGATTGGAAATGGGTCATCAAACTTCTAGAGTGTATGATGGGATCCTCACTCATCTGTCACTATAAACTTCTGATGAGGTCTTTCTTGGGGACTTGGAAACTGATGCCTTTGTCTATCATCTGAAAATATTGAGTATCCCAACTGTAGTGATTTCCTTTTAAACCTTCTTGATAAAAAAAACCGTCTTTAATTTGCCCAAGGTGTGTCTGTGTCTGGTGTTTTAGTCCGAACTATTGGCATTTGTGATCTTACCTTCCTTCTTTTGTTCACCTCCGTCTGTCTATGGTATTTTGCAGGTGCCTCTACCGATTGCTTTAGTATCAATCTCTAACCACATTTTGTTATGATAATTTGGGGTCCTTCCCCTAATGGATGTGATGTAGACATAGCTGGTAGTCACTAAACTAACACCTGTTATAAAATTGTGGTAGGGAGATCCATCCCAGTCCTAATCTTTAAGCGTTGAACTTGAAGCAGATCCCCTACCTTGTGGGGGTCCCTTTTGCTCTTTTGTTTCTTATTTTTATTAAGCCAAAGGTAGTTGAATTTTGCTTTTATTTATTTTTTTTTAAATAGCAAGCTAGTCTGAAAATTGCAGTGTTTTTATAAGAGAATTGTACCTTCTGGGATTACAGTACCAATATGTTTGGTCTTTTGTTATTTTATATTGTGTGTTTTTGATGGTTTCTTTGGCTTTTCTTTTAATATGTGGATTTTGTTTTCTTCGTTTGGCTCTTCCACATTCTGAGGCTCTTGAATGCAAGAAACTTTCCAGTTTACCCCATGCATTGCTCACTAGAGTTCTCCTTTGCCTTCTGTGTGGAATTCTTATTAAAGTTTACTTTCTAAGATCAGATGCTGCCACTCCCTCCATCTTGTCCTCTTGCTGTGTAGCTTCTGAAAGTTTTAGTTCTGAACAGATGTAACATGAAAGAACGAGGCCTGGATGCTAGTTTTCAGATTGATTCAGACTCTAGGTATGATAGGGAACAGAACTTGGAAGAGGGATCCAATACCTCTTTACCACATTCCAAGAAGGTGGGTTTGATTTTACCCTGAAAGCTAAAAGAGATGCTGGGGAGCATAGAAAGGGGTATGAATTTTCACATCGGCACTTTCACCGGGTCTCCTCTCATCCAGATCAGAGCTGGTGTCTCCACTGCTCTGCCTGTCACAGATGACATTCCTCTACAAAATATGTGCGGTAGTGATGGAACCTAAGTCATTATAAGGATTTTTGTGCTATCAAGGCTTTAGTCATATAGATATCCACTGAAAATTGTCTATTCTCTGACCTTTCCACTTTAAAAAATTTATGGAATTCTTGATTCTTGTATATTTTCTGCCTTGTTCCAATGTCAGGAATTTCTGAATTTTATATCATGTTCTATTATATGTATCGGAAAATGTCATTAAACCTCTAAAAGAATAAAGAAAAATTAGTTACCTTCAGCTTACAGCTTGCATATGTTTCCTAGAAATAAGGGATGAAACAGGAGTTTATTAGCTAGGATATTCAATTAAACAATAATACATCTTATGTCTACAGTTCAATGACATTTGATGGTTATAAAGAGAGTCCCAAGTCTTTGTAAAACTCTGAAGTTATTTCTAAATCATCAGAGAACAAGTCTCATTGTTTTTGATATTATTTCAATATACATTTTATTGTGGCTTAATTATTTGAATATTTGTGATCTTTGCCTGTACACATAATTCTATATTTAGCAGATTTTTAGATGAATTAGAACATCCCTAATGGGAATTAGTCTCTTTTCCTAAGTTCTGCAGTTTTACTCTCATTAAAATGCTCTCTATACCCTGCATTAGATCAGAGCTATTTAAACATGTGCCTTTTTTTTTTCTTGCTAAGTTGTTCGCTTTTGGGAAACAGAGGCTGGGCCTTTTTCTCTTTTTATTCCTCATATCACTTGGCACAATCCTTGACACATAGTTTGTTTAGTAAATGTTGGTTAACACTAATGTTTATGAGCTGAATTTACTATATCAAGGGAATGACTTATCTTGTCTTTTATAGAAATACAAAATTCTTTCTCCATCCTCTGTGATCCTAGATCTAGATGTCTGCTTGCATGGGATGTTTTCAGAAAAAACACAGAAAAGTTCTAAAATTCCATTCAAGTATTCTCACAGCTGCTTGGCTGACTCCTAAAATTCTACTGTTCAGCCTTGATTCCTTTAGCATATATTCAAATGCAAACAAATCTGAGAAGAGTGATGCTTTAAGGTACCCTGTTCTTTTGCATCCAGTGTGAATGAAGTTTGTAAGCACTTATTTTCCAACATGTAGGAGAAAGAGCCCATTTGAGAGCAGTTGTAAAAAGAATTGTGGGGCCAGGGGTACCCAGGACAAGCTTTGCTGACATGATGAGATGGACATGCTTTTACCGAATATCTCTAGCCAGTGAAATCTTACATTGCTCAAATATCATCAGGGAATGAAAAGCCTAGGTAGACAGGCAATGGTTCTGAAATTCTCCCATCTGGCTGAAGTCACGCTAGTTCATGATTTAAATCCATATTCTTGTTAGTAGATGTAGAAGACAGCTGGAGTGAGTGTTCCATGATGCCATGGTGTCCCTCCAAATATCTCTTCTTCAGGGGGAATTCAGTATCAATTCCTTTAGCCTTTAATCTGCCATCCAGAATTTTAGTTATTGCTCTCTTCTCCCCAGGTTCCTTTTCATGATTTCTACAACTTCCAGGACTCAGACTGGCGTGATGCTCTCGTGACGATCAGGTGGCCTCCGTTTTCAGTTTTCAGGTGAACTCTGTTTTTAGTGGGATATGACTTCACAGTCTTTCTTGTTCTCTTGTTTATGTTTCATATTTTATGCCTCATAATCCCTTCTATACACTATTTTTGTGACAGTACTTTCTCCTATTTCATGTTTCAAAGTACAGAATTAAACTTTGTCATTTCATATTTTATATAGCAAATTTCCTTTAAAGGCCTTCGTTTTTGAGACCTGAAATGGCAGCACTAGGGCCCTCATAGAAGCAGAGGAAAAGGTATAATTAATGATTTTCTCTGAAATTTGTTGAGTCCAGGATCTACTGGGCAATGATGATGAGCCTAGGGCAGCAGAAACTTGAAGTGAATTCCTAAATTCACATTCATGGTTGTATTAGTCTGTTTTCACATTGCTATAAAGAACTACCTGAGACTGGGTAATACATGAAGAAAAGGTGTTTAATTGACTCACAGTTGTGCAGGCTGTACAGGAAGCATGGATGGGAGGCCTCAGGAAACTTGCAATCGTGGCAGAAGGCAAAGGGGAAGTGAGCATGTCTTACTATGGTCGAGCAGGAGAGAGAGAATAAAGGGGGAAGTGCCACACACTTTTAAATCATCGGATTGAATGAGAACTCACTATCATGTGAATGGCAAGGGGGAAATCTATCTCCATGATCCAATCACCTCCCATCAGGTTCTCCCCCAGCACTGGGAATTACAATGCAACATGATATTTGGGTGGGAACATGGAGCCAAACCATACAAATGGTGATCTGCTGAAGCCTCAACGTCCTCCTCAATGTCCTCCTCTATAAAATAACATTCATATCACTCGGCCTCACATTGGGATTCATGAAAAGTAAAGACAAAGGCAAGCACAACTGTGAAATATTTTGAGCTACAAAATACCATCAGTAACTAACAGTTTATCTGAAGTTAGCATTTGTGTCACTGTAAAAACAAATTCTGTCACTAGAATTCACTAGACTGTTTCCTGTTTTCACTTATGTATTCATCTCTTATGCGCCAAATGTTTATTAAATGCAACACATACAAGTTAATATTCTAGGCATCACACTGATACACAAGACACATGGGATCTCTGCCCTCATGGAGCTTGAATTCTGGCGTGTAAGGTCATATGTACGTGTTGGGGGAAAGACAAAAACTGGTAAATAATTACGAATACAAGCAGGTTACCCATTGTGAACATCACTGTGAAGGAAATAGAGTGTTGTAATGGAAAACAGTCAAGTGTGCAGAAAGAGGCTGTGTTGGTTCGTTCTTGCACGGCTATAAAAAGATAGCTGAGACTGGGTAATTTATAAAGTAAAGAGGTTTAATTGGCTCACAGTTTAGGAGGCTACACAGGAAACAGGGCTGGGGAGACCTCAGGAAACTTACAATCATGGTGGAAGGTGAAGGGGAAGCAGTTTTGTCTATTTTTTTTTTTTTTTTTTTTTTGAGATGCATTCTTACTCTGTCACCCAGGCTGGAGTGCAGTGGCATAATCTGGGCTCACTGCAACCTCTGCCTCCCAGATTCCAGTGGTTCTCACCTCAGCCTCCTGAGTAGCTGGGATTACAGACATGCACTACCACTCCCGGCAATTTTTTGTGTTTTTAGTAGAGATGGCGTTTCACTATGTTGGTCAGGCTGGTCTCGAACTCCTGACCTCAGGTGATCTGCCTGCCTTGGCCTCTCAAAGTGCAGGGATTACAGGTGTGAGCCACTGTGCCTGGCCGGAAGCAGTTACATCTTACATGGTTAGAGCAAAAGGAGAGAGGGAAGGAGGAGGTGCTACACACTTTAAAACAACCAGATCTCATGAGAGCTCACTATCACAAGAATAGCAAGAGGGAAATCTGCCCCTATGATCCAATTGCCCTCCCACCAGGTCCCTCCTCCAACACTGGGGATTACAATTTGACAAGAGATTTGGGCAGGGACACAAGTTGAAACCATATCAGAGGCTAATGGCCAAAGAGTAGTTGGGGAGATGGTGAACAGAACAAAATGAGAAAAGAAGAGACTTCATCCTACAGGGGAAGGAGTTTGGTCCTATTTTAGGAGCCAGGGGAAGACACTCAATTCTGAATAGCACCATGAATTAGTTTAAATTTTTTTAAAAAATCACTCTGGTTGTCTTTAGAGAATCCATTATGGGAGGCAAAAGTGGAAGCAGGGAGACCAGTTAGAAGGCTGTTTTAAGATGAGAGACAGCAATGGCTTGAACTAGGATAGGATACTGTTCAGGGGATGCAGAGGAGTGGATGGATTCCAGATATATACTGAAACTAGAAACAACACATCTTAGTGATTGATTAGGCTAGGGGAATAAGATAAATGGGAAAATCAAGGATAGAGCCTATATTTTTGACTTGAGGATGATGGTGTTTTCTTTGTCAAGCTGGGAACATGTTGAAGGGGAAGATCAGCAGTCCCTCTCAGGTTTTTAATGTATAAGAGGCCTAGTAGGTATCCAATAGGAGGAGATGCCAAGTAGATAGTTGTAGGTTTTGGTCTGTTTCACAAGGAAAATGTCAGCTCAGGAGATATCCATCTAGGAGCCATTAATATACAGGTGTGTTTAAAGCATGGGTTGGATAAAATTCTCTAGGGAGAGTGTATGAAGCTAAGGTAGAAGAAGATGAGGCTGAGCTAGGAATGGGGCACTTCTGTGTTTGTCAGTCAACTAGAACAAGGGTCCAGAAACCACAGCCAGTGGGCCAAATTCAGGCTGGGGCCTGTGCCTGTATGGCTAGCAGCTAAGAAAGGTTTTTTATATTTTAAAGGCTTGTATAGAAAACAAAGACTATGCAAGATTGCATGTGTCCTACAAAGTCTAAACTGTTTACCATCTAGTCTTTTAGAGAAAAAGCCTGTAGACCCCTGAAGTAGAGGATAGGAAGCCAGAAAATGAAACTGGGAAGGAATGCACAGAAATGGAGGAGGAGAATCAGGAGAGTCTGATGTCATGGAAGCTATGAGAAGAAAATGTTTGAAGAAATTCTCTGAGAGGCCAAGAAGATAAAGACAAAGAATGTCATGAATATCATAGGTGATCATATTAGTTAATGTACATAATGTTAGTTTCTGTAAAAAACAATCCCAGCATTTCAATAGCTTAACACTAGTTTATTTTTCGTGTGATTTCCAATTGGCTGTGGGTGAGGTGGTGGTTGTGTGTGTATGTGTGTGTGTGCATGTGTGTCTGTATGTGCATGCATGTATACTCTGCTCCGTATTTTCATATAGGGACACGAGTCCTTTCAATCGGTGTCTCTGTAATACTTTCAGGCCTTAAAATATGAACCTGAATCCTCAGCATAAGGTCTGCACATGCAAGAAGAGAGAAACAGTGTGAAAGCCTTTAAAGGGCTGCATCACCTTGACCCACATTCAGTTGGCTAGAGCTTAATCACATGGCTACGCCCAACAGCAAGGGAGGTTGGAAACTGATCTGAATGTGTTCCTAGAAGATAAAGTAGATGAGTTTTGTTGAACACCTTGGTGTCTCTGCCACGGAATTCTCAACAAAAACACCTTCTGCAGTAGAAACCATGATACCACAGCTGAGTAGGAAACAGAGACAGTAAGCATAAACACTTCTTTCAATAAGTTTAACTTTGATGGGGAACATGAAGTGAGATTCTAGCTTAAGAGGAAAAAAATGCAGGGTCAAGGGAAGTTTCCCATGGAGGGAAGCACTGTGTGGTAGTAATAACAATAATAATAAGGATAAAGATGATGTTAACTGCCATCAATTTTTGATGCAATTTTTGAAGCACTTATTATGTACTAGACGTAGTTCCAGACACTTTGCCTATGTTAACTTATGCAATCTTAGCAAGACTCTTAGTTGGTAGGTGTTCTTGTTACTCCTATTCTAACACATGAGGAAACTGAAGAAAAGAGAGGTTAAGTCACTAGCTCAACATCACATAGTCATCTGCAGAGATGTGATTAAAATCCAGCTAAAAAATTTCCTGAGTTTATGCTAGGTGTAGTGCTTGGTAGAAAGAAAGAAAACAGCTTTTAGAATCAAACAAGCTTGGATTTGAATTTCAGACATATTTCATACTAGCTATATGATTTTGGGGAAGTCATTTAACCTCTCAGTTTTCTCATCTATAGAAAGATTATATCTGCCATAGAATTATTGCCAGTATTAAATAATATACAGTATTTAAAGCACCTCGTATTATGCCCAATACATAGTAGAGACATAATAAATGATAACAATATACTAATCAAGAAAGATATAAGTCTGAATATATCTTTTCCATCGTACCTATTCTTTGTAAAAAAAATGTGTGGCTGGGTGTGGGGGCTCGTGCCTGTAATCCCAGCACTTTGGGAGGCTGAGGCAGGAGGATTGCTTCAGTCCAGGAATTCAAGACCAGTCTGGGCAACATGGTGAGACCCCAACTCTACAAAAAAATAAAATACTAACAGGGCATGGTGGTGCATGCCTGTAGTCCCAGCTACTCAGGAGGCTGAGTTGGGAGGATTGCTTGAGCCTGGGAGGTCATGGCTGCAAGCCATGATCATACCACTGCACTCCAGCCTGGGTGACAGTGAGACCCCATCTCAAAAAAAAAAAGAAAAAAAAATCAGCAACAAATTTAGAAAATTTGCTCTTGCTTTATAGTGCTGTAGATATAAGTGAAAATATCATTATGTATAAATATTTTAAGAGGCTTGGGCATTGAAAAGTTGTGTATGATTTTAAATGTGTACACTACTTTATAGAGTCTCTGTAGCATCTTAAGGGGATGCAAAGCCACCTGCCATCTGATAACAAATTGATGTTCCGTGCCTTTATTGTCATTTATCCCCTTATCTTGAATAAATGTACCTTTGCTTTAGAAATGCTAAATGTGGAAGGATAATCTACTAAAAGACCTTACCACCTTTTATATTCCAAAGGTCATTTGCATTTTATAAATACAAGTGAGTTGATATATCGTCTAGTCAGAAAGAGATTTCACCTGTTAAACCAGGACTTCTGTCCAATAAAATGTGACACCTTCTAAATTCCCTGAGCTCTTTAGAACAAGATGATTCAGAGAAAAAAGCCAAAAATGGTATAACTGCTGGAGAGTGTAGTGTGATAACACCCGCGGCATATGGGGATTATGGGAGCTACAATTCAAGATGAGATTTGGGTGGGGATACAGCCAAACCATATCAATGGGGAATTGTGACCAAGGTTTGACCACAGACCTGAGAGATGAGGTTGCAAAAGCAGAAACTCGTGCTAAAGAAGTCAAGCCCCCAAAGGCAGAAATGCAGTCGAATAGGGACAAGAACAGTGTCCCCAGCCATGGACAGAAGGGATTGCAAAGGCAGAAAGACCAGTTGTGGAGAATGGAGGCTTCCGGGTGAGAGCTGAACCAACAATGAACCAGACTGCTTCTTTGTTTTTTTGAGACAGAGTCTTGCTGTGTTGCCCAGGCTGGAGTGCAGTGGCATGATCTCTGCTCACTGCAGCCTCTGCCTCCTGGGTTCAAGCGATTCTCCTGCCTCAGCCTCCCCAAGTAGCTGGGATTACAGGTGTGCACCACCATGCCCAGCTAATTTTTGTATTTTTTGCAGAGATGGGGCTTTACCATGTTGGCCAGGCTGGTCTTGAACTCCTGACCTAAGGGATTCACCCACCTTGGCCTCCCAAAGTGCTGGGATTACAGGTGTGAGCCACCGTGCCTGGCCTCAGACTGCTTGTTATGCCTGGGAAGGTCACTTTATTATTGTTCTTACCCACAGTTAAGATATATCCTAGAGAATGGGGCTGGACTGAGCCTGTGTATAGGGTGGGAGTCAGATTCATGAATGGATGTAAACTCCATGGGGCAAGGCCCTAACAATTGCTGGAATTATTTTTCTAAAAAATGCAAATCTGATCACACCTTTCCTCCTTATAAAGCCATTTGATGGCTTTCATTGCTTAGGGAACAGAGCCCAAATTGCTTAGATTGGTATTCAAGATGAAACTCCTTCCTTGAGATGACCTTGCTTTTTCCCTCAGGTACACCCTGCACCCCATCCATACAGAACTACTACTCATCATTTTTAAAACATGGCTCTGCTAGACTCCCATGCCATAGGACCTTCTGTTTTCTACACATCCTTCTCATATTTAAATGTACAAAGAAGGCAAATTATAAGAAAATCAGAGCAGTGCAAGCTCAGCCAATGTTTTAAAGTTTGTTCTCCTAATATTAAATCTGTAAATGCAAGTACTTTAAACACATTTGAATGTGTTTTCAAGATCTTAATGTGTCTCTTTTACCTTGAGCCAGATATCCTTCCTTGTTTTTCTATGGCATCTTTGCATATCTCTGCTATGGCAATGGTCATATTGTGGTATACTTTTGTTTCCTTCTTCATCTTTGTAATCCTGCTGCTAAGTACTACATCTAACACTGAGGTGCTCATTACATAGGTATTGAGTGGCTGTTAGAGCATCTGTGGACAGTCTTTCTTCCATACTTCAATTGCACATGGAACATGCCCGTATTATAACGCTTATCTGATATGCCCAGATTGTTGGTTTTCATGTCTGTGTTATCTCTTAATTATAAGCACAGTGAGGCCAGGGGCTGTACTTCTCCTTTCTGTAGATCCTGTATATGGCACATAGAAGAAGCTAAAACAAAAAATGTGCTGAATGAATGAATGAATGAATGAGTGACTATTGTTTGGGCACTATGAATAAAATCTCAAGTCAAGTTTCAAGAGATAAATGACCTTTGTACAAAACCTGTAAAGGTTGTGTTTCAAAACCTGTTACTGTCCATTAAAAGCAAGTAGTCCCAGAAGGTTTTTAGCTGCATAAAAGTTTTCCCATTATTCTTTTATCGGTGTCCAGTAGCTAAAACTCCTGTTGTTTTGTCTATTTCCCTGTACAGTAGATATGGATTCTCTTCTGGGTCTCCCTGAAGTGAATAACAGCATGTAAATACCCTATAGCTTCAATATATTGATTGAAAAACTGGATACTTCATATGACTTTCATTTTTTTACTACTCATATTATCTTAAAGGTTATATTTATATGCAGGACATATTTGTAAAAGTTTTGAACAGCATTATTCTTGGGTGGCGATGGAAGAGAAATTTCTTAACCCTCTAGGAAGTAATTCTAAGGAAATTATATTCTAGTGTCATAGATCATTGAGTAATACTGTTGTTAGTCGGTGTCTTGACTCTGGGAAAAAATAAGTTACAAGTTAAAACTATGCTAAACAGGAAAATGTTGAGAAAAAATAATCTCAAAATTCCCATTCAGAAAATCTACATAGAAGATTTTAGTGGTACTTTCTTCTTTCATTAATATATAGTCAAAATTTTTTTAATGAATAAAAAAGCAGACAATTACTAGACACTTATAAGGAGATTATTCATCTTAAACTCAAGGAAAATAATCTAGTTTTGACTTACAAAGTGTACCTTTATGTTGAAATGCTTCGAGTCATTTTAAAAAAATGAAATTCCTTGAAATACCTCTAAAAGTATACTCTTACTAAGAAGGCAAATTATAAGATAATTAAAGTGGAATTCAATTACTGTTTTAAGTTTGCTCACCCAACATTAAATCTGAAAGTATAAGTACTTTAAGCATTTTTTGCAGTTTTAGTAGGTTACAGTAAAACAGTGGTTGCCTTTAAGAAAATAAATAAAATTAAAAGATAAAACTAAATGAAAGTAAACAGCTGTTATATCCTGTCTGAAACAGAAAGCCTTTCTGTATTACTATGTAATGGTTTTATTAGAATATTCCTTTAAAATGTAAATCAAAGATAGCAGTGTTATTAAATTAACATGTTGTTTGCTATTCATATATACATTTTTTTTTGTATCGGGAAACTTAAGCAACTCTTTAATAGTGCAGTCACAGGCAGGGGAAAAGGGGAATGATACCTTTAGCAAAAGGTAGATGACAGATGTTGATGGTGATCAGTGATGGATGAGTTTCAGATCACGATGCCCTAGGCCGGAAACTTCAGGGTGGCCTCTTTGATGAAATCCCAAGGGTGGAGTTGGGGGTGAATTCTTCATTCAACCTATGTGGTGTAGAATGGCCAATGAGGAAACCATGTAATCCAATATGTCTTTAAGAAAACCTCTGAGTAATTTTTGATATGATTATAAAAGCAATCTTAATCTTTAAGGATTTTAATCTTTAAATGAAACAAAATTCTGTTCACTTGAATGATCATTTCTTATTACACATCTAT
Source organism: Hylobates moloch (assembly GCF_009828535.3). Taxonomy (NCBI): domain Eukaryota; kingdom Metazoa; phylum Chordata; class Mammalia; order Primates; family Hylobatidae; genus Hylobates; species Hylobates moloch. The sequence goes on from NW_026652293.1 coordinate 14,013,477, forward strand.
TTAGCTCCTCCACACTTTCCTTTGCAACATCCCATAATCTAACTTGGGTGCCTCCAGGGAAAAGAGGGTGGAAACTTAAAATTCTTGCTTTGTGATTAGAAAATACTATACAGTTGGTTTAAAAGTGACTAAACCAACTACTCAATTGATTGTTTTGTCTGTGTCCAAGGACCTCAAAGTGCTGTCTGATGAGCAGGTGGCCCACAGGCTGGTGGAGCCCAAGGGACAGAAGTAGCCCCAGGTATGACTGGGCTGTCCTGAAAGTTGAAAAGGCAAGAAATGGATCACATATTCAGAGTGAATTTCCCAGTCAGAGAGGAGAGACTCACAAGCTTTGGAGTTTGTATGTTTGACATTTACTAGGGTAGGTCTGTGTCTCTTGGCTTGTCATTTCCTTACTGTGTCCCTTTGAAATTTTTCCCATTGGTATGTCAATGTGAAGAAGGAGATTGTAAGAAACTAAGAAGATGTTATTTATAGGTTATTTTATTTCCCATACATAATTTGTAGGCTCAGAAAATAGAGAAAAGAGAAGAGGGAAAAATGTTGACTTACATGACTCCAGATAATTATCTCACTGATATTGTGTCAATTGGTGACTTCAGAGTCACCTAGCAAAACAAGGTTTTTGGTCTTCATTTTGGGTAACTTATTTTTTTAATCCTTCAGTAGTAATTATTGAAAAGCACTTCTAGGAAATGGCATTTTATATCTAGAAGAAAATGTACTGTTTGTGGAGACTGCTGTCAAAATTCTTCATCTTTTTTATAGCTAAGGAGACATGTGTCCTTAGGAACATGTCTTTACTCTGATATTTGCTTTCTTCATTTTTGAAATTAGGTGGTTACTAAATAATTACTAAGGTCTCTTCCATCTCTTGATAGTCTATGGATATAATACTTTTTGACTAAATTGAATTTTCTTTCTTTTCTCCATTGGTCCCATCAAATGAACAAAGAAAAAGATTTTAGTATCTACTGGATAGTGAAACAAGACATTTGAAGACAAAACAATTTACAAAACTGAAAACTCCTGAATAACTGAGACTGTCTACACATAGTTGCTTCGGTTGTTTTGAATAACTTTATTTGTCAGTGAGTTAATTGTTTTCTAATTCGTTAGAGGGGAGGGGGTTGGGAGCTAACCCCTGATATTTCACTGGGTTGGTGCAATCATGCTGCTGGTAGACTGTTCTGATGAGACACTATGTAACATGATTTCAATGAATGCCACATTCTTTATTTATAAATATCTGTCTGGAAATGGCTCTCCAGACTAGAAGCTATCAAACACATTCTCTGTTAGGAGCGAGGAGTTTCCCTACTTTTTCCCTCTTGACGGTCCCTCTCTATGGCTTAACCTCAGCCAGCCAAAATACCGATCGATGTCACTGTGATAGATATTTTTTCTACCATTATAGTGTCTGTAAATCAAACACCATCAGGGTATAACAGAAGATATCATGACACTTTATCATCCTTTGTAATTCCACCAGTGTCAAAGAACAATAAGCATTACTTTAAAGGAAAATATTTTTTGAAAATAAATTGAGGCAGTATTTCAAAAAGCTGAATTTTGTAGTAGAAATATGGTTGGAAATATAGTCCCTTGTTAGTTGCTGGCATGGACACCCTTTTCTTTATTTGGTTATTATTGATCATGAGAAAGAAGGCATAGTCCCCAAATAACAAAGGTGCTCTGGGAAAGACAAAGAAGAAGAAAAAAAGATGTTTCTTTCCTGTTTACCAACGAGTAGGAAAAATAAGATACAAACCTAAATAATCTAATAGAAGGCCAAAAGTGTGTGATAGGAGACTCATAATGCTGTTTGCCAGCCTACAGAAAAGAAAAAATAATGGCAGCTGGAATGCCATAGAAGACTTCTTCCTCCCACAGATGAAGAAGGCATTGGGTGGTAATTGTTGCTTGTGAACAGAGTTTTAATAAAAAAGTTTTTTTTTTTTGTTTTTTTTTTTGAGACGAAGTCTCACTCTGACGCCCAGGCTGGAGTGCAGTGGCATGATCTCAGCTCATTGCAACCTCCGCCTCCTGGGTTCAAGCGATTCTCCTGCCTCAGCCTCCTGAGTAGCTGAGATTACAGGCTGGCGCCACCATGCCTGGCTAATTTTTGTATTTTTAGTAGAGATGGGATTTCTCCATGTTGGTCAAGCTGGTCTTGAACTCCTGACCTCGTGATCTGCCCGCCTCGGCCTCCCAAAGTGCTGGGATTACAGGCATAAGCCACGGCATCTGGTTAATATAAAAGATTCTTTAAAAGAGTATGAATGACCAAGAAGGGCTAAAGAGGGCGAAGAGGGTGAAGACACTGAGTTTGTTCAACTGCCCCAGGATGAACGTGTGATGAGGGGCTCAGTGAGTGTTCGCTGCTGAGATTTAGGGCAGAAGTGGGATCTCCCAGGAGATGCAGCTCAGCCATAAGCTGGTGTGTTGTGGTGCTGCCCTATCAGAAGAGAAAGATAACGTGTTGTAGGATTTCAGGTGGCAGTGGGTTATGCTGAGATGATAGTGAGATGGGAAACTTCCTTTTCCTTCTGGCTTTGATGTCAGGTGCCAGGATGGCATAGCATAGAGCCTTGGGTTCTGGAGGCTGACTGGGCTCAAGTCCCAGCTCTGCCATTTACTGATAAGCAAGTTTTTTTTTTTTTTTTTTTTTTTAACATCTCTGTGCGTCAGTTTTACCATCTCTAAAATGGGGATAATGATTTGTACTTACCTCATAAGATTGTTGTGAGGAGTGAGTTACTGCTTACAAAATAAAGCATTCAGAACGGTGCTTGGCACAAAGTAAGCATCATTTAACTAACTGCAAGGTCCTAATGTGCAGACTGCATTCAGTCCAATTTTTGGGCATGACTTCCAGGCCCCATCTTGCTTTAACTACCAGCAGGTAGAGAAAGGTGCAGATAACAAAGTTTGAACTTCACATTCGTAAGGTGTCTGGATAACTGCTCAGAATACTTTGATGTTCACAGGAAAACATTTTGCCTCAAGTCATTGCTAATGTTGGGGCAAGGAAACCTCTAGGGCACAGCTAGGAAAACGCCTTCTGTAGACTACAGAAGGATCTGAGATTATTTAAATATCTCTGATTGTGAAGAAGCACAGAGCCTTATATTAAAAAAGAAGAAGAATCTATTAGAATTTGAGAGAAAGCTGATTACAGATGAATGCAGAGAAGGGAAAGTTAAGAAGATTAAGGATGCCATGTTGAAGCCCCCTTTTCCACAGGGATATTCTAATACTGACACCATCCCAATCAGTAGTACCCAAAGGCTATCCTTACCTCGCCGCGCCTCTCCTGCTAAAGAGTAAACTCAGGCATTGGCCAAAGGTAACAATAAATATTAAAACCTTTATTATCAATGTTTGATAGCAGCATGAAACATTTATATTTATGTATTATTTCATTTTCTGGAAAGATGCAGGTGGTTTTAAAGATGCTATTGCTAGGTCATTTTTAAAAAGATCTAATTATCTTCTTACCAATTTCCCTTTGTTAGAGCTGAGCAGAGTGTACTAAACAAAGACTGCCCTGGAAGAAGGGCTGAGTAATTCTTGCTTACAGCTACATAATTTGTTCTGAATCAAGGTCGACAGTATAGAGGCTGTTGTGTTTTGCCTCTTGCTTAATTTTCTATTTAACTTCCTTCACAATCTTTCTGTGATTTAGAAACAAATGTGCGCGGACATTTTGGCAATTACAAAAGCCATTTTCAAATGATAGAACGCATTAACATGAGAGCTAAGACATTAAGAATTCCTTCGGCGTGGATGTGGTGAGACCTTGTTCCTTATGTAAATGTCTTTGTGTAATTTGAAAATAAAGAGAAACTGGAGCCCTCCATCTGCCACACTTGTCTAGATCAACATAATTATGCTAGTCATTTAACTTATTTTGTTATGATAAATGTTGGTCATACAAAAATATTTTTAAAAGTACTACCATGAAATTAAAGAAAAAAATCCCACTTGTATTTGTAATCCTAAATCCCTTTCTGAGCCTGAAAATGTGGCCAGATCTTAGAAAGAGCCTGGTTTTGGGGTACAACACACCTGGATTTGAATTCCCACTCATCACTTACTACCCGGGTGATTCTGGGCACAATACCTTTGGAGACTTAATTTCCCTGTCCGTAGAATAGAGATAATGGCATCTACCTTCCTGCGTGACTGTGAAGGTTAAATATGATAAAGTTTATAGAGGCTCTTAGCGTGTTTGGCGGATGGCAATCTGCTTGTTAAATGGTAGATGTTTTGTAACTACTGACAGTACTTTTGCTTGTGAGTTTTAGAGGTGAAAATAATAAATTACACTTGCTCTGTACATATAATTATTCTGTCATGTCATTTAGAAGTTGCATTTTTGGCATAAATAGGGTATCTAGCTTCTTGCAAGTGTCCAACTATTAAATATTCTTAAAAAAGTGAAGAATTTAGTCTCTCAGAAATTCCAGTTTTTTTGAAGATGTGGCATCAAAGAGCTACATAAAGATACAGTTTTAGAGTATACTCTGTGTGTGTGTGTGTGTGTATGTGTGTGTGTGTGTGTGTCTTCCAACCAGCTCTTCTTGTATTATGTTTGTTTTTATCCTTACCTGGCTAGGCTTCAGTTAAACTCACTGTGGAAAAATTTTAGACACTGGTTCTAATCTGCTTAATAATCTCTCCCCCTGAGTGCCTGGAGGTCTGACACAATGTAAACCATACATGTAATAAATAATTAAGTACATGTCTTTAAAGAAGCTGAAAATAACACTCCTGATAATGACTTCTCAGAGTACAAAGGACCATTCAGCCATCCAGTTGAGACACATGTTAATTAAAAATTGAAAGTCATAAGTAATTGAATATTGATTTAGAGTTCTTGCCCTGAAGGGCATGTTGAGAACTCTGGCAGATTCATATAGGAAAGAAAGCCTTCTGCAGGCATCCAAGGGGAAGACCAAGTCTCTAGAAAGCCCTTGTTGAACTGAGTCTGGCTGGTGGTCTGCAAGGCTCCAAGTACTTGTCCTGAAAAAAGGACATTTTCCAGAGTTTCTATCTCTAAGCGTTGGTCTTGTCTTTGTATCAAGCACTCAGTGAGAGAGGTCAAATGCTCATTCAAGGATCCTGGGGGCCAGCCTGGCCGTCTGGGTTGGTAGGAGGTGAGGATGTCAGCAGATGAGACGGTGGAAAGTTGGGCTATCAGTGTTTCCATTGCATGGAAAAGTTTGTCATTGTGCTTCTTGAGGCAGAAAGTATATGATTTAAACAATTTAAAATTTCTTCTGATTATAAAAAATGAATTCATTGTTTTAAATTTGGAAAAATCAAGGAAATCATAAAGAAAGGTTATTTATAAACTTACTATGCAGTAGCAATGTCACTTAATGTCTAGTGAACTTCCTCCTAGTCTTTTTCTTTTCTTTCACTTATCATTGCTTTACATAATTTTTAGAGAATAGAATATATGCAGAAAAAATGAGAAAAAAATTGACAGATGCAGATGTTGAGTGATTCTTATATTCAACAAAATTATATTAATGATATTGAAAAGTAATATACTATCCTCTATTTATAAAATGCCTTTCATCCAAACCAAAAAAAATGTGTCTATGAGTTGCTTGCTTTTTGACATGTGTGAGCTAGGGACAGATATTATGTACTTTTTTTTTTTTTTTTTTTTGCAACAAGTGTTCAGGAATAGAAACTTGATCCCATGATTCTCATCTCAGAATTCTGTATTGCTTTCTAAATCATCCTTTTTTTTTTTGGTGGGGGGAGGTTATCAGAGAAGAAGTAATTTCAACTTTCAAACAGCTAAACATTCAGGATGAAATATAAAACAAATTTACATAGCATCATGAAAGATCAGTGCTGTTGATGATTGGAAGATTGTGTGTCAGTAGAATTTTGCATAGCTTACGACTTAGGGGATCTCAAAAGATTATGTTTATTAATTACTTTCTTGTAAAGGCAACTGTAGAAAAGGAGGGGGAGGATGTTGAGAAGGTTATTGTACATTTTTTCTTGTCTTTCAGTTGATCTGCTAGATTTTGAATTCTGTTTAAAAAAAAGCAAAAAAGAAAATATTCTTTCTGATCATAGTGCTAACCCACTGTAGGAAAGCAATTCCTTTAAAATAAAACTGTTGTGGATAAAAATTAAAACTCAGTAAAAGGTGCAAAATTAAGACTTCTGAGTCTTGAGTGAATTGCTTATATGTTTCAGGCTAGCGAAGGTTTTCCAGCTGCACATAGCCTTACTTATTAAATTTTTATAACACCCCACATTAGTATGTTTTGTAGGTTTATGTACAATGTAGGGGATATACTCCCATATCCTGTTTTGAGGAAAATATGCTTTCTCAGTATAGGTAAGCCATGTTTAAATTTCTGGTTAAAAGAATCTTCAGAACTTGTCAATTTAATCTGATGAGCAAAGATAATCTTTATTTCAAAACATCTTTAGAATTGGAATTTTTCTGAACTCTTGATTTACTAGAAGCCAAAGTTGGTATGATTTCCCTGAAAACAAAATTTCTCACAAATTGAGCAAGTCAAACTCTGAAATTGCTGAATATCCTGGGATAAAAATGTAAACAATGTGAGAAAAAAAAGTCTCTTGGGCTCATATTACTTTGGTTTTTAACCACTTCAGTGCTACAAGATCATAATGAAATAATTGTTTCTTATTGAAAATTTGATGTACATTAAAAAAGTGTGGTTTTAAATAAAAATAAAGTTCAAAGTGCTAAGTGATTTAAGTTGTAGGATTATTTAAGCTTTTATTTAGACATGCTTAAAATTTGTTTAAATTATCTAATTTTCATTTTATTGTAACTCTAGATGCAATTAACTCTGTAAGAGGATTTTCTTTCATTATATCTATTTTATTTTATGTTAACAAATAAGAAATATTTGTTAAATACTTGCTATATGCAAGGTGTTGTGATAAGCAATACAGAGTGTGCAAAATAAACAAAAGTTATCTATTTGGAGAACTTAAGGATTTCCCTAAGGGTACAAGACATTAAAATAGGAAACTATTGGAAACAAAGATGTTTATAGTAAAATATTTATCAAATAAACTTGATAAGTATAATAATTGGAAATAGCTATGAACATATAAAATAATATCTTTAATAAAGTTTTTTCACTTATTAAAAAATAATCAAAACTTGATAAATTTGTACCTCATATAGGTGGCAAAACTATAGATATAGGTATAGATATAGGTGTGTACATGTACCTAGTATTGAGAAGGGATACATAAATATATACACATATGAATATATATATATAAATCTGTATCTCTATGAGTATATCTATATCTAAATGTATACATAAAATATCAATGACTAAAAGGAAGAGTGAATCAGAAGAAAAAAATTTTAAATTCTGGGGCATCTTCACTAAAATTCAATTAGGCGTGAACTCTGTGAAACTATAGCAGAAAGCTTAAAAAAAAAAAAAAAAGAAGCAGAAATGGAACACCAAAAATGTAGTAGAAAGCAGCAAGGTAAGAGAAAGCAGAAAGTAAAAAGCAGCCAGGTAAGAGGAAGAAAGTTTGCATGGATTTAAAGTCTCTATCACACGATTACTATTCAAGGTGTATATAATAGATATTAGAAGGACGCAGCTGAAAACTTCATTGATGATGAACACAGTTAATGCCCATAATACGGGGTAAGAGGCAAAGGGTTGAAAATGATGAGAGAGAAAAGAGGTATGAAGGGCGATGTCTAGAGATGAAAGCCAAGAAGTATTTCCAGCGAAAACAGTGAGATTATTTAAATATGTCTAAGACGTACTCAGAAAGACCAGTTATGTGAACATATTTTAGCAAATAACTTTTTCTTCAATTAAAAGATTAGACAAAAAGTACTTTATATGTATATAAGGAGAAAAAGGTGAAGTATAAAAATCAGAGTGATTTCAGTCTTCTTTAATATCAAAGATCAGAAGACATATACTGTACTGAGGGAAAAAGACTCTGATGCTAGAATTTTATACCCAGACAAGTATACATGCTTAAGTGCTCCAAATTTTACCGCTACTGTGCCTATCTTGAAAACAACTGCTTACATCGGTCACCAGATGGATGAAGCAAAATGGAGACTTTAAAGATGGAGACTTTGTGCTATAAAAGGAAGGCAGTGAATCTCAAAGATATTTAGATGTAGAATTTAGAATAAATACTTCTAAATTTTGGGATAAAGCTCAATCAAGGCCAATACAAATCTAACTTTAAAAAAGATATAAAATGTAAAGATTATTCCATGGCAGTAATCTGGTAACTGATGGAGGTGTGAGATGGAAGAAATGAGTCTACTGGTAAAAGCACATTAAAATCTTATTTGAGGGAGATGCAAAAGTTAGGGGAAAATGTCAAGGGTGCATAAATATAGATGCAAAAGCAAGTATTATGGTAATAAAATAGACCAATTATAATTTCAAATTAATAGGTAAAATTTTTTCAGATTGTGTTAAAACACTAGATCTAAGAATATAGGACTTACATGCCCTCCAAAGAGGTTTTATTTAAAGGATAAAAAAAAGATTACAAAAAGAAAGAGGTGGCGGTGACAACTTTGAATTTATTAAAATACAAGACAAGTAGAATTGAGTAGGACAAAGAAGATCAATATTTATTGCTAAAATAGAAACTTCACAAGCATGATACATTTTGGGGTTCAAAATATAGGAAAAATTAAGTATAAGACATTATTTTTGGAGGCTTCTCTCAGCTTTAGATAACTCAAGTAGCTATAATCACTGCAATTGAACTAAGGTGAACTTTAGAAAAAATACTACCAATAGAGAATATACTTTTAAGTGTCCAGGGAATATTTTAAACAGCAGTCCCCAACGTTTTTGGCTACAGGGACCAGTTTCGTGGAAGACAATTTTTCCATAGATAGGGGTTGGCGGGAATGGGGCAGAGATGTTTTTGGGATGAAACTGTTTCACCTCAGATCATCAGACACTAGATTCTCATAAGAAGCATGCATCCTAGATCCCTCGCATGCTCAGTTCACAATACGGTTCGCCCTCCTATGAGAATCTAATTTCTGTGGCTGATCTGGCAGGAGGCGGAGCTCATGCGCTAATGCTCCTTGCCTGCCGCTCACCTCCTGCCGGGCAGCCCAGTTGCTAACAGGCCACAGACCAATACTGGTCCACTGCCTGGGGGTTGGGAACCCCTGTTTTAAAAGATTGATCATATACCAAGTTACAAAAAATCTAAATAGATTACACAAAGCGGGTGTCATATGGACCGTAGGCCATGATCTTAGAAAATAATGCAGTGAAACCTAATAGTAATAACATAGTTTTAAGCAAACCGAACTTGAAAATTAAACACACACACATATTTAGGAATATATATATATATATATAAATATAATAGTGGCAAAAGACTTTATAATTGAATACTGCAGATAACTTTATGATAATCCATCTGAAAGTAAAATAGAAAAAATTCTCATGTTATGAAAATGTAATCAAGAGATAAAAGACTTTATTAGACTAATAACAGGAGAAATTAAAAATATTAATATTTTGAATAAAAGTGTTACGGTTTTTTTTTTAAGTAACTTGTTAATTTTTTCAAGGAATTCTGCATAAACACCTATGGAAAGCTTATATTTAAAAATATAACCCTGATACAAAGCTTTTCAAAGAGGACACAAAAAAAGGAAAATGACAACTTATTTTGTCAATTTTATTTTTGAAAATAGATAGGAATAGAACTTCAAAGTCATGCTAGCACACAGCAGCAACAACAAAAACAACTGATCTACACCAGTTAGGGAGAATTTATATTTATTATTAGAGAGTGTATAACATGTCATCAATATGTAAAAAAAAAACCACAAAGATGCCAAAGTAGTATCAATAACATTTTATATTGATTCTTTGTAACAATTAATGGTAAACTATTATCAGAAGTATTCTTCTTTTCCCGGATTGAAATAAAATATCTGGAACCAACAGTCAATATAATACCTGACAAAGAAAAATTAGAGTGATTTCTTCTAAAATTAGGAACAAGACAAGGTTGACAGTTATTACTGTCATTCTTTAACATTATTCTAGAAATTCTATTAATCTCAAAAGACATGAAGCAAGAATTATTAGCTATTAAACAAGAAGAAAAAATTACACTTACTTGCAGATTATTTTTATAGCCCTTCCAAAAATATCTAAGAAAATAAACTGAAAAAGCTATTAGGAAAAACTAGTAGTAACACGGCTAATTGGCTAATTACCTGAACTGGTAGCTTTCTTAGCGACTTGTATAATCAGCTAGAAGGGCCGGGCATGGTGGCTCATGCCTTTATTCCTAGCATTTTGGGAGGCCGAGATGGGCAGATCACCTGAGGTCAAGGAGTTCAAGATCAGCCTGGGCAACGTGGTGAAACCCCATCTCTACAAAAATTAGCCGGGTGTGGTCGCGCACACCTGTAGTCCCAGTTACTTGGCAGGCTGAGGCATGAGAATTGCATGAACCCAGGAGACGGAGATTGTAGTGAGCTGAGATTGTGCCACTGTACTGTCCTCGAGCCTGGGCAACAGAGTGAGACTCTGTCTTAAGGAAAAAAAAAAATCAGCTAGAAAATGATGAATAAAAGATCTTCCCATTAGATACAACAATTAAAATACCTAAGAATAACTTTAACAAGAAATCGTAGGATGCATCTGAAGACTACAACTTTCCAGAGGAATATAAATAAAAACAAATAATAGGAACACTATCATTTTGTTGGCTACAAAGACCAAATATTATAAAACTGTGTATTTAAAAATTAATTTCAGATTAATTTTAATTACAATTCAAATTTCATTTTTTTTCTAACCTGTCTAAATGATTCTTGATTTCACTGGAAAAAGGTAAACAAGTGAAGACAGCCATGAAAATTTGAAAAAGAGGAATATGAGGTAGAACATTTCGTACTAGATAATAACAATTATGTGGTTCTGGTGTCAGAATCACCGGGCTGATCAATGGGTCCAAATAACCTAAGGGTAAATGCTGAGTAAAAATGGCTAGATTTTACTTAATGGAAATAAAAATGCATCATTCTTGAAAACAAATTAAAAAGCCAAAAAGTAAGAAATTTATCATCTGTGTTGGACAGAACAAGGGCTAATACATTAAACATAAAAAGACCTCATGGAAGTGAATTGGCAGAAACATCAAAACGCTAAAAGAAAAAAAGAAAGTGGGCACAGGTAGGGTTAGACAAGACCAGTAGAAGATACTGACAGGAAAGTAAATTAGGGAAAAACATTCAGCACAAAGAATTGTAAACTCAGTCACAATATAACTCTACTTACCAACTTACCAAATACTAGGAAAAAGAGAATACTTTATGGCAGCAAACATTTGGAAAAATGTCATTTTGTACTGCTTGTGGGGAAGTAAATTGGCACAGTCTCTCCGGTGGTAACGTGGCATGAAAATAGTTCATGGAATATTATACAGCCATTAATGTTTTCTTTTCTCCTTTTTGTTTTGTTTTGTTTGAGATGGAGTCTCGCTCTGTTGCCCAGGCTGGAGTGTAATGGCACAATCTCAGCTCACTGGAACCTCCACCTCCTGGGTTCAAGCAGTTCTCCTGTCTCAGCCTCCTGAGTAGCTGGGATTACAGATGTGCACCACCATGCCCAACTAATTTTTGTATTTTCTGTAGAGATGGGGTTTCACCATATTGGCCAGGCTGGTCTTGAACTCCTGACCTTGTGATCCTCCCGCCTCGGCCTCCCAAAGTGCTGGGATTACAGGCCTGAGCCCCCACGCCTGGCTAGCCATTAATGTTTTTGAACTGTATTTAAACAGTTGAAAAATAGTTACCTATAAAGTTAAAGAAAAGAAACCTAAAACAAACATAGACACAAAATGATACTAATTGTGGATGTTTGTGTGCTTATCTAGGTAAAATATGTGAATACATAGAGAAGACTGGTAGAAAATAAAATGAAGTGTCAACAGTGTATGTCTCATGGTGGCATTTTGTTTATACTTTGTGCTTCATTTAAACAATGTCCTTAATTTCAGAATGGTTCTGTACATCATGATTTCATCTAAGTAAAATGTGGGTGCTTATTGTGAATAATGTCTGAAAATAAGGGTTGTATTAAGGCAGTAGAGTTATGAGATTTACTGCTGTTTTAAAGAATTTCAATGTGCTATTTTTAAATTTAAAAGAATGGGAATTTACAGAGAGTTGAAGACAAAGACACTTTCATATTTCTGAACTCTCTGATGAACTTTTTTTTTTTGGTTGGAAAACTATTATTGAGATAAAAGCCAAGGAAGAGTAAAATCAACACAGCTCTATTTCCTATAGTTTGCTTGCCTGGGTTCGGAGCAATGGGTTTCAAAAATTTAGTTTATATCTTCCATAAAAAAAAATATTGAAAAACTAGGTAGTCCATTATACATATTATTTAGGTTGAAATCTATAATTTTGTTTTGTATTAATGTAAAAAGTAGAATAGTAGTAATTTCTGATTCATTATAAATGTTAAAAATTTTAAAGTAAGTGGGTTAGATTATCTTAAATGTATCCAGTGGAATCAAAATAGTTTAGCTCCATCCAGCAATTCCACTTCTGGGCGTATATCCTAAGGACTTAAAATCAGTATGTTGAAAAGACATCTGTCCTCTCCCATTGATTGCATTGTTGATAATAGCCAAAATATGGAATCAATCTAAGTGTCCATCAAAGGATGAATGGATAAAAATGGATGGTATAAATACAAAATGGAATACTATTCAGCCTTAAAAAAGAAGGATGTCTTATCATTTACAACACAGACGAAACTGGAGGACATCACACTACATGAAATAAGCCAGGCACAGAAAAACAAAAGACACATGTTTTTACTTATATGTGGAATCTAAAACAACTGAATTCATGGAAGCAGAGGGTAGAATGGTGGTTACCAGAGGCTGGGGGATGGGAGAAATAGGGAGATGTTTGTCAAAGGGTACAAAATTTCAGTCAGACAGGAGAAATAAATGATAAATACTTAAGGTGATGAGTATGTTAGCTTTATTCAATCATTCCACACTGTATACATATATCATAACTTCACTGTGTACCTAACAATTATATAGGATTATAATTTGTCAAAGAAAAACACCCTCAAATAGCTTAGTCCAAATGGTTCTTGAAATCTGGTCCATGGACCCCTGGGATTCTTGAGACCCCCTCAGGTGATCTTCCAGGTCAATGTTATTTTTATGGTAGTAATAAGGTAGGTAGCTATTTGCCTTTTTTTCATGGGATTGGTATTTGTACTGATGATGCAAAAGCAATGGCGAATAAAACTGCTGGTGTCTTCACGTGAATCAAGACAGTGGCACTCAACTGTGCCAGTTACTAATCAATATATACTTCACTACTGAGCAATGGTTATTTTTTTTTAAAGCCAGTTGCACTAAAGAACGTTCTTTAATTTTATTAAATCTTGGCCCTTAAGTGTATATCTTTCTGATATTCTTTGTGACAACATGGGAAATAACCATAGTTATTTTAAGGAAAAGTATTTGCGCAATTGTTTCAGTTAAAGCTGAACTAGCTAGTTTTTTTTTTTCTTCATGGAGCCCCATCTTTACCTGAAGAAACTATTGACAGACAAACTACTATTATTTAGACTTGGATTTTTGGTAAACAGTTTTTCAAAAATGAACCAAGTGAATCTGTTAAGAAAAACAGGGCCGGGCGCGGTGGCTCACGCTTGTAATCCCAGCACTTTGGGAGGCCGAGGCGGGCGGATCACGAGGTCAGGAGATCGAGACCACGGTGAAACCCCGTCTCTACTAAAAATACAAAAAATTAGCCGGGCGTGGTGGCGGGCGCCTGTAGTCCCAGCTACTCGGAGAGGCTGAGGCAGGAGAATGGCGTGAACCCGGGAGGCGGAGCTTGCAGTGAGCCGAGACTGCGCCACTGCACTCCAGCCTGGGCGACAGAGCGAGACTCTGTCTCAAAAAAAAAAAAAAAAAAAAAAAGAAAAACAAATGACAGTATTTGTTATTGGCGGTACAATTCAAGCGTTCACATAAAACTTAAATTTTGGAAAATTTGTATTTGTCACTGGAAACATGGCAGTTTCCCAATACTTCAAGACTTTTCTGATGAAATTAGTGGTGATAACAAATGTGAATTTTTGATATTGTGTAATGAAATGTGTCAACATTTGGAAGATCTACTTAACTGAGTGAACTCATATTTTCCAAATGGTCAATACATGATGTTACAAAATTATGCATAGGCTTTTCAAAGCATTCATTTAAAGCACAAGACAGGCCGGGCACAGCAACTCATGCCTGTAATCCTAGCACTTTGGGAGGCCAAGGCGGGCAGATCCCTGAGCTCAGGATTGCGAGATTAGCCTGGGAAGTATGGTGAGATCTCGTCTCTACAAAAAATACAAAAATTAGCTGAGCGTAGTAGTGTGTGCCTGTAATCCCAGCTACCTGGGGGGCCAAGGCAGGAGGATCACTTGGGCCTGGGGGGTCGAGGCTGCAGTGAGGTGAGAGTGCACCACTGCACTCCAACCTGGGTGACAAAGTGAGACCCTGTCTCAAAACAAAAAACAAAGCACAAGATAGATGAATGGATTTTAGTGTAACAGAGTATAAAAACTTCATTGATATAGCTTCAGATTCCACATTGCAAATAACCTTTAAGATATTATTTTTTATTTTATTTTTTATATATTTAGAGGGTATAAGTGCACATTTCTTACATGCATACATTGTGTAGTGGTGAAGTCTGGACCTTTAGTGTATCCATCGCCTGAATAGTGAACATTGTACCCAACAGGTTATTTTTCAACCCTCAGCCACCCTCAACCCACTCACCTTTTGTAGTCTCCAATGTCTAATATTCTACTTTTTTACCACTTGTTGAGTTTTGGTGTTGTGTCAAAGAAGAATATCTGCAATGATATGAAAAGGCTATTAAAATGCTCCTCCCTTTTCCAGCTATTTATTAATACTTTTGAGGAGCTAGATTTTCTTTATATACTTCAGCCAAATGGCTTATCACAATGGGTTAAATGCAGAAGCAGATATGAGAATGCAGCAGTCTTCTCAGCCGGATATATTAAAGACATTCACAAAAAATTTAAAATATTGTCACTCTTCTTTCTAACTTGTTTTGGTTTTAAAAATGTCATTATTTTTCATAGAACAAAATTTATATTAATATGAATGGGTTTATTGTTATTTTAAAATGAATTAATAAATATTTAAAAAGTTTTCCTTGAATTTTAAAAATGGTAAATATTTTAAAAGGCTGATGTTAAAGATATTATTTGGTTTGAATGATCACTACATTATTATTGGTGCATCATTGATCAAATTGATCAATAAGAGTTAAATAGAGTACGATCTAGTGTTTGGCAGCACAAGGCACCTATAGTTAACAATAACTTATTGTGTATTTCACAATAGCTAGAAGCAAAATCTTGAAATGTTCCCAACACAAAGAAATGGTAAATGTTTGAGGTGATGGATATCCCAATTACCCAGATTTAATAATTACATGTTGTGTGTATGTATCAGAATACATACCTGACACATATGTGCAACTATTATGTATTCATAAAAATTTAACAAATAAAATGAGAGTATTGTGAAAAAAACAGTATAAATACATCTCACATTTTGATAATTATTAATTATGAAGAGCAAATTTTTATTGAAATTATCTCTTCAGAAGATGGATGTGCCTGTTTTTTCCTTCAGTTAGTTCATGTGTCTATGGATAAATGTCATGTTTGCTGAATGAGACAAGATTCAAGAAAAATTAACATTAAAGAAAGAGAAGTTTTTGGCGCCGTGCTTAAAAAAGCTGTATTAATCAGTGCTTTTAGTATTTGGATCCACAACATCTTCCTGTTGAGTTAATTTAAATTAAATAAGTGCATTGGGGGAATAAATATATGATTAGAGAAATGGTTGAGAACAAGCTGGAGACACGTCTAAGAAAAAATTGAGTATACCTCTATGCTGTTCAACATTCATTTGGAAAAGTAATGACAGTGTTTCATGAATTTGAATACATTGCAAGAAAATGGAATCCTGACATGTGTTTCTTCTATGCAAGATGTAATGTTAAGCTGTCAGAGGTCATTGTGAAACTTTTCACCACTTTGAAAACATGCAAAACATCAACCGTAAAGCAGACCAATATCTTGATTAACAGAAACAGAAATTTACTAGACACCAATATCTCAAATTGTCCCTCTGCCACCGCAAAGATTACACTTTTTAAAGGCAATGCACCATAATAAGATTCAGAATGAGTAAGACGTAGGCCTTTCTTTTGTAAAGAGGGCAATAGACAATTGTATTAGGTTGATGCAAAGTAATTGCAGTTTTTGCCATTAAAAGTAATGGCATTTTAATGACAAAAACAGCAATTACATTTGCACCAACCTAATACAAGGAAGTGGGAAATGAGAATAGGTGTGATACACTGGCCATGGCTTGCTCTTAAGCAGAGCAGTTTTGGAGAGTATGTGTGAAATGTGTGGGTCTGGAAACTGATTACCTTAAAACTAAAAGAAACTGCAACATTATTCTTTTAAACATGTCCTGTGGAATCTAAATATCAAAGCAATTTGTTACTCATTATCATCCATTTAAAAAAATTCATGAAAAAGCTCTTCTTTTATAGTTGAAACAACATTATTTCTCTTTTCACTTAAATTCATCTTTGATCCTTTATGCTTGAAAGCTTTTTATTAATCACTGCAATAAAAGTGCCTTCCACTGGGGAGTACTTGTACTCCTATTTGAAGACTTCCATCTTAGAAGTTCATGGTAGGAATGTGAGCTATACCTAGGGAGACATCTGGTTCTCCCGATGCCTTCTTGAAGGCTGCCAAACATTGCAATGGGATTCGTTAGTTTTGCTTTTACTTTTGGTGAGTTTCTTACTTTAGAATGAAGGCCAACTAAGGACTACTTACACTTTCTGCAAATTCCCTTGACTTCGATTTATAGTTGAAATATTGAAGGCAAGTTTTTTTCCTCTTCTACTTTAAGGGAGGGCAATAGATATGGATTCAACTTCTTCATCACTAGATTGATCTCAGCAGGAATAATATTTAGAGGTTGGTAGAGACTATCTTAATTTGAGGCTCCTTTAACCCCAAATACCTCCCTGTTCAGAGCCTTGGTGCCTAAAATTCTCCCCAAATTGATGCATTGTCTTAGACTAGCAATCACGTTATGAGTTTGTTTACTATGTTGCCTTTCTCTACCAATGAAGGGATGGGGCTAAAATAATCCAGGACAGCCGGGTGTGAAAAAAGTGCTGAAGGAAGAGAGAAGCTTAGAGCAAAGGTAGCTGGAAAGCTTAAGAAGGGAGGGGAGGCCAAACACAAAGCAACCTGACTTCATGATTTGCCTCAAACTAACTTTGAAACCATTTATTATGAATGAAAAGGCCTAGTTTTAGAATCAAATTTCTATCAGGGAGGATAATGCAGAGGGGAAGGAAGAGACAATTGATTAAACACCCCAGGAAATTTTGGATGTGACTCCAAATACCTGAAAACCAAATTCAGGTAAGCTCTTACGACAACACATTTGAACAGTTATATAGAGACGGAGTCTCGCTCTGTCGCCCAGACTGGAGTGCAGTGGCGCAATCTCGGCTCACTGCAAGCTCCACTTCCCGGGTTCACGCCATTCTCCTGCCTCAGCCTGTCCGAGTAGCTGGGACTACAGGCGCCCGCCACCACGCCCGGCTAATTTTTTGTATTTTTAGTAGAGACGGGGTTTCACCGTGGTCTTATGTTTTATAATGAAACCTTTGAAAGGGAACTGTGTGGATTGTGTTCAGAGACAAAACCAATTTGACCATTTGACCTTAAGAGCTTCCCATCTCCATTGATTTGCCACCTTTTGAAAAGGTAGAAAGCCAGTGCAAGATGACAATCTTTAATAATAATTTTCCTCTGAGGGGCACATTTTCACGTGTCCCAATCTTCTTCTTCTTTTTTTTTTTATAAATCCTAATTTAAAAAATTGACATATAATAATTGTACAGATTTATGGGATGTATTGCGATGCTTTGATACATACAATATATAGTGATCTGATCAAAGTAATTAGCATATCCATCATCTCAAACATTTATCATTTCTTTGTGCTGGGAACATTCAATATCCTCCTTCTAGTTATTTGACCAGCCATTTTTATTGTTTATATGAAAAATGTATGCCATATAGCATATGCATACACAGATATTGCTTTGAAGGCAAGCACAGGTTCTCAATGGCTAAGCCTATGGTGAAATTTATTTTAGTTCATGGTACAGTAAGTAGTGACCAAAAAAGACCATTAGATACACATATCTCTAGAGATTCTCTTGAGTGAACTGGGTCACACATAAATTTATTTTTAGCTACAATGTTAAACTCAGAGTTTTAGAGGTATAAGGAAAGTTAGCTATTTTTTAGCATTATCAATATTTCTTATTTTTATAAAATAGAAATGTGCAGTTTGAAAATTACATCATATATTAGATGTCATTTTAATATATTAATATTGAATATAATAAAATTAGATTGTAATTGAATTTGTGTATAAAAAATTAAAAAATGGTCAAGTGCATAGAGGGTTTTGGAGTTCTGGGTCTGAATTCTGGCTGTACCACTTGCTTTGGAATACCAACAAGTTACTTAACTTTTTTATGACTCAATTTTCTTATCTGTAGAATGGAAACAATATAAACACTTCCTAGAGACGTTATAAAGATTAAATGACATAATAGGAGTGAAGCACTTAGCACAGTATCTGACACTATAAGTATTTAATACATATTATCTGAATTATTATTTTATTTATATACTAAAAATAAGAAATCTTTTTTTTTGAGATAATGGGGAGTACTCAAGTAATGAAGTATATATGAAAGTAATTTGGAGATAGACTCAAATGCTTTATCTTTTTAATTGGTGCCTATTTCAAAGGTAAAGAAATACATATATATTATGTTATGCCTAAATAAATGTGTCAGCATGAACTAGAGGCTTGATTATGTTCAACAGACTGATAGGTATTAACCTGATTATGATGATGTAGTTGCTGTGCTGGAACAGGTCCGGGACTCACTGAGAGGAAATTAAATCTTAAGGTGCCAGGCTTTCAACTCACATACAGTGATAAAACCTCCCTGGCATATTCATACCTAAAGGTTTTAAAAAATTTAATATGAATCCATCTCCTTTTCCTTTTTAAAATATAAGCCAGGGACAATATTATAATAGCTCTTCATAGAATACTACATTGTAAGGACTTTTTGTAAATGTCCACAGGCGTCCTTAGATGAGAATGAATCTATTTGAATAAAACCAGTAATCTGAAGGTAATTAAAGTAGTTTTGTAAGGTGCAATAAACATCCATTGTTGGGTCTACAGAGCATTAGTTTATGCTATTGTGAAGAAGATGTCTTTTTAGTCCCTGAGCTGTTTTGAAAAATTTCAGAGGCCACAGGTCTGAAAAAAACAAGGACAAGATAATGATTGAAGACACAATTAATCCTGGTGCCATGGCGTAGTACAAAATGTTACAACAATTTAAAAAAAAAAAAAAAAGCTGTGCAGGGTTATAAAAAGAAAAGTTAATGCATAGTCTTTAAAAAAATAAAAAGCTTAAATGTACAGTGCTGAATGGGTGGAATAAACAATAGTTGAGAAACTAAAATAGCGTTAAGAAAAGACATTATGGTATAAAGAAAGAGCAAATGAATTTAAAATGTGTGTAGAAAATATGAAATCAAATGTGTAATGTGTATATGAAGGTGAGACTGCATTTAGGTAAACACTTTTGTTTCTTTAGGGGTGACCTCAGTTAGTGTTTAGTTAAGATTTCAAAAGCTTGTGCAAAACGTGACATGTTCCTAACTCAGAATTTTCACCCACCATGTAAAGGAGCTGCACGTTACAAGAAACCTGGAAGAAACTGCATGTGTAGACTCTGAAGGTCAGCTTTTATCTGACAGCAACTTCTTATTACTTTCAGCTCTTTCACATTTCCTTCACAATGATCTATGTTTATGAGAATAAACAATAATAAACAAGACTCTTCTGGGACTGACTCTTATCATTGTGGCTTCTAAAATATGATACCTGATGTTGGAAGTTTAATTTCAACTTTTAAATATGAAATATTCAACTTCTCCACTCTGAAGCTGAATGCCCAAGCAGGGAGATTTCAACTGTGTCTGCTGCCTATTCCTTTTCCTGCAAAACAAATTCAGTCAGCATTTTAAGGAAAAACTCATTTTTTATCGGTGGCCATTTCACACAGAATTTTAAAATAAAACAATGGAGTATTCAGTTAGCCCCAGTGACCTCTTCCAGATTCCAGGGTGGGTATTTAATGTCTGTTATTTGAACCTACTCTGACTTCAGATGAGTAAGAAACATCTCATGCTTGCATTGAGGTGGAGCCATTCAGCTGGAGCTGAACACGGTTAAAACAATTCTTCAATTTGTATGAAGTAGATTTATTCATCCAAGTCAAGTACCTTTCCCCATTCTCACCCCAATCATGTGCAACGTTTTACACATGGAGACAGTTGCATTGATTCACATATCTTGTGGCATTTCTTTCCTTATTTATCTGCATAAAGTTCACAGAAGCATCCACGATTCCTTTTCGGCTCGGCACAGTGGTGAATTATAGAGCCTCTGCAGAATCAGACATTGGTCTTACTGCAAACAAGGATGCCTCATCTGAATGGCTTAAAGTTTGAAAACTCCATTTGCGGCCGGGCGCGGTGGCTCACGCCTGTAATCCCAGCACTTTGGGAGTCCGAGGCGAGTGGATCACAAGGTCAGGAGTTTGAGGTCAGCCTGGCCAATATGGTGAAAACCCATCTCTACTAAAAAAAAAAAAAAAAAAAAAAAAAAAAAAAAAAAAAAAAAAAAAAAAAAAAAAAAAAAAAAAAAAAAAAAATTAGCCAGGTATCATGGCAGGCGCCTGTAGTCCCAGCTACTTGCGAGGCTGAGGCAGGAGAATCGCTTGAACCCAGGAGGCAGAAGTTGCAGTGAGCCAAGATTGCACCACTGCACTCCAGCCTGGGCAACTAAGCAAGACTCCATCTCAAAAAACAAACAAACAAAAAAAACTCCGTTTGCATCATGCACTTAAAACCTTTTTACACATAATACTTACACTTTTCAAAATGAGTCGCTTTGGTTTCTCAGTCATAAGGAATTTTTTGCCAAAATAGCACTGAATCTGAGCTGAAGTTCTAATATTCACTTCCCCTTGGAATAGAGTTGCCAGATTTAGCAACAGACAGAAAAACAAATACAAAACGATAATAAAACAAAATGCGCAGTTAAACTTGAACGTTGGGTAAATAATATATATATATATTTTAGTGTGAGTATGTACCATACAATAGTGGAAACACAGATATACTAAATATATGCAGTTTATCCAAAATTCAAATTTAACTAGGCATCCTGTATTTCATCCAGCAATCCCATCTTGTAACCGTTATGGATAACAGGAAAGATTGTGTTTTACAGCTAAAGTAATTGAGGCCCAAAAGGGCAAAAAAGCTTTTCTTCAGTATCTCAATCAATTGCTGTGTTTTGGTTATTTTACTGTATGGTACTTCTCAGGCACAGCTGAGAGGAGGCAAGATTGTCAAGGGCACTTTCAGATGTTCTTATTCTCTCTGAGAAGACATTTTCTCCTCAGTTTTCTGTTCTTGGCCTGCCTTATCTTTCATGAAAATGCATATTCAGATAACGCCCAGTTGGAAAGGATCCATTACCTTATTTTCTCACTGTGGGTTAATTATTGATTTATTAGCTTATTTATTTCTCCCTCATGAAATGAATCTAGATTGGTGGAATTTCGGGCATTAATTTGTGATAGGTGAGAGAAAAAATTGGGTGTTGGGATGTGGGTTCTCACAACATTATTAAATTGGGACAAATTCCAGTAAGTCTTAAATATTAATCGCATCAACCTGTAGCTGATTGCTGAATACAAAGTCACTTGGAAAGCTTAACAAAATGTAGATAAATAACATGTTTGTACCTCCGTTCCCTGCCCCCCAGTAATTTGGGATGAAGTATTAGAATATATACTCTACCCTTACTATTTTGTCATAAAAAATTTTCAAATACAACTAAGTTGAAAGAATCATACAAGGAACACTCATATACTGGCCACCTAGAGGCTACAACTAACATTTTGCTACATTTAGTTTATCACATATCTTTTCATCTTTCCATCCTTTTATCCATCCATCAGTCCCGTCTTTGATAAATTTAAAAATCAGTTAAAAACCTCAATACACTTCACTCCTAAACATTTCAGCAGGTATATCATTAGTTAGAACTCAAGAATTATTTGTGATTTTTAAGATAAAAATTACACACAGTGGAAAGTACAAATCTTAAGTGTGCCATTTGGTACATTTTGACAAATATGTATGTGTATGATTATGTATAGATACACATATACCTGTGTAACTTACAGATTACACAGATTATATTCATGTAGATATAGGACATTATCATCACCCCAGAAAGTGTCCTTGTGGCCCATTCCAGAATAGGCAACTAGCATTCTAATTTTTGTTTTTACCATAGTTTTGCCTATTCTGATCTGCATAGAAATAGAATCACACAATATGTACTCTTGCGTAAGGCTTTTTTCACCCAGCATCATGTTTTTGAGATTCACCCATGTAGGGTGCATCAGTAGTTTCTTTCTTTTGATTGCTGAATAGTATTTAATTTTATAAACATACCACAAAATGTTTAGCTATTCATCTGTTGAGGAACGCTTGACATGTTTCCAATGTTTGGCTATTATAAATAAAGCAGCTATGGACATTCTATTATCTGTCTTACCATGGACATGTGTCTTCCCCAACCCTTCTCTACTCCCTTTTTTCCATCCTCTCCCTCCAATCCCCATCTCTACAGTAACACTCAGGAGTGGAATCAGCCAGGTTTGGGAAGCATTTTACTAGTTTATGTTATTTGGAAAATATTGGTTATCATATTGACTACCTATTTAGGTTTGTTCTAGGGTACAAATCTAGACGGATTTTAGTTTTCCTCTTGGCTTCTTCTCATTTTGTTCTCAGAACTCACAGGATCCAAATCCTCTCTAAAGTGTTGGAACCAGTCTAGGACACTCTGCATCCCTAGAACATGCTTAGAATAATTCCTCCTTGTATTCTGGTTGTAAGACATCTCTGATAGGATCTTTCTCAGAGTCAAATTATACGATGTGGATGAATGTGGCATTGACTTATTTTTCCATTCACTGAGCATGGCATTTAGTAGATGCTATATGCTTTTCCTGAAAATACAAAGATGTATAAAATGTGGCCCCTGCTTTCAAAGACCTCATAGACTTGTGGGGAAACAGACGAGACAAATGGCCATTTTGATACAATGTGATAAATATTTTGGAAGACGTTAAGTATAAGGTTCTGTGGGAGCACCTTAAAAATGCACTTGAGCCAAAGTGGAGGGCATCACACAAGACTTTCTAGGGGATATGAAGACTAAATCATATGGGGAATGGACTCAGGGGCAGTTAAATAGGCAGGCAGGAGAGGGAAGTATGTTGTGGGTATAAGGGCTATGGTGAAGTACAGCAGGAAGGAGATTGGAAGTAGCTGGGCATGATGGTCAGTGGTGATAGGTGAGGCTAGAGAGAAGGTGGGAGGCTGATGGCGATGAGCTTTTAGATTACGGTGAAGGGTTTACTCTATATTATACAAAGCTTCTGTGCACCCATGTGTATACACATGAGAAATAGATCACAGACTGTCAGTTATTTCTGTGTCTATTTTGATAAACTGAAAAGAGCCCCAGTTTAGTGCCTTGAGCAGTTTATTCTTCAAATAAGGTTCACAAAGAGGGTAAGGCATCCACTTGGTGATGCTGGGTGAGATTTTCTTTAAAAAAAGAAAAAAAGAAAATGACTCACTATCAGGCCATATTTGAAGGGAAATTTCCGAATCTTTGCTAGGACTGGATAACTGCTGACCCTAGCATCCTTAAATTAACCTCTCAGGAAATGCAAGATTTATAAGTTGTGGGCTTTTTTTTTTTTCTTTTGAAATAGGTCTTAATAATTCAAAGAACTTTTTAATGATTTTAAAAGTGCATGTTAAGTACTTGATGGATTGGATCAATTCAGTCTTTGTAGTGCTGTGTGTTGACATCCTCCTCTCTACATATGGAAATTCGACAGATGTACAGAAATGCTACACAGGACGGGATGTTTCTTTATGGCATTTCCTTGTGCATCTCATTGGAGAAAAGAAATGTATATATGCACTTTATAGTGAGTCATTAACTATAAAAACAAGCTTATTCACAAACCTGCTTTGATCTGGATTTCCTGTGATTTATCTTTGCTGTCTTAGCATGTACTGAATTCCTGATTGTTATTAACTCCCCAAATATTTTACATCATTCCAGATAATCAATGCTTATCACAGTCAATACAGATGTTACAAGATCCTAGAAGAAAGATGGTGTCAGCATAATAACATTTTAATTATTATAGCATGTGTTTTCAACTGTATCTTTTGTTTATAGCATCAGCTAACAAAGCTACTGTAATATCTGGTTCATAGAAAGTATTAAAATGATTGAACATGTAAATCATAGCTTTCCTCACCAAAGACTTAAAGTAATAGTGTGTAACTGCTTGAAGGTACTAATGCTTGTTTAATTAATTTAAATCATGCTGATAAGACTATATTTTCACTTTCTGTTCCCCTGAGCTTGCACTCTCTGCAGGGTTACTCAACTGTTAATGTAAAACAAATTTGCTTGTGGATGGTTTAATGATATGAGATATTTGATTTGAACTAACATCAATTTTGTTAATGAAATCACAAGTTGGGCTGTTGTAAGGGAAACAACTTTTTTGCTTGGCAAAATTCTGTTTGGTTTGTAAATTTTATTTACAAGCATTATACACTTACTTTTGTCTATGCTGAAATATAAAATCCTGGAAAGTGCTGTGAAATGTGGGATATATACTTTTCAAACTCTTTCCCATGTATTTCACAGCCACTACTCCTGCAGAGTTGGAAACTCTGCAGAGTTGGAGAAAGAATGAGCAGGATCAGATTGCTGGTGCAGCATTGTCTAGCTTTTCCTCAGTAATATCTCACCACCTCCTTTGTAAATGGCAGAGTTCTGCCAACATGTGTTCACATTCACTCTGCTTATTGGAAGAACTGTGGTTTCATGTCAAGGGGTTGCACCAAAGGCAACGGCACAACAGTTGTGCTGGATGGAGGGTGCAACAGCTGGATCAGCCACATCCACTTCGGTCAACTCATCTTCACCTGAAAGCTAGATGCACAGGGAGGGTGAGAACTTGCTCATGGTTAAAAGTGAAAGGTCTTTTTTCTCCTGCTTTTTACCTGAATGTTTGCTCTGACACAATAAAATGCCCTTGCTTCTTCCCAGGTGTGAGACTAGGCAAATTGCAAACTACATTGCCATGAAATAAGAGATATCACAGAGACTCAATATTTTTTAATAAAATACTAGAGGAAGTATCTGGTAATATCAAAGTTGATGATGGTTATAATGGAAGGAGGCCTGTGATTCTAAAAATCTCCTTTTTTTTTTTTTTGGATCTGCTGAAATGAGGGCTTATGGAAAGAGACCATGGCTAAGTTAGTAAACCTGGGTTCTGTGCCCAGTACTTCTGCTGAGACGTCAGGAAAATAGCCATCTCTAGAAAGGAGGGAACTCTAGTACTGAGAAAGATTATCAGATATGTTCTACTTTCTTGGGCTCTACTCTCCAAGGGCCTACACTCTCTTAACCAAGCAAGTTTGTAGAGATTTTTCTTTTTTCAGTTTAAGATACTGAATATGCTGGGCATTCTCACAAGGACTAGTGCAAGAAGATCTGGGGTCAGTGAAGAGTATCATGGGGTCTCAATTTTAAAGACAGGATAGAGAATATAAATCAGCACTAGCTGCTTCCTCATGAGAACATTTTGTTATGGTAATGCAAGAAAGTCAGTGAAATGCTAAATGTCCATGGAGGCAGGTGGTAGCCTCTTAAAGTCTTAATGAAAGCTTGAGAATTTTATCTAATTCATGTCATTGACTTAAAGTAAAACTAAAAAAAAAACCATTCTGGAAAAAATGAGTATAGCATTGACTTAGAATTCTATCTAATTCATATCATTGACTTAAAGTAAAACTAAAAAAAAAATTCTGGAAAAAATGTGTATAGAATTTACTTAATTAAAAAAAAGGCAAAATCCTTCAGAGAAACAATAACACTCTCCACGTTCTTCCCAGCAGGACATTGTGTTCCTTAAAACATCATCGTCACTTAATTCCTTTGATTATCTTATAAGTATTACATGATAATTTCACTTTTAGGAGTTTGCCATCTTTAAAATTTTTTTTTAGTTTCAATAGCTTTAGGGGTACAAGTGGTTTTTGGTTACATGGATGAATTGTATAGTGATGAAGTCTGAGATTTTAGTTCACCCATCACACGAGAAGTGTACATTGTGCCCAATATGTAGTTTTTTATCCCTCACTTCCCCCCCTCTTCTCAGTCTCCAACATCCATCATACCACTCTGTACGCCTTTGTGAACCCATAGTTTAGCTCCCACTTATAAGTGAGAACGTATGGTATTTGGTTTTCCATACCTGAATTACTTCACTTAGAATAATGGCCTCCAGCTCCATCCAGGTTGCTGCAAAAGGCAACATTGCATTCTTTTTTATGGCTGAGTAGTATTCCAGGGTGTTTATATACCACATTTTCTTTATGCTGTTATTGGTTGATGGGCACTTAGTTTGGCTCCATATCTTTGCAATTATGAATTGTGCTATGATAAAATATGTGTACAGGTGGCTTTTTGATATAATGGTTTCTTTTCCTTTGGGTAGATAACCAGTAGTGGGCTCTCTGGATCAAATGGTAGATCTACTTTAAGTTCTTTGAGAAATCCCCATACTGTCTCCATAGAGGTTATACTAATTTACATTCCCACCAGTAGTGTATAAGTTTTCCTTTTTCACCACATCCATGCCAACATCTATTGTTTTTTGACTTTCTAATAATTGGCCATCTTTTAAATCACTTATTTGTTCAACTTTTGAGTTTCCACAGATGAACAGATAAACAGATAATTTTGATAAAATGTGGGAAGTAAAAGAGGTAGGCATGAGATGTCACTGAGAGTTAGAGGTCAGGTGTCTAAACCAGTTTGGAGCAGAAGTCTCAAGGAAGTCTTCCTGGGAGATTGTTGGTTTTGCTGGAGGATAAATGCATTAAGGGGTGAAAAGAAATAAGGCTGCTTTTGTGGGCATAGACACAGTGTACGAGCTTTTCTAATGACATCCATTTATAGAGATTTTTCTAGACGTAAAACTAAAATGCAAGTACATTTTAAGGATTATATACATATTACAATGAAAGGAAAAAGTTATGATTATTTGACAGAATTGAAATTCAAATATGTAAGGTAACTGAAAGATTCTTTCGGTATTAATCTTCATTTTGTAGAACAACATTGCTGTATACCATTTAGAGTGTTACTCACTGCTTCTGTTTATATTAGAAAAGTGATTCAACAATCAAAGGAATCCACGGTGTGTGAGTCATTTTTTTTTCTTTTTTAAAAAATGTAGCTATGCTTGGAGAATCAATTAAAAAAAATCAATGCACATAGAAATGCTGTTTTTCTTCAATATATATTTTGAACCAGTTATGAGAATTTACTAAATTTTTATTATTTTTAATTATGTTAATTTGGAATTAATACTACATTAGTACTTGGGGCAATTTTTAAAAAATGCATAATAGTATTAATGATAAATTCATTGAAAATGATTTAATTAATTTAAAATAATTATGATTTCATTTATTAAAGTTAGATCCTCTAGGGCATGAATCCCAAATACACAAACTAGTTTCTTCCAAATACTAAATGTGCATTATTGAACTATTTCTTAATTTAAACTTTTCTCTAACTCAAATGTACCTTTCAATTTATTAATACTTTGTTCATTTCTCTTGAGCTCCAGGCCTCAAGCAGTCCTCCTGCCTCAGCCTCTCAAAGTGCTGGGATTACAGGCATGAGCCACTGTGGCCTGGCTAGAAAGGGGTATTTTCTAAAATATAAACACCCTCACTCAATCATCACTCAAATACCCTCACTCAATTGGTTATTTAATTAAATTTATTTAATTGTTAAACCATTTCTGAAATTCTTTTTGAAAAAACCGTAGTGTTAATGGGTATCCAAAGGTGTTACTGAAGTAAACATTTCTGTAGTCATATACATGTGGGAAACCCTGGGATAAACAAGTTTTCTTTTTGTAGAATTTTCCATAGTTTTAAAAATGCAAATGTGCATTGTGAAACTATAGGCGGAGACTATACTAGGCATTAGTTTCTAAGGTTATTCAACCATGGAAATGGTTTTTGACCAACTTTGCAGTACTAATGTTTTAAGGTCTTATTGGTCTAGTTCCTTTGTCATCACAGACGATTGAAATTATGGTCTATTTTCATGGATCTGAAAGAATAGGCAGGGGATATAGAATGGGAGACAATTCTGAATAAGAAGCGAGGGAAACAGTACTCAAATTCTCTAGAGTATATAAAACCAGAATAAGCATTCAACAGTTTTATTCCCAAATCTTTTAAATCCTGCTTTTCTTAATGATTTTATATTGTACTATAATGATATGCTTGTTTATACATATTTGAAGCAGAATAAAAAAATGCTTAATAAATGATCATTCCAGTGTGCTGTTATCTAAAATAGAAACTTTACATTAAGATATATGCACATACACATGTACACATATATGTATACATTGTGAATTATGAATAATTTGGATTAATATAACATTTTTGCCTGTAGTTCTCATATCAAAGATATGTGGTTTTTTTTTTTTTTTTTTTTTTTTTTTTTTTTTGAGACAGAGTCTCATTCTGTCGCCCAGGCTGGAGTGCAGTTGTGTGATCTTGGCTCACTGCAACCTCTGCCTCCTGGGTTCAAGTGATTCTCCTGCCTCAGCCTCCAAAGTGGCTAGGACTATGGGCATGTACCACCATGCCCGGCTAATTTTTGCATTTTTAGTGGAGACGAGGTTTCACTATGTTGGCCAGGCTGGTCTCGAACTCCTGACCTCAAGTGATCTGCCCACCTTGGCCTCCCAAAGTGCTGGGATTATAGGCGTGAGCAACTGGGGCCAGCTCAAAGATATCTTTATTCCCCATTTCTGGGCCTGGTTTCTCCTCTCTTTCCCTGTCTGGTGACAGTAAGTATCTTCAACTGTTTAGAATACCAAAGGATTGAAAAATAATTTAGAAAATATGGGATTTCAATTCTGAAGCTTTGGTTTGTTAAATGGAAAGAAAGTTCCAAACAGCTAGTCATTTTCATCAAGTGGACACTGCTGACCCAGAAGCTAGTGGTTATACATGTTGAAAAAATCCCAAGACGTTCAGCTAACCATGGCAGCGTTGACTGTGTATTTTTGCTTTAGATCACAACTTTTTTTCAGAGTGGCTTAGAGTTGAACTTTTGTTTTGAACTATCAATAGATATGTCAGTTCCCAAATTCCATTATTTGCTTCCTAATGCAAAGAAATAATTATTTTATGGTGGCATACTTTCATGATTTTTGTTCGCTCCATCTTTATGGTTAGTTAGGGATAAAACCATTTCTTATCACTTAAAATGCCACATGTATCTAACAATCTCAACTGTTTTTCTTTGACATTGTGAAATAAAACCCATATTTTTTGGAATTACACACCAAACTATTATGAAAGTGAAGTGTTAGAAATCAATTCAAATGTTAAATACAAAGGACATCCTTGGCTCATTAAGTAAAAATATCTCATTTAATGAGCAGGAAGGCACTGGAGCACACTGAACCCTGACACAAAGCAAATTATTTAAGTGATAAATTATATTTTATGGGGATTGTAAAAGTTAATAATACTCAGGGGCATAGTAATAAATGCAGAGGTGTAACTAACTTCATTGACTGCTTTACTTACAAACATGCCATATGTACTTAGTTACTTGAGCTGATCATGAAAACACAGAACAGAAACCATAGAGAGATTCATACAGCTACCTTAGTAAAATTATTTTTCAGTGCATCTTTTACATAGTGTTTTGAGAGATTGTTTTTTTTTTTTTCTCCTTTCTGTCATTTGCAACATTCTACTTCCTTCATTTTTGTTTTCACTTTTGGTCAAGTATTTGACCTTGTAGCAGTTAAAGCTGCAGTCTGCGCCTTATCTCTCAGCAAGCCTCATAAAATCAGCCATGCGTTCATCCTCTCTGATGCCCCACAAATGACCTCAGACCTCACTTCAAGAGGACCAACATGTCCTGTGAAGAAATGGGCCGGTTAGCTTTTGTGTTGGCACCTCCCTAGCTCTCTTTCTTTCTTTCTTTTTTTTTTTTTTTTTTCTTGAGACGAAGTCTTTCTCTGTCACCAGGCTGGAGTGCAGTGGCACGATCTCGGCTCACTGAATCCTCTGCCTCCTGGGTTCAAGCGATTCTCCTGCCTCAGTCTCCTAAGTAGCTGGGATTACAGGCATGCACCACCACGCCCAGCTAATTTTTGTATTTTTAATAGAGACGGGGTTTTGCCATGTTGTCTAGGCTGGTCTCGAACTCCTGACCTCAGGTGATCTGCCTGCTTTGGCCTCCCAAAGTGCTGGGATTACAGGCATGAGCCACTGTGCCCAGCCCTTAGCTCTTTCTTAAGCAAACATTTCTGTGTAATGTGGAGTAGATCCATAAACAAATGTGGGCAATAACCTCTATCCATGCTTTACTAAGATGCACAGAGATCTGTTCACCAAGTGGTCTCCACACAGCAGGAGGGCAGGAAGAGTTGCAGCAAATGTCTAGATAATTAAAGGTGCAGGCTGAGAGTGAAAAAGGAAAGGAACTGCCTTTTTTTATTTTTTAGGTTTTTCAATTTAAATGATACATATTTTTTTTCTGCCTTTGACTCTGCTTTGAAATAAAAATGTTTCATCTTTTTACTTGACTCCTGCCTGGTCTGGGATTATGAAGAAATTCTAATGACATGTGATTTTGCTTCTGTTGAGGTCAATTCTAGATGAAAATATAGCTTATTGATGCTACCCGAATGACTTTTTCCCCTGGTTTTGAAAGATAATATAGTTTTAGATCTTTTCTTTTGAGTTGGGGTCTCACTATGTTGCCCAGGCTAGTCTCAAACTTCTCGGCTCAAGTGATCTGCCCATCTCAGCCTCCCAAGTGGCTGGGACTATAAGGATATGCCATTGTGCCTGCCTAGAACCTTTATTCAAAGCTGATTATAGTTTGTGGGACTACTTTGAGATTTTTTGCAAAGTGGCAAGTAGCAAATTCCTTTAATACTGAAGCAAAAACACCATTGTAAGTACAATGGTGTTTCACACCTCTGAGCTTTGATATCCTATTTACGCTGGCTGGCTGCTCTTCCTTTTTTGTCCATTCAGCAAACTCCAACTGACACTTCAAACCCAGCTCAGAGGTGGACTCTTCTGACCATTTTCTTTTTCTCCCTCTTTAGATTGAGTTAGTTATTCTTTCATGCTACTTGTTTTTCATGTTTGTAATAATGCATTCTCCTTTTATTATAATTTATCCATTTATATTTCCAGCTATGCTGTAAGATTCATGAGTACAGAAACTCTGTCTTGGTTACTGTTGGATATTCAACATCTATTATAGCACAGACAGTGGCCAATAGTGATGGATGGAAGGATAGAAGGAAGAAAGGAAGTAAGAATGAAAGAGAGGAAGAAAGGAAGGAAGGGAGGAAGGGGGGAAGGAAGGGAGGAAGGGAGGAAGGAAAGAAGGCAGGCAGGAAGGAAGGAACTAAGAAAGAAGGCAGAGAGGCAGAACTTTCTAATCACACATGGCACCTTTGTGCAAAGCTACCACCTTGGAGAAAGATGCTCCTTCCTCTAGACCGATGGAGCCTTGGGCCAGGGTGCAGGTTTGGCTAATGGAAAAGTGGTTGGATTTCAGTGTCTGCTTTTTTTCTCTTAATGCCAAGAAAGAAAGGAATGAAGAGGGAGAAAGGAAGAGACAGATGGTGAGAGAGAGGGAGACAGTACTATCTTCACTCCTAGACTATGGACTCCTCAAGGGCAAAGACTGTGTCTCTTTAAGTTTGAGTCCCTACAGCCTAGCAGAGTGCCTAGCACATAGTAGCAACTTTACACATATTTACTGAATTGAATTATTGATATTAAGAGATTGTGTCAGTTTGCTTTATATGTAGCAGGGAGCTGAAAGTGGAGAGAATCCCAAAGGAGGAGGATAGTTGGAAAATGATAAAAGATTTGTGTGGAAAATTCAGCCAGGACTGGAAGGCTGAGCTGAGTGGCCTCACAACACTGCAGTGAGTGCCAAGAATTGCTATAGTTTTGTAGAAAACTGTTATTATTTTTTACAGGTTGTTTTCTAGAGACATAAATTACATTTTTTAAAATCAAAGACCATCCATAAAAAAATGGAGAATAAATTCTGCAAAGCAACTGGATGTGATGAAATATATGTAAGATATGAGTTGGTTATCCTAAGAGGATGACATTCATTAGACTGGGTTCACATTTCAGATAGTTACTAACAGGAACTGGATTTATTGTTTAAGAATTTTAAGAGTATCTTTTTCTGGCCTGGATTATAATAATCTTTAAAAGCAAATAGAATTCATTTTGATAGAATAATCTGATCCTTTCAAAGTAATAATTAATCTACCACCTGGTTGCTAATCCCATTTCTGCTACGTAATTGGACAATTTAACTCCTTTGGGAGTTGAGTTACTGAACTCTAAAATAGGCATAAGAGTATCTAACTCAGATATTGCTATATGGTCTAGATGAGATGATGTTGGTAGTATGCTTAGCAGAGGTTGGTATCAGAATCATTACCACAGCTTAATGACAAAATATTTTGTAAATAACTTTTTTCATATGCTGTATATACTTTTGTTTTTGCTTACAGTGTTCATTTTCCTTTGAAGAAGCACGTGTCCTCCATTCTCAGCTCACTGGAGCTGATATGTCCCTTGGCCACCATGGTGAACACATCACAAAGCCAACCTATTGGGAGCAAACACACCACAAAGCCAACCTATTGCGAGTGAACACAGTATCTGTCTGGGACTTGTGTGTGTGAAGTGTTCCCTTTAGCTGGAGCCACTGATGACTATTTTTTTTTCACTTCATACAGAGGATCTGCCTTAGAAATTTGCCATTGCAAAGATAGCAGAACCAACTGTTGTAGAGAGAGATTGTAGGTGACATTGAGCACCTGGATCCAGTCCTGACTGAAGCTAGAGCTAGAGGCTAGAACCATCTTTGTACTTTTCAATCTGTGAACTCTGATTAAGTTAGTTTTTTTTTATGATTTACAAATGAAAGATTTGTAAATTCTTTGTAAATTACCCTAATGAAATAATATTACTTGTGATTTCATTAGGGTAATTTATAATAGAGTATTAGCAGCAATTGACCCCACCCCACACAAATGCTCATTGATTATGGGACTGTTTGACCTCTCCCCATTTAATGTTAATTAATAAATCTATCTTTAGCAAGTATCCTCTTTCTAGTTAAATTAGAGTTAGTATCCTTAATGAAAATAAAATTAAGCTATTATCAGTGATGATTTATCTAGAATAAGGTATTAACAATTAGATTGTGTAGCTTAAAAAAAAAACCACATTAAAACACATACTCATGTGCTTACCAGACTTCTCCCGGGAAGCTGCTTTAGGGAAGGGACTGTGTCTTACTCACTTCAATACATCTACCTCTGGGCACAGTGCCTGCCATATCACAGGTGGTTACTGAACACTTGTTGATTTTAACTGACTTGCTTACCTCATAGGTGGAGGACAGGCCTGCCTGCCTGCCTGCCTTCCCTCCTTCCTTCCTTCCCTCCCTCCCTCCCTCCCTCCCTCCCTTCCTTCCTTCCTTCCTTCCTTACTTCCTTCCTTCCTTTTTTGAGGAAAATTTTAAAAATCTGAAAAAGTACAAAGCTTTATATAATAAGCATCTATATATCCACCTCACATTAACAATAATTAATGTTTTGTCCTTTTGTTTCCAGCTTTAAGATATCTTCCTCCTTTGACCTCCTCCATCATTTTTGTCACATCCCCTCTTCTAGGCAACCACTGTCATCACTTTAGTATGTACCCTTCCTGCTTGTTTCCTGTAACTTTATATACCCATACACATCTGCTAACAATATACATCACTGCTTTATGCGTGTGTTTAATAAGCTACATTAATGGTATCTTGCTGTACACATTGTCAAACATGTATTTTTCAGTTAACACTGTGCTTTAGTGATCTATCCATTTTGATTCCTTTTAACTTCAGTATAATATTTAATTGAATTCACTACATTTCTTTATCTTTTGATGGACACCATCACTTCTTTGTATGTAAAGACTTTTATAAAAATCTGCTTTTTCAAGCAAAGCCACTATACTGTGTTTAAAATTAATAATAAATGCAATTTAAATTTTCAAATAGAATCACTGGGAATTAATTAGAAAAAATTAAACGGAACTTCCGTATTGGTCTTTTTTTTTCATCAAATGCAGGTTTTTAATTCTGCTTCTCTGATAACAGCTGTACTGAAACAGATATGTCTTTTCCTATTCTTTCTTTTAAAATGCTTGTCTTTGACTCATGAAAAAATGACATGACCATTTGCTCTAGCCTCATTGACCTCTTTGTTGTTTTATGAATGCTCAGGCACATCCCACCTCAGAGCCTTTGCTCCTGCTGTTCCCTCTGTCTGCAGTGCGTCCCCACATCTCCACATGGCACCCTATTAAACTCCTAATGGAATCTATTCAAATGTCACCATCTGAGTGAGGCCTCTCTGACTCCCCCATTTAAAGTTATACTCTTCTCTCATTGGCACTCCTGAATCCTCTTTTTTTGCTGTCTTTTTCTCTACAACATTTAATTACTTTCTCTCATACTATATATTCTAATTTTTAAATTTGTTTATTGTTTATCTTCTCAGTGAAGCTGAGGCTCCATGTAAGTAGAAATTTTATCTGTTTTATTTTTCCCATTGCTGTATCCCCAGTGTCTAGAACAATGAATGGCACAAATAATGCTCGATAGTGTGTTGAATGGATAAATAAAAGGCAGGAAATATGAAAAATACAGAAAGTATGATGTAGAAGAAAGAAAAGCACTCTTAATTTTACATCTCATAAATAACAGTTTGTTAGATTGACTTTTAATGGTTTTAGAGATATATTTTTTACTTAGTTGAGATCATGTAACATGTAAAAATTTTGGGCTGAGGTGGTGGATCACGAGGTCAGGAGATTGAGACCATCCTGGCGAACACAGTGAAACCCCGTCTCTACTAAAAATACAAAAAAAAAAAAAAAAAAAACTAAACTGGGCGTGGTGGCGGGCACCTGTAGTCCCAGCTACTTGGGAGGCTGAGGCAGGAGAATGGCGTGAACCTGGGGGGGCGGAGTTTGCAGTGAGCCGAGATTGTGCCACTGCACTCCAGCCTGGGTGACAGAGCAAGACTTTGTCTCAAAAAAAAAAAAAAATTTTTTTTGAACAAAGTATGGTTCTATTGTTTCAACTGAATATTTTAAGCAATTCTTAAATTATTGAACTTTGTTGAAAGCATAATATTCTCTCATATGGATATACTATAGGCTCGATACTACCAATCTCTGTTGATTGGGATTTAAGCCATTTAAAATTTTGAATTTTTCAATGACATTGTTATGAGTCTCGTTCATTAACTTTCACTTGTATATTTTAGTTTTAAAAACAATATATTTGTAGAACTACTGAATTTGAGTGAATGATATATATATTGCTAGGTATTTTCTCCCAAAGAGATTGTATCAGATTACTCTCCTATCCATGCTATATGAAAATATTCATTTAATTTCATTCTCATTATTTTCAAATAAAACTAATTTGCTATTTTGATAGGGAAAATGTAGTTTTCTTGTTTTATTTTGCCTTTCTTTGGCACATAAGTCCAACAAGAAGAGAAAAAATTTTTAGAAGATTGGAATAAAGAACTGATTTGTAGGCATACGGAGTATGAAGTGCCCATGAAATATCCTAGTAGAGGTGTTGAATAAGCAATAGGATACATGAACGTGAGCCTCAGAAGATAAATCTGCACTGGATATGCACATTTAGAGCTATTGACATATGTATAATAAATAATGGCAAGGAAGTAGATTAGAAGGTCTAGAAAGAGAATGGAGGATTAGAAGAAGAAGCCTTAGAACTGAATCTGGAGAAACTCCAACCGTTAAATTAATGAGAGAAAGCAAAGCAGTGTGAGGGGAAAAGGCCAAAGGGTTAGGAGAAAAGCTAAGAGGATGTGATGTCAAGAAATCCAAAAGAAGACTGTTTAAAAGAGGAGGACGTGTTCAGCCATCAATTGCTGTTAAAAAGGTTGGGAATCGTGAGCCCTTAGGATTTAACAACATAGAGGTCATTAGCCATCCAGAGGATGCTGTTGTGCCCCACCCAGATTCCCTTTACCAGGCAGTTGCATCTACACTTCTAATACTTTGAATGTTGTTTGCTAAAGGCTCACAATGGCTATCTTTTCTAAAGAATCGTCCTCGTCCAAATGGGGGAAGTTGCATTCTCACCCCCACCTGCACAGTGTGCTGGTAAATGTTTAAAAACCAGCTTTCTGGGAAAAAATTATTTTGTATCTATCTATTTATTTTCTTCTTCCCTTCCCTTTCTTTCCCCTTCCTTTTCCCCTTCCCCTTCCCTTCTTCCTTTCTTTCCTTCTTCCCTTCTTCCCTCCCTTCTTCCTTTTATTATAAATGTTACTGGTATAAAGGTTGTATAGTTTACAATTTACTAATAATAAATTATCAAATACTTTATTGAAATTCTATATAGCCAATTTATTTGCATAGAATGCTCTCCCCTTCTCCCAAACTCTTGTATTCATAGCCTACTGATATATTCAATTGGTGAACAAATGCAGCTCTTACGCAAATCCTGGTTGATATTTTTGTTAATGAGTAGTATACAATGAAACAAGAAGATATATGTCAGAATTTTACTCATTCATTAATGATCTGAATAACTTTGCTGAACTGGATAATATTTTTTAAATACCTATGAGAGTATTTCCTTAATTTTTTTGTGCTATTCACAATGTAATTAGTTTAGTAACATTTTCTCCATCACGTTTTAAAGGCCAGAT
The DNA here is from genome assembly GCF_009828535.3 of Hylobates moloch. Taxonomy (NCBI): domain Eukaryota; kingdom Metazoa; phylum Chordata; class Mammalia; order Primates; family Hylobatidae; genus Hylobates; species Hylobates moloch. The sequence goes on from NW_026652293.1 coordinate 14,050,804, forward strand.
AGATGATCAATAAAACAATAAACCAAGCCCTAATTTGTAGTGTTTATCAATGTTTATAGCATAAATATCCTCATTATGTTTAATTTCAAGCTACCAACATGATGTCACTAAATCTGGAGTTAGAGAAACTCACTGGTGCATGACGCACCATTATATAGAATTTTTATCTATAGAATACAATAGATGTAATTAACCTCAAGAACATGAGTAAAATAAAATAGGAAGTGATGAGTTTCGAGTATCTATTACCTATGTTTTTATATACTTTATTTAATTGTACATTTATGTACCTGTAATTTAATTACTAATAATGGCTATGTTTAACAGCCAGCTTGCAAAATTTTGAGAAATTTAGAAATTGGCTCTTGCTAGCTCTTGAAACAAGTCAGTTTCAGTATACTACTCTTTTCCATTACATTCTCTCTGTTTTCTGCAGCCAATGCATGACTTTTACAGATAGAAAAGTTTGCCTCTCTTGCTTCTGTAGGGCGATTCATAGAACTCCCCGTGGATTTGGCTGAAGCCCATCTCCAGTTTATAAGACATTCTTGCTTAGATTATTTTCTTCTCTGCCCTATTGTGTTTCTCTCACTCCTTTCTCTTGGGAGCATTCCATGAATAAATCATTTGGAGAAAAATACTCAACTCGGGCTCTACTTCTGGAGGGAATCTATCTAAGACATCATCTTATTAGGAATACTTTTGGTAGGGTAGAAATCTAATTGAGAGAGTGAGGAGTGAATCCCAAAGTGAGGAAATGGAGACAGCTAGAGGACACGAATTATTAGAGAAGAGCAAAAACAGGTGAACGAGAAACCCTGGAGAATGTGGTAGAACTACAAAGCTGATTGATGTTGCTGGGCCATGAATGCAGGGACCTTGTCTTTTTATTCTTTATTGAACAGCCAGTGCCAAAAATAGTGGACCTCCCAGAATAGTACTTATTAAATGAATAAATAAGTAAATGAATAAATAACACATGGTCAGATGGAGTAACACAAGTATATGTATTTTTGATGTAACATATTCAAAGTGAGTTCTTCAATGTAAAGCCAATTAAAACTGGGAGGAACCATTGTTCATATTTATCTATATATTTAGTTTTGTTGACACTCTATTTCTTTGTGTAAAGCTAAGTTTCCATCATGTGGCATTTTCTTTCTAACTGAACAACTTCCTTTAACATTTCTGACAATGCAGGTCTGCTGATATAAAATTTTCTCAGCTATTGCCTATCTGAATACATATTTATTTATTTATTTATTTTTGAGACGGAGTTTTGCTCTTGTCACCCAGGCTGGAGTGCAATGGCACTATCTTGGCTCACTGCAACCTCCACTTCCTGGGTTCTAGAGATTCTCCTGCCTCAGCTTTCTGACTAACTGTGGTTACAGGCACGCGCCATCATGCCCAGCTAATTTTTGTATTTTTTAGTAGAGATGGGATTTCACCATGTTGACCAGGCTGGTCTCAAACTCCTGACCTCAGGTGATCCACCCACCTCAGCCTCCCAAAGTGCTGGGATTGTAAGCATGAGCTACAGTGCCCAGCCTACATCATTGTTTAGCTTTATTTTTAATAATAGGAAAATATGTTTATGGTTTAATAAAAAATTATACACTATTAAAATATGTTTCCATTATTGTTATTAAACCTATAAATGTGCAGAAAAAGATTTTACATAAAATATAATTGTAGTAATCTTTAGATGAGAGGATTATAGCTAATTTTTTACTTTGTATTGCTCATCCAAATTGTTTCTTTTTTTGTGTTCTTCTTTATTGTTGTTTGGTTTTAGTTGTTGAGTTTTAGATGTTATTTATATATTAATATTAATCCCTCATGAAACATATAATTTGCAAATATTTTTTCCTATTCATTAGGTTGTATTTTTCTCTTTCTTAATAGTACTCATTTATGCACAAAAGTTCTTAATTTTGATGAAGTCCAATGTATCTATTGTTTTCTTTTGTTGCCTGTATTTTCGGTGTCAGATCCATGAAATTATTGCCAAATCCAGTGTCATAAAGATTTTCCCCATAGCCTTTATTTTTGAAAGTTATTTTTTTTCTGGATATTGAATTCTAGGTAGTCTTCCTGAAAAAAAACATCTACTACTGTAAATATATTGTTCCATTGTCCTCTAGCTTGCATTATTTATAATGAGAAGAGTGAGATTATTTTTATCTTTGTTCTCCTATGTGTAATATGTCTTTGTCTCTGCTTTTAAGCTATTCTCTTATCACTGGCTTTCAGCAATTTGATTATGATATACCTTGGTGTGTTAGTTTGTTTGTTTACCCTGCTTGAGGTTCATTGAGATTTTTGAGACTGTGGATTTATAGTAGTCATCAAATTTGGAAACATTTCTTCCATTATTCCATCATACATTTTCTTTGTCTTCCCTTCCTTTTCTAATTATATACGGGCATACCCCAGGAGATATTGTGGGTTTGATTCATGACCACTGCAATAAAGCTGATGTTCCAATAAAGCAAATCACACAAATTTTTGGTTTCCCAGTGCATATAAAAGTTATGTTTACACTATAATATAGTCTATTAAGTGTATAATAGTATTATGTCTAAAAAATGATGTATTTATCTTAATGAAAAAATACTTTATTGCTAAAATATGCTAAGAATTATCCAAACCTTCAGAAAGTCATAATCTTTTTGCTGGTGGAGAGTCTCGCTTCAATGTTGATGGCAACTGACTGATCAGGGTAGTGGCTGCTGAAGGTTGGGGTGGCTGTGGCAGTTTTTAAAAATAAGACAAAAATGAAGTTTTCCACATTGTTGACTCCTTTCACCATAGATTTCTCTGTAGCGTGCAATGCTGCTTGATAACATTTTACTCATAGTAGAACTTCTTTCATTATTGGAGTCAATCCTCTCAAACCCTGCTGCTCCTTTATCAACTAAGTATATGGAATCTACTAAATCCTTTGTTGTTATTTCAACAATGTTCACAGCCTCTTCACCAGGAGTAGATTCCTTCACAGGAAACCCTAAGACACTTTGCTCCATAAGATACCATAAGAAGCCATTCCTCATCCATTCAAATTTTATCATTAGATTGCAGCAATTCAGTCTCATCTTCAGGCTCTACTTCTAGTTCTCTTGCTGTTTCTACCACATTTGCAGTGACTTCCTCCACTGAAGTCTTGAACCCCTCAAAGTCATCCATGAGGATTGGAATCAACTTTTTTCAAACTCCTGTTAATGTTGATCTTTTGCTCTCCTATGAATCACAGATGTTCTTAATGACATCTAGAATGACGAATTCTTTCCAGAAGGTTTTCAATTAACTTTGCCTAGATCCATCAGAGAAATCACTATCTATGGCAACTATAGTCTTACAACATGTATTTCCTAAATAATAAGATTTGATAGTTGAAATTACTCCTTGATTCACGGGTTACAGAATGGATTTTGTCTTAGTTGAAATTACTCCTTGATTCATGGGTTACAGAATGGATTTTGTCTTAGCAGGCATGAAAACAACACTAATCTCCGTCAAAGCTCTTGGATGTCCAGGTTCATGGTTAATGAGCAGTAATATTTTGAAAGAATTCTTTTTTCTGAGAAGTAGGTCTCAACAGTGGGCTTAACATATTCAGTAAACCAAGCTGTAAACAGATGTGCTGTCATTCAGATTTTGTTCTTCCATTTATAGAGCACAGGCAGAGTAGATTTAGCATAGTTCTTAAGAGCCCTGGGATTTTCAGAATGGTAAATGAGCACTGGCTTCACTTTACAGTCACCAGCTGCATTAGCCCTGAACAAGAGAGTCAGGTTGTCCTTTGAAGCTTTGAAGCCAAACATTGACTTCTCCTCTATAGTTGTGAAAGTCCTACATGATGTCTTTCTTCAAGAGAAGGCTGTTTTGTTTATGTTAAAAATCTGTTGTTTAGTGTGGCCACCTTCATCAATTATCTTAGCTAGATCTTATGGATAACTTGCTGTAGTTTTACATCAGCACTTGCTGCTTGTTTTATGTTATAGAGACACCTTCTTTCCTTAAACTTTATGAACCTAACCTCTGCTAGCTTCAAACATTTCTTCTGCAGCTTCCTCACCTCTCTCAGCCTTCACAGAATTGAAGAGAGTTAGGTCCTTGCTCTGGATTAGGTATGAGCTTAATGGGATTTTTTTTTTTTTTTTGGCTGGATTGATCATCTATCCAGACCACTCAAACTTTGTCCATCTCAGCAATGAGGCTGTTTTGCTTTCTTACCATTCATGTGTTCACTGGAGTAGCACTTTTAATTTCCTTCAAGGAACTTTCCCTTGGCATTCACAACTTGGCTAAGTGGCACAATAGGCTTAGCTTTTGGCCTATCCTGGTTTTCAACATGCCTTCCTCACTAAGCGTAATCATTTCTAGCTTTTGATTTAAAGTGGGAGATGTGGGGCTCTTCTTTTCAACTGAACATTCAGACATCATTGTAGGGATATCAATTGGCCTGGTTTCAATATTGTTTTGTTTCCAGGAATAGGGAGGCCTAAAAAGAGAGAGAGAGATGGAAAATAGCTTGTCTGTGAAACAGTCAGAACACACACATTTATCATTTAAATTTGCTGTCTTATATAGGTACAGTTTGTGGTGCACAAACCACTTAGAAAAGTAACATAAAATAATCACTAATCATAAATCATAACAGATATAATAATAACGAAAACATCTGAAATATTGTGAGATGTATCAAAATGTGACATGGAGACAAGATGTGAGCACATGCCGTTGGAAAAATGACCCCAGTAGACATACTTGACAAGGGGTTGCCACAGATCTTCAATCTGTAAAAAACATAATATTTGCAAAGCACAAAAAATGCAACAAAATGAGTTATGCCTAAATACATTAGACCACTTAATATAATACTATTCCACAGGTTATTGAGGCTTAGTTAAGTATTTCTTTAGTCTTTTTTTTTTTTTTCTGTGACATAGTTTGGATAGAATTTACTGCCATATCTTTAAATTCATTAATCTTTTCTTCTGCAGTGTTTAATCTTGTTTAGTTTATGTAATTTTTCAATTTAGATATTTTAATTTTTAGCACTTTAAGGTTTATTTAGTTCTCTCATATCTTCCATTTCTCTCTTAATTATATTCTTTTAAACATGTTGTTTTAAACATGTTTTCTTTTAAATCCTAGGACATATTTATAGTAGTTGCTTTCATGTCCTTGTCTGCTGATTTCATCATCTCTGTCATTTGAGGGTCTGCTGTTATTGACTGATCTCTTTCTTGGTTATGGATTATAACTTTTTGCATCACTATATCTCTAGTTATTTTTTTAAATGTTGGACACAATAAATGTTGTTTATTTAGTACTTAATTTTGTGTCTTCTTTTAAAGAATGTTAAATTTTGCTTTGGCAGATTATCACAGTTCAGCTTGATTCTTTTGCTGTCTGGTTCTGTGCCCTTAAAACTACAGCCACATCAGCCTTTCTAAATTCTATTTTCTATCACCTCACCTCTGCAATACCACTATGATCTGCTCGAGTTCCCCCTTTCTGCATTACAATTCGAAAAGAATACCTAGATAGAAATCTGGGGCAATCATAGGGCTTATCATTTTTGTTTCTGTTCTCTCAGGGACACAGCCTTATGTTTTTTTTGCTGTCCAGTGTCTGAAAACAGTTGTTTTGTGTATTTTGTCCAATTTTCTAATTTTTGTTTTCACAGTGGAAAGGCAACTCCTGTTCCAGTTACTCCATCATGGCTTGAAGCAGAAAAGGAATTTTCAATTTGGAAAATATAAATTACTTGAGAAGATCCTCAAACTGCCATGGTTAATTTACATATTTCAGAGATATTTTAGGCATATAAATTATTGTTTTTGTTTTATACATTTCTGTGTCCACTTACTAGGGATTACATTGTCTTTCCATATGCATGTGGAATCAGGTACTCATTCCAGCTTCTTATCTTCCACCTTTCTTCCTTATTAGATTTTCTTGGGCTCTGTGTTAATCCTCATATTTAGCTGCAATAAAAGTTCCCTTCTGTATTTGAATAGCATGTGAATATTATTCTACAAGCCCTACAACCTTTGTTATGTAAACTCCTTTGCTACTGAAGTGTACTGCCGTTTAGCACTCTACATATTTGTGAACTCTTTCTGCACACTAGGTTTGATTGTCTTTAAGTTTTCACCTTATGCTGTATTTTGTTCTTGGCCAACTGCCCTCTGAGGAGTCTTAAGTTTTGATTCCATCCATGATCAGAAGGCAGGAGCCTCAGCCTTTACTACTAATATTATTCTCTTTGAAGGTCTTTAAAGTATAATGGAAAAAACAAGAGCACTGAAGCTGGATACATGTAAATCTAAATTATATATACATCACTTAATAGCTGTGTGACTTTTGGACAATTATGCTCCAAACATCAGTTTTCTATTCTGTTAAATGGTATTTATTCTACCCACTTCATAAGGTTACTATGAATACATACTAGGTGTTTAATAAATGCTAGTTCTTTTCTGCTTCCTCTTAAATTGTGCATCTGGTTATGCCAACAGGTATACTTTTTCCAGCCTTATGGGCTAGTAGGTGCTTAGGTCTTCTCAGCTACTTTGATCATATATTGATTCTTATTCTTCTGCAAGTTTTAAAATTTCTCTGTGATTCCACTGAGTCTGTTAATATGGTGGACCTAACAATTTACCCATTAAGTGAAGTGTATTTACCTTTCCAAAAGAAAAGTCACCTAAGTTTTAGGATCCCATTTGGAAGGTGGACCCCAGAAAACCTAGGCAGACCCTTTGTTCACTCAGTTTTTCTCTTTTATTTCTACATTTTTTTGCGTTGCATATATTCTACTACCCTCATAAGCATGGTCCTCCAACTAGGTGCTGAGACTGGTGGTAAAAAACAAAGCAAAACAATTTAACTGTTTCACACCCTGCAAGAAACTCAGGCTTTAAGGAGCTGGAAGAGCAGAACTTCACAGTGTTCCTTGGTTAAGAGTGAGGGTAGCTTATGCCAAAAAAAAAAAAAAAAAAAAGGTTTGATACCCAGAGATATGAGCTGGGTCTCTGATTTCAAAGACCCTCTATAGTAGTGCAGTAGTGCAGTCTACTGGAACTTTCTGTGAGGATAGACATATTCTATATTTGCACTGTCCAATGCAGAAGGCACTAGTCAGCTATTGTGTGCCTAGTGTGGCTATTGAGCACTTCAAATATGGCTAGGCTAACTGAGGAACTGAATTTTCAGTTTTATAATTTTAATTAATTTACATTTAAATATCCACATGTGGCTAGTGGGCATCATATTAAACAATGAAGCTTATAGCAATTCTATTTTTATTATAGGAATAACTTGTGAGGGATCAGTATAACTACCTATTGATGATCCATCCCATCAATTGACTTTCTACTGTAGATTTGAAAATGCTACATGTGAAAAAGGTATTTGGATGGTCTATAAAACAAGAAAAAGTATTTCGGATATTACATGTTAGGAAGTCCTATTAATACACATAGAGTGCCTTGAATTAGAGAAAAAATTCAGGTCATGTTGCTTTGTCCCATGAAATTATGGGTGTTCACATTTTTAAGAGTAGTTAATGCCTTCTAAAGATTATTTTGTACTGTGTCACTGATTTTTGCACCTCTGTCTTGTCCTACCTTTTTTTAAACCTCAAATAAGTACTTTCAGGCTAAATTAAGTTACTGTAAACCACCTAGGAAAAATGGAGAAGATTTGTGATATGTTAAATAAAAAAACATGTTTAGAATGTGTCACCCAAGGGGAAAAGGTCCTCCTTATCATTGCATTCTTTTTAAAAATCATTTTTTCAAATATTAGGTTGATGCAAGAGTAATTGTGGTTTTTGCCACTGAAAGTAATGGCAAAAAATATTTTATTGAAGTAAAATAATTTCAATAACATATTTGAATAGAACTGAATAATATTTGCAATTACTTTCATGCATTATCTCATTTATTTTATTAGCCCTATGAGTAAGTAGAGTGGGTGTTACTATTTCTGTTTTACAGATGTGACTGTTGTGCCTTCAGAGAAGTTAAGTGACTTGCTCTTGGTTACTGGGGATTTGAACCCGAATATTTTTGTTCATTTTCTTTTCTTTCTCGCCATATGCAAGTTATATTAGTTAATGAGGCCACTTGATTTTTAAAATCGATAACCAGTTCTTTCAGTATCTATAAAACATCATGACTTCAATCTTGTGTGGCCTCTTCCTTATAATTTTTGTGCTTCAAATAGGAGAAAGCTTCGATTCATGTCAGTTGTTTAAAATTAATGGTACACTCATATTTTATTTAATAAATATTAATGGTTGGATTTGGCAGAGGGCAGTGGGCTATTTTAGACCTTTACTGTAAAGAGGATCATTAGCACATCCCAAAATTTGATTTCTAGAGTGCTTATCTATCAATATTAGACACTTCAGTTGGTTCTGATTATGCCTCCTAGTTCACCCTGCAGAACCCCTTTCAGGCACTGCCGCTTCAGCTAAGTGTGTTCCAGAGTGCACTTATTTAGCAATTTCGTCCTTCAGCACAGGTTTGTTCCATCTATGAGATATAACTTGATTGTTGTTGTTTTTTCTGTCAGCACATGATACAATAGAAATCCTAAATCAATAACACTTTTTATTCTGACACAATTGATGCACAACAGCCTTCTTCACATTGAGGTTTAATGTGTGGTAAATTAATTATCTGGAATGAATACAGGGTCAATGGACCTTGGTATGACCGGGATGTGATGTTAGAGTGTTCCATTTCCTCCTCCACTTCACAGCATGCTTACTGTTTTTTTGTGCACGTCGGTTGTGTCATCTTCTGCAATAAACTCCCTAAGAGCAGTTAATGCCCTCTAGGGATTGATTGATAGAAAAAAATTGCTTTATCATAAATTTGTTAAACATTTTCTGCCTCCAGGCAAAAAATGGGGACACTTTTACTTGTAATACATTCAGTGGCACTATTTTTAAAAGGGAAATTTAATTGAAATTTGGAATTGCTAAAGTGAATAACGCATTTTCTCTTAATTCAGAGTATCTAAAAAAAATTGTGCAAATACATGTAGGTTTTATTATCTACTACTTCCTTTTGGAAATGAGAACAATGGTTTATTTTCCAGAATTCAGTTCAAAAAAGATAGCTCTATCTGTCCCATAATATAAATGTAGATATGATGCCAGTCCCATTTCCAGTGATATAAAATCAGGTAGGGTAAAGTGGATTTTCCATCAGAAGCAGAGCAATTAAAAAGCAGAAATTCACTAAGTTTTAAAGTACTCAATTTTCTATTTTTTTAAAAATAAGAATAGGAGAGGCAAACTCCATTACAGTTTCGAGGGTAGCTCTGCTATTAGTAGCTATAGAAACAAGGTAACTAGGTAGTGACTAAGAGAGAAAGAGGGACAGAGGGAGGGAGAGAGAAATAGAATATGAATAGAGAAAAGAGAACCTACAAACCTAACTATAACAGTTAGATGCTCATATGATTTAGGGACTGGTGAATTGGCCAACATCTTTGTCAGTTTGTCAGTACGAACACTTTCTTGTTAATGCCTTCTCTGGGATTTAGGCATGGAATATAGCACCCAAACAAAATGAATACAATCATCTTCAAAGTAGAGGTAGTGAAGAAAAGAGATCCAAATACACAAGCACCAAATTGTAGCAAGCATACTGGGGTCAGCTTCTTCTTCTTCTTTTTTTTTTTTTTTTGCAGGGGCCCTTTCCCTGCCATCACATTTAGGGATGGAGAGTGGAACCAAATCTACTTTACTTCCCTTGGCAACGAGGTCAATACCACTTGTAAATCCAACCTTCTCTCATTGCAACTATGTCAAAGGTGGGGAGCTCAGTGGGACACTGAAATCATACAAGACAGAGCACATTTTCCAAACTCTAACTCGCCACATGCCTGGTGGAAATGCCTCTGATCCTAGTTTAAGTTCCCCAGGAATATTTTCAGCTTAGACTTTATCCCCACATCTGTTCTGGATCATCAGAGTGTATTACATTGTTGCTTGATCTTTAGAAACAAATGCCCTAACAACCAAGCTGGATGCTCTATGTGGGGCAGGATTTTGAGTCAACAGACTGTGTTTTCTTGCTAGTCAAGAGCCTTAGATGACTGAGCAGGTAGGAAATATAGCCTTTGTGCTTCTATTTCTAAGAGATGAATGATGAGATGCCCCAACAGATGACTGGTAAAACCTAAGCTTTCACAAAAGGAAGCCATACATTTTCAATACATCATCATCTTGGGCTACTTAACAGAATAACAAAGAGGTCAGTGTGTACTAAATAACAACGAGCGTACAGAAGCAACCAAATAATCTCAGCTTGAGATTATATATAGTAAGAGGCAGTATCATGTAATAATGGTCAATAGCTGGGGTTGACACCTTAGGGCCAGGAGCCAAATCCAGGTAGCCACCTACCTGTTTTTGTAAATAAAGTTTTATTGACATAGCCACACTCATTCATTGCCATATTGTCTGTCTACTTTTTCACTGCCATGGCAGAATTGAATGGCTATGATCTGCAGGCTGTATGACCTGCAAAGCTAAAAATATTTCGGATCTAGCCCTTTAACGAAAAAGTCACAGTATCTGTATTTGAATTCTGGCTTCAGCATTTACAGGCTATGGTATCTGGGCCAGATATTCATTATGCCTCAGTTTTCAAATCTATTAAATAGGTATGCTAATAGCATTTCTTTTAGATTACAGTGAAGATTACATGAGATAATGTATATGATCTTAGGAGTCTACCTGGCATGAAGTATCAGTCCTCTTCTGCTGATCCCATTCTCTGTGACTTCCCAGAAAGGGTTCTAGATTCCTAAAAAAATTATGTTTGCTTTCTATTATGCAGAAGACAACTTTATTTTTTTCTAAGAATATTGTTTGTAGGTACTGATAAGAGAAAAACTTCAGCCGAATTCAATGTAAAGGAGTTTAATTGAGCAATGAACAATTTGCACATTAGGCAGCCACCCCAGAATCACAGCAGATTCACAGAGACTCCAGCGAGCCACTAGGTGGAAGAAGATTTATAGACAAAAAGGGGAAATGATATACAGAAATTGGAAGTGAGGTACAGAACAGCTGAATTGGTTGCAGCTCGGGGTTTGCCTTATTTGAACACAGTTTGAACACTCAGCAGTGTATAAGTGGTTGAAGTATGGCTGCTGGGATTGGCCAACACTCAGCTATTGTTACAGGTGCATACTACTACGTTAAATTTTCAATTTTGTCTGCCTATTAAGCTAGGTTATGGTTCGTCCACAAGGACTCAAATGTAGAAGTACAGAGTCCTTCTCAGGCCATATTTAGTTTGCTTTAACAGTACCAAGACTCTAATTTCTTAAACATATGCAGGTAACCAGCCTACTCTTATTAGCCCAAAGAGGCTACAAGAACATCAGTCTCATGAGGTTTTCACTTATTATTTTAAATCTTAGCATTCCTCAGATTTAGGCATCAAATTTGCTTAACAAAGAAATTTACTCGTTTATTCTCAAAATGCCCTGGTAAGAGTGGCAGGAGCAGGTCTCAATCATTCTACCTGGCAGAGATACAGGATGAATCAGGCAAAAGAAATGTGGCAAATGGACTACTCACACTGAGAAAGCCAAGCCCACGTCTTTGAACTCTTAACTTTGTGTTCTTTCAAACAGAATAAGAGTCAGTGTCCTACCACAATGGAGACCAAGGAATCACGGGGAATAGTGTTCAATGGCCCCGGCCAGTTGTACTAGAAAATATTGCCTGGTTGATAAAGTACATCTCCCATGGTTTGACTCCCCTTCCTCTTCCTGGTGCCCCTTCTCATTGCTGCCCTGGGCTGTTCACAGTCCCTTAAGCATTACATCCATCAGATCTGGCTGCCTTTAAAGTGACTCATGTTCCAAATGATCTTTCCTCCCATCACTCCACCAGTCCCATAGCAAAACTCCTCTCAGTTTCCGACTCATCCATATCAAGCCAGAAATTGAGCTGATCAAAGTAACTCCTCCTCAAGGAATATTTGTATTTTACAAGGAGAATGTTTAATGCAAATGAAACTCAAATCAGTGAGGTGTTTCTTAGCAAAGGGACCTTCTTTGTGCCTCTTGCTTTCTCTAGTTAAACTCCTTCTTTCCCCCAAGGCCAGTACTCAGCAATTTATCACTCCTCTCTTCTGAAAGATTGCCAAATCTTGCGCTAGACCAGATTGCATTATAGTGTACTATCTCATTTAAGAATATATCTAAAGCCATCATGTGTATGGTCCACTCTCCCCGTGAATTGATCAAATGTGGTGATACATTTGCTTTCAAGAGTCCTCCCTCAAACCCCCAAAAGGCACAGAAGTGTGCCTAATACGTCTTAAACAAATCAGTGCGGCAACTAAAGAATATCACGTAAAGAGCACAAAGCAATCAAGTCTGTACTGGACTTCCTTTCTATTCCCCTGTAGGTTTGGAAATTCCCTGTTTGATGAAGAAGTCAGAGTATGGTTTCTACCGGGAATCTAGAATTTGTGCCCTTAGGGATCCTTTCAAACATATTGCAATCTAGCCTATCCTAAAAATTTAAACCTCTATCAAGACACTTTTAAGTAATTTCAACTTGTTTTGAGATAAAGGGACTCTATATACTACTTTTCATAAATTATCCTGGATGGTGCTAGATACATTATTGATCTAATCTGTTTTTAATAACATCAATGAATACTTGTTAATGGTATTTGAATCCTGAGTTTACAGAGCTCTTTTCTTTCCTAGAGTCTTATTTTCTCAAAAGGTCATTGTGTTTTACATAAAACACCACTGTAAACTAGAAGTCAGCATCCATTATTGTCCGCATTTTAAAGGAGAGGCTTGGTCCTGAGTGACTGACTTACCTAAGGTCCATCATTTTTCAGATATAGACTTGGGATGACAACCCGGGCTCCTTCCAGCTCCAACCAGTTCTTCACTGTAGGATATGCTACTTCAATGTTGTGTGATCTGGGAGTGCTTCTGCAGCACTGTGCTGTCAATTCATGCATGGATCACTTTTAAAGAAATCATTTAGTTTGATAACTATGCCTTTTGGATATGGTCACAGATGAACCAATTTTACACTGAATGCATCCTCATAGTGAGAGGAAAGGGTCATGGCTCCAAAGGAAGGCCCCCTCATCCTCAATTACCAGCTCTGAGCAAGTTTCTGACAAACTTGCTTCCATGTGGAGGGCCTTTTTTCTTCACCCAATACATACAACGCAGGACAATATCACTAATGTGAGAGAACAACACAAAATGCCTGAATTGAGACTCTCTTTAGCATTATGATTAGGCATGAATTACTTGGCAAGAAGGTGAACATCTTTGATTTTTAAAGACTGGATTAGAAAGGCAATTTTCTTCAAAAGAGCAACCAATGCTTGGGAAGGACCCTAGCAGGAATGGTGAGAAGAAGGCAACAGTCTAAGATGGTAGGAGCTCTTCTCTGCCTGTTACCTATACCACCTACTCAGAACTTTTATTTCAAAATGCATTGGTTTTACCTTTGAGAAAAGAACACAGTTCCTCCAACATTGCTCTCTATCTTACATCCCACCTTGTGCCATCTTGAAATGATGCTGAGAAGCATGGTCCATTTGGTCACCATGTGGCTGCTTGTTGGTTTGTGTTGTTGTTTTGCACTCAGTACAAAAAAGAGACAATCAGACAATCTGTGCTAGATCTGGAGGGGAAATTGTTAAAGGACTAAAGTTCTAAGAAAGATTCCTGGCCTATAAATTTTAGTTCAAAATAGGAAAAAAGAGAAAATAGTTGGAATATTAAAATAAACTCACCTATATCTACCTATTAAATTTTTTAAGTTGAATTTTTTGCTTTTCTTTGGCTTGCAGACTAAGCCCAGAGAGAAGAAAACATTCTTTTGCAGTAGTTTTAAATGGCAGGCTATGGCAGGTGCTGCAGACCTGTCTGTAACCCAATCCCAGGAGCTACTTGCTGATGGGGAACATTGTTGGAGGCAGCTGGAGGAGCCTGGTGAGAAATGGTCCATGCAGCTCAGTAAGAAAATGGCCCATTTTGGCTGTTTTCATGTTTAAAAGTGCCTATCAATTTTAAAAGCGTTTAGAGGAGACTGAATTTAAACAGGTACCTCTGAGAAATGAGAAACTAAACTCTTTGACTTATTACTGTACTACTGTAGGTTCCCCCTTTAAGCTCTCACTCCTTCATTTTCTTTTGTCTTTTCTCTTTTCACATCTCTTTTTGCCCCACTTCCTTTCCTGGACAGGCTCATGCTTACCTGTTGTGATACAGTTAGTAAAGCTGTCTACATGCTGTGATGTGTATGAAGTATCTGCAAACACTGATTCATTTACCAACACTGCTTAGAGTGAAGCATATCTCTGCTACTTATCAAACTCTTGACAAGTGGTTTCCATATTTCATATTCCATGTTGTGTATCTCCTATATTCCAAGTTCTTCATGGAGAACAGGATGAAAACTGGAAAAGTCTGATCAAGGTGACCAGTGGAAAGGGGAAGAATGTTGTTAATCCCTGAAGGGGAGCCAGGGAGTTCTGTGGCGATACTGGGGCTTCTTGAATCCTTGTTGTGGTGGCTCAGGGATTACTGCAAGGGTGCAAGTGACAATAGTACAAAGCAGTATTTCCTAGACCTGTGAGCAGATCTGGGTATCACTTAGATAGTGATATCTAAGAGATTACTTCTTGGGTGTTTTTAAGTTTTTAAATAATGAGTTATGTGGCAAGAATTACACATTCTTACATATATTTTTATACAGGTGATCAAACATAATCATTAGGATATGGAGTTTGGAAGTAATATAAAATACAAGCAGTTAAAACAGTCTAATAAGTTGTTTGCACAGAGGTCTACAGATACAGTTGATCATTGCTTAGTTTTAAGTGAATAAATAAGAATGCTTTATTCTCTTCTAGTCATTTAACAAACATTTATTGAGTATCTACTGTGAACAGAAAATGTTTTACATACTGTAGATAAAGCAGTGAAAAAGATAGGCAAGGACTCTGTTTTAGCTGAGCTTATATTTCAAATGTGTGTGTTGAGGTAGGGAGAAGGTTGCCAAGAACTGTGAAGAGCCTGAGGTTTTGCCATACTTGCAAGCTAACAAATTGGCCAGCTACAGTTTCATGACCTCTGGATTAGCAACAAAGTATAGTTTATTATTAACAGCCATGCAGTAGCCAAGTAGCCATTATTTTCCTTGTGCTGGTTCCATGAACCCCAGTACTCACAGGGCAATGTGAAGCAGGCCAGTAAACACCTACACCTGCAGTGAATTATGTTACAAGACTGTGATTTTAAGCTTAAGGAACCCTAATGTTTTATAATGGGCAGTAACTATGCATGTCCTTTACTTTTAGGGAGACACTCGTTCTCTCTTCCTGTTTATAGGTAAACCTGTCCTTTGCCCTGGAGGGGGACACTGTGTCTAATTTCAAAATTTATTCACTGTTTTTTTTAATCTGCATGTCTATTTTATTTCCATTAGAAAAGTATTATCTATCTACAATTTTGGTCCACTTTCTTCTTGGCCTCTACCGTTCCAATTTAGACAATTTTACTCAAATAAAAGCAGAGTCACATATCTGACATGAGAACAAAATGTTTCATATCATTAAATTAGTTTGAATTAGGTGTGTTCTTGTTTATTTCTTAGAAAAAAATAACTCATCTTTCCTACCTATTATTTTTCTTTTATTTATTTGAGTCATTCTTGAGTAACGAGTATCTCTTTCCTACATTCAGTAATATGGGTGTAAATAATAATAATTTATTATATCAGTAACTGGATCAGTCATCTAATCTTCAACTCGTGCTTAGCTCTCCATATTCTATGGTATTTCCATAATAACTTCAGATATTTTAGTCAAACTCACATTTCCATCAGTTGTAAAAATTAAGATGTTATATCAATTGTAAAAATTAAGATGTGAAAAATTTCAGACTAAATAACACTGGGCCACTATAGTCATGCCGTTGTGAGAGGTGCTTGATCAGTTACTTCCTCAATTTCAACTCGGCCTCCTTTGGGCAAAGCAGCAACCAGGTAAGCAGCACTTGCAGGAAAACTACTCTTGAAATACTGTTTGTAGATTTCATTGACAGTAGGGAAGTCATTTATGTCAGCCAACAAAACAGTTGTTTTTACTGCGTTAGTGAAGTCACAGCCTTCAGCTCTCAGAATTTTGCTCATGTTCTTGCTTAGCTTCTTTTGCTAAACAAGCCCTCTTGGCACAAGCTGTCCACTTGAAGGGTCCATGCTTATCTGTCCTGAAATGTAAGTCTGTCCTGACTAACACAGCTTGACTGTAGGGCCCGATGGCCTCTGGGGCTTTCGTGGTGCTGATCGCCTTTCTGATTAAGGATGACCTGGCTAGCCCTTCTCTCTTGTGGCCCCTCCAGGAGAACTCCCTGTATCATTCCTGCTTGCTTCTTGCCTGACTGACCTATTCACTGTTCTGAAAAGATTGTAGTGGTTCTGCTTGCAAGATGTGCAGAAACATGAGAGACCCTCCAACAGTGGACAGAGAGGAGATAGTCATATTTATACTGAAATATTTATGTGAACTATGAAGTGTATTGAACTCAGGCAAATCTCAGTTTTGACCTGTGATTTATATCAGCGGTGCTGGTTCCCAGTATCAGTTTCTGCAGTCTTGTGAAAGAGCATAAACTCCATATTACCTGGTGGACTGACCCAGTGCCATGTGAGCAATGTGGATCATGAGCAATGTGTGGATCAGGATTCACTTTTCCACTCTGTCTCGCTGTCTGTGTCATTGGACTGATTGCATAGATTCTCTAAATCTGTTTCTTATAAACTGGGAATAATAAAACCTGCCTGATGGAGTTATTGGAAGATTAAATAAATAACATTTGTAAAATACTTAGCATAAAGTCTAGATACAATAAGCATTCAATAAAGGGTAGATAGTTTTGTTTACTATCATAGGTGTCATCAACTCTGCTTTTAAATTGAATCCTTATAACAACACTGTAATATGATCTTCATCTTATAAATTAGGAAATGGAGACTCAGAGATTTGTCTGAGGTTACTGGCTAATAAGAAGTAGAGCCACAATTCTAACACAGTTCAGTCAGTGTCAAAGTTCACATCATGTACTACCCAATAGACTTTAGGGATGAAGTCTCTCTACTTCTCAGTCGAATTTCCTCATTTGGAATCCACCTCTGCGAGTGCGATGGCTCATGCTTGTAATCCCAGCACTCTGGGAGGCCAAGGAAGGCAGATTGCTTGAACTCAGGAGTTTGAGACCAGCTTGGGCAACATGGAGTAGCCCCATCTCTACAAAAAATACAAAAATTAGCCAGGCTTGGTGGTGTGTGTCTGTAGTCCCAGCTACTTGGGAGGCTGAAGTGGGAGGATCTCCTGAGCCCAGGGAGATGGAGGCTGAAGTGAGCTGATAGTGCCACTGCACTCCTGCCTGGGTGAAAGAGTGAGACCCCCACCCCAAAACAACAACAGACAAAACCCCCAAATCTGCCTTTGCCATTTATTATCTGTTTGATTTTGAATAAAATCCTTTATATAAAAAATGGGGATAATAACAGTACCTACCACGTAAGGTGGTTATCAGGATGAAATGAAATAATATCTGCATAATGCCTGACAAATAGTAATAAAAACACATTTATTGATATTATTATTAGTTTTTATTACTATTATTATGACAGTAACACGGAGGCAAGCAACATCACTTATTCCAGATGACCATTCACCTTCACAGAAACCTGGGCTGCAATGTTTATAGCCTTCTGTGATGTAAATTTCCTGTAAGCTATATATTAGAATAGTTTTGAGGATCAATAAAGACATTGATTATAAGGTATGGTGAATGCTTCATACATAACCTTAGATTTGATTACAGGAAAGAGGAAAACATAATGTTACATTAGTATAAAGATAAATTTGCTTTTCTATTTTCTTTTCCATTCCCCTAATAATTTTGGTAAAATATACAGCAGTGCATATTGACCCCAAAAATGAATAAAACATCACTTAATTTACTTTAGCTCATACATTGGTTGTATGGGTTAACTCACCTTACATACATTTTATACGTACTTCACATTTATTTTGGTGAAAAAAGTTAGCAATATGACTTTTCATTAATGCTTAGTAAATATTTGCCAATGTACTATATAATTTTAATTTTGATAAAAATAGCATTGTGGACAAGTCAGTGGGACCAAAAATACTATCTTCATGATTCTTTAGCTTCTAAAGACAAATTGCTACATTTAAAGGTTATGCCAACTTTGAAAAGCTATGTAGGATAGTGGGAAAGACCACAGATTCTACAGTCAGCATTCCTGGGTTTGAATCCCAGCTTTGGTACTTAACTACTTGTGTGAACATGGGCAAGCCCCTTAAGCTATTGGAGGCTCATCTCCTTATCCAGAAAATGGGGACAATAAAAGTATATACCTCATAGAGTTGTTGGCAGGGTCTGGGAGTGCATGAAGTAATATACATGAAATGCTTGAACAACCTCCTGGTCCACAGTAATATCATACAAGTGTTAGCTATTGCTATTGCTATCCTCTTAGCCACTTCATGAATAATCTCCTATACCATGATTCTTAGAGCATCAGGATATGCAGGGACTGGGGGCCAGTGCTCTGAATCATGGCTGCAGAAGACCCGAGAATACTGCCTTCAATAGCAGGACTTATAAGAAATCACTACTCTGATGAGAATGTTTTGATTGGGCTTGTCAGAAGACCTGGTATTGTGGAATGCTTTTTGAAAATATGCTAACGAAATAGCTTCAGATTATATTTTCCTTTTCCAATATTCTTTGTCAATATATGAGTATTTCTGACTTTCACAGCATTTATCAATTACCAGTTTCATTGTTTATGTTGATCAGCTATATTGGTAAAACAAGAGTTCATTTTTTAAACAACTTACAGCATTATATTCAATGATGGTTATTTACCTTTTAATCAGCTTGCTGAACCTTAAAGCATACACATTAAATTCGAAAGCCAAAGATATCTAAAGTCAAAGAAGCTTTTTGTCTCTTGTACTGTAGTGTTACTCTTACATATTAATAACGAAGGCTGGCCTCCCGGTTCTGGAACCTCTCCCATCTTGACTAACACATCACCTCAGCCCACCCCTGGTGGCCCTGCCCTTGCCAATTTCCTCTTCCCTATGCCATTTCCCATACTTTCAATATTTTCTTAAGCCTTCTTTAAAGAGGCTTAAGATTCACCCCCAATGCACCTCACCTATTTCTGACCTTCTCTGTAGCTACTGGAATATTTCTATCTTGTCCTCTAAATTAATAATGGGAAAGCATAAATAATCCCATTTTTTTAAGTCATTTTTCTTGGAAGAGGAATAGGTGATAGCACTTCTATAACACCAAAAGGACACTGTAGGGTGAAAAAAAGGAAAAGGCCGAAAACTTGTTGAAAACCATTCTTGGCCAGGCGCAGTGGCTCACGCCTGTAATCCCAGCACTTTGGGAGGCCGAGGCGGGCAGATCACGAGGTCAGGAGATGGAGACCATCCTGGCTAACACGGTGAAACCCCGCCTCTACTAAAAATACAAAAAATTAGCCAGGCATGGTGGTGGACACCTGTAGTCCCAGCTATTCGGGAGGCTGAGGCAGGAGAATGGCGTGAACCCGGGAGACGGAGCTTGCAGTGAGCCGAGATGGTGCCACTGCACTCCAATCTGGGAGACAGAGCGAGACTCCATCTCAAAAAAAAAAAAAAAAAAAAAGCCACATTCTTCAGGAAATAATCATGGTAATAGTAACATATCATAGGAGCACTGATGAAGAAAAAATTAAGGCAAAAGGCAAAAAAGGTACTTTGTTTTTTTTAAACCATTTTAATGATGAATGGTTAAGATAAGCTGATGTATTTCTAAGTGCTAACAGTTTAAAGCACTCCCTTCTTCCCCAAAAGACATTGATCCTTTCTCTACGGTACTCATGCCAAATGGAAATTTTGGTGGACAGAGTCTCTTTAATGTAACCCTCCTGAGAAAGGCGTGCTAAAACATGAAGAAAAGCGACCCGACCATTCAGAAAAAATAAAAATAAAAATAAAAAAAACAGAAATGAAAGTGAGGCTTACATTGTATCTCTAAGATACAAACTGATTTTTTTCC
This sequence comes from Hylobates moloch, assembly GCF_009828535.3. Taxonomy (NCBI): domain Eukaryota; kingdom Metazoa; phylum Chordata; class Mammalia; order Primates; family Hylobatidae; genus Hylobates; species Hylobates moloch. Next base: position 14,070,994 of record NW_026652293.1, read on the forward strand.
TCCCACAGCCAGCTACAGTGATTTAAATAATAATTTACATATTTACTAAATTCCCATAGAGATGTACCTGCTGTTTTGATCCTTTCTTAATAGCAATACATTGTGATATATGGAAGCCCTTTGAAGAATCTCAGCCTGTGCTAAAAATCATGTGTTGGCCGACTGGATCCATTCGAGGAATTTATGGTCCAAATTAGTGTGAAATAATCAGCAAACGCTGTGTCGTCACGCTGTGTCTCTTTACCAGATTCCCTAGTTCCCAGGTCAGCTAGAGCAATTATTAAAACACCCAATGGTCAGACAAATTTCTGTTAGCAGATGATTTTAAACGAATGCTAGAGAATCAGTTTGGAAAGGCCTGCAACCAAACACCGCGTTCTCTAGCGAGTTCCCAGTACGGGGCAAGGTGCAGCATTGCCTCCCACTGCTTTCCGTTGTGCTGGCATATCAAAGAAGGAACCTAAAAGGCAGGAGGACCTGCTACTGGGGGGAAGAAGGCCTCAGAAGGCGAGAGAAGTGCTGAGTGGTGGCACGCAGCGGCCAGTGCGCCCCTCTGTCTTCTGGGAGCTCATTGCGCGCAGTAACTGGAGATCCTCACCCGCCCGCCGCGACAAACTCAAGCACATCTTAAAGCAAGGCGCCTGGGAAGAAAACATGCCAGAATAGAGTGGTGTTATTTTTAATGGAGCATGTGTTTGTCTTGCAAGTGTGTCGGAAGGAGGGGAGCAGGTGTCGGGTTCCTGACCAGCGCTTCTGATGCAGGATAAGAGGCCGAGGTTGGATTTCCCACGGCCTCACAAGATCTTTGATTTTGCAAGTGGGATGTAATCGTCCAAATTGAGTGCATAACGCTATCCCTTCTCGGTGCGTTTGTACTTGTTTTTAAAGCAAACTGGCCTCAGGGTGCGGATTTCATGAGCAATCTTAGGGATTGGGCCAGGTCTTGTTAGGTAAAGATTAACAGCCCGATAAATAGAGTTGGTGCACCACGGTAAGATTAACACAAGGCAATGGCAGAGTTGATCTAAGATCTTCTTGGAAGGCAAAGATGTGCAACCCCCGTCTTTTTTTTTTTTTTAAGAGTAAGAACATGAATTTGTCAATAATAAATTAATAACCCTCATGTAAGAGAGTTGTCAATATGAGAGACTCTATCTCCCATGTTCAGTAATAAAGCTACCTATTATTTTGGTAAGAAATGCCCAAATTGAAATTCCAAAGGGTATTATGAACTTGAATTAAAAAGGTAATGGATTTTTTAATAAGTTCTGGGTCAAGATGTATTATCAAACTATTTTCCATAGGGCATAGAATATACCGTCTATCCTTTTAATAATGCCAGATCTAGTCTTACATCCAGCGGCCAGCTGAGGCTGCTTGTCTATTATAGCTCTCCCACCATCCCTAACAATGAACAAATAACTAGATGGCCTATGAAACATTTAAAATAGAACTGTCTCCTAGAGAAACTGCTACTAGCAGAGACAGGTTTGATCCAGACCAGGATAACCTACTTTGGGAAAGAACAGATCAATATTGTTTGGGAGTAAGTAGTGGAAGTAAATATTATGGTGAATTAAGTTAATCATAAAACAAATGATCTGGGCACTGACATGCAGCCTGATTCTACCTAATTGTTCTCATGCAGTACTATGCAAAGGATAATTCCGTGTGCTTTGAAATTCAGAGGGCTTTCAAAAAACAGTTTTAATTATACAAACCATTTGTTAGTCATGAAAGCACTGTGTCTGCAAATCCTTAAAGACTGGCAAAGAACTTGACCATGCATTTGAAGAGTGGTCTGCATATTCTAAGTTATAGGAGATGAGTTTTCTTCTTTCCTGATTTATGGCTTGGGTCCAAAGCCAAAGTTATGTCTTTAAACCATTCTTTCTGTCATGCCTAACTCTCAACTCTGCGATACTCTACAAACTTACCTCTTTTTGTGTACTCTCGTAGAATATTTTCTTGCTGCATCCCTCATCCTTCCTTCCATCTTTGCTGGGTCTGGAGACAGGTAGTATTTCTATATGTAGCCATGGTGAAAAAGGGGGGTAAACTTGTTGACTGAAAGGTAGCTGAACTCAACAGACTTAAGTGTACTCTAAATGAAAAAGTAAACTATTGAGTTATAAATGGACAGAAAAAACTGCTTCATTACATGTTTGGATAACTTCTGGTCAGGCGTGAGTTAGTATAGGACGTTGTCATAGCTATCTTCATAGTTACATTAATTTTTACACGGTTTTAGATTAATGCAGGAATTTACTTTATACTGTAGCTTAATATTGGAAGCATTAAATTCATTGTTACAAATTGTCTTCTGTTTTTTATATCTTCTATAAAACAAAAATCTCCGTAAGATAAAAGAATGCCTGCCTCTCTCATCATGGACACATGTAGAGAGAGAGAGTGGATCTGGAAAACAAATTTATACTTTTTCTGGAAATGGGAACCATTCATAAACCGTTTAATGAGTTCAAGGTCTCCTTGTTCTCATTCTGCCTCCTATTCATATAGACTGTTGGCAACCAGAGGTAGCTGGGCTACTGATGCATTATTGGATAAATCTGCTTCCAACTTGAAGATTTATGAAAACTCTGAATGACGGACAAAAATATACATTTTCCTTTTAAAAAGGGTGAGATTAATATTCAGCAGTCACAATATATAATTAAAGAGAAAAATGAAATGAACTGTTTATGCAGGCACAAAGAGTTGGTTTAATATTACAAGAGACCAGAAAGTCTGAGGCAAAATTTTTAAATTTTGCTCAAGGGTTTAAGCCCCTCTAGGTGTTCTCGCAGGTATAACCCCATTGCCATTTTTATGCATGTCGTGAACTTCTTTAACAGCTGCATTTATGTGAGATGCTCAGATGTCTCCCGATGCCGCCTGCCTCCCTGTGTGCATGTTTATGTACTATATGCCCTCATTAATTTTGGAAAGAATTTTAAAAAGTGCTCAAATAACACTTCCAATTAGTAGCAGGTATTTTTTTTCTTCAGGTGTTGGAGTGCAAAGCTCATTGAAGCAACCCCCAGATGGTTGAATTGTATCCTAAACACAGTCCCAGATAAGAAAAAAGACTAACTGATGCCTAGAGGTCTCAATAAACCTTCTAACTCGGTTAAAATTTTGTTCCTGCTTCCTTCCTGCAGCTCTAGGTCCCAGTTTTAAGTTCTGTTCTTCATCTCCAAACTTTAGACATTGGGCAAACTGCTGATTTCCTTTTTGTGAAAACTTCAACAACTTATGTTTGATTGTCACAGAGTAATAGCTTGGCTAAATTTGTGTCCACAGTTTTTTCCCCCTAAAGGAAGTCTACAGTAATCTTGTAGGGTGGGGTTGGGGAGGCTCTGTATTATTTGGATACTGTGTATAGGATAATGCTGAGAAAGGAGGATGTAAAAAAAGGATAGTCACTAATCATTTCTATATTCTCAGGAGGTTTCCTGGAATAGAGTAGAGACATACAAAATCTGGGGTTTTCTGGTCCATGCCATGTAACGCAGGCCATCAGAAAGGGAGTTATTGAGGCATCTAGGGTATGCAAAGATGACTGAGAGTTAAGAAATGAATAGTTGAGAGTAGGGAATGAATTAGAAGTTGTCTTGATTGCTGCTGTTTCTTGTTCTCTCCCATGAAGATGGGTATCTTTGTATTTCCAAGTCTTTCCACCACCAGGATGCTCTGACCTCTAGGTGTCTACCTTGGGATCTCTGTTCCCCAACAGCCTACCGTCACTCTACTCACAGGTGGCTCAGCACATGGCCCTGCAGAGTGAGATATAAGATTCTTCTTCCCATTTTGGTCTTTTCATTGCTCCTGCTCCCTGGACCCCATGCCTGCTCATTGTGCCCTGCCTCTTCATCAACCACAGCCCAAGAACCTCCCCTCCCCTTTGATATTTATGGGGGTGACACTTTTGCTTTCCTTTAAAAAAGTAAGTCTGTCTCTTCATTTCTATTTGAGAAAGTAATTCACATTATCAGGAAAATTGGGGGTAATTACAAAGGCCATTTTTTATTTCTGCTAGAGAATATTTAATAATTAATGGACACAAAATTGAACAATACAGGTATTATATGGAGAGAAGTATTCCCTTTTTAAGTCTCTTCTACTCTTTTGGGTAAATCAAAGAGAAATTTCCAGTTTAGTGTTAATATGACTTTAAATCCTCCCTCACTCTGACTAATATCCCTTTGTAATGCAAAAAGTAGACCTCAGGCTCAAAGCCCTACTGTTGGTAGTACCTGCCCCACTCTGACCCAGCTCAAGACAAGACTCTAAATGATGTGAATTTTAAGTCAGAAGTGAAAGGAGAAAAAAAAAATCTCAAGTGTCTTGGTGAGAAAGGATATCACTCCCTTATGTTAGGCCCAGGCCCAGTTGGAAAGAAGACCCAGAGAGAAGTGGCTCTCTCATTCATTTGTGTCTATTATTTCATTGATTTCTGAGCAAATTAGAGGCTCTGTGGAAAAGGACTGGCAAGAAAATATGGAACAGCGTGAATGTAGCATTCTACTTAACACGAGGAAATGTGTTATGCATATATTAAACACGGGCTCTTTCACAGAAAATTGTGAAAATAGCTCTATGTGAAGTTCTTTGTGTTGATTTGTAAGTTATTAAGGTAAAACCATTTTTCCCTCCTGAAATTCTACAAAAATCAGTTGGTTAAAATACAGATCATGTTCTAGAAGGAAGTTTATAGGGATGTAAAATGCTGAGACAACCAGAAATCCCACATTTTAGATGTCAGGGCATTTGATTCATTCCTGTTAAGGCTTGGACAGCAATAAATAAAATCCTGGCTGACTGAATGTGTAACCTTATAAATTTAAGTGCTCTTTACTCTGAAGACCTGAAGTTCTTCTTTTTAAAAATCTTTTAAAGAAACTGAGAATCCCCTGAGTTTCTTGACTCTAGATGAAGTCCACAGGGCAAGCCAGGTTCTAACTTTCACTCTATACATGTTAAATTTCTACCTTGGGTGAGTCTATGAATAATACAATTTGGGGATTCTGAATTTATGAATGAACAGGCAGCTTTGAACTCCTTCTGGGAGCAGGCACCATATGCCATTCAAAGGTAATTTCCCTTAGATTTACATTTCATTTACTCATCTTGCGCCTCTAATGTCAAGTGCTGTGTCAGGCCTTGAAAGGAAATGTAACAGCGAATAGCAGTCCAGAGAAAGAACGATAAAGCTGACAAACGGTAGCCTCCTCCATAAATCAGAGATTCCACTGAGAGAAGTTGACGGTCGAGCCTATACATTAGAAAAAGAAATGTAGAAGGAGGAAAAGAAAACAATAGTATGAAACTCGCTATGACTCAGTGAATGAGAAAAATGAATCACAAGGAAACCTGGCAGAATAAAAATTATCTGATTATTGTATGAAGCAAAATCTTTAAGAAATCAGTTTGTTAACCAGTTCTGAAGAAAAATGAAAATGAGAATTATTATATGTAATCATAAGAAAAGAGATGAAAACCAATCTAAGTTTAAAAAATGTCAAGGTCAGACCTTTCAAAACAAGGTAGAATTGAAGTAGACGGATGAACACAGATGTGGCCAAGTAGGTAAGAGGTCAGAAGGTGACAGGTACAGGCACCTTCCAAAGCAGGATGGGTGACATTTGCTTTTTTCAGTTTGTATTAGGAAAATTCCCACTTCAACCAGGTTTTTAGAGTTTTAAGATGACTAGATTTAGTAATTGTGGATAGATGGTTAAGCATGGAGCTTTAGAAGGTGTCTGAAATTGAGGAGCCCTGTTCCTTAAACTTTGTTAGCCTCACAGTAAATCCACCTCTGGTCCCCTTTGCAGAATCATGCCTCATGTGACGGAGGAGAAGACGTGGGCTTTGGGCTGCTGTGTTGGGCAAGAGGCTATGATTCATCTTCCTGCATGGATTGCCTTGAGTCATGCTGTCCTCATCATTAGAATGGTAAGCTAGAGAGAGAGAGTTGTGATTAGGGAGTGGGTTTAAAAGATAAAGAAGTTATTTCTGGCTAAAGTAATGAAGACTGTATTGTTATAGTGTTTTAGAAGTGTATACGCCTCAGTGAAACCACTTTTGTCTCTTTTTGAATGGCAAGATATACCAGAGACTGTGCCGGATGCTTGAGATATACAGATGAAGAATGAATGATGAATGAAACTTGGTTTCTGCTGTTAGAAAGCTTGTAAGTTGGAGATGCAAGGGTAGGAGGTAGGAGGATAGAGGCAGAAGGAACCCGGAGTATCCATTTGGGATGGAACCTCACATTCATTCTTTTTTTTTTTTTTTTTTTTTTAGACAGAGTCTTGCTCTGTCACCCAGGCTGAAGTGCTGTGGCACAATCTCAGCTCATTGCAATCTCCACTTCCTTGGGCCCAAGCGATCCTCTCACTTCAACATCCTGAGTAGCTGGGACTACAGGTGCGCACCACCATGCCCTGCTAATTTTTCTCTTTTATGTAGAGACAGGGTTTCGCCATGTTGGCCAGCCTGGTCTTGAACTCCTGAGCTCAAGTGTTCTGCCCACTGCAGCCTCATAAAGTGCTGGGATTATGGGCTCAAGCCACTGCGCCCAGCGGCATTCATTCATTTAACAAGTATTTGTTGAGTACTATATTATTTTAAGAGCTGTGGATCTGGTAGCAAACGAAATGGCTCCAAATGCCAGTATACATGGCACTTTTATTCTAGTGGTGAGAAACAGAAAGTAGATAAACTATGAGTGTAGATATAGATGTATACATACACATACATATACGGGCAGATGATGGTGAAAACTGTGATCAAATAAAGCAGGTTACAGGAGATAGTCAGCTGTTTCTTTTCTTTCTCTGTACGTGTGCGTTCATGTGCATCTGTGTGTGTGTGCCCGTGCGTGTGCATACACGTGCAGGGAGCTATTGCTCTTTTATACAGTGTGGACCAGAAGTCAACAATAAGATGACATTTCAAAAGGGACCTGAAAGAAATGAGAAAGAGGTATGATGGGAAGCGCTCTCTGGGCAGAGAGAATAGCAAGTGAATGCGTCTGGAGGCAGTGGTGTGAGAGGTGTGTCTGAGGAACAGCAAGGGAGGGCTAGTGAGGCTGGAGTGGAGTCAGCAATGCGTAGAGGAGAAGGCAATAAGGTCAGAGAGGTAGCAGGGGCCAGGGCAAGAGTCGTCTTAGGCCATGGTAAGGACTCTGGGCTTTAAGTGTGGTGGGGAGCCCCTGGGAGGAGCCACGTGGGCAGAATCAGCTCTAGAAGGGCAAGCCTACAAGCAGGGGGCTCAGTTGGGAGACTGCTGGAATAATCTAGGTGAGAGATGATAGTCGTTCTAACTGGGTTGGTAGCAATGGAGGTGAGAAACTTTTGGTTTCTTGTTATATTTCAGAAAGGAGCCAGCAAGATATCCTGATAGGTCAGGTAAGGAGATGAGAGGCAGTGTTTTATCTTGAGCAACTAGAAGGTTGGAGTTTTAATTTAATGAGATGAGAAGAACAGTAGGAGGAACAGTTTGGGAGGTGGTGGTGGGATTTCTGTATTGGACTTAAGTTTGAGGTCTTCATTTGACATCTGATTGGGAATATCAAGTAGGCAGTTGGATGTGTTTGGAGTTCAGGGAACAGGGTGAGGCTGGAGATGAATATGTGGGAGTTAAGACCATACGTATGGTATTTAAGGTCATAAGATTAAACACAATCACCTAGGGAATAAATATAAATAGAGGAAAAATAAATATGACATGTTTCTTTTCTTGAACTTTTGGACATACTTTTGTTGAACCTCTGGAGGTGGGATTGGGCATTTGTGAGTGTAGGTTCCTGCTATTTCTCTTTCTCTAAAAATACATGACATGATTTATACATCCCAACATTTCATACAATGCTTTTCATAATCTGATGCATACCTACTCACTTCTCCAGTTTCAGTTCCACCAAACAGCAAAAGCATCGTGCTGTTTCATGTCTGTGTGTGCCTTTTGCTCATGCATTTCTACTTTGCGGAAAAGCCCACCCTGCTCCCAACCCCAGCTTATATCCACACAAACACACATACACTTCACACTTCTGGGTAATACCTATTCATTTCTAAGACCCTAAATGTCATGTCCTTCAAAATACCTTCCCCTCAGCTTGTCTCCAGGTGGGTTGAGCCCATCTTCCATGCTTTATCAGCCCGTGCTTGGGAATAATTCCTTATCTTATTGCTTTATAATTATTGTCTCTTACTGTCTGCCTAATCCTGGGTACAGGGAATACTCAAAGCATTTATGAAAGTTTACCAACACGTTAACAGACAAGATAGAGAAAAGTGATGAGTGAAATAAACCTCTTAATCCCACAACAGCAGAACAACAGCAAAATAAACCCCACTTCAACCGGTAGTTACTGAGCTAAATTCCTCAATGTCCTCTGCAGGGTATGTTCTGCACTCAGCTAGGTCTTAATGAATGTGAAACAACAGGCCCTAAATGATCAATCATGGGAAAAAGAGGAAGCAAATTAGAAAATAAATCTTTGCAGGAAGAAGGATGAAAAAGGAAAAAATAGGCTAGAGGATTTCATTCTGAAACAAATGAGAATATTCCTAACTGCAATCTGTCTCTCATTTGGCAAATGAGAGTGACAGTCTCAATTGGAGCTTTAAAATGAAACTCTTTGAGTCAAAGAGATAATTAACCATTTATAAACAGATATGATAAACCCTTTAAAATGCACTACTTGATCCAATCAAATAATTAATTCCATAATTTTAAAATTATTTTAAAAAGCTGCTCTTTAAAGAAATTTAAATTAGATTTTATTACTATTTTCTCTGTGTTACAAAAGCCATCATTTGTAAAATGCTGATAGGCCAGATTTCAATTAGACAATACCATGTACACTAGTTGTTTTCTTAATGCAAATGAACCTTGACATCTTTTTTTGATTACATCACTCAATTATAAATTCCTTAAAAGCAGGAACTATAGATCCTCAACTAATGTGTGTTACATTTAAATTTAAGAATGTAATTGCGTGATTTCAGTACTTTTTTGTCTTCTTGTATAGCGCATATATACCATTCCATAATAATATACTCTAATAATGGTACAGTCACGATTTATTAGCACTTACATGTTGTACTTGCTTTATCTCCATTTTATTCTTACCACATCCCTATGGGAGAATATGTTTTTTCAGTTGAAAAGAAGTAGAACTTATATGGAATTTTAAACAGTTTACCCAGGCTCAGAAACACAATTTTGTCTAATAAAAATAACTAAGTATTTTTTTTAACTATGCCTTAACATACTTAAGGAAACCCTAAAAGCTTGTGTATTTGTGCTACACATATTTAAAAATGCCATTAATTGGGAACATCTAAGTATATAAGTGGATTTGAAAATCCTTATTAAAATGTCATTCTGATGTTTTCATTATTAAACAAAAGTGATACACTAGAGTTATTACCTCAAATGTGTATCAAATTTGTAATGATCACAAAGTAGCAGTTATCACTGAATTAAGGAAATATCTGTTTCAGATCATTTACTGCATAATAGAATTTTAGAGCTGTTTAAATTAACTAGGGTAACTAAAATATGTAAATGTGCAATACAAATATGAAATATGTAAGTTTGGTGACATACTTTATCTCTGAGAAATAAATTAATAAAACATAAAATTGCCAGGCATAGTGGCTCACGCCTATAATCCCAGCACTCTGGGAGGCCGAGGTGGGTGAATCACCTGAGATCAGGAGTTTGAGAACAGCCTGGCCAACATGGCGAAACCTCATCTCTACTAAAAATACAAAAAATTAGTTGGACATGGTGGTGCATGCCTGTAATCCCAGCTATGTGGGAGGCTGAGGGACGAGAATCGCTTGAACCAGGGCGGCGGAGGTTGGCAGTGAGCTGAGATCGCGCCACTACACTCCAGCCTGGGCAACAGAGTGAGACTCCGTCTCAATAAATAAATAAATAAATAAAATCATAATCTAATGTTTCATTCTAGCCAATCAGGTTCCTAATGCTTTATTATTTCCTCTCTTCACCTAGGAAATACATCTAATGCTTCTATCATGATGAAATCTAAAATAAGTCAATGAGGATGTTCTTTTAGTCAAATTGATGTCTTTGCCTGGGATGCCCTTCCACCTTAGTCGACCTAGACAATATTCCACATCTTTCAAGAACCATTTGGTGACTCATAAATCTATATCTCAAGCCCAGATCTCTGTCCTCAGGTCCTAGGTCAGGTATCCCACTGCTCACTAATCACAGCCACTGGAATTCTTCTGGGGCATCTTGACTCATCATGAGATATTCCTTCCATGGCTCAACAAAGAGAATGGGTTCCTCTTTTTTTGGTGCCTCCTCTGTTCTTTGTGTAAGCTTCTCTAACACTGTCTGTAATAGTTTATTTGAGGTCTTCATGTAATCGTTTATTCAAGGTCTTCAAATACTGGGCACACAGACCACCCTCCCCATTCTTCACTTTTGGAAACTTATTACGATGATAATAACAGCTATTGTTAATAGTATTATTTGCTAAACTTGTATGAGTGTGGTAGGCAGCTAATGCCAACAGATTGGAAGCTATTGACCAGATAAAACCTATAAACCATTCCTGCAAATAGAAATTTTTATATTCGTTTTAATAAATCATGTTAATTTCTCATGGCACTTGTAGATAAATTAATGAATCCATAAATAAATATATGTATAAATGTATGCATTAATAAACAAGTCACATCATTTTCTTAGATAGGATTTTTGGTAGCAAAAGTGAGTCACTTTAGAAAACTCAAAGTCTGTCTCATCGGCTTCTAGGTAACAAATTTCATATTTGATGACAGCCAATCTAACCATCCAGTTTATGTTCTTAAGCAGTGAATCAAATTAACCTACCAAAGTTTAATGCCAAAAAGTTTCTCTCCTGTGAGTCCAGGGAAAAGATGCACAATAACTACCTGTGACGAGTATGCAGTATTAATTATGTAGCTAATTAATTTTTAATATCATGCCTGTTTAATTAGTAACCAAAGAGCCAAAGAATGATGGCTGCCTCATACAGTTAGAGCTTAGACTGTATATTTTGCAGGTGTGAAAGCTTAAACTGCAGTATGCTTGATAACTTCACATGCAGTTCAATATTTATGAGGCCTATATGATACTTTAAAAGTTTTCTCATGTCAGATTATGATTATTAAGTAGTTAGAATTTTAATTACATAATGTATTTCCTCTTTATAAAGGGAGATGTTATCTAAGATAATTTTGATTTTGGGAGACTAATAGGATCAGGGCCTTTATGGAATTTTGTTTTTCCATGTACTACAAACATATTTTAAAAATGCCTCTAAAAGAGAAAAAATAATTAATCACTAATCAGTGAATTGCTTTGGTCTTCATATCCACAGAACAATCTTGGTTCTGTCCTGGAAAGTCCTGAGTTCATTTTATTTATTTGTCTAAATGTTTCGAGATGATAGAGTTGGTAACTCCTCTGTCTCTATTATTTCCTGTTTCCTATGTTATGGAGCCTCTATATCATTCTGTAAAGTCAGGTGGAAGAAAAAAAGGGAAGCACTGTTAAACTGATTTTCAAAAAGCAAGAGAAAATAACTCTTCCATTTTATATCTTCTAAAGAGAAATTGGCTAATAGACTTCAAACATAACTTTTTGCAGCGTTTTTGTAATTATGCTCTTAGAATATATGATGTGTTTTTATTTTCATAATTAACAGGAAATACATGTTATACATTAAATGTGACACAAGAGATATGAATTATGCAGTCAACTCGGTATGTGCTGATGAGCACAAAGCCCAAGGCACGTTCAGTCGAGTTTCTATGAAGATCTATAATGAGTTTCAAGTACATCATTTCCTGATGGAGGATAAGAAAACATCCATCAATGCAAATTTCTGCACATTTTTTCAGCTTTTATGAATACTTTACAAATTCTAAAAAGAATGAATTTCCAAAGTGCAACTTGAGCTAAATCTGCTAGTAATCTTATTTAGATGGTTTAGGTTCAGTGGTAAAATCTAGTCTTTTACGACTAGATTTTACAAGTCAAGCAATGGAGCACATTCTACTAATGCTTACTAATATCATCCTATTCAAATCCCAAAGGGATTCTCAAAGATGTGTACATATATATATATATACACATACATTTATTTAAACTGGTTATAGAGTGCTATCAATGAAGATAACTAGTGTAAGATAATTTGATACTGTACAACTTAATAAAGATCCTAGTCAATATCTAAACCTATATTAGTTTTATGTTGGAAAATAAATTATACAATGGAACAGGAAGGAAACAAGTGTTTATATATTTTTTAAATTCAAAATCAAGACTTCCCTAACATATGCAAAGTAAACATGCATATTTTATTCATTTAATTACTTTAGAATAGTTGAGAGCACCATAAATATCTTAAAGTTTATGTTGAATTTTTTTATTAGGATAGCATTTAAACATATACTAATGAGGAGTGAAGGAAAATGCTTAGGAGTAAAATTGTGTTGAATATTAAATAAACATTAAAAGTTACAACACTTCGTGGTCCTTAGAGACACTTTACAGAATAACATATAGTTATTGTAAAAGAAAGCCCAATAAGGCAACAGCCTCCTAATTGGTTCTCTTAACACGTCTCTCTCCCCACAGTCCATTTTCCACAATAAAGAGTTATCATCCTGAAAAGCTGATCTGATCACATGCCTTCCCTGCTTAAAGACCTCTGCTGGCTCTCTGATGCCAGAGGATGAAGGCTAATCTCCCCAGCCTGGCCGGAGCCTGCTCCTCCGGCCTCATTTCCTGACAAACTCCTCCGCGCACCTTAACCTGTGGTCCCTGAACGGCGGAAGCAAGGCAGAGTGGGGCGAGCAAGGCCAAGGAGGCAGGGAAGACGTTTCATGAACACCACCTGATCAGTGCTTCTCTCTTTCGGGTGCCTTGCCCCCTTTTTAATACCCAAAATGATCTGCAGTTTCGTTATCCGCTCTTTACCCTTTTACTTCTTCATTTGGCTCATTCTCTATACTCCAGCAGAGAAATGACAGAGCAACAAGAAATCAAAACATTCTCACAATATAGTGCAAAACGTAAGGAGAAAATACACTCTCGCTCCCTTCTCTTGCTGTAAATTACCTCATGGGTATGGAAAATGACAGCTACCATTTCCCTGTGGAAGTGGAAAAAGAAAGTGTCCAGAAAGCCCCTTCAATCTGCTGAGTCAGGGATGTTCAAGGGTCTCCAAGCACAGCTCCAGCTTCTTGAGCTGAGTTAGGCACCTAAGTGCTCAATAGATGTTTGTTAGTAAAATGAGTTTAATTGACTAATAGATGTTAGTAGGTTGAAGGAAGGGGAATCATTTTAAGGATACCATATATAAATGTATTTCAGATACTGTATTTCTTTTTCTACCAATACACCAACACTTTCCTTGATAAGAAATTTTGTTTTTAGTTTAAGCGAAAAAAGAATGCAGATTGAGCACCTGTTTATTAGTAGGAGCTACAAATTCTTAAGGGCCCGAATGTGTTGGGTCATTTATGGGCATTTTCTTCTTTTTGCCTCCACACAACCCTGGAAGTTGGTATTATGAACCATATTTGTACACACACAGGGATGAAGTAAAATCTCTCAAAGCATGTGGATATATAAGTGATAGAGTGGGGATTCGAGCTCATGTTTATCTGATCCAAAGGAAATGATCTTTCTATTATGCTTCCTATTTATATAGACCAGAGGCTTTAGAAATATTTCTTTCAACCTCAGGAAGTCATTGATCTGAGGCCCCTTACTAAGAAGGCATTTTTCTCAATTCCCTGAAGTTTAACATTAAGGACCACTATTTCAGTTGTTGTGAAGTGGGCAAGGGGGAAATAGATGATTTCCTATGTAATCTGAGCCCGTCCCCTTCAAGTTCTTTATATATTGTGTTGCAGACTCAAAAATGAAAATAACATTCTTAATATCTTATTTTATCATTATTATAATTGAAAGAAATATTACAAAAGTATATTGAAAATTAATTGACACAGGGACAAGGCACTAGTACAAATGAAATTTCCATGTAACTGTCGTTTGTTTATGCAAGGAGTATCACTTCACAAACTATTAAACCCAAACTATGGCAGAGCATAAAAGAGCTTGTACATCAAGCACTTAGTCGAAAGTTACATTATGCTAACTAGCTGAAGAGCTTGTCAACATCTCCTGGGTTAAGTATGTCACCTCTTTGATCATCCAAAAAGGTTTCCAACACTGTAGGTGGTCCTAATTAACAGGAAACTGTGATCTTCTTTTACGACTAGATTTTACAAGTCAGGCAATAGAGCACATTCTATTAATGCTTACTAATATCGTCCTATTCAAATCCCAATATCTCCCCAGATATACAACTGATTATGAACGTGTGTCCTGTTTTAATAGTATCTTTTAAGAGAAAGTTTGATGCTTCTTATCTAAATATCCTCAGGGTTCCTGTAGTCAATTATATTTTCTCATCATGGACTAAGAATGCCCACCCTTAGGGTAAGCTTCGTATCTGAATAATCCACATCTGAATTCTAGCTTTGATTTAATTTACATGATCTTCCTGGGAAGGAGGAGGAGGTGAGGGTGTGTGTATGTATGTGTGTGTGTCTGTGTGTGTGTGTGGTGTGTATGTATAGATGGTAGGCTTTTATCTGTGTTTAAGACCTTCTATTTTAGCAACCACAGGAAAGAAGCTGTTTGCTTTAAATACATAAATCACTTTTAATAGTTATGCCAACCCCATAAGATAGTTATTTTGATGTTCATTTTATTTATTATTTTTATTTTTTTAATATTTGTATACTTTATTCATGCTATAGTAGTAAAAAAAAGAAGCTTTCAAATTATATAGATATGGAATGAAATTTTAGTAACTTCCTTAGAGAAACATGACTCTGAGGAAGTCACATTAAGTCTCTATTTTCTCATCTCCAAAATTGTTATCATGATAAATATCTCATAGTCGTGCCTTTGTAAAGGACTTGGTCCACCTTAGTCACTCAAAATTGGCAATGTTACATTAATTTTTATTTATGAATTCCCAGTTTATCCTAAATTGGTTTGCACCAACAGAGAGCAATTAAATCCGATTACATGATCTTTTACATTCAGAATCCCTTGTTTTCACCAGCCCTAACCATGTAAGCAGATTTTCCAGGGAGCATTAGGTGATGTATGTGTATCTCAAATATTTTCACTAATAATAGTAGGTGATTTGGTAATTAGAAATACCAGCCTCACTTTATAGAAACAAAGCACTATTTTTAAAAAGTAATTTGGCCTTTGGCTCACACAACCTGCTGAATGTTTCACTGATCACTCACGGACATGCATTTTTTTTTGTTTGTTTTGTTTAAGAGTTCCAGGTGTTCTTTTTTTTTTTCCTTTTTTTTTTATTATACTTTAAGTTCTAGGGTACATGTGTACAACATGCAGGTTTGTTACATATGTATACATGTGCCATGTTGGTGCGCTGCACCCATTAACTCGTCATTTACATTAGGTATATCTCCTAATGCTTTCCCTCCCCACTCCCCCTGCCCCACAACGGGCCCCGGTATGTGATAGTCCCCTTTCTATGTCCAAGTGTTCTCATTGTTCAATTCCTACCTATGAATGAGAACATGTGGTGTTTGGTTTTTTTTGTTCTTGAGATAGTTTGCTGAGAATGATGGTTTCCAGCTTCATCCATGTCCCTACAAAGGACATGAACTCATCATTTTTCATGGCTGCATAGTATTCCATGGTGTATATGTGCCACATTTTCTTAATCCAGTCTATCATTGTTGGACATTTTGGACGGTTCCAAGTCTTTGCTATTGTGAATAGTGCTGCAATAAACATACCTGTGCATGTGTCTTTATAGCAGCATGATTTATAATCCTTTGGGTATATACGCAGTAATGGGATGGCTGGGCCAAATAGTATTTCTAGTTCTAGATCCTTGAGGAATCGCCACACTGTCTTCCACAATGCTTGAACTAGTTTACAGTCCCACCAACAGTGTAAAAGTGTTACTATTTCTCCATATCCTCTCCAGCACCTGTTGTTTCCTGACTTTTTAATGATCGCCATTCTAACTGGTGTGAGATGGTATCTCATTGTGGTTTTGATTTGCATTTCTCTGATGGCCAGTGATGATGAGCATTTTTTCATGTGTCTGTTGGCTGCATAAATGTCTTCTTTTGAGAAGTGTCTGTTCATATCCTTTGCCTACTTGTTGATGGGGTTGTTTGTTTATTTCTTGTAAATTTGTTTGAGTTCTTTGTAGATTCTGGATATTAGCCCTTTGTCAGATGAGTAGATTGCAAAAATTTTCTCCCATTCTGTAGGTTGCCTGTTCACTCTGACGGTAGTTTCTTTTGCTGTGCAGAAGCTCTTTAGTTTAATTAGATCCTATTTGTCAATTTTGGCTTTTGTTGCCATTGCTTTTGGTGTCTTAGACATGAAATCCTTGCCCGTGTCTATGTCCTGAATGGTATTGCCTAGGTTTTCTTCTAGGGTTTTTATGGTTTTAGGTCTAACATTTAAGTCTTTTAATCCATCTTGAATTAATTTTTGTATAAGGTGTAAGGAAGTGATCCAGTTTCAGCTTTCCACATATGGCTAGCCTGTTTTCCCAGCACCATTTTTTAAATAGGGAATCCTTTCCCCATTTCTTGTTTTTGTCAGGTTTGTCAAAGATCAGATGGTTATAGATATGCGGTATTATTTCTGAGGGCTCTGTTCTGTTCCATTGGTCTATATCTCTGTTTTGGTACCAGTACCATGCTGTTTTGGTTACTGTAGCCTTGTAGTATAGTTTGAAGTCAGGTAGTGTGATGCCTCCAGCTTTGTTCTTTTGGCTTAGGATTGACTTGGCGATGCGGGATCTTTTTTGGTTCCATATGAACTTTAAAGTAGTTTTTTTCCAATTCTGTGAAGAAAGTCATTGGTAGTTTGATGGGGATGCCATTGGATCTAAAAATTACCTTGGGCAGTATGGCCATGTTCATGATATTGATTCATCCTATCCATAAGCATGGAATGTTCTTCCATTTGTTTGTGTCCTCTTTTATTTCATTAAGCAGTGGTTTGTAGTTCTCCTTGAAGAGGTCCTTCACATCCCTTGTAAGTTGGATTCCTAGGTATTTTATTCTTTTTGAAGCAACTGTGAATGGGAGTTCACTCATGATTTGGCTCTCTGTCTGTTATTGGTGCATAGGAATGCTTGTGATTTTTGCACATCGATCTTGTATCCTGAGACTTTGCTGAATTTCCTTATCAGCTTAAGGAGATTTTGGGCTGAGACAATGGGGTTTTCTAAATACACAATCATGTCATCTGCAAAGAGGGATAATTTGACTTCCTCTTTTCCTAATTGAATACCCTTTATTTCTTTCTCCTGCCTGGTTGCCCTTGATGTTCATTTTAGAGATTAACAAATCAAACTCCATCTGTGGAAAGATGGTAGATTGAATACATGCATCTAATTTTATTTCTTTTGAAACCTCAGTGAAAAATACAGTAAAGAGATTTGTAAAAAATATAACCAACAAGATGGAGAGGATGAGAGCAGGCAGAGTCTATGTGAATGTTAGAAAGCAGACAGATGAGGGACAGCTGACTTACACCAGAGGAAGCCAAATCTTACTCAAAATATGGAAGCTCAGACCCAGTTACAGGTAGAATTCCCAAAAGGCTCAGAAATGCTCAGTACTGGGTATAAGGTGGAAATAAAAGGGCGTAGAGAGCTAAAGTAAGAATTTACTGAAAACTGTTGAAGAAGTAGTTTCAAAGATGCCTTTTTCCACCCTTTGCTGCTGGGTAACTGTCCATTTTCAGCTCTCATAAATACTCTTTGGCTTATCCTCTGAAGAGGATGACACCATGCCTGGGCAGGTGGACTCCAGGCGCAGCTGTGAAAGTGGATACTCCACCATTGCACGATATCCAGTAACCCTATGCGCTCTGAATGCTGACAGTCTTCAGCTCTCCTTAGCTTGCTTGGGATCCCAGAATTCTGGTAGTCCAGGTGTCATCCCTCAGGCAGGAGGTTGGAAGAGTCTTTGCTGGAGAACCAGAGCAGCCCTAGAGGAAAGACGTAAAGATCCTGTGTAACAGGGTGTCTCCAAAATGGACCAGCAAATCACCCCAGAGTAAAGCTCATAAATGACAAGTGGCACCCACTGAACAGTGCTTATTAAGTCTCCACACTTTTTTTTAAACTTTATTTTACTCTGAAAATTACATAACAGTATTGAGTACATATTATAAATAAACAGCTGAAACAATTATAAAACAGACAATTATCAGAACGTTGACAGCATTCTGAAGCTCCCTGCGTGTCCCTTCCTAATCCCAATACATTCCTTTCCACTAAAGGAAACCAGTGATTCCAACTTTTATGGTACTTGTTTATTTGCTTTTCTTTGCCAACTAAATGAGGATGCCTAAATACTGATATATATGTTAATTAGTTTGATTTAACCATCCCACAATGAATACTTGTTTTAAAACGTCATGTTGTATACCATAAATATATGCAATTTTTGTCGACGTAAAAATAATTTTTTAATTGGTGTAGTGCTGTCACATCTATTTGTAAATACTCTGGAAATACATAAATATGAGATTACCCTCAGCGAAATCAGTGTTAATATTGTTTTGTTCTATTGCCTGGGATACATAGGAACTTTAAACCAAAGGCAAAGATATATTTTCCTACCTTCTCATCTTCAACTCCTGTTAGCTTCAGTTTGGAAGAAAAATGTCTTAAAACTACTTAGCAGCAGGGTACAAAGGAAGAGGTATGTATGTAAATGCATTTTTTTGTTTGTTTGTTTTGTTTTTAAAATATGCTTTATTTTTTAGAGTAGGTTTAGGTTCACAGCAAAATTGAGTACAATGTTACAGAAATTTCTCATATACTCCCTGGTCCCACACATGCATAGCCTCCCCAACTACCAAAATTCCACACCAGACTTGTTCATTTATTACAACCAATGAACCTACATTTTCACATCATTATCACCCAAAGTCCATTACAGTAAGGTTCTCTTGGTGTTGTGGATTCTATGGGTTTGGATGTAAATGGTTTCTTATTTCCTAAAATGCTAAAGAATAATCCATTACCCATATATTTAATAATTCAATAACTATTAATGAAACCATCATTATTTCATTAAAATGAAGTTGACTGTGATGCAAGAAAAGAGTACTGAATGATATATCTTTGACTGTAAAGATTTTACAACATATTTTAATAAAACAGGAAGTGACAATATAAAATAAAAAATTCTTAACCAAAAAAAAATAATAATAATAATTTTTTAAAGCCTTATAAAGTAATCATAGGAAGGCAGTGTGGTATTAGAGCAAGGATAGACAAAACAAAACAACAACTGATTCAGTGTTACCTGCCTTTGGACTTTATATAAATGGACTCATAAAGTATGAATTATTTTGTGTTTAAATTTTGTTATATTATTTACTCATATATATTGTTAGTAATAACTGATTTGTACATTATTATTGCTGTATAGTATTCTAATATTTACATGAGTATCCCACGATTTATTTATCCATTCTACTCTTGGATAATGGATGCTGGAGTTGCTTCTAGTTTGGGGCTATTAAGAAAAATGTTGCATGACATGTTTTCTCAGTCTTCTGTTGCATATATGTGTACATGCATTTCTTTAGGGCATGGGTTGGCAAGCTTTTTCTGTAGAGGGCCCCAGAGAGTAAATATTTTAGACTTTGCAGGTCCTATGGCTTTTTTTGTTACAACTACCCAAATCTGTGAAGAAGCACCCATACTTAAGGGTATAGGCAAGGCTGTTCCAATAACACTTTATTTACTAAAACAGGCTGTAGGCTGGATTTGACTTGAGAGCTTTAGTTTGCTAGCTCTTATTTTAGGGAATCTGTTAGGAATGGAATTGTTGATTATAAAGTAAGTATATTTTCAATAAAACCAAACTGGTTTTCAAAGTACCACAAGCAAAGTGTGAGATTAATTATTGCTCTATATCTTCTACTTCAGCTCTTGGTATTGTCAGCCATTTTAATTTTAGCCATTCTGGTGGACCTATAGTGTTATCTTATTGTTGTTTTAAGTCTCAAATCAGTGATCAGTTACGAAGTTTTCATGTCAATTGACCAGTGGGATATTTTTTCTTTTGAGCAGTACCTGACAAGGGATTTTTTTTTTTTTTTTGGTGGAGGGTTGTGAGGAGAATTTTTCTATTAGGTTGTCTGTTATTTTCTTATTAATTTATAAAATTTGTTTAAATATTCTGGATAGGAACTTTTAAAAGTTATTCATGTTATAAATACCTTCTCCAACTTGGTGGCGTGTTTTTACACTATTTTACTGTTTTCTTAAAATGAATAAATGTTCTTTATTTAATTGGTGTCATTTATTAAATTTTCTTTAATACTGGTATTTTTGTGTTCTATTTAAAATAAATATTTCTCTGCTCCAAAATCTTGAAAATATTCTACATTTTGTTTTATATATTGTTTTGCCCTTCATGTTCATGTCTGTAATCCATTTGAAATCACTTTTTAAAAATATATGGTTAGCTGTTAAGTTAGCTATCAAGTTTTAATTGTTTTCCATAAGAATACCTAACTGACCCAGCACCATGAATTGAAGACATCATTTTTTCTATGCTGCTCTGCAATGCTAATTTTATAATAAATTAAGCAGCTATAGCATATGTGTTAGTCTGTCTCTGGTTTCTCTTGTCAGTTTCATTTTTTTTTTTTTTTGGCTATCCTTGCTCTAATATCACACTGCCTTCATATTATTACTTTATAAGTCTTGGAAAAATTATTTTTTAAGTTGACAAATAAAAATGGTGTATATTTAATATACAACACAACATTTAAAAATATGTATTCATTGTGGGATGGTTAAATTAAGCTAATTAACATATATAACCTCACATGCTTATTATTTATTTTATGGTGAGAATGCTTAGAAAAATCTGTCAGCAATTTTTAAGAATACAGTACATTATTATTAACGATGGTCACCATGTTTGTATCCCTCTCAAAATTCATATGTTGGAACCTAATACCTAGTGTGATAGTAGTAACAGGTAGGGCCTTTGGGAGGTGATTAATTTGGCTCTATTAAGCACTATTAAGATATAATACAATATTTTATTAATAATTAATATGAATTCCCTGGCACTTTTGGCCTGCCTTGTACATGAGCAGAGCAGCCTTCCAGTGTTGGAGGGATGCCATCAGGCATGAAGATGTGACAGGCACTGGCAGCTGGAAGTCAGAGAACACTGAGAGGCCCAAGGAACATGAGAGGGGGACACGACAGTATCTGCTACACTATACCTGCGTTAAGGTGGGCAGTTCACTTGAGGTCAGGAGTTCAAGACCAGCTGGGCCAACATGGTGAAACCCCATCTCTACTGAAACTACAAAAATTAGCTGGGCATGGTGATGTACACCTGTAATCCCACTCAAGAGGCTACTCAAGAGGCTGAGGTAGGAGAATTGCTTGAACCCAGGAGGTGGAGGTTGCAGTGAGCTGATGTTGTGCCACTACACTCCAGCATGGGTGATGGAGAGAGACTCTCAAAAAAAAAGTGACTTAATATCTTTCATTTGTATTAATAAATAAAATAATTATTAATAAACATAATTAATATTAATAATTCTGACTAATAATTTTCCTGAGCATAGAAATTTTTCCTCAAATTAAATTTTTTGTATCTTTTTCTATTTGTTTTATTCTCTATTGGTGACACTAATTATGTATAATTTATCTCTTCTGTTTCTCATAGTGATTGTTTCTCTCCATTTTTTAAAAACGATGTCTTCATTTCCATCTGATTTTGCACACTTAAGGAATATTTGGTGGCCAGGTGTGATGGCTCACCCAGCACTTTGGGAGGCCGAGGCAGGCGGATCACCTGAGGTCAGGAGTTTGAGACCAGCCCGGCCAACATGGCGAAACCCTATCTCTACTAAAAATGAAAAATTAGCTGGGCATGGTGGTGCATGCCTGTGGTCCCAACTACTTGGAAGGCTGAGCCAGGAGAATCGCTTGAACTCAGGAGGAGGAGGTTGCAGTGAGCCGAGATCGCGCCACTGTACTCCAGCCTGGGCGACAGTAAGCCTCCATCTCAAAAAAAAACATTTGGTACCCCACGGCCCCTACCGTGTTCTATGCAGTGCATATTCTTCTAGCTTTTGTTTCCATCATGACTTTCATTTACGTAATGAATGTTTTCCTTCCAATTTTTCCTGAGTGCTCTAAGTGCTCATCTTTCATCTTCTTGTTGTGTCTTTTCTGAACCCTGCTTTAGTTCTTGTTTTCCAGAAGTATTTTTTTTCCTTTGTTCTTAGTGAATAGAAATACATTGGGTCTCAATTTTCATCTGTGACATGGCAGCATTTTTCTGGTATATTTTCTTTCTTCGCTATTTATTTTTTCTGCTCCTTTTTTACCTATATATTTTTTCTTGTATTATCTGTGTGCAGATATTGCTATAGTCTGAATGCTGGTGTCCCTCCCAAAATTCATATGTTGGAACCTAGTACCTAGTGTGATAGTATTAACAGGTAGGGCCTTTGGGAAGGGATTAAATCATGGGGGCTCCACCCTGATAAATGGGATTAGTACCCTTATAAAAAAGGCTCAAGAGAGCCATCATTCGAGCAGTGAGTGAGCCCTCACCAGACACTGAATCCACCAATGCCTTCATCTTGAACTTTTCACACTGCAGAACTGTGAGCAATAAATTCTGTTGTTTGTACATTATCCAGTCTAAGATATTTTTGTTATAGCAGGCTGAAAGGACAAAGACAGATCTTTGCCTGTCCCATTCTTATCATTAATCTTTAAATGAAAAGAATTCTTCCTGATCCAACTCTTTTTAGATTTGTGGGGAACGGTCTGGGGCAGTGTCCTAAGCTAGTAATACTCTCCGTGGTTCTTAACAAAGTTTCTTATGGCACAAGTTTATGTGGTTGAGTGAGTTCTTAAACTAATTTCCCCACCATTGAAGGAGATCTACACTTACATGGAGGCTTTGTATAAAGAGTACCTCACCTCATACCCTGTCTAGTGGCAGGTGCCCTTCAGCAAAGAAAAGCATCTGTGTGTTCCTTGTTCAGCTCCACACTCTCAGCTTCTTCACATTGCCAAATTGATCCTAAGAGGTTCTCTCCACCAGTCCCCCCAAATTCTCATTCAAAGACAGGGCTTATTGGATTCACCCTTCAGCTTAGATCACCTACGTTGAGCATCAGGTTCTATAGGCTTTCTTTGACATCTGCAGCCACAGATGTCTTCTCTTGGTGTCTTTCCACATACGTGATAGATCGTTGCTGACTTTCCTCATGTATTGTGGTTTAGGGGTATGGCGGCTCATAGTTTCACCAATGATGGAATTTACATTTCAGTTTCTCATTTTTGGTGTTGTTTTAAGATGATTGCTGAGAGAAGGGAGCATAAATGTCTTTTTCCTGCTATCTTAAAGATACAAGTTGATAGTTTATTGGAGGAGAAGTCTTCCTCTTGCCTCTCTGCTTCTCACAAATATTTTGTCTCTGCTGTAGTCCAGCACTGTCCAATACAGCATATATGATGATGAAAGTGTTCTATAACTATGCTGATCGATACAAGTAGCCAATAGCCACAAGTGAGTATTGAACACTTGGAATGTGGCTAGTGTGGCTGAGGACTACATTTTAAACTTTATCCAAGTTAATTTACTTAAAATTAAATTTAACTAGCCTAAATCTAGTTCTTTAGGTCTCCCTAAAGATATATATATATATGTATATTTAGAAGGCATATTCCTTCCTAGGTTTTATTTTTTTCTCCTGCTTGTCACATCCCTTCCCTGAGGCAAAGAGCACAGAGCCCAAACTGCTTGAGGGAAAAGAGAAACTGCTGGGGGAAAAAACCTGAGTCAAGAGCTCAGAAATCTTATCCCCCATTAGTTGGTGTCTGATTTGCCTTCTTAGATGGCACTAAAGCCCAAGGATTAGTTGGAGGCATCCAGAAGCTTTTCTGGATACAGATGCCCAGCACCTTTTAGCCTCAGGTGTCACATTTGGTACCTAAGGCAAATACTACTGCAGTGACCTTTAGAATTTCTAATCATTTATGATGAAAACAGCTCACGGCTGGGTTGTTAAGTCCAAAGGAACCCAATGATAAGGGAGAGACAAGATATAAGTCAAGTGTGTCCTCATTCCCAGGGAGGAGATGGCCCACAAAGCCATGCATTGGCCACTACCTGTATCTCTAGTATCTTCTTGAAACTTTCACTTTTGTTCTTTGTGGTCCGGCTTCCTCTCAGACTCTAAGAATGTGCCATGTTCCTGCTCACTACAGGACTTTTGTAGATCTTGTTCTCTGTATCTGGAAATCCCCACCACTCCTTTGTCATCTTTTATTTTTAACTCCTATTCATTGTTCAGATCGTGAATATCACTTCTTCAGGGAGGCCTGTTTTGGTTCCTTAGTCCAGGTCGGTTACACCTTAATAAATAAAGTAGCTTAGATATCTGCCCCAGGTATTTGAAAGTTGGCTGCAGATGGGAACACATCTGAATCTCTCCAGGAGCTCAGGATACTCCCAGGATATGGAGCTCTCACCGTCCATCTCTAAGATGCATTGATATATGGGGTTTATCATTTTACAGTGCTTGAATGAATGGATTCTGGCTTCAAAGTTCTTGTCTAAAAGCATAGGATAAAATTTCCTATTTCCATCCTACGCTGTAAATCATTACCCAGCTGTAAACATATTAAATAAATTCTCCTCTCATGCAGTATAAAACACTGAACATTCTAGGTGATTTGAAACTGAACTCATAGACTCTTTATTCATAGTATAAAAAAAGAATAAATATTTTTATTCATAGAACTCATAGAGAAGGAACATTGCTTTAGATTTAGATATTTTCTAGAAATGCAGGCTGGAATAATAGAGTCAAGGCACAATTTTCTCCAAGGGGGAAAGGTAGTGCTTTCACCTAATGAATAAGGTTATTTCCCAGTTTGCTTGGCCTACAAAGTATGTTCATTGTTCTCTGCCAATTTAGTGCTTTGCTATTCATGGAGATAGGCTGGATAGTGGCTGAACAGAAAGCAGGGCAGTAAAGAAAAGGGAAAATAAGAGAGTAAGATTGGCTTAGGGATAGAGTGAAGAAAGTCCCTAAGACTAATTTTCTCAATGTAATAGAGCTTGTAAAAGCAATTTCTCCCTTTCAAAAGCTACACTGATTATGCTGAGTCAGGTGAATTCTAGGTTAATATCTAAGCCATTTTGTATTGTTGTCTGCAATGCTTATAGGATTATTCATTGACAAAGGCAACTTACTGACTATATAATGTGACTTCTTTGAGTTTCCCAATATATCTGGAGTGAGTTGTTCCTTAGCAACTATAGTGTGAAAGGCCAAGTGTTACTCCCCAATTGGAGTTAACTCAGGCTACATCAGGGGAAAGCAGGATAGTCAGAAGGAGGTTGCTAGGGTATTAAGCCATTTCCAAATGTGACGTGAGTCAAAATCAGCTTCATTTTTCTCTATAGACTAAATTCAATTTCAAATTTATAAATGCACTCAAATTTCTGAGACTTTGGTTGTGCACTAATTTATATTAACTTACCAGTAGCCGATCCACAGAAAAATCCCAAAGGTCTAGCATCAACCTGTAATGGCAGAATTCTCAACTCCTTCACATAGGCTATGATCCAGAGGAAAGCAGGATTAGCAGGGGTGCCTCTTTGCACATGAAAACTTGGTCTGAGATTTCTCCGAGATGACTAATATGAATTAGTTATGTAACTGTTTCAAAGTAGCCTGAAAAAATTAAATTCAGATGAAGTTATTATGCAGGCTTAACAGCCTTCTGAGAGCCCAGGCCTGAGGCTAAGAAAATAAAAGTGGACCTTATTTGTATTTAATCAACAAATGAATTAATTAGCTCCTTAAAAAGCTTTAAAATTGTCATGTTTAACTAGACTTGCTCAGTTAGAATTGGAGAGGCTATTTTGTGAGTGAATTACAGTCAGTATCCTGTGAAAATGGAAGTCCGATATCATACGCATGTAGATTTTTTATTCTCTCTTCCCGTTTATCTGTCTGAGCAACTTACTGCTTTTCATTCTTCAGCAAAGGACACATATTCAATAAAGGAGACATTCTGTAGCTAAGTGTGGCTTTTTTCTTTCTTTTCTTTTTCCGTTGATCAGTGGCCCCTTTGATAAAGGGCAGAGGGGAGACAGAATAGGAGAGACTCCACATCAGTGGTATCACAATGCTGGCTGAAAATTCAGAAACTCACAGGGGTGTCTCCAAAAGCCTTTCGGAAATGTGAACGTCATCATTTGTTGTCACGGACACAATGTCATTAATGTGTCAATAAGACAACATTACAATATAGATTATTTTTGCAGCTTCTCTTCCTTCGAAAGAGAAGGAAAGCTGCATGATAAAATATGAGGGTGAAGCTTAGAGTTACAAGGTGCAAACTCTGCTGTAGGAGAAGCAAGACCCTTGTCCAGATGGCCCCTGGAGAGGCGAGTTAGCATGAAGAAAAGAACTGGGGAATAACGGGGAAAAGGAGGAGTTAAGATTTGCTTCATAAAAGGATTTAGGGAGCCTCTCTTTATGATTTTGCTCCTCTAGTTCCCTAAAAGAAGCAATGCGTGCCTACTTTGCTTTCTGAAGTCAGAAAGGAATGCTTGATTTCTCAGCAGAACTACTGTTTGTTTGTTTTTCCTCTCTAAATACTGGCATCCTTTTAAAAGAAAGCAAAGCTTTTTATTTCACAGAATTAAAAGTCTTAACACATCTAGAAGAGTTTAACATCTTAGTATAAAGGGATACGTGTGGGAAAGTAAATACAGGTATCAGATTCGTCCTGGTTTTGATAGGGGCAAGGCTCTGGGAACAGAGAGGCACAGCTCTTCTGCAGTGAGAAGAGAAGGTGCCATTCTGGGAAGCATGGAGCAGGAATAAGACAAGGCCATCAACGACCGATTCCCTTATATTATGATTTGCTTGGAGTTGTTCTAACTGTCTTCATCTGAGTACAGACAAAGCTGTGTGCAAAAGTTTTACAGCTCTTGACCTTACTCAATATCCACACCTAGGTGAGAACCATGAAGCATTTTGTAACACTCTTAGCATTTTGCCATCTTTCAAAATGCACCTTTGAGTCTTTTACTTTATTTTCTCAAAATGTAATCTTCCCCAGCTCTACCCAGCACATTTAAATCATGATAGGACAGATGACTGTAAAGATAATTAACCTTTGCTAAGGTTTCACTTAGAAGACTCCCCTTGGCCGGGCGCGGTGGCTCACGCTTGTAATCCCAGCACTTTGGGAGGCCGAGGCGGGCGGATCACGAGGTCAGGAGATCGAGACCATGGTGAAACCCCGTCTCTACCAAAAATACAAAAAATTAGCCGGGCGTGGTGGCGGGCGCCTGTAGTCCCAGCTACTCGGAGAGGCTGAGGCGGGAGAATGGCCTGAACCTGGGAGGCGGAGCTTGTAGTGAGCCGAGATTGCGCCACTGCACTCCAGCCTGGGTGACAGAGCGAGACTCCGTCTCAAAAAAAAAAAAAAAAAAAAAAAAAAAAGAAAAAGAAAAAAAAAAAAGAAAAGAAAAAGAAGACTCCCCTTGATGCTTTATTTTTCTAAGATTGACCATTAGCTAGTGCACTCTGTCACAGGATAGAAATTTGTAGCATTGGTTGTGTCAAAATAGCACAAGTATGAACCCCCCGTTTAAGAGGTTGTATTTCTTGATCTAGTTAACAAATCATCTCATGTTGTTCTTTAAAACATATAACACTACCCAAGTGTTTCTGGCTAATGTTAGGATCAGACAGAGGGTTGATGAGCTGTAATGTCGATAGTGCAGATGCCATAAAACAACACCTACTGCCTTCTAAAACAGAGGAGGAGGAGCAGGGGATGGGGAGAGGCTTGAGAAGTTCTCTAGTGCCACCATTGATTTAATTCCCTCAACAACATGCAAAAAATCTTGTGAAAACTTTGCATGCTACAAAATGATGGACAAAAATTCCAACTGTTTGATTGTTGGTTTATAGAACATAATGGACAGCATGACATGATATTTTGGGAGTCTGATCGTGTTACCTGAAACCAAGAGAAGGTGAACATCCTGGTTTTGGCTATACATTTTCTAGCCAGAAATAGCATGGCTAAAAGGCGTTGATACCAAAGAAGGGCAATAGGAAAAGAAATTACTTGTATGTTTCTGATATGGCTCTCTTTATTTGGTTTCCTATCAATAATGACATTTTGAAATTTCTCAGGAATTTTCACACTGCTGTGGCTTTTTATTTGCAAGTGCTTAGGATGTGCAAACAGAAAGGGGTGGGGCTTTCTGTTTCCTGGAGGTAGCACACCCCTAGCCGCCAGTTAGAGTACAATTGCTTCCCACTTTAAACAGGTTTCCTCTTCCCTTTTTATGGGATTGGAAGTGAACTCAACTCGAATACTTCAGACTCAAGAAGTAGGATGTGGTAAATTAAGGGAAAAAACATTAATGAATTTATTCAGCTGTGTTTAACCTCCCTGAGGTGAGCAGCTCTGGATCTAAATTATACAATGTCTAATGTGATCACTTAAAATATCTATGGCTTTGTCTGTGATTTAATATTTTTTTAAATTTTAACTTTTCATTTTGAAGTTTGAAATAATTTTAGACTTATACAAATGTTGTAAAAATGGTACAGAGAATTCTCATATACTCTTTACCTAGCTTTTCCAGATGTTAATATCTTACTTAAGCCTAGTGCAATTATCAAAATCAGGGAATTCACGTTGATTTAATTCTGTGACTCATCTTCAGATCTCAATTAAATTTGCTGCTTGTCTCACTAATGTCCATTTTCAGGTCCAGGATGAAGTCTAAGACACCTTACATTTAGTTGTTAGATAATGACTTTTTAATATTGCTGTACCAGGCCAGGCATGGTGGCTTACACCTGTAATCTCAGCACTTTGGGAGGCTGAGGCTTACAGATCACCTGAGGTCAGGAGTTCAAGACCAGCCTGGCCAACATGGTGAAACCTCAACTCTACTAAAAATAAAAAAATTAGCTGGGCATGGTGGTGGGTGCCTGTAATCCCAGCTACTCAGGAGGCTGAGACAGGAGACTCTTGAATCCAGGGGGCGGAGATTGCAGTGAGCCGAGATTGCATGACTGCACTCCAGCCTGGGCAGCAGAGTGAGACATAGTATACCATCTGTTTTTTGTTGTTGTTGTTGTTGTTTTGTGTTTGTTTGTTTTTTGTTTTGTTTCCTTCCTTCCTTTCTTCCTTCCTTCCTTCTTCCTTTCCTCAAACCCTTTCCCTTCCCCTCCCCTCTCCTCCTGTCTCCTCTCGTTTCTTTTCCTTTCCTTCCTTTTTTTTTTTAACAATTAGCAACTTTGAGTATAATGATGTCATAAGATTAGCCCAGTAAAAATGCACACTTAATAGAATACAGTATGTGTAAACATCATTTTATATGCACTGGGAAACCAAAAAAAATTGTGCGACTCACTTTATTACCCAATATTCACTTTATTATGGTGATGTAGAACTGAACCTGCAATATCTTTGAGGTATGTCTGTAACTGCTTGATGTACTTATTCTAGGTATAATAGAAAGTAAAAGGGTCAAAATTTTCCCAGGCACATTTACTTCTTACCCATTTCAAATAGGAAATGTTATTATAGTCTTAGAAGCATTTTACTAGGATAGTACTTCTCATGGTTGACTGGGTCAGAAGCCAAATTAGAATATTTTTAACCCCTCTTGATAGGATTCTAATATCAACTGCCAACTTTATCTAAAATTAGCCTTTGCTTTATCCCATCTAAAAGCTTTTTAATCCCTTTTATTTTGGCGTATCAACTGTTGAAATTCTCATTGTAAATCAATGTAGTTGGTTTTTGTTTTTTTTTTTGATGCCAAATGTATGAATAGCACTGAGCTAATTAATATCCTAAGAAGTATAAGAATGGTTCCAGCCTCAAAGAGCTTATAACCTTATTGGAGAAGTAGAACATATATCTTGCTAAATGTTAATTAAGGTATGTATATTAGGGTTTTCCAAGGGAAGCAGAACCAACAGAATGTGTGTGTGTGTATACATATATATGTATATATATACATATTTATAATAAGAAATTGGCTCACATGATTATGGAGGCTATGAAGTCTTTTAAGAGCTACAGTTTAGGGCTAGGGGCAGTGATGCACACCTACTCAGGAGGCTGAGGCAAGAGGATCGCTTGAGCTCAGGCATTCAAGACCAGTCTGTTGTCTCTAACAACAACCGAAAAGATCTGCAGTTGGCAAGCTGGGCGCGCAGGAGGAGAGCCAATGGTAAAAGTTCCAGTCAGAGCCTGAAGAACCAGGAAAGCCGAAAGCTGGCAGACTCGAGATCCAAGAAGAGCCAATGTTTCTGTCTAACTCTGCAAGCCAGAAAAGGCCAATTCGTAACTCAAGCAAGTCAGGCAGGAGGAATTCTTTCTTATTCACCTTTTTCTTCTATTAGGCCCTTCAATTGAATGGATAAGGCTCATCAGTAATTAGGAAGGCAATCTGCTGTACTCAGCCTACCAATCCAAATGTTAATCTCATCCTCCTCAGAGACACACCCAGAATAATGTTAGATCAAATGGGTGGGCACCATGTGGTCCAGTCGAGTTAACACACAAGAGGCAGACCAATGTGGATTGGAATAGTGAACCTGACCTTAGCCTTAAAGAATAGGCAATATTAGAATAGGAGTGGAGGTGCTTAGAGAGAAGAGGAGGAATTGAGTCAAGGTAGACGAGGCTAAACTCTAGAGGCTAAAGCAGAGGGTTTGAGATGAGCAGTGTTGGCACACAGCAAGAGATAGGGTAGTATCACCCATTAGAGAGTGAAATGTTAGAGTAGTGAGCTGAAATGCGATGTAATGATGTGAAAAGCAATGGGATTTCATGTTAGGAGTTTTAAAAATGACTCAAAATGAGTGATGATTTTGAAGATCAATCTGGTGGTAGTATGAATTTGAGTGGACTGAGAAATGGAAACTGGTTAAAGACAATATTAACAGTGATTCAGACAAGAAATGATATCTTAGAAGGAAAGAAAGTGGTTAAGAAAAAGGAAAAATCCAAGAAAAATGACTGTTGCTAGGTAGCTGATGGAATAAAGGAGATGAAGAAAAGAAAGGGGCCAAAAATCCCAATCAAAATCATTTATGTATTTCTTACTATGTACTGGGGTAGTGCTAAAACTTCAACCTGAATTAGTTATCACAATAATCCTTATCAAGTATCCCACATCTGTATAGAGCAAAATCTATAGAGTATGGCACACAGCCCATCACTCTAAAATTTCACTTTCAAATGGATGATATCACCCTACCAATTGCTGTGTGTCAACAGTGTTCATCTTAAACCTTCTGCTTAAGCCTCTAGAGTTTTGCTGCTGTTTTTGATCTCTTCTATCTTGACTCAATCCCTTCTGTTCTCTCTAAGCACCTCCACTCCTATCCTAATACTGCCCACTATTTAAGGTGTGGGTTAAGTTCACTATTCCAATCCACATTGGGCTGTCTCTTATGTGTTAATGGGACCACAGGGTGATCACACATTTAATCTCACATTATTCTGAGAGTGTCTCTGAGGGTGTTTCTGAATGAGATTAACATTTAGGTTGGTAGACTGAGTACAGCAGACTACCTCCTTAATATAGACGAGCCATATCCATAGGCTCATCTGTTTATGCGTAGACCTTGTATAACTGGTTAAACTCATCTCTGTCCGGTAGCTCCTCCAATGTTAGCTTTCAGCCTTTGGACTTATTTGTAGTTGTATGCACAGGCTGACTTCTCTTATAATGTATTTCTTTGCCAGTGTGCAAACTTCTAGTTTGTTCCCTTGAAAAGTTACTTATCTTTCAATATTTAGTGTGTACATCACTTTCTCTGGGATAGCTTTCTTGCATTTTTCCAGCTGGCTGAGGTGTTGTTGGCTCCTTGTCTCTCTTATTGGATTACCGGATAATTTAATAAGAGAGCCGTGCTTTTCATATTGCATTTTCAGGTTCTAACAGTGTCATGTAAAGTAGGGTTGGTCTAGATTAATTAGCATTGTAGATAAATGAATGACTGAATGAATGGTGAGTGTGTTGGTCAATATTGCACCACTACCCTTCTGTTAAATGATTTTGTGAGTTGATTACTTAAGCCCCTTTGTTCCAATTGCTTTTCCAGGGTCTAGAAATCATCCTTAATTTTGCTATAAATTTCTTGTTTGTTAGGACCTTTCCAAATGCTATCTGGAATAACCATATTACTAGCAAAATAGTTTCAATTTCACCACCTCACTGTCAATTCAGACACAGTCTTCTGTCCTGCTTCTACCTTTTGATAAATGTTGAGAATAGGATATTTTTTCCCCCATTTTAAGACTGTCTATTAGAAAAGAGTTAATTTTAAAACTTTTACGTTGGCTGGGTGCAGTGGCTCATGCCTGTAATCCCAGCACTTTGGAAGGCCGAGGTGGGTAGATCATGAGGTTAGGAGATCAAGACCATCCAGACTAACATGGTGAAACCCCATCTCTACTAAAAATAAAAAAAATAAAACATTAGCCGGGAGTGGTGGCGGGTGCCTGTAGTCCCAGCTACTCAGGAGGCTGAGGCAGGAGAATGGCGTGAACCCGGGAGGTGGAGCTTGCAGTGAGCCGAGATCATGCCACTGCACTGCAGCCTGGGTGACAAAGCAAGACTCCGTCTCAAAAAAAAAAAAAAAAAAAACAAAAAAACCTTTAAGTTATCTATTGTCAGGAGAAGATACTTTTGCAAACACGAGGACATCAAAGCAAATTTTCTCCACCCTTTATATAACAATAGTTGTCATTTATTGAGCTCTTACTGTGTGCCAGATGATTTTATTTTCATTCGTTTCACAAAGATTTATTGAGCACATACTAAATGCTAAACACTGTTTTCAGTGCTGGAGTTTTTAAGTGTAATTAACAAAATGGCCCAAAATTTACCTGCCAGATATTTTGCTATATTAGTTGCCTTAAGTCATATAATTAAAGTAATATAATCCTTAGAACAGCTCTTTAAGATAGGTTTTATTTTCCCTGTTTTATAAAGAGGACACAGGAAAATAGAGAGGTTAAGTTGCTAACCCATGGTCTTGTGGTTAGTGAGTTTCAAACCCAGAGTTGGATCCAGAACTACCTTACTTCATAGTTAATATACTCTTCTTTATTCCATATTCCTCTTCAGTATAACATTGTAGAAAAGCTCTGGACTCACGGTAGAAGATCTGGGGGAGAAAATTCCAGTTCACTGACTTGTTATGTGCATGACTTTTGATGTATTACTGGACTTCACCAGACTTCTTCTGGGTAATAAGACTGACGCAGTGTTATTCTGCAGATGGCATAAAATACTCTAAATGAAAACTCTTAGCACCATTCCTGGTATAAAGTAGGCACCCAGTACATGTCAGTTTCATTTGAATTGCAAATTACAAAAATTACAATCTTTTTACTCCATGTTTAAGATTCTCCTTTTAATTTTTTTAACTTTTATTTTAAGCTCAGGGGTACATGTGCAGGTTTGTGGTGTATGGAAAATTCACATAACAGGGGTTTGTTGTACAGATTATTTTGTCACTCAGGTATTAAGCCTAGTATGCAGTAATTATTTTTCATGATCCTCTCCCTCCTTCCACCCTCCACCCCCCAGTAGTAGGCCTCAGTGTGTGTTGTTCCCCTCTATGAGTCCATGTGTTCTCATCATTTAGCTCCCACTTGTAAGTGAGAACATGCAGTATTTGGTTTCTGTTCCTGTGTAAGTCTGATAAGGATAATGACCTCCAGCTCCATTAATGTTCCTGAAAAGGACATGATCTCATTCTTTTTTTAAGGCTGCATAGTATTCCATGGTGTATACGTATCACATTTTTTTTAATCCAATCTACCATTGATGGGTGTTTAGGTTGATTCCATGTCTTTGCTATTGTGAATAGTGCTGCATTGAATATACTTGTGCATGGGTCTTTATGACAGGACAATTTATATCCCTTTGGGTATATACTTAGCAATGGAATTGCTAGGTCAAATGAAATTTCTGTTTTTAGGTCTTTGAGGAATTGCCATACTCTTTTCCATAATGGTTGTACTAAGTTACACTTGCACCAACAGTGTATAAGCATTCTTTTTTCTCCCACAACCTTGTGGGCACCTGTTATTTTTTGACTTTTTAATAATAGCCATTTTGACTGGTATGAGATGGTATCTTATTGTGGTTTTGATTTGCATTTCTTTAATGATCAGTGATCTTGCACTTTCTTTCATATGCTGGTTGGCCACATGTATGTCTTCTTTTGAAAAGTGTCTGTTCATATCCTTGACCACATTTTTATGTTTTTTTTTTTTCTTGTAGAGTTGTTTAAGTTTCTTATAGATGCTGGATATTAGACCTTTGTCAGATGTATAGTTTGAAAAAATTTTCTTTCATTCTGTAGGTTGTCTGTTTACTCTGTTGATAGTTTCTGTGCAGAAGCTCTTTAGTTTAATTAGATACAATTTGTCAATTTTTCCTTTGTTGCAATTGCTTTTGGCATCTTTGTTATGAAATCTTTGCCCATTCCTGTGTCCAGAATGGTATTGCCTAGGTTGTGTTCCAGGGTTTTTATAGTTTTTGGGTTTTATATTTAAGTCTCTGATCCATCTTGAGTAGATTTTTGTATATAGTGTAAGGAAGGGGTCCAGTTTCAATCTTCTGCATACAGTTGCCAGTTACCCCAGCACCATTTATTGAATATAGAGTCATTTCTCCATTGCTTGTTTTTGTCAACTTTGTCAAAAAACAGATTTGTAGGTGTGTGGCCTTATTTCTGGGCTCTCTATCCTGTTCCATGGGTCTATGTGTCTGTTTTTTCTTTTGATAAAACCAGTATCATGCTGTTTTGGTTACTGTAGCCCTGTAGTATAGTTTGAAGTTTGATAGCATGATGCCTCCAGCTTTATTCTTTTTGCTTAGGATTGCCTTGGCTATTTGAGCTCTTTTTTGGTTCCATATTAATTTTAAAATAGTTTTTTTTTCTAGTTTGATGAAGGATGTTATTGGTAGTTTGATAGGAATAGCATTGAATCTATAAATTGTTTTGGCCAGTGTGGCCATTTTAATGATATTGATTCTTTTTATTCATGAGTATGGAATGTTTTTCCATTGGCTTGTGTCATCTCTGATTTCTTTGAGCAGTGTTTTATAGTTCTCATTGTAGAGATCCTTCACCTCTCTGGTTAGTTGTATTCCTAGGCATTTTATTCTTTCTGCAGCAGTTGTGAATGGGATTGCATTCTTGAGTTGGCTCTTGGCTTGATAGTTGTTGATGCATAGGAATGCTGGTGATTTTGTACGTTGATTTTGTATCCTGAGACTTTACTAAAGTTGTTTATCAGCTTAAGGAGCTTTTGGGTTGAGATTGGGGTTTTCTAGATATAGAATCATGTAGTCTGCAAACAGATAGTTTGGCTCCCTCTCTTCCTATTTGGATGCCCTTTATTTCTTTGTCTTGCCTGATTGCTCTGGCTAGGACTTCCAATATCATGTTGAATATGAGAGGGGGCATCCTTGTTTTGTGCTGGCTTTCCAGGGGAATGCTTCCAGCTTTTGCCCATTCAGGATGATGTTGGCTGTGAGTTTGTCATAGATGGCTCTTATTATTTTGAGGTATGTTCCTTCAGTATCTAGTTGATTGAGAGTTTTTAACATAAAACGGAGTTGAATTTTATCAAAAGCCTTTTCTGCATCTATTGAGATGATCATGTCATTTTTGCCTTTAGTTCTGTTTATTTGAGGAATCTTGTTTATTGATTTGCATATGTGGAACCAACCTTGCATCCCAGCGATGAAGCCTACTTCGTCATGGTGGACATGTTTTTTGATGTGCTGCTGGATTTGGTTTGCCAGTATTTTGTTGAGGATTTTTGGATTGATATTCATCAGGGATATTGGAATGAAGTTTTCTTTTTTGGTTATGTCTTTGCCAAGTTTTGGTGTCAGGATGATGCTGGCTTTGTAGAATGAATTGGGGAGGAATCCTTTCTCTTTAATTTTTTGAAATAGTTTCAGTAGGAACGGTACCAGCTCTTTGTACATCTGGTAGAACTTGGCAGTGAATCCATCTGGTCCTGGGCTTTTATTGGTTGATAGGCTATATATTACTGATTCAATTTTGGAGCTCATTATTGGTCTGTTCAGGGATTCAATTTCTTTCTGGCTCAGTTTTGGGATGGTATATGTATCCAGGAATTTAACCATTTCTTCTAGATTTTCTATTTTGTGTGCATAAAGTGTTCATAATATTCTCTGATTATTATTTGTATTTCATTTTTCCTTTTTTTTTTTTTGAAACCGAGTCTCACTCAGTCACCCAGGCTGGAATGCAGTGGCATGATCTGGCTCACTGCAGCCTCCGCCTCCCGGATTCAAGCGATTCTCCTGGTTCAGCCTCCTGAGTAGCTGGGATTACAAGTGCCCACCACCACAACCTGCTAATTTTTGTATTTTTAGTAAAGGTGTGTTTTCACCATGTTAGCCAGGCTAGTCTCGAACTCCTGACCTCAGGCGATCTGCCCACCTCAGCCTCCCAAAGTGTCAAGATTACAGGCGTGAGCCACTGCGCCCGGCCAATTATTTGCATTTCTGTGGAGTCAGTGGTAATATCCCATTGTCATTTCTAATTGTTTTTACTTGGCCCTTCTGTCTTTTCTTATTTATTAGTCTGGCTAGTGGCTTATTTTATTAATTTTTTTTCAAAAAAACCCCACAACTCTTGTATTTGTTGATCTTTTGAATGGTTGTTTTGGTGTCTCAATCTCCTTCAGTTCAGCTCTAATTTTGGTTATTTCTTGTCTTCTGCTAGATTTAAGGTTCATTTGCTCTTGTTTTTCTAATCCTTTTGGTTGTGATGTTAGGTTGTTAACTTGAGATCTTTCTAACTTTTTGATGTGGGCATTTAGTCCTATACATTTTCCTCTTAACACTGCCTTGGCTGCATCCCAGGGATTCTGGTATTTGTATCTTTGTTCTCATTAGTTTCAAAGAACTTCTTGATTTCTGCCTAAATTGCATTATTTACTCATA
Source organism: Hylobates moloch (assembly GCF_009828535.3). NCBI lineage: Eukaryota > Metazoa > Chordata > Mammalia > Primates > Hylobatidae > Hylobates > Hylobates moloch. The sequence continues at coordinate 14,108,193 of NW_026652293.1, forward strand.
AGTCAATCAGGAGCAAGTTATTCAATTTCTATGTAATTATATGATTTTGAGTAAATTTCTTAGTCTTGTTTGCTAATTTTATTGCACTGTGGTCCAACAGAGTGGCTGTTATTATTTCAGTTCTTTTGCATTTGCTGAGGAGTGTTTTATGTCTGATCATGTGGTTGATTTTTGAGTATGTGCCATGCATCAATGAGAAGAATGTATATTCTGTTGTTTTTGGGTGGAGAGTTCTCTAGGTGTCTACCAGGTCCATTTGATACAGTGCTGAATTTAGGTCTTGAATATCTTTGTTAATTTTCTGTGTTGATAGTCTGTCTAATACTCTCTGTAGGGCATTGGAGTCTCCCTTTATTATTGTATGGGAGTCTAAGTCTTTTTGAAGGTCTCTAAGAACTTGCTTTAGGAATCTGGGTGCTCCTGTGTTGGATGCGTATATACTTAGGATAGTCAGGTCTTCTTGTTGAATTGAACTCTTTACCATTATGTAATGTATTGTATTTTTTAAACTTTTTTGGTGTAAAGTCTGTTTTGTATGACATTAAGGTTGCAACTCTTGCTTTTTTCTGTTTTCCATTTGCTTGGTAGATTTTTCTCCACCCCTTTATTTTGAGCTGATGGGTGTCATTGCATGCAAGATGGGTTTCTTGCAGGCAGCATACAAGTTGGTCTTGCTTCTTTATCCAGCTTGCAACTCTGTGCCTTTTAAATGGGTCATTTAGCCCATTTACATTCAAGGTTAGTATTGATATGGGTGGATTTCATCCCATTGTTTTGCATTAGCTGGTTATTATGCAGCTAACATATTTTGTTAGCTGCATATTATTGTAACCATATTTTGGTTATTGTTTGTGTGGTTGCTTTGTAGTGTCATTGGTCTGTGTACGTAAGTGTGTTTTTGTAGTGGTTGGTAATGGTCTTTCTATATAAAATTCCTTTTTAAGAGTGTAATAAAGTCAATCATTTCCAGCATCTGTGTGATGAATTAAATTTCTCAAGTGATCTCTCCTAATGCTGTATTTTATCATCTGAATAACACCTGGTTTCACAGGTTGAATCAATCAGGGAACTCAGTAGGAGGGCAGAAATATGGCAAGAATACAGTTAAATTTCCTGGGCAATGAAGTAGCTGTCTTCTGAGTAATGTATGTCTTTAAAGTAGCTCACAGATACTCCAGAAGCTGCAGGCAGCAAAGTGGCCCTCCATCCTCCTCCTTCACTGAGGAGCTCTCCTCCACAGAGCTGTTGCATGTTCTGGTGCTCTGACACTGCTTGTCTTCTCTGCCAGGGTCTGTGGTTTGGAACACCCACTACTGATGTACATATACTGTTTTACTGCAACTAGTGGTGTCCTTGTTGTTGCTGCCAATCCCAGAAGCATTGCTGATACATGAAATGATATTGTTTTGGCAGCTGAAGTAAGAATGTGACTATGGGAAAGCCACTAAATGGATCTAGTTTCCTATTGTCTGAAAAATGAGGGAATTAGAGGAGATGATCTCTCAGATGAAGTCTCAGATGTCTTCTAGTTCTCTAATTCTGTGATTTTTCTTCTCTCATCTCTTTGGCCTCTTCTGTGTTTTGTCCATTATCCTACTAGCTTTGATAGTTTTGAGTCCCACTGAAAAAACTGTTTTCTTGAGAATAGATACTGATTGTAGTGACAACTCATTCTTCTTCCCACAGAGCAAACTGACCAAACTGTGTGTCAGAGAAACACCTCCTGTCATGTCCTCTCTGTTTATGCCAGCTTTTTAAAAATCTGTATATATTTAGGGGGTACAACTGCAGTTTTGTTACATAGGCATATCAAATAGTGGTGAAGTCTGGGCTTTTAGTGTAACCATCATCTGAACAGTGTACATTGTACCCTTTAGGTAATTTCTCACTCCTCCTCTCCACTCTTCTGTGTTTCCAATGTCTATTATTCTACACTCTATATTCATGTGTACACATTATTTAGTTCCCACTTATAAATAAGAGCATGCAGTATTTGACTTTCTGTTTCTGACCTATTTCACTTAATGGCCTCCAGTTCTGTCCATGTTGCTGCCAAAGACATGATCACATTCTCTTTTATGGCCGAGTACAATTCCTTTGTGTATGTATACCACATTTTAAAAACCCAATAATCTGTTAATGTTAGGTTGGTTCCATGTCTTTGCTATTGCAAATAGTACTGCAATAAACATACGAGTACAAATATGTTTTTGATATAATCATTTCTTTTCCTTTGGGTAGATACCCAGTAGTTGGATTTTTTTTAAGTTCATTGATTGTTGGATGTTTGGGGGTTAATTTGCCACAAAGAGATTATTTTTCTGGGGGAAATTTTTTTAAAGTTCTTCTGGAGCTTAGGGGTTCAATAATATTAAGCTCTAGAAAGGTAAAGATATGGTTTTACAACATTGACAATAACAAACAATATTTTTCAAGGCATTTTTCATGTATTTCTTTCCACCTCATGAAATTAAAAGTTATTTGTAGGAAAAAGAAAGGAAGAATGAACATGGTACATTTTATTCAGAATTACAGGATAGCATTTTTCTGAAGCTTCCCCAGAGGAATTTTAAAGCTGTTAGTGTCATTCTCTCACTTCTTAAAGTGGTTAACTCAGCTCATAAACTGGACTCAAGTAAATTTTTTAAATGCCTATAAAATTTTAAAAAATTTAAAAATCTATTTTTCAGCATCTATTAACAAAATGTTAATTTTTCTTTAAGACAAGTTTGTTAAATTCATAAAAAGAGAAATAGCTTGACTAATAAAAGCCACAGTGTCTGTCTTCTGCAGTAAGCACAGAGGCATTGACAAAAGGATCTTAACTGTCAAGGATCATTTAAAACCAATGAATTAAAAATTAAGAGGTCAGGGAGAGCCGTACAGAGATGATAAGGCTCTCTGTATTTGTCTTAACAAAGAAAGTATTAAACCAGAGTGATTTTCTCCTTCGTTCTTTTCCCCCCACCAGGAAGAAATGTGAAACTCAATTTTACCCTTGGTTGAAAAGGTGCTAATTTGTCTGACAAGTTGTTGGAATCTGAGGATGCTCAAGGTATCCTTGATGTCTCAAACCTTCATGCTGAGTGAAGCATGCCTCTAATGTGTCAATATTTAGGAGATATTTTATATCTCATTAGGTAAGAACAATATAAACCACCTGAATGCAGATGGGGCAGAAACTTGTCCCCTGTCAAAGAGAAAACCTTCAGCTCATTATAACCAAGGCAATTTTTGAATCACCCTCATTCAACTAAATATTTGGTTAGAAATTAACTTTATTCTTTTACATTGTAGAGAACTTAGGTGAACTTTCTCCCCATTTTCTGCCTTTTTTTGGCAGGTGTGATCTCCAAATCCTTCCCTTTATTGATTGCAGTATCAATGAGTATTTATCAAGAAGGCTCCTAAGAGAGATGGAAATGGAAATATGAAAACTCTAATTCCTTTTCTTTTTAATTGTGTATTTATTGATTTTTTTCACATACTTTCTAAAGCCAAGAATTAGCTGTATGAATGACCTTTGCATGTTAACTAAAGCCTAATTGGTAAACTGATGTATCACTGAGAGGAAATTTCTATTGGAGAAAAAGACATTTTCCTAGCACATAAGTCACCCCAGGTTGCATGGCTGTTAATAATGGCTAACACATATAACTCTTCCTATGGGCTAGATACTGTGCTGTGTGCTTTTATCCATATCAACTCTGGTAACTCTCTTAATAACCCTGTGAAGTGAGCATTATTATTTTAGCTTTACAGAAGCAGAAAAGTGACTTAGCAAAAATTGCATGGCTAGAAAGCGATGGAGTCAGATTCAAACTCAGAGTCCAGCTTCTAACTTCTACGCTGGACTGCTGCTTTTTCTCATATATGGAACCTTATCTAGCAGTGATGAAGTGTGCTACATGGGACTGCATTGTCAATGCAGGAAAAATGCTCCTATAGTCAATAAAACCTTTTGTGAGATCTGCTTGCAGCTGAGTTTTTCAAAAGAAAAAACTACAAAATAAATGTTAATATTTGCAATAACATTTACTGGTTCCTCTTCAGATTAGCATTATATAAATATATAACTTGTTTCCTTAGCAACTTTAAGATAAAATGTAGGCTATCCATGTACAATATAATTGCTTGATTCAGATGATGTTGACATGGAGAGTAAATATAGGGAAACTGGCAAGGTTCATGTAGTAATTTTAATTTATTAAATGGTTCAGTTAACTAACCATACGGTTAATTGCCTTATGATTAATTTTGAAGAGGACAAGTGTCTTACTGAGTAAACAGGAACAATAAGATCATATTGTAAAAGGCTGATAAAAAGACCACCTGTTAGTTATCATTATGGACTAAATCAGTGGCTCTCAGTCTTGATTGCACATTAGACTCTACTGGGGAACATCTAGAACTTCTGTTGCCCAGGCTGGAATTCAGACCAGTTAGAACAGTCTTTCCAGGCCTGGGTCCCAGGCATCAGTAATTTTGAAAGCTTCCCAGGTGATTTCAATGTGTAACCAAGTTTATAATTCACTGACCTAAATGGAAGTTTTCATGTAAAACTCGGCTTCAACCTATTTCAAAAACCCTTCAAACTGTTAAAATAAATATCAAAGGACTTTTCTTGGAGTTTCTTTTGTCTGAATCAGGAGTTACAACATAATTACTTGAATATCTGAGTACCTGGGGCGTATATTTACTCTGAAAGTATAAAAAGTCATTTGTTAAGGTGTATTTACTAAGTTCAAGTAATCTTCTGTAACAATCTAAAAGATTCCATATAAGTCAGGGGCATATTTTAATGATGATTTAAATCATTTATTCCTGAAAAGTTGGCAATGTGCAGAACAAAATTGTATGTAGATGTACTAATATCTTCCTTTTGCCCTTCTGACCTGCTGACTTACAGAGACAACAACCATGGTGCTTATGCCATATGGTTTCTGGTTCGCTTAGGCCAATAGGAAGTCCAGTCCCCAACACCTAGGTCTAAAGGTGGGGGAAAAATCAGGTGTTCCCTTATTCCCTTGGCTCCTTTCAAGTATCTGTTTCCTTCCACCGAAGGTCACTGTTGTCCTCAGGGTCGCCTCCTCTACTGGCTCTTCTTCATTCTGGGTTCTTCACCTCTCCCTTTCCTCATGCCTTTATGCAAGGGGGGATGGAATACTCCATTGCTGTTAGTTCCAGGTTTCTGCACTGTCCCTAGTGGTTCCTCCACACTCTACCCACAACTTTATAATAGTTTTTATGAAAACAAACTCTTCTCAAGCCATCCCATTTTGACTGCACCATTTATTTTTTGTTGGGACCTTGACTGATATGGTGCATAATAAAAACTGAGGCAAGAAAACCTGTCCCAAGAGTATACCAGTGACAATGACAATGACTGGAAGACACTGGACGGCCATGTCATTAAAATGCATGTTAGAATCAAGCTCTAATGTGAAAAATGTGTTTAATAGTTTTTTAAAGCATGTTTCCCTCTGTTTTTGTAGGTGAGTTACAACTTAAATTCTGTAGCCCACTTACTATTATGTTATATAGTAGCAATGATTCAAGGATACCAGGAGGATGGATATATACACAGTATGGTCTTTATTAATCATACACTCAGCATGGTTTCCTCTGAACTATTTACTATTCTCAGTATTTGCCCTGGGTTTTTCTACATTAATGTCTTAGCTCATTTTATTGCCTTTTCTTATGATTCAAGGTCTTGATCAAATGTCATCGCTGCTACGAAGACTTCCCTGATTTTTTTTTTAACTGAAGAGACACATTTTCCTTTACAAAATCTAGCCCACTATCTGCATATCTTGTGGCTCTTTCCACCTGACTTTGTATCTCAGATCTACCCCATCATAGCTGGCTGTCTTTTCCAAGCATCCACACTTTCCTGTGTTTGGCTTTTCTTATCTATGAAATGGGGATCACAATAGTACCTACCTTGGAGTTATCAGGTTTGTATTAGATAAGGTAGGTCAAGTATTTCAAACAGTATCTGGCACATAATGAGCGACAAATGTTAGCTATTTTATTCTAGTTATATTCTTATAATGAAGCTATTTTGGCACATGCTGTTATTCTGTGATGTACTTAAGAATTGGGACAATGAAAGAGTCACCTTTGTGTTCTCAGTATCAAGCAAAGAGACAGGCACAGAGTTGGTGGGTGGGTAGTTGGCTAGTTCATTCACTTGTTCCTTTAATGAAAAGGGAGCCAATCTGGTGCAGTGGTTAAGCTCATAAGTTCAGAGACATATTTCCTGGGTTCAAGTCTGATTTCTACCACTTAATTTTTATGTGATCGTCATCAAAATCACTTAAGCTTGCTTTATCTCAGCCTTTTCATCCATGAAGTAAAGACAATAACAGAACTACCTCAGTATTGTTGAGGTTTAAATGAGATAACGAAATAAATCACTTAGCACAGTGCCAGAATATTGTAAATATTCAATAAATGGTAATATTATTAAAGGAATCACAAGATTAGAAGGAAAGTAGTCCAGGGGAGAAAATAATATATGAGGCAAAAGTAATGTGGTTTAACAATTATTATATTGAAGGCCTAATGTATTGAAAAAAATTACAGTGAAAAAATATATTCCTGATAGATAAGAAAAGCATTTGAGGTTGAGAATTATGTCAGGACAGGGTATCCTTGTATAAAACTGCTCTAGTGATGTGAAAAAGATTCATAAAGTCTATCTCTTGCCAAAGGGTATGTCAAATATGAGATTTACACTTCCTAAGAGTTGTGGATTTTGATACATGCCATTTATTTGTGTGTCAGTAACTCTATAATCATTCCTAGAGAGGGCCCATTCGCTTCTCGCTGACCTCCCCTTTCCACTCTGTACATTCCTCATTACATACCAGATGTGTTCTCTGATGTATGGCCAAAAATCTGGGTGAATCAAGAGTGGCGGTCTAGAATAGACAGGAGCTGCGTCTGGCAGTGATTCATTCTAATTACACCAAAATCTAACTAATGGAGAAGTCAGTGCAGTCAGAAGAGGGAGAGGAATGTGGCTTCTTTTTCTGCTTTTTCTTTTTCCAGAGACCGACCCCAGTGAACTGTTGAAATTTGATAGCCATAATCAATAGCTTGTAAAACAATAAGGTCAGCATTGTAAAGATTCAGATTTTCTGCCTCCAAATGTAATGGAAACAAGACTGGTGTGCTGAGCCATTGAGGTGAGTCTGACCTTAGCTGACTGACTGATAAAAGACCCAGAGCTGAGGAAGAGATAAAAGAAGAACAGAGAAGATGCAGTTGTAAATACTACATCAGCACAATCCTTGTTTGTACTCTGGGAAGGTGCTGAATTGTTATTTTGCTATTGCATTAAAAGTAGAAAATCCCAGCTCTGGAGAAAATAGTAGATTAATTAAGAAGGCTCAGAAATGGAGTGCCTGCATACATATGTGCCCTCTACTTTAGGGGTCTCCATCAGCATGTTCAAGTTTCTTTATACATTTGGGTTAATTCCATTAGTTCACCCACATTTCCTAAATACTAGGTTTTAAAGTCCAGGGATTAGTATTGTTTATCTCAAAATTCGAACTGGAACTGTTGGTTCAGAAGTCAGATTTTTCTACGTTTAAAATGCATATGAGAGGGGTATTGTAGGTCTGCATGTTATTGAACGAGACTGCTCTCAAAACAGTAGATGTTTCCACTATATCTTTGCACAACATTTTAGAATTTGATTAGAAAATAGGGAGAAAAGAAATAGACTTGTGGGTTAAATAGATTCTTGCTTACAAGTTTAGAGATTATTTTAATCATAGGGTAGTTTCATGTGAACCGGGTTTTGAAGTTTCAGAAAAAAGGCATTTTCCTATATTAAACATCATTAAAAGTTTTCTGAAAATGTATTGGTGACTCAGAAGCTTTCCTGATGAGTAAATAACCTTTACCATTTTTTCTCTTTGGTAATTTGAAGGTAAATAATTAGGCACATATAAAGTTCTCTTTTAAATAAATCGAATATTTGTATTTAAATATTAGAAGAAAAAAGTCTTCTTAGCAGGTGTTAGGCATTTGCTGAAAATCGATGATTCAAGAAACAGTTCAAGAGATTTGCTGAAGCTGAGATGGTCAGAGGTAGCCATTTTGAGGTATGAGATTACTGAAGATATAACACCCCTGGGAACAGAGGCTCCAATTTAGGTGATAAACAAACAACATGGAATATGAAACAAAATTGAATCTTGCATTGAATATAATTAGAATTGAGTTTATAGTAAAATCCTGCTAAGTATTATATGATTGGGGTTTGTTGTTTGCAAATGGGAGTTACCTTTACAAAGCTGAACATGTTCTCCCTTTTGCTGGGGAACTTCTGGGTTTCAATTGTAAGTGAGTATTCAAGGAGACCTGACAGCATGGGATGTAACCTGCCATGACAAACAGCTAATGAGGTTTGCCTTCTACCGCACTCGATTTTCTCTAGAATTATTGTTATGCTGTCTATGCTGGAATCAGTGATGCTGTTAGTATCCTATTTCTCTGAGTTGCTACAGTTGCAGATGAAGTTTTTAAGTTATAATTAATCTTGATATGTATTTCATGTAAAAAAGTATAGTGATTCAATGTTTGCTTTTCAATCTACTTTTTTTCTATCCCAGTAAGTATTCTGGTATCAAGCATAAGATCTTGATTAAAAAGAATGCTCCAGAAAATTAAAGTATAAATTCTTTAGTGCATTTTAAACCAACAGTTGCATAAAATCTCCACTCAGAAACTTTTGAGACTCTGTGCTTAAAAGAATTTGGTTTGTGTGTAGCTGAAGTGATCGAGGCCTAGCCTGTTTTCTAAATTCATGTGTAGATATCCTTTCTAGGCAAAGGAGATAAAATAAGAGTCACCAAAAAGATTCACATTGTGGTGCTCGCTGATTGGGGGGCCCTTAAAGCTAAGGCATTAAAACAGTTCTGATATAATTGAAATGATATGTATCACCAGCCTTACCTCTCCTTGCTCATGTCTCATTGTTGATCTTAAGAGCCTTATGAGAATGTGGCTGCTTGTAATGTAAGAGATGGGCATTTCTAATTTTGGAGATTTAAAAAAATACTACTTGGTCCGATCATTATAATGTGAACTTGAAATTGATACTCTTCAACAATCTTTCTACACAGAACCAAATATAACACTTTGAAGGCCAGAGAAAGATTTCACTAGTGACCTTCATCAATACTTGGGAGAATAATTAAAGGAGTAGCTGTTAATAGAGATACTGGTCATTTCTGCATAACATGATATAACAGGCCAACCCAATAAAGAGAAAGAAGCTCAAGAATATCTGCAGATCAGGTCAGAGATGCCAATTTCTTAGTAGGGTCTGTAGAGTTATAGAAGTGACTTGTTTAAATATTTAGGAAAATGAGTTAAAGATTCAACAAGAATAAAGGCCACCTAGAGAGATTTTATACTACAAATTCATTAGCATAATTTTTATTACCTGTCTGTCAGAGCAGTTCAGATCATTGCTATTAGGTGATCTTGAACATTTGCAGAAAATCGAAGCCTGGGAATTGTTTAATATTCTGGGGATTTAACTAAAGATACCCAGGATACCAAAATATTTTCCACAGTACACGTACATGCCCATAAGTAAGAGATAGACTCTGATTGGACTGTGTTAATAATTCCATTATATTGTCTCCCAAAGACCTTTATCAAGTGCATTGAGACTTCTATGCATTTTTCAAGATTACAGATTCCTACCAATGATGTTGAAAGCCGTGTTGTAAATGTACACTGTGACTTCTCCAAAAAAAATGCTTGCCGTCATTTCCCTAATTTAATAAGCAAAAAGTCCTTTGAGAAAGGATACAAAGAATCCTTATCCAAAGCATTTGTGCCATTATAAAAGTCTGATTTTAGGAAACTCTCAAAAGACTTCCCAAGCTTTTGTCTACTCTTCTGAGGCTCTGGTGGTTTCTGGGGGAAAATTAATATCATTCTCACTGAATTTGGCTCTTGTACCAATTTACTTGAAATGGAAATACTTCCATTTCTTAGTAAAAATACAGAAAATCACCAAATCAAACAAGCTTTCCTCAGAACAATTATATATATATCAATATGCCAATTGTGTTGGTACTGAAGTCTAGTGAACATTAAAGTAAAGCTAAGTACAGCCTCAGAATATATTTAAATTTTTAAATAAAAACATAACAATTTAAAATAATTATAGTCTTACAGGTTTGCAAAAATAGTACAGAAAGTTTCTGCATACCTTTTGCCCAGATTCGTCTGATTTTAACCTTTCATATAAACTTACAAAAATTATCAAAATAAAGAAATTATAATTAGTAACAATGCTATTAACTAAACTGTGGACTTTATTCAGATTTCATCAGTTTTTCCACTATCATCCTTGTTTCTAGTTTTCTGAGATCCAACCCAGGATCTCACATTGTAGTTAATTGTTTTTTCTCCTTAGTCTCCAATAATCTGTGAGAGCTTGTTAGTCTTTGTGTTTTGTGATCTTGACACTTTTGAAACGCACTGGTCAGATATTACATAAAACATAACGTTTTGGGTTTACCTGATATTTTCCCATGATTTGATTGAGGTTATGCCTTTTTGGTAAGAATAGCACAGATACAGTGTGCCCTTCCCAGTGAATCTATCAGGAAAAACAGGCTGTCGATATGTCTTATTACTGGTGATGTTCAATTGTTATGGTTATTCCATTTTGGATTCAACCCATTTCCTGTTGATTTTCTCTAACTGACATATGGTAAAAAATATCACTGTTTGTGATAGACAATTCTGTGGTTTTTGGTAAATCTGTAGAGTCGTGTTTCCATCATCACAGTCATAATTCGCAACATTTTCATCATCACCATCTCTCATTCTGCCTCTTTGCAATCGGCCCCTCTCCACATCCAACCTTTTTGCCAACCACAAACTTGCTTTCAGTTTCTGTTGTTTTGTCTTAGAAGATGCATTTAAGATTCATCCATGTTTTTGTGTGAATCAAGTTTGTCCCATTTTATTGCCAAACAGTTTCCATTATATAGATGTCACATGGTTTGTTTATTCATTCACAAGTTGAAGAACGGCTGTTTTTGTTCATTTTTAATAAAGCTGCCATAAACATTTGCATACAACTTTATGTCCAGGCTTATATCATTTTCATTAGGATGTGCCGCTTTTCTAATATCATGGAATTGCCTTTGTCCTTTTCTAAAAAGCCGGTTGACTATATATTTGTGGATTTATTTCTAGACTTCTTTACTGCTGACCATTGTGTATATCTTTTCACCAATAACACATTATCTTTATTACTCTTGACTTATAGTAAGTCTTGAAACTAGGGATTGTGAGTCTTTAACTTTGTTTTTCTTTTTCAAAATTATTTTGGCTATTCTAGTTCCTTTGTCTTTCCATTACATTAAACGGCTTTCCAATATTTACCCTTCCTCCAAAAATGAACAAATAAACAAACCATGTAGCCAGCTTGGATTTGCATTGAAATTGCAATGAATCTGTAGATCAATTTTGAGTCTTTATAGTCTTTTCTTTATAATATCCAACATTAAAACGCAATATTGTACAATATTAAAGTATTGTATAATTACTATAAGATTATAATACACTTGCAATATAATGCAATGCACTTTTAATACAATTATGACATTATAATATTGTATAATATTTCAATATAATATTACAATACTGAGTCTTCTAGCCCATGAACAGCTATATCTCTTCACTTATTTAGGTCTTCTTTGATTTATTTTATTAATATCTTTTAGTATTCATAATATAGATCCTGCTCATATTTTGTTAGATCTGTACTTTAGTATTTCTTTTCATTTTTGGCAGGTGCTATTATAAATGATATTTTAAAAACTAATTTGAGCTCTAATTATTTATTGCTATTATATAGAAATACAATTTTATGTTTTGATCTTATATTTTGTGACTTAGATAAAGTTTTATGAGTTCTAGTAGGCTTTACAGATTACTTGGGATTTTCTATAGTCATGTTGTCTGTGAAAGCAAACAGTTTTATTCCTTCTTTTACTATCTGATAGCCTTATCTTTCATTCTTTTTTTTTTAATTGTACTGGCTAGCACTTCTAGTACAAGTTTTTATAGAAGTGGTGAGAAAGAACATTCTTGCCTTGTTCTTTACCATGGGTAGGGGGAAGAATTTAGTCTTTTTCCATTAAGTATGATGTTAGCAATAGATTTTTGTAGGTTCCTTTGATCAAATTTAGGAAATTCCCTTTTCTAGTTTTCTGAGAGTTTTGATAATAGATGGATATTGAGTTTTATCAAATGCTTTTCCTGTATATGCTGAGATAATCATGTTTTTTCTTCCTCTCTTTCTCTCTCTCTTTTTTTTTCCCCCCTGGGACAGTGTCTCCTTTTGTTGCCTAGGCTGGAGTGCAGTGGCACCATCACGGCTTACTGCAACCTCTGCCTCCCAGGCTCAAGCAATCCTCCCACCTCAGCCTCCCGACTAGCTGGACCCACAGGCACCCACCACCATGCCCAACTAATTTTTTTTGTATTTTTGGTAAAGACATCGTTTCACCATATTGCCTAGGCTTGTCTCGAACTCCTGAGCTCAAGCCATCAGCCTGCGTCTGCCTCCCAAAGTGCTGGGATTACAGATGTGAGCCACCGCGCCTGGCTGTTTTCTCTTCTTTGTTCTGCTAATATGGTGAATTACGTATTTTTGAATGTTGAAGAAGTCTTGTATTCCTGGGATAACTTGTTTGGTTGACATTTATTATCCTTTTTATATGTTTCTGGTTTCGATTTGCTAATATTTTGTTGACTTTTTGCATGTATGTTCATGAAGAACATTCATCTGTAGTTTTCTTTTTATTATAATGATTTGGTCTGGTTTTGGTATTAGACTAATGATGGCCTCATAAAATAATTTGGGAAGTCTCTTCCTTTTTCTGGAAAATGTTATACAGAATTAATATTATTCTTTTCCTAAATGTTTGGTACAATTCATCGGTGAAACTATCTGGTCCTGGAAATTTCTTTTTAGGAAAGTTTTAAATTACAAATTTAATTCATTAAATAGATAAAGGGATATTCAGATTAATGATTTCTTCTTGAGTGATTTTAGTAGTTCATGACTTTCAAAGAATTGGTCCGTTTTTATTAAAGTTGTTGAATTTATGGGCATAGAGTTTTTTTTGTAGTGTTCCCTTATTAACCTTTGAATGTCTACAAGGTCTGTTGTGATGACTTCCTCTTTCATTCCTGATATTGGTAATTTGAGTCTTCTCTGTTTTTTATTGCCAGTTTGTCTAGAAGCTTATCAATTTTATTAATCATTTCAAAGAATCAACTTTTGGTTCAATTGGTTTTCTGTACTGTTTTCCTGCTTTTGATTTTATTGATTTGTATTTCTTTCTATATTGTTTCTTTCCTTCTTTCTTTGGAATCAATTTTCTCTCCTTTCTCTACCTTCTTAAGGAAGATTAGCAACTGATTTGAGGCTCTTATTTTTTCTAACACAAGTATTTAACACTATAAAATTCTCTCTAATCACTGCTTTAGTTTCATCCTACACATTTTGATAAGTTATATTTTCATTTTCATTTAGTTCAACATATTTTTATTTTCCTTAAGATTTTCTCTTTGACTCATGGGTTATTAATTTCCAAACTTTTGGGGATCTTTTCCAGATGTTTTTGTTATTAATTTTTAGTTTAATTCCATAATTGTCAGAGAATATATATTATAGGGTTCCTATTTTTTAAATTTGCTGAGATTTGTTTTATAATCCAGAATATGGTCTATATTGGTGAATATTCCATGAGCACTTGAAAAGAATGTATGTTATACTGTTGTCACACAGAGGTTCTACAAATGTTGATTAGGGCAAATTGAATAATATTGTGTTAAGGTATATATTGGTACTCATTTTATGCCTCCTTGTTCTATTAATTACTAAGAGATGTATTGCAGTCTCCAACTCTAATTGTAGATTTGTATATTTCTCTCTTCAGTTTTATGACTTTTTGTTTTATGCATTTTGACATTTTTGTTAGGCACATACACATTTAGGATTGTTATGTCATTTTGAAGAGTTTACCCTTTTGTCATGTAATTTACCTCTTTATTTCTGATAGTATTCTTTGTTCTGAAACATATTTTGTGTGATATTAATATAGATACTCCAGTTTTCTTTTGTTAACATTTACATGGTATATCTTTTCCTATCAGTTTCTATCTGCTATCCTATTCTTTCTGCCTGAAGAATGTTCTGTAACTTTTCTTGTACTGTCGGTTTCTAGGCAATGCATTCTGTTAAGTTTCATTTGTTTGAAAAGTCTTTTTATACTTCATTTCTGAAAAAACATTTTGGCTGGGTATAGAATTTAGGTTTTAAGTTTTTTCTTTCACACTTAAAAAGTCACTTTTTTTTTTTTTTTTTTTAGCTTGCAGTGTTTCTGACAAGAAGTTTGGTGTAATTTTTATCTTTGTTCCTCTGTATGTAATGTGTATTTTTTTCTCGGGCAGCCTTCATGATATTCTCCTTCTCTTTTGTTTTTAACAATCTGAATATGCCGTATGGCATGGAGAGGTGTTCTTTGTTGTTATTTTGCTTGGTATACTATGAGCTTCTTGGATCTGTGTTTTAATGCCTGTCAGTACTTATAGAAAATTACTAGCCATTGTTTTGTAAAATGTTTTTTCTGCTCCATTCGCTCTACTTTCTAAGGAATTCCAATTATATCAATACATATGCTAGATTGTTTTATAAATACACCTTTAAAAAAGCCTCACATTCAATACTAGCAGTCAATTTCCTATATATTTATTTATTGATTTTTTTCTGACATTAAAAAACATAGTTTGAAATTTCAAATGATTAAAAAACTAAAAAGTAGAAGTTTTCTATAATGTAGCGACTCAAAAATAAAACCCTTTTAAGAGTATCATATATGTTCTTTCAGGCTTTTTCTTATTCAAACACAAATAGACTTCCTATTCATACATACATACATACACATATTTTTAACACAATGGTATGAATAATAATATATTTCTCTTATTGCTTATTTCACTTTTTATAGGCTATCTTATCATGTTGATGCACATAGATCTACATCAGTCTTTTAAATAACTACATTGCATTCCATTGTATGAAGTAAACTTTAATTAACAAACTCACTATTGATGAACATTTAAAGTGTTTCGATTTATAACTATTAAAAACAATGTCGCAGTCATCCTGAATTGTAATATGTATTTGTAATCTTAAGTAAGTTTTTCACAATATAAATCCTTAAAGTAAACTTGCTAAGGCATAGGGCATGCATATTTTGAATGTTGGTAGATATTTCCAAATTTATCCTCAGAAAAGTTATACCGATAGCCATCACCGCCATCACCACCAGAAATTAATGAGAGTGTCTTTTCCTTTTCTATGCTGCTCCCAAACATATTCTTGTGTAGCTTATTCTTGGGGCAGTGAATGCTGTTGAAATCTATTATATTGTTATGGGTATGAAGAACACAGTGTTTGAGGCATATTAACTTGGCATTATCATCAAGAGGATGGATGGAGATTAGTTAATTTAGATACATGGAGACAAATGTAGTTATTGAGGCTTAAATAACTGAGGGTCAGCACCAAGATAGTTGGGTAGCAGTAGGAGTGAAAAGAAGGATCAATGTTTCAAAGAAAATGAAATAGGCTTTATAAGTGCTTGAAGGTGAGACCTAAATTTGGAGTCAGAAGACTGAGTTCTGAGTCTTGGATGTATCATTATTATTAACTTAGTGACCTGGCCAATTTTTCCAATGTTCATTTAAAAAAAAAATCTTGAGCAGGTTTACTGCAAAGATTAAATGAGACAATTTATATATGATGGTGTTTTTAAAACTCTAAAGCCTGATGCAAATGTAAGATGATCATAATGTGTGAGATGTGAAAAAGAGGAGAGAATTAACAGTATCCCAAAGTTGAGCCATGCAGCCCAGGAAGTGAGGGGTTATTGACAGGAAGAGATTATTAAATGAGACAATGATGGATTCAGATTTGTTACTGTTGTATTTGAAGTAACTACAGAACTTCTGCATTGAACTATCTAATAGTAGGTACAACTAAATTAGAATTCAGGAGATCAAGATTTGAAATGAATTTCCTCTGAGAAGGGCTAAGGATTAATTTTCTGACCACATGCAGTTCTTCCTCCAGTCTTTTGAGTGTAAATAACTGACAATTGAACATTCTTCACTTTATTCCCTTTCTTCGAAAAAGAGCTGAAGCAGCCCATGTGACCCTATGTCAGCTGGAATCTGGTTTTTAGCATCTTCCAAATACATTGTACTTGGAATCGTGGTCAGAGGTTAAAGTTCAGTTTGTGGACTTGGAAAGAATACATCATCTACTTTAGCCTGAATTTCCCAATTGATCAGATAATTATCTAAAATATATTAGTTGATGTCATGAGAATTATATATATAACTGGATTGCTTGACTTTTAATTTCTAGATCCTGGTAAGTGACAATGAAAAAGACACCATTCTTGCCCTCAAGGAGCTTTAAGTCTGATAGGAAGAGATCTGACATCTAAGTTTAATAAAATATAATTGTTCTGTTAAGACTATGTGATTGGGAGAGTGGGGAAAGGAGAGACAAAGAAGGGCATGGTCAATTCTCCATTTCTGGAATGGGAGGCAAATATTTCAGACCATTCTAGATGGTGTAGATGGAACTGTATCTTGAAAGATAGTGCTTGTGGTTGTACAAGAGGGCAGGATGCTTGAGAAATAAAGCTGGAAGACCAACTGCATGGATGTGGGAAATATTTCGAAATAGCAGGTGTGATGGCATCTGCAAGTAGATCATTCTCTCTAGAGCTCAGGGGAGAGGTGAGTTGGAGCAGGCTGCACTGGAAGGGGCCATGCTGGAGTCATGCCTTTGGTGTGATGATGGTCCCTGCCTCTACCTTCCTCCCACTTCTGCCATCCCCACCTTGGTTTTCTCCTTCATTCTATAATGTATTCTCCTTTCATTCGGTACTGCAACCTTCCCCTCAACTCCCCCACTGAATCCTAAACCTAAAATGATTTAGAACCAAATTATGATTTGAAGGATTATATTATTGGTTCATACTGACCCTGCTATGATTAAATGATAGCTGTGGCCAAGGTTTATTTTGATACATTGGACAAAGTGAAGTCTTCTGAGTCTTGCTATTTACAGATTTAAAAGAAGCTGAAAAAAATAAAACATATTTTAACCCCTAGGAAAGGAACAAATATGTGCCAGCTCATCCAAGCACAGTGTGACATGACTTATGTGGTACTGTAACCTAATGAAGCCTGAAGTCATTCAAAATATCTCATACTCATAATAATTCAGATATATCCCTTGTTTGTGGTAGTGCCTGAAGACTAGCAGGCTCCCAGAGAAAAGAGAGCCTTTCCGATCTTCAGCCTCTCCTCATCATACACTGGACACTGGATGCTGGGCTGCCGGCAGCTGCTCTAGTGCCTCAATTTCAGATCCCTTCCCTCCATCCCCCTTTCCGTCTAAATGATTTGTTCTTTCTTGTTATTTTCTTTAACTTCTTTATGCCTCCCTTCTCTTTGGTCTCAGTTGTCTCACTATGAGGGTAATTTGCCTATTAACTTGTGAAAACTTGAGTTCGCCATGCCTTATTCTTTCACCCAAAGGGAATGTGACTTGCTGTTTATGGTGACATCATAGCATCATAAAAATATAGATTTGAAGTTGGAATATAGTCTAATTTCTAATAAATACAGAAGCCCTTCTTTTAATACATTTTATTTAAAACAAGAGAACAATATTTTATCTTTAGACCCTCAATAAGCATGAAACATTCTCAGCTTCCTATTCACACAAGGTCTTTAAACATGGTAGCTTTTTCTGACCTAGATTCTAGACTACTGCTTCCATGTTTTAACTGAATATTGACATTTCCTTAGGTTACCTCCTTTCTGGGAAGTGGGGGGCAGGCTTGAGTGGTCGTAGCTCTTCTTATTTTTTCCTGCATAGTTCTGGAGTGGAGCATGGAGATGGCTGTAAACATTACAATCCAAGTAGGTCTCTGACCCAGTACTCTATACCCGAAGCCCTTCATCCTGCCATATGATACCCAGCATTGCACTCTGCCTGTTTCTCTCGCTGATGTCAGCACTCCCAGGCCACTACTCACTCCATATCCACTCCATCCACTTGTCTGTCCTGACGCCACACAGTAGATATACAATGGGTGCTTGAGTAATACTTGTCAAAGGCAAAGGAGAGAGATGATATCTTAGAGGATGTTATGCAAATGTACTTTAAATTTTAGGTTGTGAAGTTAGTTGTTCAAGTTCGAGGTACCTCCAAAGTGCCAATATATCTCCCTTTAAGATGTTCACTGCTTCACCTCCCTCAGGTCTTTTCTCAAATGTCTTATTCTCAGTGAGGTCTTCCTGACTACTCCATTTGAAATTGACCTACACTTTTGTAGAACTTTTTATTTCTAGATAATAAAGATTACACTTTTAATTTTTCTTTTTAGCACTGATCTGATATATCGTATTATTAATTATCTTCTCATTTATTTATTGTCATTCTTAGGCAGGGATTTTACCTCTTCACTCATCTGTTTCTAGAGTTCAGAACTGTGTTTGACACATACATGCACAGAAGGCCATTAACAAATGTGTTTTGAATGATTGGGAGAAAAAGCCACTCTCTCTTCATTCTGTCTGCTTTCTCCTTTTCTCACTTCACTGGCTTTTTCCATGTCTTGAATCCATACACAGAACCCGCTCTTCCACAGCTCTCCAGTTTCCAAGTCCTAGTTCCAACCATGCTCAGAGGCTGAATAGCTGTTTCTCAATCTGAATCTCAAATTCCCAGGTGAGAAATAAAATGGACATTGCTTTTATCAGGCCTATGTCCTGGTATAATCTGCCGTGGCCAAGGGATCAGAGACACAAATTATCCACTGAGATTGTGGCCAGTGTCTACTTGTCAGAGAGGAGGAAGCAATTCCAGGAAAAGGATAGTTGTGCATTGAGTGGGCACCAGGTATTCACAGTAGTTCAAGAGGCCTGAAGAATCCTTTCCAAATCATTCAAATTTCCCAAATACTTTATTTATTTATTTATTTGAAACCGACTCTCACTCTGTTGTCCAGGCTGGAGTGCAGTGGCAAGATCTTGGCTCACTGCAGCCTCCACCTCCCAGGTGGAGCAATTCTCTAGCCCCAGCCTCCCAAGTAGCTGAGATTAGAAGCCCACACCACCATATCTAGCTAATTTTTGTATTTTTAGTAGAAATGGGGTTTCACCATGTTGGCCAGGCTGGTCTCAAACTCTTGGCTTCTAGTGATCTGCCCGCCTTGGCCTCCCGAAGTGTTGGGATTACAGACGTGAGACACCGCACCTGGCCAAATTTCCCGAATATTTTAAATGGATTCACAGAAGAGTGTCTTGTTCATCTTTGTATCCATAGCACCTAGAGAAGTTCCCAGGGGGCAGACCTCATGGTTTGAATTGTCTTTTTGCATTATCTGATGGTTTCTGGTGTTTACTAATACCTTTGTTCTATTGATGATCATGGTAGGAACAGGGAAATTTGGTTCTTTGATAATGATATAGTAAAAGAGAAAGATAAGTCAGGGTATTTACATGTATACAGTTGTAAAGAGGTGGTAATAATGTGTGTGTTGGCGGGGGAGATTTAAAACTTGACTTAGGAAAGAGGAATCCTTACTAAAATGGACAAATATACTTGGTGAGCTAATGTTTTTGATGCAAGGGCTTGACTACAGGATAATAGCTTACAAGTTGTCCCCTGCTGTTTGGTAATGTTAATGGACAGGAAGTGAGTAATGATTTATAAAGTGGTGTTGGAGCTGTAGTTAACAAGCCTCCCTGACCACAGTGCAATGTGCAGAAGGAAGCAGCAGTTACAGCTCCTGGAGGAGGGAAAAGGCTTTTTCTTCATTGTTCCTACCTCATGCATTGTTCAGTTTCTAAGCTCCCTCCCCACTCCTTGTTTTTCCTGACAATACAGAGCCTAGGGATGACCTCTGAGGGAGGCTTTGTAGCAGGCCGTCAGATAAAATCCAGGATGCTCAGTTAAATTTGAATTTCTGCTGGGCACGGTGGCTCATGCTTGTAATCCCAGAGCTTTGGGAAAGCAAGGCAGGCAGATGGCTTGAGCCCAGGAATTTGAGACCAGCCAAGGAAAGATGGGGAGATCTCATCTCTACAAAAAATTTAAAAAAATTTAGCCAGGCGTGGTGGTGTGAGTCTGTAGTGCCAGCTACTCCGGAGGCTGAGGCAGGAGGATTGCTTTAGCCTAGGAGGTTGAGGCCACAGTGAGCTGTGATTGCACCACCTAACTCCAGCCAGGGTGACAAAGCGAGACCTCATCTCAAAAAAAAAAAAAATAATAATAATTAAATTTCAGATAAATAGTGAATAGCTTTTCAGTGTAATTATGTTCCAAATATTGCATGGGGTAAACATATAAGGAATTATTTGTTATGTATCTGAAATTCAAACTTTAATTAGTTGTCTTTTTATTGACTCACTCTGGCAACTCTACTTACAGCCCACATTGCTTCATAAGAGGCTACTATTTCATGCAGATGCAAAAGTTCCTTTAGTTCATTCCTAGAAACCTGGGGACAAGACAGACCTGCCAAAGAATAGAGGCTTAAAACTAAGCTGAGGGAGAAAAAATGCTGTTGTTATTAAATACTCTGTGTTGATGTGATAGTTTAAAAGAGTGACACTATTTATGTGCCTGTGTCGGGAATGTGTGGACTATTTAAAAAAAGAAAAATCACTCTACATTTAGAAGAGAAAACCTGGAAAATCACAGAATGAATGAGCCAGCAGGAACTGAAGATTCCTAGTTTAGGCTTCCTCATTTTACAGAAAAGGGAACTGAAATAACAGAGTCAAAATAGTCTTGCAGTGAGACCTGAAAAATTCAGGTGATATCATTTAATAATTGGGGTAAATGGCTGAATGCCTCCCTGAGCTTTAGTTTTCTACTTCTAGTAGAGGGGAGATTGAAATACTTACCTCAAAGAACTCTAGTGAGGATTAAATGAGTCAATGCTAACATCCCCAGAACTGCTTTCCAGGGTGTCAGTGCAAGTTGCTGTGGGGCTCTCTCCCCAACAGGCTGGTCAGCTGCATGGCCTGATGAGGTCTCCTCACACCACTCATTGTGGCCGCACTACAATGTTAGGAGATAATTTAAGTCATCGCTGGCCTCTGTTTATCACCAAAGCAGACTATAGAGCACTTTACTTCTGCTGGATAAATGATAAGCTTTCATATTGACTCTGCTAGCCAAAAAATGTGGGGAAAGGGAAATAAACAATGGACATCTAAAAAAATCCAGAAACCAAACAAACAACAGAAAATTCTCCGAGTGGCTCTTTCTCTGAGGCTGAGAGCATGTTTTACTCTGGGAACCCTGCCTAAGTAATCTAGGCACATTTTGTGAAGCAGAGATCTCCTTTATTGATGTTTCCCCCAAACTCCAAAACTTTGATTCTATTCAACCTGAGATATTTGTTTATCCTATCACGCCAGTTATTTTCCCCAAACTGCTCATTTTCACATCCTCTAAAGCCGTGGTTCTCAAAATATGGTCCCTGAGCCAGTGGCAACAGCACCTGGGAACTTCTTACAAATCCAAATTCTGGAAGGCCAACGCAGACCTCCTGAATCAGAAACTGGATGTTGGGTCCAGTAATCTGGGTTTTCACAACTCTCCTGGTGACTCTGATGCCAGCTAAAGCCTGAGAACCACTGCCACAGAGCTTTACCTCCCAAGCCTTCAGGTCTGTCTACATCTTGTTGGTTTGATAACAATGGAGTGAAATTCTCTGTGTTTGTGTCCACTATATCTAATTACAACTTATGGACACTCAGGAATCGTTAAATGACAATATGGGAAGGGGAGACGTTCACATTCATTAAATACTGTTCTAAAATTATACCCGGAATGTAACTGAGAGAGGCATGACTGCGTGACGACACAGGTAATGCCATTAAAAGAAAGGCTCACTGCTGCTCACAGCTCCCCAAGAAATGAGAGGCAAGGCATGCAACTCAGGACCATGGAGGAGGTTCCAGTGCCAGGAAGCAGAAGTGGGAGCGAGGGGAAAGCTGAGGCTAGAGCCTTTATTGGGGTTTCTGCGGGAAAGGCAAGCACAGCAGGGTGAAGAGCTTAAGGTTGGCAGTTTCAATAATTCTAGGGGCCTTTGGGGCATAGAGGTGGTCTTTAGTTGCATAGATCTGTCCCTAGAGTGATTTAGGGGTGTGGAAATACTGACTTTTTGTGTGAGAGCTAGACAAGGAAATGGTTGAGGCTGTAGACTTGGGATTGGTTGGTGCTCCCTGGAGACCCCTGTTTTGTATACGAATTGGCTGCTCCTGGTAGGTGAAGTCTCTCCCTGGCCAGCAAGCTTTCTGAGATATTAGAACATCATAAAATACAGAAAATAAAAAAAAAATGCTTAAAACAAGTATGTGCCAGGGATTATACTAGAATATATATATATGTATAAAATCCCATTTCATGCTCACAGCAGCCCTATGCAGTTGGTTTTGTCCTACCACAAATAACAAAACTGAAGTTCAGAGAGGTCAAGTAATTTGTCTAAGCTCACACAGCTGCAAGTGGTGGAGCAGAGATTTAAGTAAGACTAGTTTGACTTTAAAAGCTCTTCCACCTTATAAAGCTATATAACAGAGTCTAGCTTTTCTCCTAGGAGCTATATGAAACTCGAAGGCTGGCAACGACTGGAGAGAACTGGACTGGAAAGTTTCTCAAGCTTGTTAGAGTTAAAGGGACTACAGCTGGGAGGGGGCAGCTATTAGGGGAGCCACAGCTGCCAGACAGCATTCATACTCTACGTGGGGGAGGGATGGGACATACATACATACATTTCTCACAGCCAAGTTTAAAACAATTTAAATGAAGCAAAGTATTCAATTAGAGATGCTTGAGGAAACCAGGCACGTATCATCTATGTCAGCAGCAAAGGAGAAGAAAATATTTAGCCTTTGCAAGCTGTGACCACTTCAGCACTGTATGATGATGTTGCCTCACGGAAGAGCAAAAGAATACATCCAATACCTTAGAGAGATTAATTTCCCCAGGAAAAAAAAAGAAAACAAAGGAAGATCCTCTGATTACATTTAAATATTTCCTTGCCAGTGCTTGGGGGAATTCTGACATTCCTCCTTGCAAAGGAAAGCTTTTGTGCCTGGGAAAAAGGTGATTAGGGCACTGTGCCTGGGAGGATAGAGGCGAGGGAGGGTTGAAAGGGAGGAAGGGGTGTTTCAATAGCAGCACAGGTGCAACAGTTTGGACTGAGAGATGGCCTTACCAATGACCCTGGCACAGAGCAGAGGAAACCCAAGGAGAAGATTAATTGAATTACAGCTACAGTATGTATGTATGCATTTTATTTCTGTTCTGGAGTCTAAATGGATTGTGGGGCTGGCTGACCAGCTGGGGTAAGGTCAAAATATTGAGGAAATGAGAGGGGATATAGATGAACAATTTTCTTGATAGGGAACAAATCCTTAGCTTGTTTGCTTTTGTCTAGAACATTTTGGAGTCTGAAAAGGCTCAGTTTATAACCTCCCTTTATCTAAGTGCAATCTAATTATTTTTCATGCCAGGATATGACCAGTACCTGAGGTTTTGGCTTTAAGACTATGGAAGGTAAATTGGGATAAGGAGTAGAACATTTGCTTTATATAAAACCCAATTTCTCACTTTCCAGGAGAGCTGATGGTAGAATTTTTTCTTTACGACACTGAAAATATAATTTAAATTTAAGAAAAGTTAATATCCACACACCTTTACTACAGAGGTAATGCACAAATTCATCTTGCATATAGTAAGCCTTCAACCCAGGAAGACCAACCACCCTGTCCCTTGCTTTAACAACTGTTTAAGAGAAAATATTAGAAGGACTGTTACTAAACTGGGTGACTAATGAGTGGTGTGTCATCAGACTATGCAATCTTAAACACCTCATTTTAGCCTTTCTGAGACTTGGCTTAATTGTGTCTAATAGCCCCTCTATCTGTCTTCTGGGAGTCACGCTCACCCAGCAGTTCCTCTCCCCTTATTCTTGTCAGCCTGTGCATGGTTGCTAACGCTGTGCTGTAGTGAGATCTTGCTGGCCAGCCCCAACAGCATTCCACTCCTCACCACTCAGCGAGGTTTATATAAACTTCCAAGGTATGTGTTTCATTGCGACTTTGATGACCCATATTCAGGGACCACAGAAAGCTCCGTATCTGCCTGCTTATTTAACAGCTATTGTGAGGAGCCAATAAAATAAGTGAAAACCACTTATAAAGTGTAAAGCACTGGACAAATATTCATTAAATCTTTGTACCTTTATTCCTATAGCCCTGAACACTTTGTCTTCCCTTTCAAAAAAACTTAAGTTACCTTGTATATTTTACTTCATTTAGTCTCATCAAATCCCTTTAAAGAGCTAATTGCTTGGTTTAATAAACTTCTCCTTTCCAGTGGTCTATTAGCTAGTTTGTCCTTTATAAGTTGTGCAAAGTGACAGCAGGATTGGCTTTGAGGCCTTCCAAGGGTTTTCTACTTGAAGTCTTTCCTAGGGAGCCTAACATCAAAAGTATAAAGGAAGGAGGGAATAGCTTTTCATTTCAAAGGCATCACACTTTGATAAGGTTTTTGAGGAAATAAAAATAAAATTAATGAAAACAGTGGGCTAGAATCTGATCTCTGAGCAATATATTTCTTAGGTTTATACAGGCCTGCAGAATTCTAAAGTAGTAACTGAATGAAGGGATTCTTTAGAACTGTCTCAGTTCATGCATCTAAGACTCCCTAGAACTATAGCTCTGCAATTTACATGGAAATCATCCTGCAATTTAGGACACATTGCTTGGGAGAATCTACATGTCTGCTCTGTACAGCATTATGCTTTATGTATGTGGGTAACCATACCAGTGCTGTATTATGTAAGAATAACCCAGTGATTTTTATTTCCCATTAGAACCTTATGTGCTTTAATTCATCACTATTCTCTACTAGACTTTAAATCCTTTGACAACGGAGTGCCTTTGCCTGTTTCACAGCTTCATTTCCAAGGCTCAGCACAGTGCTTGGCGTAGAGTTGGCCAATAAATATTTGTTGAGAAGCTGAATAAATGCAAGGTTTTATTAAAAGGATGCATAGAAACTGGATGATACTCTGAGGGCAGGTGTTGTATCTGCACATCTTAGAATTCCAAGTTCCACTTTTTTGATCTTCTCAACAAGCATGATGTAGACTGTATGCTTATCTGATTCTCAGTTATGAAATCTCATTGCCACAATGGTGTCAAAAGTACTGAGAGTATTATATGCTGCCCCTCATGCCTTGGAAACATCCTATAACTATAGTTCCTTGCCTGACTGTGAATTTATCTGCAGCAGAATTTAAGTAGGGTAGGATCTCACTAAATCTCCAAACTAATATTTCTTCAAAGACGATCTCGCGTTAAGTGGGAGTGCAGGGCTGGGGAGTGAATGATGAGTTGGGATTGGAAAATGAGAAATGAGAATAGGAGCAACATAAAGATAACTCGGGAAAAGAAATCCTTGACTTGCATTGGGTGTGAGAAGGGAGCAAAATGATAAACTTTTAGACCACAAAAGCAGGGATCAGGGTTGAGCAGTAATGTAATTGATAACACATATTTACATTTTTCTATCTTTAAGAACAACTAACATGTTACAACTACTCATAAAAAGTTTCCATTGTTTTAAGGAAAACAACATGTTGCATCATAGAATCACACAACAGCAGAGCTGGAAAGAAAATTTGAGATCACTTAATTTGGTTCGTTAATTTTACTGTTGAAGGAACCAAGCCTTTCCTAAAGATCTTTATGGACCTTATTTCTATTTTGTCTCCCATATTTATTTGGAAATTGTGTGGAATGCTTGGGATTATGGTGACTAATGCTTGGGATTAGTCATACCGCAAGGAGTTCAAACATAGTCCATAGTGACAACACATTGAACTGGATTGAGACAATCTGATAACTGAGTAGACAGTCATTTTACTGCCTTCCCAGAAGCAGTAAGCACCTTATATGACACTTTTCTAAAAGAATCCTTAAGAACCTCTCCTATAAAACTCACACATTGTTTTACTGAGAATAATACATCAGGTGTCTGAAAGAACAGAACTAATTTTTGATTTCGGTAGCAACAACCCAAGATGTCTTATGTTCTTAAGTCAATTTCCCCAAGACTATTTTATTCTCAATATAATCAGCATTTAGGGAGGGGGTATTCTTTGAAATATTCTAAATGTTAAATATATAAGAAATATTCTGCATTGGGCTTCCCTGTTTCCATAAGCTAAATCTTTCAAAAGAACTCTCTGAAATGATACCCTATCATTCCCTCATTTAGATACCATATCAATCTAAACTGATTAGAGTCATCACAACTGGCCCGAACACAGTTGTCCTCAACTAACAATGGCACTTCGGAAAAGCCTGCATTTCATTGATGACTGAAGTCCTCACTAGTGCAAAACAGTAGCTCTTCTAGTCACAAGACTTTATTCCACATTGCATACAATTCTAGGAGTCTCTGTGGTATATGCATACTGAATCAGGGGTAGCTTTAATAGAATTTCTGTTTATGACCATCAGGATTAAGAATGTAAATTGATGCTAACTGCATGACTGACACCTAGTGGATATACGCCAGTGGTGCTGTTTATAACCATGCTTCCTTCCTCCCCTCAACCTGCCCTGGCAGGCATGCTATATTATGGCCGTTCAGAATATTATCCATATGGGAAAAAAAAAATCACATTGGAAGAAATCATTGTCTTAAATACAGAGTTATGTCATTATATATTACTAAAATAATAGGACCAAAAACTTACAAATACAGAATATTTACAGAGATTTGAAAGAATGTACAGTAGCTTGGAGTTAAAAAAAAAAAAAAAAGACCAGATATCAAAATTTAGTTTGTTTAGTTTGTTGGAAAGGATTGAAATACATTGACATGTAAAAGCTTGTGTAATATACAAATATCCACACAGAATTGAAATGCTTAGTATTATATCTTATCTTTGTTTTTTTGACATTAACTTACGTGCTTGAGAGATACACAGAAAAAGGTTTAGTCTACTTACTCTGACATGAAGTAGCACTTGTGATTGTAGTAAAAGTGTTAAAACTGCTACTATTCTGAGAATCAAATATTGATAATCAATAATTAGAATAAATTTTACATAATTTGTTTCTTTTACCTACTGGGAAATTTTATTATTACTATTAAAAATAGACAAAAGGGTTGATCGTGCCAATAAGAAATTTTAAGCACAAAATATTTTTTTAAAAAGTGCATGTTTTATTGTAATTAAGGTACTGGAATTCAGATGACTATATGAATATAATGTAGATTATAGTGTCAAAATCTGAATTTTAGGAAAAAGTCTGGGCACTTTTATTCAAGAAGTTATTAGTTGTAGAGAAACAACAGATTGGACAATGTGAAAATACAGCAGTTTGTTTTGTAGATTGCCATTCTTGGAGAAAGTAATTTTTAGTTGCCAATAATAAAAGATATTTTTAAATGCAAACTCATAGATTTTTAAAAACTGTATGTTTTCTTATAGAAGTTTTCTTTAGCAGAAATTACTTTCCAGTCCATTCTTTATCTTAAAGTATGTAAAATTTTGAGCAAAAATACAGCATTGTTTTAAAGGGCATCTTCTCAGTGAGAGCAGCACAGCTGTGTAAATTGCATTGTATGGGACACTCTTGCACAGTATAACAGTGCTGCATAATAAGAAAAAGTCATGCCACTTATGACTCAGGGCAGACAGCTCATGCTTCTCTTTTTGAATATCAGGTAGACCTTATTCCAGATCCTTTAGATCAGTCTTTACTTTAGGAATGGTCAGAGTCAACTTGGCCATGGTGGACATTCTGCCAGTAGGTGTAAATAAGTGACAAAAGTCAACAGAAATTTTATAAGCAATTTCACACTGGCTGAGAAGGAAAAGACTGGAAGTTTGCTAACTGTGTTTTTATATATATTTATGCATCGATACTGAGAAAAGCTTCCTTGTGATGATGTGATTATTATAAATAAAGCTGATTATGATGATACTTAAATTACAAGGTCCTACTCCCCATCACTGCTTCTGCCCCAGCTCCCCTAAGTAAACCACTGTTCTGGTTTCTTTAATCATGTATTAATGTTGCCTGGTTCAGAATTCCATATAAATGGAATCTGATGCTCATCTGTGTTACGTGACATGCATTAACCTTTTTATTGCCAAATAATATTCCTTTCTTCCTCAGTAAAAGTGCCGCCCACCCTCCCTCACCCACAATATCAACACTGTAAAACAAAGCACATGAAGTAGTTTTAGAATTGTCACAAGCAGGACAACAAACACACACACACTCTCACGTATTAAACTTACAAGAAAGACTTCAGGTCTGTTTGCAATTGTACACCCCAGAGTTGGGGTTGGGTACAATTGCAAACAGACCTGAAGTCTTTTTTATATGTATAATGTCAAAGTACTATGAATGTTTTGAATGTAAAAGTCAAAATACTGTGTTCAAAAATTACTTAAATTAGTTTTCTCAAGTGTGATTGTTATTCAACTGAAATAGAGTTCAGTCGAATTTAATTGTTTGTTTGAATTTAGTTTTAGCTTTGTCTTTTCAACAGTTGCTTTCAATATATAGAACTTTAACAGTATCATGTATTAAGCGCAGGGTTGGATTTTGCTTTATGAGCCAACTTGAAAATATTTTTCTTATTAAATGAATTAAATAATTTCACATTTATTATTTCAACTGATGTGTTTTCAACTTTTGTTATAATATAACTTCTGTGTATATTGTATAGTATTTGTTGTGTCTTCTTTGCCATTTAAAATTTTCTTCAATTCTTAGGATTTGGAACTTTTGTTCCAGTGGTTAACTTTTTACTTACATTTTTTACCATTTGCTATAAGATCTGTCAGTTTTAAATCATGTATTTCGACTCACATCTAATAAATATACAAGTGAGAAAGCCAACTTTTTTAAGATGCATTCTTTCTCTTTTGTGAGAACAAACCATGCTTACATATGACATTATTCAGAGCCTCATCCTTGTTTCGGTCTTAGATCTACAAATAAATACAATGCTTATTGTTAGGCCTTTTCCTAGGTATCTGCTATAACTTTTCAATGTATAGATTCACTTTTTCTTTTATTTCTGGAAAGTTTTTTTTTGTTAACAGTTTTTAATATTTCCTTCCTTCCTCCCTTCCTTCCTTCCTTCCTTCCTTCCTTCCTTCCTTCCTTCCTTCCTTCCTTCTTCAATAACATTTAAGTTGGCTCTTCTTTACCTGAATTACACTGCAACCACTTTCTCTCTGAATTTTTTTTTTCTCTGTTTAGAAAAAAATATCAGTTTTGTTTTCTTGGATGTCTTCCCTTTTTTTATTCAATACTCATTACTATTTAAATTTGAATCTGTTATCCTTTTATAATTTCATCTTTATTTCTAACATTATTTTGTTTTATTCTATTTTTATCTTAAATTGGGTCTATTCAATTTTACGTTCCACTCTCCATTGTCCCTTTTTGTTTTTAATTTTAGAATTTATGATTCCAAATTATTTTTTATATCCCAAAATACTTAAGGATATATAATTTAGTACAAATTGTTATATTACCATTTCTTCTATATAACTTGTATTTAGGGAAGAATTGTCATCAGCTGATTCTTTTGGGTCATATTTTCTGTTTCCGATGTTTAGTAGTTATGCACAAATTTTTTTTTTTTCCTATTTCTGTGCACTGTGGACAGAGTCCTAGGACAGGAGCCCTTTTTCTGTCAGTTTAGTGAAATGCAGTGCATTTAATGTATGATACTGGTGCTGGGAAGGGAAAAGATTTTCTACTTCCTTGCACTGCCCTATCTCTAAGAGGTACCACCTTTTCACTATTAATCTGATTTTCCCAAGAAGCAATGATTCTTTGAGACTGTCACTTCTAATCGTGATCACTTCATAACCCCTTTTCCAAAGACAGTGTTGTGAATGACCAAGTCCCAAACCTTTGTTCAGTTTTTATCATTTAGTGTTAGACTTTCTCTTTTTCTCTTTATGGAAGAGTATTTTTTGGTTTCATTTCAGTTCTTTTTCCCACTCTGTCCACTCAAAAGTTTGCAGTTAGTAATGAGAGCTCTGTTGGATTTTTTTTTTTTTTTAGTGTACTTATAGGTTATTGAAATTCATGGTATTTTTTAAATCTCTTAGTCTTGTGTGGTTTTATTTGCACTATTTGGTGATTTGATGTTTCCGGGGATAGTGTGTATGGAGACCTGCAATCAAGTGAATGGCATTATCCTAAAGGCTTAGAAACTCCTAGATGTCTGTTTGCTATTGATTGCTGATTTGATCTTTTTAGTCATAAAACATACACTGTATGATTACAATCTTTTCAAATTCTTGAAACTTTTTGTGGCCCAGCATATAATTTATGTAGCTGAATACTCCGTGTGCTACTGAACAGAATATGCATTGTGCCATTGTTGGGTGGAGTGTACTACTGACATTTGTTAACTAGGTTCAGTTGTTCAACTGATATCTTTAATATAATTATTGATTTTTTTTGCCAGTTTTTCTATCAATTCTAGAAAGATAAGAGATAGCATCTCCAAATGTAATTGTGGATTTGTCTATTTCTTCCTTTATTTCTTTAGTTTTTGCTTTATGCATTTTGAAGTTTTATTAGATCCATGATATTATTAGGTTTATTTACATTTAGGATTGTTAGTGTTTCTTGATAATTGACTCCTGATTATTGTGAAATGTCCTTTTCAATTCATGGCAATACTTAACTTTTTTTTTTTTTGAGGTGGAGTCTTGCTCTGTCACCCAGGCAGGAGTGCAGTGGTACAATCTCGGCTCACTGCAACCTCTGTCTCCAGGTTCAAGCAATTCTCTGGCCTCAGCCTCCCAAGTAGCTGGGACTACAGGCACACACCACTACTCCTGGCTAATTTTTGTATTTTTAGTAGAGACAGGGTTTCACCATGTTGGCCAGGATGGTCTCGAACTCCTGTCCTCAAGTGATCCACCTGCCTTAGCTTCCCAAAGTGCTGGGATTACAGGCATGAGCCGCTGCGACTGGCCAGCAATACTTATCTTGAAGTATACTTTGATATTAATATAGGTACTCCAGCTTTCTTATGATTAATAGGTATGTGGTATGATTTCATCCTTTTCACTTTTAACCATTTTGTGCTTTGTACTTTAACCTTTTGTATGTTTTGTACTTTTAAATTTTGCATTTAAAATTTAGTCCTTGGATACAAAATCAGTAGAAAGTACATTTTAATTGGTACTCCAGAGAATAAGAATTAACGAGAATTTCTTTTGTTTTGAATTGGTTTTAAGTATGGAATAATTGTCTTTAAAGTTATAAAAAGTGATTAGTGATGTTTATAAAATGTTAGCATTTTTTCCTTGACAAATAGGTAAGTCCAAAAGCTTTTGGAGAGGCAGACAGCAGTAGGAACTATTTGAAAAAAATTTTTTTTTCTGAATTTGTTATAGAAATACAAAAAAACCTTAAAACAACAGTTAAATCAAAGATCCATGACACAGGAAATTTAGTGATTAAATATACATATTTTCTGATTTTAATGCTAGTTGAGAGAAGAGAAAATAGCAAGTAGAAGCACAGAATATGATCATTGGAAGGTACCTGGGAAATTCCTGCTTCATCCATTTAGCAAAGTTAGGAGCATAACACATTCCAGTACTAGGATCTTGTGTGGACTGTGTGAGTTTAGCTCTACCATTTGATATATTACTACCTGTGGGATCTTGGGTAGATTGTATAACTGCTTTGAGATTGAGTTTCTTCTATAAACTGGGGATAATACTGCCTTTCTTCAATCTAAGGGTTATTATGAAGATAAGTAATAAAAGGAGTACAAAGGACCAAACAAATACAATTTTTTTTTTTTTTGCAATTGAGAAAGAGGCACTTGGGAGGAAACATGCTCTAAGATTCTGCAGTTTATAACCAACAGGCCCAGAGTTTAGGTTTTCAGAATCCTAGTGGTGTGTTTCTTCTGTTATGCCAAAAAGAAGCACATATCAAAATGGCAAAAAGTATGAGTTGTGGGGATATTGGCATTATCAGTTTGCTTCTGAGGGAAGATAAGCATCACTACTTTCCAGACATTCCTCTGGAAGTGATATAGAACATGCTGAGGAATTCAACATGATGATGGAAGGAGGCATTTGTAGTAATGCTGAGAACAGAAAAAAGACCTGAGATGGGAAATTTGTAAGCTTGTTTTCAATTGCAGCTTCATTATGTGAATAAACTATACCTGGTTTATTTTTGGTTTAATACAGTAGTTCTTTTATGAAACCATGAAAGAATTCTAATCAGTATAAACTTGTGTTTTAAAACTCCTGTAAATCAGTCAAAATGTCATCATGTAAACGTCAGTTCTTGAGTCAGTAGTATTGCTGTTTCTGAGCCAGCTTCCCTACTCAAATTCAAATCTACATTGTGTGGTTAGGCAGCTGTAAATAAGACTGCTGTTATATGATGTCACATGATAAAATAAAGTACTTTCAATATCATTAAAAAAATTAAAAAACAAAGTTCATTCTTAAAAACAATAGAGTTGGACTTTGTTATTTTATCCAGTTTCTTAATGCCTGCCTTTTAATTGGAATGTTCAAGACCACTTATGTGTAATGTAAATATCAATATGGTTAAATAAAATGTATTGTCTGCTATTTTTTAAAATTTTTCTCGTTTTGATGTTGTTGCTGATGTTACTCTTTTTACTTTCTTCCTTTCTCTTTTGTGTGCATATGTCTATATTCCATTTTATATCCTTTATTGGCTTTATATTTAACTGTTTTTAGTGGTGTCCCTAGGGATTCAAATATTCATCTTTAACTTATTACACTCAACTTTCAAATGAGCTATGTCATTTTAAGTACAATTTAAGAAAATTGGAATTGTATATTTTATTAGTCCATTCTCACACTGCTATAAAGAAATACCTGAAACTGGGTAATTTATAAAGAAAAGAGGTTTAATTGGCTCACGGTTCTGCAGGCTGTACAGGAAGTATGGCTGTGGAGGCCTCAGGAAACTTATAATCATGGCAGAAGGGGAAGCAGGCACATCTTACATGGCTGAAGCAGGAGGAAGAGAGCAAAGCGGAGGTGCTACACACTTAAATAACCAGATCTCTGGAGAATTCACTTACTATCACGACAACAGCAAGGGGGAAATCTGCCCCCATGATCCAATCACTTCCCACCAGGCCCCTCCTCCAACACTGGGGATTGCAATTTGACGTGAGATTTGGGCAAAGACACAAATCCAAACTATATCATATTTTTTTAACCTCCCATTTATGTTTTTGTTGTCATTTATTTTATTTCTACATATGTTATGTTACTCTTGTTATTTTTTTCTTTAAGTAGTCATATTTAAAAAAAATCTTCTACATGTATGCACATTTTTTTATTTCTAGAATTCTTCATTCCATCATACATGTCCACATTTTTACCTGCTTTCATTTCTTTTTAGCCTAACAAACTTTCTTTAACATTTCTTGTAGTACAGACCTGCTAGTTACAATTTCTCTCAGATATTGTCTATTTGAAAATTTCCCTATTTTGTCATCATGTTTGAATGATATTTTCACTGGA